>NC_138770.1:473968333-474568333 GCF_965119305.1 Pelophylax lessonae | reverse complement strand
TTAAAAGTTAAAAAGAACATGAACGATCCCTTCCAGTGATAATGTGCCAGCACTGCAGTGCAAGGGTTACCTGCAATTTACCTTGTCCTAGCTTCTTCTATCCTGGCTGACAGAGAATGCCATTCAGCAGCGTGGTGTGCCTCCTCCTCCTCCTCTCTGTACAGGAAGTAAACATTACGGAGGAGGGGCGGCTTCAGTGTAGTGTACTCCGTAGTCCGTACATACACTACAGTGAGAAGTGAAGACTGGAGGCAGCTGGGGAGACATCCCGGGCCGGTGTCACCCCTCTGGCAGGTGTCACCCGGTGCGGACCGCACCCCCATAGTGACGCCACTGCTTCAACAGTATACATTTGGGAAAATCCTGGGAACAAGAAGGATCCTAAATTCTGCATCTTTTTGCAAAATATGGGCTCTTCTTCATTTCCAGGATCTCACAGAGAGGTTGGGATGCCATCCTTGACTAGGCACTGTGGGCTTCTTTCTCCTTACGTGTTTTTCCTTTTACACCTCAATTTAGGCTTTTGGCATAGGGTTGAGAACCCTGAATAAACAGGTTGACCTTGTATTAATTCAAAGTTCACGTAGTTGGGGACATATACAGTAAAAACTCCATGTTCTTACACTCTTTTGAGATTTTATTTCCTCCAACACTGATGCACTGATCAGAAGAGATGATTAAATATTTTGCTAAATATTTACATGGCAGCATAATGGAAGCATGCCTATACCATACAGTACATGCATACTTCTACTCTGCTATCAAGTAAATAATTAGCTAAATAACTAAATAATCTTCTATGCTCACCATTTTGCATTTTTTTAAATCCTCAATTGTTTTGAAATATATAAATCTATGTAAATGTGTAGAAAGTTTCTGCGTGCACCCATGATCCACAATTATAACATAACATACCTCTGTCTTGTTCAAATACTTTAGATTTGCTATTTTTGCAATTATAAGCTGTCGGACAGTTTCAGGGTTCTTCTCACTTTCCATCAATGGGTTGTTCTGGCAATTAAGAGACTGCAAGCTCTTCAGTTTATTCAACTCATTAATAAATGACCACTGTAAAGAAAGCAAAATACATTTGTGATCTAAAAAAAAAAGTAAGGAATAACAGTACATACAATTTAAAGAGGAAAAAAAACAAAAATCAATTTCGAATTTCCCTTTAGATTCTCTTACTTATACTGTACTTGTATTTTAGATATTGAAGTAAAAAGTAGATGTAAATCCTAACTCCATGTATGTGCTAAAGCACTGTACGGTATATAATGAACTAGAAGAAAAAAAAAAAAAAAAAAAAAAAGCTTTTCCACTTTCTGTATAAATGAATGCACTTCATTGATAGCTGCACTGCATTTCTCAGGGAGGGTTTCTGAATGATAACAACATTGGACCATGCATGTGTAATGTTTATTTGTTTATTACAGGTACTTATACATCACTGTCAAATTATGCAGTGCTTTATATATATATATATATATATATATATATATATATATATATATTGTACATTCACATCAGTCCCTGCCCCCAAGGAGCTTACAATATAAGGTACCTAATGCACATTCATACATACAAGGGCCAAATTATGCAGGATCCAATTAACCTACCAGCATGTTTTTGGAGTGTGGGAGGAAACCCATGCAAGCAAAGGGAGAACATGCAAACTCCAGGCAGGTAGTATTGTGGCTAGGATTCAAACCATTGACCCTAGTGCTGCTAGGCAGAAGTACCTGAACCTTTATGGTATTATCAGATATTGTAAATACAAAATATATTCCAGTAGCGCAAACAAGAATGATAAGCTCACTCCCCAATCACAATCACTGAAAACTTGATAAAATCCAGTTTAAACTGTATAAAATTAAATAAAATGTAGTCCCAACATGGATCAGTCCACCAAAGCAGCGTAGGAAAACATATGACAAATAACGATACTCCACACTGATGTATCCCTTGGGAAGTTCTAATGGTGCAGATATATAGGATCACCTTGACCACCACCACTGTGCTCTGAAGGGGGGAAGGTAATGCACACTCACCGACTTCACTGGCCCAGTGATTCTCACCACTGAGCAAACAAGCCAAGATACAGCCACATCCGCTTAGGACTCCAGAATGAGACCAATAAGACCAATGACAGGCTCAGCTGCAACCACTTAGGATTCTGGGATAGGACCGATAATAGGCTCAGTCAAGTGCAAGTGACATGTAAAGGAAGGAATAGAGCTCCACTAGTGTGATAACGTATAACATTCACTTTATTCCAAAAATCAAAAATACATCACACTCACATTGCATCAGTTGGATAATCGCATGTCTGGAGGTGTATACCCATCGGGACCCGTATCCTGACTCCACGCCACGGATCGCGCCTTCCGGGTGCTCACACTCCTCGTAAACTTCGACTAGGTTACGCCGCCTGGCCACGCCCCGACGCGTTTCGTACTTCCGACTTCCTCACGGGGCGTGGCCGCGGCGGTATGGCAGCAAACTAAATACCTACGACTCTCCGCCCATCCGGGCGGGGCCGCGGTGTACGCAATTTGTCAACGGCTAAGCATTTCCTGTTCCGGACGGACACCAACAGACGCGGTTGCCAAGCAACCCGTGGATTTTGGCCAAATATTCCTCACGCCCGCTCCCAGTACCACATTAAGGAGACTACAATGCGCCTCACATAGCTCATCGGCTATCAAACTAGGGAACATGGTTAACACGGGCAATAAGGCGCCTCACTGTGAACAGGGGGAATGTGTAACGCCATGAACTGTACTGCACTCCATAATTCCTAGTGACACCATATAGTGAATTATAGTAAATGCACACATCCTACAACAATAATATTAACACCACTGTTGTCATTGTACATCAATACAACAAGGAACACTAGTACAATTTAAAATTGAAAGGTGTTAAAATTGTACAAATATAACATATACTGGGGTATCGTATATAATATCTTCTCTAAAATATATATGAATAAATATATGAATAAATATATGAAATAAGAGATCATCAATAACAGTTCAGGAAATGTTTAAAATATTCCAAAATTCTGACATATAGCTCCTAAAACCAATGAAAAAAAAGATACCTAATTAAAAATCAAAAACTGATTAAAAATCACTAATAAAACAATTTAAGTCCAATTCTATATTTAAGCCATTGTTTTATTAGTGATTTTTAATCAGTTTTTGATTTTTAATTAGGTATCTTTTTTTCATTGGTTTTAGGAGCTATATGTCAGAATTTTGGAATATTTTAAACATTTTCTGAACTGTTATTGATGATCTCTTATTTCATATATTTTATTCATATATTTATTCATATATATTTTAGAGAAGATATTATATATGATACACCAGTATATGTTATATTTGTACAATTTTAACACCTTTCAATTTTAAATTGTACTAGTGTTCCTTGTTGTATTGATGTACAATGACAACAGTGGTGTTAATATTATTGTTGTAGGATGTGTGCATTTACTATAATTCACTATATGGTGTCACTAGGAATTATGGAGTGCAGTACAGTTCATGGCGTTACACATTCCCCCTGTTCACAGTGAGGCGCCTTATTGCCCGTGTTAACCATGTTCCCTAGTTTGATAGCCGATGAGCTATGTGAGGCGCATTGTAGTCTCCTTAATGTGGTACTGGGAGCGGGGCGTGAGGAATATTTGGCCAAAATCCACGGGAGTCGTGGTTGCTTGGCAACCGCGTCTGTTGGTGTCTGTCCGGAACAGGAAATGCTTAGCCATTGACAAATTGCGTACACCGCGGCCCCGCCCGGATGGGCGGAGAGTCGTAGGTAGTTTGCTGCCATACCGCCGCGGCCACGCCCCCGTGAGGAAGTACGAAAAGCGTCGGGGCGTGGCCAGGCGGCGTAACCTAGTCGAAGTGTACGAGGAGTGTGAGCACCCGGAAGGCGCGATCCGCGGCGTGGAGTCAGGATACGGGTCCCGATGGGTATACACCTCCAGACATGCGATTATCCAACTGATGCAATGTGAGTGTGATGTATTTTTGGAATAAAGTGAGTGTTATACGTTATCACACTAGTGGAGCTCTATTCCTTCCTTTACATGTCACTTGCACTTGACTGAGCCTATTATCGGTCCTATCCCGGAATCCTAAGTGGTTGCAGCTGAGCCTGTCATTGGTCTTATTGGTCTCATTCTGGAGTCCTAAGCGGATGTGGCTGTATCTTGGCTTGTTTGCTCAGTGGTGAGAATCACTGGGCCAGTGAAGTCGGTGAGTGTGCATTACCTTCCCCCCTTCAGAGCACAGTGGTGGTGGTCAAGGTGATCGTATATATCTGCACCATTAGAACTTCCCAAGGGATACATCAGTGTGGAGTATCGTTATTTGTCATATGTTTTCCTACGCTGCTTTGGTGGACTGATCCATGTTGGGACTACATTTTATTTAATTTTATACAGTTTAAAGTGGATTTTATCAAGTTTTCAGTGATTGTGATTGGGGAGTGAGCTTATCATTCTTGTTTGCGCTACTGGAATATATTTTGTATTTACAT
This sequence comes from Pelophylax lessonae, assembly GCF_965119305.1. Classification (NCBI taxonomy): domain Eukaryota; kingdom Metazoa; phylum Chordata; class Amphibia; order Anura; family Ranidae; genus Pelophylax; species Pelophylax lessonae. The sequence goes on along the minus strand of NC_138770.1, from coordinate 474,563,782 downwards.
ACTGTTTGTATTTACGCATATTCTCCTTATTCATGCAATTTTATTAAGTAGCAGCATTTGTTATCACACCAAATTAGAGGTAGTTATCCTCACTAAGCGCTTGGTTGCTTGCAAATAAGTGTTGGCTCCGTGTTTTGTGTAAGCAGTATATACATATTATCAGATATTATTTTAATTAAAGTTGCAGATTTTAAAATACTGAAGATTACTTTTGAAATTACAATAACAAGAAAAGGCTTCAATCTGAGCGGAACTTTCAGACCTATACTGATATTGTAGATAGGAGCAAGGCCTGGATGTCTGTTGTGAAATGATCCTTCGATACCAATACTCTTGAGGCTGCTTATAAGTGTTCTCCTGTGGTCGTACTGGGTCTCTGCCTGGATTTTGTATGCTAACTCATATAGTGACAGTTGCTTCCGAAACTGAAGCCAACAGGGAGACGTTTTGCACATTTGGTGGTCTTGCCCATGACTGGTGGGATTTTGGTCCTTTGGTCTGTTACAGACCCTATAACACCTGACAGTCCACAAGGATGCCAAGCTGGCTTTATTGCATTGCCCCATATCTGGCCTTTTTGCCCACCAACAGAAATTGGCCTCCTACTTTTTTTTTTCCATTTCAGCCAAGCGGCCATTGCTCAGGCCTGGAGGACCCCAATGTGTGGCTAAAAAGCTGGTCTGCGGATCAGGCTTCTAAAAAGGCTCTACAGATCTCCCCTTTAGGGGGGACCGCCTATTTGGGTCTTTGTTGGAATCCACTAAGGGAAAGTCACCGCGTAATAGGCGGGGCTCTTATTTTTCAGAACACAGGCGGCCACTTCGTGCCTTCGGCATGCCGGAGAGAGGACCTAAGCCATTTAGGTCATCTGGGGGTTCCAAGAAGACATGGTCAGGTAAGCCGAGAACAGGGCCCTCCAGATCTGCAGGCAAATCTCCATCTGCATGAAGGGACGCCCTCACCCGTCTCTGAGGTGGGGGGGGGGGCCGCCTGTTTCCTGTCTGGAACCATGGACCTCTTTGATTCAGGACAAAATGGGCCCATTAACTGCTCAGATCGGGTTACCAGATTGAATTCAAGTCCAGACCGTCGGACAGATTCTTCCCGTCCAATCTACCCCTATCTTCAGATCGGTTAGGGGATCTAGGAGAGGCGGTACAAGATCTGTTGTCGCGAAGGGTGGTTATGCCGATTCTCGGGAACGCTTTCAAGGGTTTTAATCTAACCTGTTTATTGTTCCCAGAAAAGAAGGGAAAGTGCATCCAATTCTGGACCTCAAGGCTCTGAATCGCCTTTGTGCAATTACAAAAATCTGCTCTGGTCTCATCTGCAAAACTGGATTATCTGGGTCTGACTCTGGACTCAGATTCGGTTAGGGTGTTTCTTCCCCCGGGAGAGCTACATAAGTAGCAGAAGGCGATTCGCCTACTGTTCTTCAGCAACCTGTCCACTCTGCGGGCTTGCATGCGAGTCTTAGGTCTGATGGTGTCGACCTTCGAGGTGGTTCAGTTTGCTCAGTTCCACATGAGACGCTTACAAAGGGAAATTCACGTCAAGTGGAACAAAGATCCAAAATCCTTGGACACTATGATTCGGTTGAGTCGCAGCACAAGGAGTGCTCTTCTGTGGTGGCTTCACTCGTTGGCCCTACGCCAGGGCAAATCCTTCCTTCCATTGTATTGGACCGTGGTAACCCTGGATGCCAGTCTGTTCGGCTGGGGAGGAGTGCTTGGGAAGCCTGTGTGTCTGGGGGTCCTGGACCATGGGGGAGTTTAGACTGCCGATCGATATTCTAGAACTCAGAGCGATAAAGCTTTGCCTGAGTCACTGGACAAATCGTCTGCAGGGTTGTCCAGTTTGGCTGCAATCGGACAAAGCTACGGCTGTGGCTTTCGTCAATCATCAAGGGGGCACCAAGAGTGTCCTGGCGGCCCTGGGAGGTGGCCAAGATCCTGAAATGGGAAGAAAACTTTGTTCCAGCCCTTTCCACTGTACATATCCCAGGAGTGGAGAACTGGCAGGCGGATTACCAGAGTCCAAAACAAATGGTTACTGCCCACACCTGTAACTAGTCTCTGCAGTAAGGAGCATTGGAAGGGCAACGCATGTTACAAGACATAAAACTATTCCAAGCTCTCCTTACCAACCAATCTGTGACCAACTAAATTGACCTATCTAACAGCATGCGTTAAAAACCACACATCTGCAAATACAGGCGTAAGCCACAGAGCCCCGACAAGGCACCCCATTTTCTGTGGTCCTAAACCTAAATTCTGTGAGTCTCCAACAATGGAAGCACATGCATTTAAATGGACAGGTGTAGGGCAGATATACCTGAAGGGTATAGGGCACAGGGGCACACTGAACACCCAGCCTATAGCACCATGGCAGCAAAGGTGTCAGTACGTTGCCTGGCCAATATAATCCATAGCACAAACAAATAGTTACTACCCACAAACGTAACTGGTCTCTGCAGTAGGGAGCATTGGAAGGGCAACGCATGTATGAGTCGTCAGGTCGTTGGATCAGGGGGAATGGTCCCTGCACCCGGAGGTGTTTCACCTGCTATGTGTCCGGTGGGGGACACCCGACGTCGACCGGTTAGCCTCTCAACTCAACAAGAAGGTACAGAGGTTTGTAGCCAGGTCTCAGGATCCTCTGGCCGACGCCACAGACGCTCTGGTGGCTTCTTGGGGTCAGTATCAGCTGATTTATGTGCTCCCTCCGCTGAAGCTCCTCCTGAGGATTCTGCGCAGAATAGAGGTGGAAGGGATTCTGGTGGCCCCAGACTGGCCTCGCTGGTTTTGGTACAGATCTGGTAAAGTTGGTCACCGATGCTCCTTGGAAACTTCTTCTCAGGGAAGATCTGCTGTCTCAAGGGCCAATCTTCCATCCTGCTTTACATTCACTGGCTTTAACGGCGTTGGCTATTAAAAGCCAGGTGTTGAAGGACAGGGGTCTTTCTGACTCAGTGATTCCTACACTGTTGAAGGCTAGAAAATCTACCTCCAGGAAGATCTATCATGGTACATCTCATGGTGTGAATCGCAGAAGGTGCATCGTCGCTTTTTTCCGGTGACTAGGATTTTGTCCTTTCTCCAAAGAGGGGTTGAACAGCAGATGGCCTTGGGTACTGTCTGTTTTTCGAAAACTTCCCTTTGAGAACATACGGAAGATTCCTCTGCTTACACTGTTACAGAAAGTAGCCTTTTTGGTGGCTATTACCTCTGCTCGCAGAGTATCTGAATTGGCGGCGCTATCCTGCCGTTCACCTTATCTGGTGGTCCGCAGAGATGAAGTGGTACTTTGACCTAATCAGTCATTTCTTCCTAAGGGATTGTCTACGTCTGCTGCAAACATATCCGGATGAATCAGGCAGATGATGGTACAGGTTTATTCACTGAAGGGTCAGGTTCCACATTTCCCTGTGAAGGCGCTTTCTACTAGGGCTCTGAGTGCTTATTGGGCTTTTCGCCATTAGGTGTCAGTGATACAAGTTTGCAAGGCGGCAATTTGGTCGTCTGTGCAAACTTTCACAAAATTCTAGATGTGTTGGCATCCTCGGATGCTCCTTTTGGCCGCAATGTTTTGCAGGCTGCTGTTTGAAAGAGAGTCTCTTTGAGGGTGTGTGTTCCAGGTGAGTTCCAGTTGTTCTGGTTGAGCACCATGTTCACTGGTTGGCTAAAGTTTTAGCTTTTTTGGGAATTACGTTCTTTTTCTGCATTGTTTTCCAACCCCTCATGCACATACTGCTTTGGGATTTCCTGATGGTCAAGGAATTATATAGAGCTGCATCTGTCAATGAACGATAGAGAAAACTGGATGTTTTACTTACCGTAAAATCCTTTTCTCTGAAGTTCATTGACAGACGCAGCACCTGCCCCTCTATCTTAAAGCGGAGTTCCGGGCACAGAAGTCATTTTTTAACAAACATACCCCCGGAACAGTTAGGGCAAGCACATTCCACAATGGCTAGCCTCTGATCTGTCCCGGTTCGCACTTACCTTTTAGAAGAAATACTTACTTATAAAATTTCTTCCACAGCGTTTCTATCTCTCTTGTGGGCAGCTGAAGCCGGCGCGGTCCTCTTCTGTGTCTTCTTGTCCCAGAATGCGCCTGCACCGGCCCCTCTCGTCACTTCCGGTGCGGCGCAGCATTCCTAAACAGCTTCTGGGCATGCCCAGAAGCTGTTTAGCAGGGGAATGCGGCGTCGCCCGGAAGTGACGAGCGGGGCCGGTGCCGTCGCATTGATTCCTGGGAGCGATGACGTTTAGCTCCCAGGAATCATCGCAGCGCAGGAAGTGACAGCGGAGCCGCGGCGCTGAGGGAGGAAGTACCCTGAGGTGATTATTTACGATCGTCAATTACAAGGTGAGTTTTTAAAGAAAAAAAACCTAACTATCCAATTCCTTTTCAGGTTATGCTGAACTAGCGGACGGGCACAAAAAAAAAAATATCGATTTTGTGCCCGGAACTCCAATTTAAGTTGGTTGGGGTTTTTCCTTTAAACACTGCTTGCAACTAAACTGAAGCCTATAGCAGAGTGTGTGGGTGTATGCCTGCAGGGATGGCCCCATAGGCGTGGTAAAGCTTTTTCCTGCCTAGTGTTCTACTCCTATAGGGGGCAGCATAACCCGATGGTCAAAAATTATATAGAGCTGCGTCTGTCAATGAACTTCTGAGAAAAGGATTTTACGGTAAATCATCTGGTTGACTGCTGGAGAGTGCTCCACCCTACGGCCAAAGACTGCTGACAGATCATCTCATGGAGTCACTCTCTGGTGCATCAATTGGATCGCTCACCATATCTGACCATGCCCCCATCTCTGTCTCCTTTGCCCCACTGTGCCAGGATGCAAGACAGTGGACTTGGTGCTTGAATGAAAACCTGTTGGATGATATCGTTGCACTGCAGCAGGTATCTGATACCATCACCCATTATTTTGCAGAAAACCAACCGGGGAGAGACGGGGATGGCTTCGGTTTGGGAAGGACACAAAGTCGTTTTCAGGGGGGGAGCTGATTTCCCAGGGGGCTTGGCTGAAGAAAGCACACATGGGAGAGTTGATGTCTTTACTAGCCAAACTCTGAGCTACAGAGCTCAAACATACATAGTTCCAATGTAGCTGAGGTTAAATAAAGACAATAGTCCATCCAGTTCAACCTGTGTTGGTGTGTGTGGATGTGTTCATTTCCCATACCCTGAATGTTTTAATCTTGGAGATGTATGTCCAAGAGTCTTTTAAAAGTAGCCATACTCCCCGCAGTTACTACCATTTGTGGAAGCGAGTTCCACAATCTTATTGCCTTACTGTAAAATATCCCTTGCGTAGCCTGAGGTTAAATCGCCTCTCCTCTAATCGTATTGTATGGCCTCGTGTCCTCTTACACTCCTTGCGAATGAATATTTTTTTTTCTATGCTGAGATCACTGTTGAAGTACAGTGGGGATAGAAAGTTTGGTCACCCCAGGTAAAAATTTGTATTAATGTGCATAAAGAAGCAGAGGAAAGATGGAAAAATCTCCAAAAGGCATCAAATTACAGATTAGACATTCTTATAATATGTCAACAAAATTTAGATTTTTTTTCCATCATTTACACTTTCAAAATAACAGAAACCAAAAAAAATGGCGTCTGCAAAAGTTTGGGCACCCTGCAGAGTTAATATCTTGTACTGCCCCCTTTGGCAAGTATTACAGCTTGTAAACACTTTTTGTAGCCAGCCTACATAGATTTTCAATTATGTTGAGGTCAGGAGATTGTGAAGGCCATGGCAAAACCTTCAGTTTAAGCCTCTTGATGTAATCCCCCGTGGATTTCGAGGTGTGTTTAGGATCATTATCCATTTGTAGAAGCCATCCTCTCTTTAACTTCAGCTTTTTCAAAGATTGCATCAAGTTACCATCCAAAATTTGCTGAAATTTTATTGAATCCATTTTTCCTTCTACTCGTGAGATGTTCCCTGTGCCACTGGCTGCAATACGACCCCAAAGCATGATTGATCCACCCCCATGCTTAACAGATGGACATAAGTTATTTTCATTAAATTCTGTGCCACTTCTTCTCTAAACGTTCCTTTGCTCATTTTCCGGCCAAAAAGTTAAATTTTAACCTCATCGGTCCACAGAACTTGTTTCCAAAATGCATCAGACTTGTCTATACGTTCATTTGCAAAGTTCAAACGCTGATTTTTGTGGTGAGGACGTAGAAGAGGTTTTCTTCTGATGCCTCTCCCATGAAGACCCTATTTGTACAAGTATCTCTTTATAGTGGAATAGTGTACCACTCCAGTGTCTGCCAGATCTTTCTGGAGGGATCGTGCAGTCAAACGTGGGTTTTGAATTGTTTTTCTCACAATCCTGCGAGCTGTTCTGTCTGATATTTTTCTTGGTCTTCAAGATCTTGCTAAACTTCCACTGTTCCTGATGACTGCCATTTCTTAAAGAGGTTGTAAACCGATAATTTTTTTTTTGTTTTCTTTACATCCTGAAAGATAAAGACATAATGAGCTAGTATGCATCGCATACTAGCTTATTATCAAATACTTACCTTAGAACGAGCCCTCGCCGCGCCGCTCTCTTACCTCTATGACGGGCGACATGTACAGTCGCCCGTCTTCCGGGATCGCGGTATCCGGCCATTTGATTGGCCGGAGTCGCGGTGACGTCACTCCCGCGCACGCGCGCGGGAGCCGACGGTCACGGCACAGGGCTCTGAAGGAACGGCACGATCTGCCGTTCCTTCAGAGCGCATGCGCCAGTGACGTCACTGGCTGCATCAAATGTAAATATCTCCTAAACGGTACATGTTTAGGAGATATTTACAGTACCTATAGGTAAGCCTTAACATAGGCTTACCTATAGGTACAACTTCCTGAGGAGGGTTTACTTCCTCTTTAATTACATTCCGAACAGAGGATATCGACATCTAAAAACGCTTTGCTATCTTCTTATACCCTTCTCCAGCTTTGTGAGCGTCAACTATTTTCAGTTTTCTAGACTACTGCTTAGAAGATCCCATGGTGCTGATTGCTGGGGCAAGGTCAGATGAGTCTGGGCATTTAAAACCTTTGAGATTGACATCACCTGGTCTTCCCAGATGATAATTGAGAACAATCCAAGACACCGACAGGTCTCAGCCTTGCATAGGGGGCAGTGCATGCTATAAATTCTGCAGGGTGCCAAATTTTTGCAGATGCCATTTTTTTGTTTTCTGTAATTTTGAAAGTGTCAATGATGGAAATAAAATCTAACTTTTGTTGACATATTATAAGAATGTCTAATCTGTAATTTGATGCCTTTTGGAGATTTTTCCATCTTTCATTGGCTTCTTTATGGAATACAAATTTTTACCTGGGGTGCCCAAACTTTCAATCCCCACTGTATTTGTAAATCGCTATGATGTCTCCTCTTAGGCATCGCTTCTCTAGGGAGAATAAATAGAGCGCTTGTAAACGCTCCTCATAATTTCGGTCCTCCCCAATTCGCTTAGTTTCCCTTCTTTGGACTCTTTCCAGTTCCAGCACATCCTTTCTGAGGATTGGCGACCAAAACTGGACAGAATACTCCAGATGTGGGAGGACCAGAGATTTATAAAGTGGTAGGATTATAGTTTTATCTCTGGAATATATATCCCCTTCCTTATGCATGCAGACATTCTGCAGGCTTTGGCAGCTGCAGCTTGACATTGCATGCTATTGCTTAGTCTATCCTCTACTAAGACTCCAAGATCTTTCTCCATTCTTGATTCCCCCAGAGTTTCCCCCCCCCACGCGTATTTTGCGTTTATGTTTTTAGTCCCCAAGTGCAATACCTTACACTTCTCTACATTAAACCTCATTTGCCACGTAGTTGCCCACACAGTTATTTTGTACAGGTCATTCTGTAAGATTTCTGCATCATGATGTGAAGTTATTGCCCTGCTTAATTTTGTGCCATCTGCAAAAACTGAGATTGAGCTAGTGATCCTATCCTCAATGCTATATCTGAATAAATTGAACAAAATTGGTCCCAGGACTGAGCCTTGGGGGTCCCCACTTATCACTCCAGTCTGAGTACACGTTATTTATTACGGCCCTTTGGACACGCCCCTTTAACCAGTTTTCTATCCAAGACAAACCTTGTGATCTAAGCCTGCAGACCTTATTTTGCAAATTAATTGCTTGTGGGGGACTGTAACGAATGCCTTAGCAAAATCCAGATACACCACATCCACAGGTCTCCCCCTATTTAGCGCACCTCTTCGTAGAATGTAAACAGATGGTCTAACAAGATGGTCCTTTTGAAAACCCGTGCTGAATACTGCTGATGATACTGTTGACTTTAGCAAATTCTTGGATAAAGTTCCTTATAGTTCCTTGCGCTAGAATTCTATTGGATCACCTGGCACGTGAACTCATCTCATCACACGAATTCTGCAATTTAAAATTGCCGTTCTGGTAAGCACAATTCCTACGGGATCTTTTGGAAGCAGCACAAGATTCTCATACATCACTAGTCACCTTTATGATATTTGGGACTTTAAACAGTTGGACATTTATTTGTTTGTTTTTTCAATTTAGCGCGACTTATACAATACATAGATGGTCTAACAAGATGGTCCTTTTGAAAAACGTGCTGAATACTGCTGATGATACTGTTGACTTTAGCAAATTCTTGGATAAAGTTCCTTATAGTTACATAGTTAGTGAGGTTGAAAAAAAACATCAGTCCATCCAGTTCAACCTATGATGTGTGTGTTTGCTGTTAACCGTACATTGTATACCCCTGTATGTTGTATATATAGTTTTATAGTTTTTTTAAACTATTGATGCTCCCTGCTGATACAACTGTTTGCGGAAGAGAATTCCACATCCTTACTGCTCTTACAGTGAAGAACCCCCTACGTATTTTAAGGTTAAACCGACGTTTCTCTAGTTTTAGTGAGTGGCCACGTGTCTTATTGTATTCCCTTTCTCTGAATAGTTTGTTCCTTATGCTAGGGTCACCAGTACAGTATTTGTGCATTGATATCATATCCCCTCTCAATCGTCTCTTCTCCAGAGAGAATAAGTTCAGTGCTTGTAGTCTTTCATAGTTACATAGTTACATAGTTACATAGTTACATAGTTAGTGAGGTTGAAAAAAGACATCAGTCCATCCAGTTCAACCTATGATGTGTGTGTGTGTTTGCTTTTAGCCGTACATTGTATACCCCTGTATGTTGTGGTCTTTAAGGTGTCCATCTAACAGTTTTTTGAAACTATCAATGCTCCCTGCTGATACGACTGCTTGTGGAAGAGAATTCCACATCCTTACCGCTCTTACAGTGAAGAACCCCTTACGCACTTTAAGGTTAAACCGCCTTTCCTCTAGTTTTAGTGAGTGGCCACGTGTCTTATTGTATCTCCTTTCTCTGAATAGTTTGTTCCTTATGCTCGGGTCGCCAGTACAGTATTTGTACATTGATATCATATCCCCCCTCAATCGTCTCTTCTCCAGAGAGAATAAGTTCAGGGCTTGTAGTCTTTCTTCATAGCTGATGTCCTCCATCCCCCTAATTATTTTTGTTGCCCTTCTCTGGACTTTCTCCAGTTCCAGCACATCCTTTCTGAGGACCGGTGCCCAGAACTGGACAGCATACTCCAGATGTGGCCGGACCAGAGTCTTGTAGAGCGGGAGAATAATCTCTTTATTTCTGGAGTGAATCCCCTTTTTTATACATCCCAGTATTCTGTTGGCTTTGCTTGCTGCGGCCTGGCATTGCATGCCACTGCCAAGCCTGTTGTCTACCAGTACCCCTAAGTCCTTTTCCATCCTAGACTCACCCAGAGGTTTTTCAACATTAAATCTCATCTGCCATGTAGTTGCCCACTCCGTTATTTTGTTCAGGTCCGCTTGCAAGGTTTCCACATCCTGCATAGAAGATATTGGCATGCCTAATTTAGTATCATCCGCAAATACTGAGATTGTACTAGATATCCCCTCCTCTAGATCATTTATGAATAAATTAAACAGGATTGGTCCCAGGACAGAACCCTGGGGGACCCCACTTTCCACACCCGCCCAATCCGAGTACTCCCCATTAATCACCACCCTCTGTACTCTCCCCTGGAGCCAGTTCTCTATCCAGGTACTCACCTTATGGTCCATACCTATCTTCCTTAGTTTGTACAGTAAGCGTTTGTGGGGAACGGTGTCGAAGGCCTTTGCAAAGTCCAGATACACCACATCCACAGGCTTACCTTTATCTAGGTGGCAGCTCACTTCATCATAGAAGGTTAATAGATTGGTTTGGCACGAACGATTTTTTTCCTCATTGCTGATGTCCTCCATTCCCCTAATTATTTTTGTTGCCCTTCTCTGGACTCTCTCCAGTTCCAGCACATCCTTCCTGAGGACCGGTGCCCAGAACTGGACAGCATACTCCAGATGTGGCCGGACCAGAGTCTTGTAGAGAGGGAGAATAATCTCTTTATTTCTGGAGTGAATCCTCTTTTTTAAACATCCCAGTATTCTGTTGGCTTTGCTTGCAGCGGCTTGGCATTGCATGCCACTGCCAAGCCTGTTGTCTACCAGTACCATCAGGTCCTTTTCCATCCTAGACTCTCCCAGAGGTCACCCCCCCCCCCAGTGAGTAGCTTGCTTTCTGGTTTCTGGCACCCAAGTGCATTACTTTACAATTTTCAACATTGAACCTCATCGGCCATGTAGTTGCCCACCCTATTATTTTGTTCAGGTCCGCTTGTAAGGTTTCCACATCCTGCATAGAAGATATTGGCATGCTTAGTTTAGTATCATCCGCAAATACTGTGATTGTACTAGATATCCCCTCCTCTAAATAATTTATGAATAAATTAAACAGAATTGGCCCCAGGACAGAACCCTGGGGGACCCCACTTTCCACACCTGCCCAATCTGTGTACTCCCAGATAATCACCACCCTTTGCACTCTCCCCTGGAGCCAGTTCTCTATCCAGGTACTCACCTTATGGTCCATACCTACCTTCCTTAGTTTGAACAGTAAGCGTTTGTGGGGAACGGTGTCAAAGGCCTTTTGCAAAGTCCAGATATACCACATCCACTGGCTTACCTTTATCTAGGTGGCAGCTCACTTCATCATAGAAGGTTAATAGATTGGTTTGGCAAGAACGATTTCTCATGAATCTATGCTGATTACTACTAATAATACCTTTTTCATTACTAAAGTCTTGTATGTGGTCCCTTAACTTTCCCTCCAAAATCTTGCAGACTACTGATGTTAGGCTGACCGGCCTATAGTTACCTGGGATATATCTCTGGCCTTTTTTAAATATTGGTACCACGTTGGCTTTTTTCCAATCAGCTGGCACCATGCCCGTCTGTAAACTATTCTTAAAGATCAAGAATAATGGTCTGACAATCACCTGGCTGAGCTCTTTAAGAACCCTCGGGTGCAAGCCATCCGGTCCCGGTGATTTATTTATGTTAAGTTTCTCTAGTTTAGTTCTAAGTCTATCTTCTGTTAGCCATGGCGGAACTTCCTGAGGTGTGTTATTTAGTTTGGCCTTACAAGCTGGGTTAGTGTAGCCCCCCAATTCTTCTGGGAAGACTGAAGAGAAGAATTTATTTAACACTACCGCCTTTTCCCTGTCCTCTGTGGCCAAATTTCACTCGTCGTCTTTTATGGGGCCAATGTGTTCTGTCCTCGCTTTCTTACTGTTGATATACTTAAAGAATTTCTTGGGGTTCTTTTTACTCTCTTCCGCTATATGTCTCTCGTGTTCTATTTTAGCAGCCTTGATTTCGTCTTTACATTTCTTATTACACTCTTTGTAATGCTTGAATGCTGCCAATGACCCCTCAGCCTTGTATTTTTTGAAGGCCTTTTCTTTATTATTAATATGCATTTTTATGTTGGAATTTAGCCACCCAGAGTTTAGTTTTGCTCTTTTAAATGTATTTCCCTTTGAAATGCACTGGCCAATCCCTTTGTTAAGTTTGCTCTTGAAGCACTCACATTTTTACTCTGTGTTCTTTGTTCCCAGGGTTCTATCCCATAGCAGAGGCCCCTGCCTGCGCCTGACGGGCACGATCCCGGCTCTCCCCCCTGCCTGCACCTGACGGGCACGATCCCGGCTCTCCTTCGGTATGGACATTCGGCTCAGTGTTGCCAGCTGCATCCCTAGATTCAGAACCTGCGCTTCCAGGGAAGCAACTTGCTTACATTTTGCGCATTCGTATTCGCCATCGATCGCATGATCGAGGAACGCATACATATCACAAGATGTACACCGAATCGCATCTCCACACCCGTCGGGCATTGTACCTACTAATCTAGTCTAATGGGGATTGAGTAATTTAAGTCTATCCTGCGTGGCTGTTTTCTGGCTACCTAACTCTACCTTCTCACCCTCTGGTACTCCGCTACCCCAACTTGACACTCACAGTCGCACAACACTCATAATTGCACAGCATGGTCAGTTGCACAACACTCCCAGTCGCACAACACTCACAGTCGCACAGCCCGGTCAGTCGCACAACACTCACAGTCACACAGCCCGGTCAGTCACACAGCCCGGTCAGTCGCACAACACTCAGTCGCACAGCCCGGTCAGTCGCACAACACTCACATTCGCACATTCACAGTCGCACAGCCCGGTCAGTCGCACAACACTCAGTCGCACAGCCCGGTCAGTCGCACAAATCTCACAGCCGCACAACACTCACAGTCGCACAGCACTCACAGTCGCACAACACTCACAGTCGCACAGCCCGGTCGGTCGCACAAGTATACTCACAGTAGTAATAGGTACTCCCAGACACTCAGGTAGTAACAGGTACTCCCAGATACTCAGGTAGTAATAGGTACTCACAGACACTCAGGCAGTAATAGGTACTCCCAGACACTCAGGTAGTAATAGATACTCCCAGACACACGGGTAGTAATAGGTACTCCCAGACACTCGGGTAGTAATAGGTACTCCCAGACACTCAGGTAGTAATAGGTACTCCCAGACACTCAGGTAGTAATAGGTACTTCCAGACACTCAGGTAGTAATAGGTACTCACAGACACTCAGGTAGTAATAGGTACCCACAGACACTCAGGTAGTAATAGGTACCCACAGACACTCAGGTAGTAATAGGTACCCACAGACACTCAGGTAGTAATAGGTACCCACAGACACTAAGGTAGTAATAGGTACTCACAGATACTCAGGTACTACACTAAACCCTCAGTCAGTGTTCAATCTCAGTCACCAGTCTTACTTACCTAGTGTGTGTCCCTTTAAGCCGGTCACTTGCAGTTCCTGATGGCGATTCCTTCTCCTCCCTCAGATGGTCAGGCTTCCTCTCTGCACCCGCCTCTCTCTGTCATTTCCCAGGCAGCCTTTGCTCTTTTAGACTCCTCTGCTCCCTCTCTGTCTGGGGGGTTACTGCACCGCTCTCCGCCCGCCGCTAAAAGGGAGGGGGGGTTTACTTATCATCCCTTACAGTAATTTACATACTATTGACGTCAGGCTGACCGGCCTATAATTGCCTGGGATATGCCTCTGCCCTTTTTTGAATATTGGTATCAAGTTGGCTTTCCTCCCCTTACCTGGTACAGTTCCTGTCAAAATACTATCTGCAAAGATCAGGAACAGTGGTCTAGATATAACCTTACTGAGTTCTTTGAGTACTCTCGGATGCACGCTGTCCGGTCCTGAGGATTTATTTGTGTTAATGTTATCAAGCCTTTTCATGATTTCACCCTCTGTTAGCCATAGCGGCATGTCCTGTGAAGCACTGCTTACCATACAGTCATGGTCAGTATACCCCTCCTTTTCCTGTGTAAAGACTGAGGAGAAGAAAGCATTTAGCACAGTTGCCTTCTTTGTGTCCTCTGTAACCATTCTCCCATCAGTATGCTGCAACATGCTCTGACCTCGTTTTTTTTTTTTTTTGCTATTGATAGATACATTTAAAGAATTTAAGGTTCCTTTTACTTCCCTCAGCTATATGTCTCTCAAAGTCAATTTTAGCCTTCTTGATTTCGGGTTTACATTTCTTATTCGGGTTCTTGTATTGGTGGAAAGCGGAGAAAGTCCCCTCCAAGTTATATTTCTTAAAGGTCATTTTTTTTCCCTAATAACTTTTTTTACATTATGGTTTAGCCATCCTGGTTTGGCCTTGGCTCTTCTAAATTTATTTCCAATAGGAATGCACTGTGAGATGCTTTTGATTCCCATTTTTCCACCATGGTCAGTGTTCCTACGGTTTGATCCCAGTTTATTTTCTCTATTATTGAGCACAGTTTAGAAAAGTTTGCCCTTCTGAAGTTTAGGGTTCTTATATTCCCCTCTCTCCTTGCTATCTTGTGATTTACATTAAATGTGATAATCCTGTGATCGCTAGAACCCAAGTTGTCCCGGACTACTACATCTGAGATTAGATCTGTGTCATTAATAATTAATAGATCTAGCACTGCATTCTTTCTAGTAGGAGAATCCACCAACTGAGACATTTAGTAAGATATTCATGAAGAGACAGGCCTTTACCTGTGAAGTCCCCTCTTCCCAGTCAATTTCGGGATAATTGAAGTCCCCTAATATGATGACTGGCCCCAGCTTTGCAGCATTACCCAACAGTTATAGAAATTCCAGCTCAACCTCATCCCTTTGGTTGGGCGGCCTGCCTATAACATACCCCCACTATTACTTTCCCCTTTACTTCTTCCCTATGGAGTTCTACCCACACTAATTCCAACTCCGTACTCATCCCTTCCATAATGTCACTCCTCTCTACCACCCTTACATTATTTTTGACATAGAGACATAACCCTCCCCCTTTTTTTCCTTCCCTGTCCTTTCGATACACAGAATACCCTTGGATATGTGTGAGGGGGGTCGAACCAAGCTTTTGTTATTCCCACAAGGTCTATGTCCTCCTCATGTATCAACAGTTCCAACTCATCCATTTTATTAGCTAGGCTCCTGGCATTTGCGTATACCCCTCTTAGTTTTGTATAAGTGGATACAGAATTGTACTTAACCCCTTAAGCCCCAGCCCTATTTCGGACACTTTTTGTTTACAAGTTAAAACCAGTATTTTTTCCCAGAAAACTACTTAGAACCCCCAAACATTATATATATTTTTTAGCAAAGACTCTGGAGAATAAAATGTCGGTCATTGCAATATTTTTTGTCATGCGGTATTTGCACAGCGGTCCTTAAAACGCAATTTTTTGGGGAAAATTTTGAAAAATCACATTTCACTGCATTTAAAAAATACTAAACAGTAAAGTTAGCCCATTTTTTTTGTATATTGTGAAAGATGATGCCACGCCAAGTAAATAGATACCCAACATGTTACGGTTTAAAATTGAGCCCAAACCTTCCCCCCCGTAGGATGGCGACAAACTACGGTCAATAGAGATCTCAATAGGCGACGTTTTACATTTTTTTAACGGTTACCAGTTTAGAGTTAGAGTGTAGCTCTTTTTTTTTTAATTATTGCCCACGCTCTGGCGATTGCATACCTCACATGTGTGGTTTGAAAAGCGATTTCATTCGCGGCTCGACTTCTGTATACGTTTTTTTTTTGTGCGCGAGCTAACGGTGATGGCTAAAAAACTTTTATATCCTATTTATTTTATATTTTTTTTTAACTTTATTACAGGTTTTCTTAAAAAAAAAAATCTGATCACTTTTATTGCAAACATACCTTGTGACACCAATATGCAGTGACAGGTACTCTTTATGGAGGGATCGAGGGTCTAAAAGACCCTCGACCCCTCCACTACACTTCCATGTATGCTAAACCCAAAAAACTGCGTTTTTGCATACAGCCGTTTTTTTAATTTGCCGCCTTTTGCAGCACAGTAACCCGGAAGTGACATCATGGACGGGAGCCCCGAGCAAAGTCACGGAAGGCAGCGGGAGAGGGGGGGGCGTCCCCTCCCGCTCACCCGGGTAACAATCGAGCGGCTCCAGAGCCGCATCGGTCATTACTGACGGAAAGCCGACCGTCGGCTCTAAACCACGGTACCGGGATGGTGTCTCTAGCTAGAGGCATCATTCCGGTATACTACTGCAAAGTTTGCCGACGTAGGGCTACGTCACTTTGCGGTAAATGGTTAAAACATAAACGTAACATGGCCACGGCTCTGACTGCGGAGCTCCAGGCCCTCAGGGAGGAGCTCTCCACTCTTTTGGAGACCTGTATACGGGCTAGATTACGACATATCTTTCATAAGTTTTATGAGTTTGGAAACAAATGTGGGAGACTCCTGGTTAAGAGCCCTTCATCGACAGCATACATCAGGACATGCTCATAAACTTCACGCCACCCCTGGCCCCCCAACAGTGTTATCCTCTAAAATTGCGGAGACCTTTAGAGACTATTAGATAAAAGAACAAATTCCCCTAGAGTGTGGGACTTTAAATGGAATGACCAGGTCTTGAGTAGTAAGTATTTTTCAATAAATTTATTGAAAAATACTTACTACTCAAGACATGGTCATTGCCATTTAAAGTCCCACACTCTAGGGGAATTTGTTATTTTATCCATTATTATGGGATGTTGGCAATTTCCAGGTTAACCACTGGATCCGAATCCATCTTTTTTAGAGACTATTACACCCGGCTTTTTCAGCTCCCCGACACACTTACGAGGTCTTTACCCACTCAGAAAGCGGAGCTTCTTTCCCAATACCTAGATGAAGCACAAGCCTCCCGACTTGCGACACAAATTAGCAAAAAGCTAGATGAGCCCATTTCCCCGACAGAGATTGAATCATTTATCAAAGATTTGCCAAAAGGCAAAAGCCCAGGCCCTGATGGATTCACAAATGCATATTATCGCAAATTCCTCCCCTTCTCTCTAGTCATATGTGCACCTATTACAATGCACTGGAATCTGATTTGTCTAAAGTCAGGGGGTCATTTGGGGGGGGGGGGGGTTATGCTATCTTGCCATTTTACGGCCTCCAAAACTGTGATTGGTAGCATGGAGTGAAACCAACAATTTTTGCCCTTAGAAAGCCTGAAAGCAGTGATTGGTTTTCGGGGTCCTGTACACGGCTAGACTGCCTAAAAGTCTCATACACATGTGGTATCCCTGTACTCAGAAGAAGCAGCAGAATGTATTTTGGGGTGTAATTTCACATGTATCCATGGCATGTTGTGAGCAATATAGCATTAACCACTTACCGACTGCCCACAGTATATTTACAGGCAAAGTACAGGCAAAGTGACGTAGTACTACGTCGCTAGCCTGAGAGCCTCTAGGGGGCGAGCGCGCGCCGCCAGAGGTGCGCTCCCGCCCCCGCTCGTTCCCTAACATGTCCGCACGTGTGACTGGCGGACCCGATGTCAGCCGATCACTCGCGATCTCCCGGTGCAGAGGGAGAAAGGCAGGCGGCTGATGTAAACAAAATCACCTGTCATTCTCTCTGGTGTAACTGCAGAGATCATACGATCCTGCTATGAAGGATCGTATGTCTCTGTGGTTACATCACTAGCCACACCCCTTTACATTTAGAAGCACGTCCCTAGGGACACACTTAACCCCTGCATCACCAATAATGTTAACCCCTTCCCTGCCAGTGTCATTTTTACAGTAACAGTGCATTAGTATAGCACTGATTACTGTAGTAATGTCACTGGTACCCCCAAAAGTGTCAAAAATGTCAATCAAGGGTCCGATCTGTCCGCCGCAATGTCTCACAAAAAAAAAAACGGAATTTTTGTAAAATCCCTTTCTCTGAGT
This sequence comes from Pelophylax lessonae, assembly GCF_965119305.1. Taxonomy (NCBI): domain Eukaryota; kingdom Metazoa; phylum Chordata; class Amphibia; order Anura; family Ranidae; genus Pelophylax; species Pelophylax lessonae. The sequence continues at coordinate 474,546,071 of NC_138770.1, read as the reverse complement.
CCTCCGACAGTCGCCGCCACTTCATAATCTTCACTAATGGGGTATTGACCTTTGCTCCGTAGGAGTAGCTAGGCAACAAGATTTGTTAATATAAAAGCTTTTAGCATATCACACCCCTAGGGGGCGGTCCCCTCAGTCAATACCTCCCTGCTTCCTGCATTCTCAACTCAGTTTCTAATGCCTAGCTTAGGAGTAGCTAGCTGATACTGTGCTGGGGCTCTCAGTCTCAGCTTTCTATCTTCTTTTTTGATTTTATTTGAGTATTTTTTCTCTTTCTTTTACTAGCTGTTATTTTTCTCAGCATTCGTTTAGTTCTTCGGATGAAGATGATCGTGCGGAGCTGGGTCTCGGACTGGCCACCCTGGATCCCAGGGCTCAGGGCCAAGGGTTCCTCAGCCTGCCATCGAGCGTTCAGTCAGGTTTCCCTGGCATATTGAACGACCCATCCCTGTTCGCTGCAGGGATGCTGCCTGTGAGGTGGCTACCTCACTGGACGCCATTTGCGGTTTCGCACCGCAGTTCCACTGCGTCCTGGCTGCGACACTCCCTGTCCTCAGTACAGCGGTTTGGTCGCTAGAGAAGGCTCCCCACGCCATCCGGACTGGTAAGTAAATTTCTATGTGGGGACCTGTCTGTCTGGGTGTCAGTCTGTGACTGTGTGACCCTGCATGTCTGTGTGTGCTGAGCTCCCAGTCAGATTCATGTGTGGAATAGCTGCCTTTTCTGTGGGCTGCGGGGCGGGGGGGGGCTCTCCCGCTGACTTGTGGTGTCCGGCCCTGGGTGAGTAGGGCGCTGTGTTTTGGCGCCAAACGCCGCCATTTTGATGGCGATCGATGTACAGCCACATGTCGGCGCCATTTTGTCATTGCCCAAAAATGCCTCAGCCGAGCGGCCATGTTTGTGTAGCCTGCATAGGCTTTATAGGGCGGTCAGTCATTACATCACTTCCTTTTGCTCTGGGACAGCGACCGGTGGCAGCAGCCTGTGTGGCCTCTCCAGGTTTTTACTTCTCCTTATCCTGTATTTCCCTGCTCAGTGTTCATATCCCTGTGGGGGTCGATCCATGCAGTAGTGTGCGGTGGGCTACGCTCGCCGCGGTCTTAAAGGGACAGTACTCCTTTTTCCAAATATTGCTGGGGCATGGATTCTCAGGATTGCAAGTTTCCTCCCACCTTGGTGGGGGGCCAAGGGGCTGCTGCATCCCCCGAGGGGGCTGATCTGGCTGCTATTGTGGCGAACTTGGCTTCTCAGGTGCAAGTGCTAATGGCTGATCGATCCGCAAAACGGCACAGATTGTCTATTTCCTCTGATTCAGAGGGCGATGGGGCTGCTATGGCTGGAGTACCCTTCTCAGGGTCTCGTTCATCTCTGGACCTTGGGGGGTCTGAGGGGGAGGCTGAGGTAGAAGGTGTTGATAATTCTCCCCCTGGCTCGCCTGAAGAGCTTGCACTCATGGATGAGTTGGTTGCTTCTATCAAAGAAACACTGCATTTGCAGGATGAACCATGTCCTCCTGCTTTGCTGTCCTCTTATGGGACACAAAGGAAGCGCAAAACAGCGCAGGTTTTTCCCTGCCCTACGGAATTTCAGCGCGCTGTTGATGAGCAATGGCGCACTTTAAAGAAGCCTTTTACTGTGCCAAGTAAGTTCAAGCTGCATTATCCATTTACACCCACCGCTGATGAGCGTTGGTGTGTGCCGCCTCAGGTGAATCACGCGGTGGCGATTTTGAATAAATCTACTGCGATCCCTGCTGAGGATACCCCGGTGTTCCGGGACCAGACGGACAGGAGATTGGAGTCTCTTGCCCATCATGCTTATACGGTTGCCGGTTCTATGCTGAAGCCTATTTTTGCTTCCATTTTGGCAGCCCAGGCTATTGCGGATTAGACGCAGGTGCTCAGGCGCACCCTGGTGGCTGACTCTGCTCCGCCGACAACATTGGCTATGGTGGATCAAATTCATCAGGGTGTCATGTATTTGTGTGATGCGGACTTGGATTTAGTCCCTTTGGCTGCACGCCTCTCTAGTGTGGCGGTATTAAACCGTCGCCTGATCTGGCTAAAATGCTGGTCGGTTGACCAATCATCTTGCAAGACTTTAGCTAATTTGCCCTATGCGGGGTCTCGCCTTTTGGCGAGTCTTTGGATACGCTGATAAAGGGAATCTCCGGGGGTAAGAGCTCTCTCTTACCCCAATCTCACAAGAATAAGTTTGTTCACGGTAAGAAGAATACCTCGTTTAGGCCTTCTCAGGGGTCCTTTCGTGCCTTTCGGTCGCAATACAAGGGCAAGCCCTTCAAGGGCCAAGGCTCCCAGGGGAAGCCGTGGGCAGGTAAGCAGAAGTCCGGCCAGTCCGGGTCCGCTGCCCATGCCAATTCGGCCTGAAGGGGCGCCCTCACCCGACTCTGGGGTGGGGGGACGTTTGCTCGGTTTTCTTCGACCCTGGCTGGCCCGCGTTCGGGACAGGTGGGTTCAGGAAATCGTTCGATCTGGATACAAGATCGAGTTTCTCTCTCGGCCGGCGAGCAGATTTTTTCCCTCAAATCTTCAGCTGTCTCCGGAGCGTTTGCAGGATCTGCACCTGGCGGTGCGGGACCTGCAGGCCCAGGGAGTGATGGTTCCGGTGCCTCATCGGGACAGATTTCGGGGGTTCTACTCCAATCTGTTCACTGTGCCCAGAAAGGAGGGCAAGGTGCGTCCGATCCTGGACTTGAAAGCGCTGAACCGCTTTGTGCGGGTTCGCAAGTTTCGCATGGAATCCCTGCGCTCGGTGGTGGCTGCCCTGGTTCCGGGGGAATTCATGGCCTCCATCGACTTGAAGGATGCGTACCTTCAAATCCCCATTTTCGAGGGTCACCAGAGGTACCTTCGATTCGCCATTGCGGAGGATCATTACCAATTCATGGCGTTACCCTTCGGTCTCGCTTCGGCTCCACGGGTTTTCACCAAGGTGCTTGCGCCGGTCCTGGCCTTGTTGAGAGCCCAGGGCATCTCTGTCTTGGGGTATCTAGACAATATCTTGATTCGGTTTGCGACCAGTCAGGGCCTGGTGAACGACCTGTCTGTCACGATGCAGACTCTACAGGAGTTCGGTTGGACGATAAATTTTCCAAAGTCAACGCTGTGTCCGTCGGTTCGTCTTCCCTACCTGGGGATGATCCTGGACTCTGTTCAAGCGAAGGTCTTCCTGCCGGAAGACAAGCTCCGGACACTTCAGGACGAAGTCAGGTCCCTCAGGGACATTCAGTGCTCGTCCATCCGGACATGTATGAGATGTCTGGGATTGATGGTCTCGGCTTTCGAGGCGATTCCCTTCGCCCAGTTTCACACTCGGGATCTTCAGGCAGAGATCCTGGCCAAGTGGGACGGGCATCCACAATCTCTGGATCTGCGGATTTCGTTGAGCCGCCTCACCCGAAGGGGTCTTTTGTGGTGGCTCCAGTCCCCGGCGGTGTTGGGGGGCAAGTCCTTTCGTCCTTTGTCGTGGACGGTGATCACCACGGATGCCAGCCTGTCGGGCTGGGGTGGTGTTCTGGGCGTTCTGTCCGCCCAGGGAACTTGGTCGGCGGAGGAATCCTCCCTTCCGATCAACATTCTGGAATTGCGAGCAATAAATCTCTGCCTTCTACGTTGGACGGACAGGCTTCAGGGCCGTCCGGTTCGGGTGCAGATGGACAATGCCACAGCGGTGGCCTACATCAACCACCAAGGGGGCACCAGGAGTGCCCGAGCGGCTCGGGAAGTAGCCGACATTCTGTCTTGGGCCGAGACGCACGTCCCGACGATATCTGCAGTTCACATTCCGGGGGTGGAGAACTGGCAGGCGGATTATCTGAGTCGCCAGACCCTGGACCAGGGAGAATGGTCTCTTCACCCGGATGTCTTTCAGATGCTGTGCGTGAAATGGGGTTCCCCAGATGTGGACCTGTTCGCGTCTCGTCTAACCAACAAGGTGGAAAGGTTCGTGGCAAGGACGCGAGATCCTCGGGCAGACGCCTCAGACGCGTAAGTGGCGCCCTGGCACCAGTATCGTCTGATGTATGCCTTTCCACCGATTCAGCTGCTGTCCAGGTTCCTTCGCAGGTTGGCCTCGGAACCGCACACGGTGATTCTGGTGGCGCCAGACTGGCCTCGCCGGTCTTGGTACGCAGACCTCGTTAATCTGGCGGTCGACGCTCCGTGGCGTCTACCTCTTCGAGAAGATCTCCTTTCTCAAGGACCGATATTCCATCCTGCTTTACAGTCGCTGGCTTTAATGGCCTGGCTGTTGAAAGCCAGGTCCTGAAGGACAGGGGTCTCTCCCCTGAGGTCATTCCCACTTTGATCAAGGCTAGGAAAGCCTCTTCGGGGAAGATTTACTACCGTACTTGGAAAGCTTATTTTGCCTGGTGTGAGTCCAGGGGGTACTCCCCTCGCTCATACTCGGTATCGAGAGTGTTGGCTTTCCTTCAAACGGGCATGGACCAACGTTTGGCGTTGGCCACGATTAAGGGTCAGATTTCTGCGCTGGCCGTTCTCTTTCAACGCCCTGTGGCATCTAATTCTTTGGTTAGCACCTTTGTTCAAGGGGTGCGACACTTGGTCCCTCCTCGGAGGGATCCTTTACCTCCATGGGACTTGAACCTTGTTCTGTCCGTGTTACAGCATGCTCCCTTTGAAAAGATCAGGGAGATCTCGCTGTCTCTGTTGTCCAAGAAGGTTGCTTTTTTGGTAGCGATCACTTCGGCTCGCAGGGTGTCGGAGCTGGCGGCCTTGTCCTGCAGCTCTCCCTACTTGGTGATTCACTTGGATAAGGTGGTCTTACGACCTAACCCTTCTTTTCTTCCGAAGAGGATCTCGGAATTTCACCTCAATGAGGACATTGTCTTGCCTTCGCTTTGCGCGAAGCCTAAGCATCCAAAGGAGGTGGCTTTGCATTCCTTGGATGTTGTTCGGGCGATCAGGGTTTACCTGTCAACGACGAAATCCTTTCGCAAGTCGGATTCTCTCTTTGTTCTTCCAGAGGGTCCTCGGAAGGGCATGGCGGCGTCGGCTGCGACCATCGCCAAATGGATCAGACAGACCATTGTGCAAGCTTATGCTCTGAGGGGGAAGGTTCCTCCTTTCCCTGTGAAGGCGCACTCTACTAGATCTCTGAGTACGTCTTGGGCCTATCGTCATCAGGCTTCTGTGGCCCAGGTGTGTAAGGCGGCGACTTGGTCGTCCGTTCACACCTTTTCCAAATTTTCCAAAGTGGATGTTCAGGCATCGGCAGATGCTTCCTTTGGCCGTAAAGTTCTTAGTGCGGCAGTGCCTTAGAGTCCCCTGTTGGGGTCCTTGGCTGTTGGGGTGTTTTTACCCCTAGGTTACTTGTTCTTTCCTGGGTTGTTGCTCCTGTTGAGCACGTTTTCCTGTTGCCCAGTTTTGGTTCTCTTACTTTGGTAAGGTTCCTTTCTCTGATGTGGGTACTGCGTTGCTTTAGGCGCGGCTGCGTTTTTCCCACCCCTCATGTCTACACTGCTCTGGGACGTCCCCATTAGTGAAGATTATGAAGTGGCGGCGACTGTCGGAGGACGTAAGAGAAAACTGAATTTTTGTAAAATCTTACCGTAAAATTCCTTTCTCTGAGTCCTCCGACAGTCGCCGCCCCCGCCCCTCTTTTGGGGTTTGTTCATGTACTCTACTGCTATGCTACTGAAACTGAGTTGAGAATGCAGGAAGCAGTGAGGTATTGACTGAGGGGACCGCCCCCTAGGGGTGTGATATGCTAAAAGCTTTTATATTAACAAATCTTGTTGCCTAGATACTCCTACGGAGAAAAGGTCAATACCCCATTAGTGAAGATTATGAAGTCGCCATTACTCGTTAAAAAAAAACAATAAAAATGACAAAAATCTTTCCCTTAGTAAATGCAATAACCTTTGCGCAAACCAATCAAAATACGCTTATTGCAATTTTTCTTACCAAACATATGTAGCAGAAAACAATTTGGCCTAAAATGCTAATAAATTTTGATTTTTACATTTTTTTGGGGGGAATTTCATATAAAAAAATGTGAAAATTTTTGGTTTTTTTTCAAAATTGTCGCTACTTTTTTTGTTTATAGCGCAAAAAGTAAAAATCGCACAGGTGATCAAATACCACCAAAAGAAAGCTCTGTTTGTGGGAAAAAAGGACGTCAATTTAATTTAAGTACAGGGTCGCACGACCGCGCAATTGTCCGTTAAAGTCACGCAGTGCCGAATTGCAAAATAGGGCCTGGTCTTTGGGCAGGCAAATCCTCCGGGGGGCTTTAGGGGTTAAGAGAAAATTTTGTGTAAAAAAAAAAAAAAAGTTTGTAATTTTCCCGAAACTTGTGGCAAAATATAAAATATTCCATGGACTTAACATATCTCTCAGCAAATAGCTTGGGGTGTCTACTTTCCAAAAAGGGGTAATTTGGGGGTTTGAACTGTCCTGGCATTTTATGCCAAATATTAGAAGCTTATGCCACACATCACAGACTCTTCTAACCACTTGAAGACCAAGCCATTTTTGATACCTTTTGTTTACATGAAAAAATACATTTTTCTTGCTAGAAAATTACGTTGAACCCCTAAACATTATATATATATATTTTAAAAGCAGAGGCAGATTAAATTGGTGGGTGTTGCAATTTTTTTTTTCACACAGTATTTGTGCAGCGATTTTACAAACGCAATTTTATTTGGAAAAAAAACACTTTTTTGAATTTTAATGCACAAAAATGCACTATATTGCCAACAATTTTACTAACATATAAAAGATGAGCTTATGCCAAGTACATTGATACCAAACATGACATGCTTTAAAATTGAGCACACCCGTGCAGCAGCGACAAACTACTTACGTTTTTAAAAGCCTTTAAAAGCTTTTACAGGTTACCTCTATCTGAGGTTCATGGTGATACCTCACATGCATGGTGCAACTGCTGTTTACATATGACACGAGACTGATGCTTGCGTTGGCCTTTGCGCGCGAGCACGGGGGGGGGGGGACAGGAGTGCTTTAATTTTTATTATTATTTATTTTGCCTTTTTAGTTTATTTTTACACTGTCCCTTTTATTTTTTATTTATTTGTTTTTAACCATTTTTATTGTTATCACAGGGAATGTAAACATCCCCTATGATAGCAATAGGTAGTGACATGTACTCTTTTTTAAAAAATTGGAGTTCCCCAGTGGGACAGGAAAGCCAGAGCAAACCATGGAAGGTGGGGGACATCCCCTCCCACTGCTTGTAAAAGCAGTCTAGCGTCTAATTAGCTGCTAACATTGCTTTTACATGAAAGCTGACCGCTGGCTAAAAAAAAAAGCAATACCAAGATGATGTCTAAACCTGCAGGCATCATTCAGTTATAACCATTCAAATTCCAGCAACATACCAGTAAGTTGCTGGTCCTTGTGGGGCACATATTGTAATGTTCTTTTTTCATGCAGGCTGAATGAAAAAAAGAGAACCTAACAGATTCCTCCATTCATATCGATCAATTGGTGGTATGCCCACCATTAGAATATCGCCCCTCATTAACCTACTTTTAATGATGAGCATACATGCACTGTTCTTTTTTTTCGTTCAGCCCAAAAAGAACCGAAGAGGTTCCTCCATTCACATTGATCAATGTGGATGAAGAAATCTCTAAACAAGTGAATAAAAATATATGCCGAAGCATAGGGGAGATCCGCCCTGTGTGTTCTCCCCATCCCCTATGCTTTGGCATATATGCTTTTTTTTTTTTAACAGCGGTGGTGAAATCCCCTCCTACAGCGATGGAGTCACGGATTTATGTATCGCGAGAGCAAAACCTGTTGCTATCAAAATAAATAAATCAGTGCTGCAGATGAATGGCATAATTGCAAAGCAAACAACAGTAAAGGATAAAACACAGTATCAATAAAACATTAACTCAGTAAAACAACATTTTTTTTATTGCACTCTGTGCCAAAAAAAAAAGTAAAAAACATAAGGCGAAGCATAGGGGCAATCTGCCCCGATGTCCATACCTGCCCCTATGCTTCATCATATATGCCATTTTTTTAACTGTGGTGAAGAAAAAAACCCTACAGCACTGGAGTCCCTGAGTTTACGTATTGTGAGAACAAACCATGTTGCGTGTCAAAATAAGCAAATCAGTGCTGCAGCTGAATGGAGTACCTGCAAAGCAAACAATGGTTAACAATAAAATATTACAGTACAGCATAAAATACAGTAAAACAGTAGGAATAACATTTTTGGGGGGGTTTTTTGTCTTTTTTTACACTTTAATTGTAACTATAAATAGGGATGGCCTTGCGGTTCGCCCGGTAGTCAGTCCGCGGCAAATGTTGCTTGTTCGCTACCCGCCAATTTTGCGAACACATGGCGTTGTTCACGGCGGCCATATTAGTTTACATTGGGGAGAACTTTGACCCATGACACAGCCGTCAGGTGGAACGGGACAGCCAATTGAAACATTTCAGCACATGGACATGCCCACTACCTTATAAATAGACCAGAGCTGGCAGCCATTTCACATTCTGATTTTTGTCAGCACAGGGAGAGGTTGGCTGGGCGCATCAGGGACAGATTGCCAGACACAAATAGCTCTGTTAAGATCCAAAAAAGTCCTTTTGAGGGCTGGTATTTGGTATAGGTCTACTACACTTTCTTTATAGTTTAGGGACAGGTATTGCTGTGTTCATCAGGGACAGATCGGATTGGCAGTGACACAAATCGCTCTGTTAATGTCCACAAAAGTCATGTTAAGGGCTGATATATATTTGGTATAGGTGTGCAGTTTTTCAGTTTAGGGACAGGTTACCAGTGTGCTCCAGGGACAGAGATCAGCAGTGACACAAATCGCTCTGTTACAGTAGACCATGTTTCATTGAAATTCCTCATAACAGGCCACAAATATCCGCCAGACCTCCATCCACCCACAACAATTCCTGGTCCTTGTCTTCGCTAAATACAGCGGCATAAAAGGCATTTCATGTCCATGGAATGTCAAATTTTTGGGGCCTTTCATGGCCGACAATTATTTTTTCTGTGAATGACTAATGTACCTCCAGCCACCAAATACTACATTCTTAGCTGTCAGGTAAACCCATGTGGGCTCATTTTTGGGGCCTATACTGGCCGACACTTACTTCTTTATCCTGTGAATGCCTAATGTACCTCCAGCCACCAAATACTATGTTCTTTGCTGTCAGGTAAACCCATGTGGTCTAATTTTTGGGGCCTATACTGGCCGACACTTCTGTATCCTGTGAATGCCTAATGTACCTCCAGCCACCAAATACTACTACACTGTAATACTACAGGTGATTTATTTACCCCATGATAGCTCGGTGCTTCATATAAGTAACAAACTTTCCTTGGCAACTCTGCATGCGTTTCCTGTTCATTTCTACCTCATAGTCCTTGGACTTACATGGGCACGCTCGTTTTCTTATATATATCTACACATCTCTCTATGGTCAGTATTAAGGGTGTCTGGTAGTATTGCTTCCTCCCTCCCTTTTTCTCCCCCATAGTTCTTCTCAATGAAGACTCTGGGGGCTCGTCTTGACTATGGGTGATGGTTTATCTTATCTTGTTGAGTATAACCTAATATTCAAATTAACTTAGATGCCCATTAACACCAACATTGAAACGTATATACATATATGCTCTTCCCCTTGTCTTTTTAGATGCTCCAGGCATCTCTTTATTTCTCTTGAGGAAAATTTCCTGGCCACGGTGCCTGGGTTGGTCCAGCATCCACCCATTTTGGGGTACCCTGACCCTGCTGGGTACTTTATCTGGCGTTGTCGGATGAGCATTGGAATCTTTTGGCCGCTTCTGGTTGCCATATCCGCTTTTCAGCAGATGTTTTATACTTGGACAAAATGGTAAGATGTATTCCTAATGAACTACACATGTGGAGACTGACTATATAATGTATGGCATTTGTTATGCAATGTGATGTCTTTAATTTCCCCTGTGTATTACCGATCATGCATTTTCATTTAGAACTTTGTATGGATTATCTAAATTGGTCCCTGAAGAAGCTGCTACATGAGGGATTATACACCTCGGCGAAACATGTAGGACAGGGGTAATGAATTAAAATTCAAGGAGGTCCGGTTGCTAAAATTTTCTTTGGGCCGAGGTCCGAATCTGAAGTCTTTGCTATGACTCAGAAAGATGGGCAAAACAAAAACGTGTCCATCAGCGTTGCTCTTAACATAAAATATGCCCATCCGAGTGCCCCCTAACATAAAATATGCCCATCAGAGTGCCCCCTAACATAAAATGTGCCCATCAGAGTACCCCCTAACATAAAATGTGCCCATCAGAGTACCCCCCAACATAAAATGTGCCCTTAGCATAAAATTTGCTCATCAGCGTGACCCTTAACATAAAATAAGGGACACGCTGATGGGCACATTTTATGTTAGGGGGCACTCAGATGGACACATTTTATGTTAGGGGGCACTCTGATGGGCACATTTTATGTTAGGTTGCACTCTGATGGGCAAAACAAAATGTGTAAATCAGCGTTGCTCTTAACATAAAATATGGCCATTAGAGTGCCCCTTAACATAAAATATGCCCCTCAGCGTGCCCCTTTGCCCCTTAGCATAAAATATGCCCATCAGCGTGCCCCTTAGCATAAAATATGCCCATCAGAGTGCCCCTTAGCATAAAATATGCCCATCAGAGTAGCATAAAATGTGCCCATCAGAGTGCCCCCTAACAGAAAATGTGCCCATCAGAGTGCCCCCTAACAGAAAATGTGCCCATCAGAGTGCCCCCTAACAGAAAATGTGCCCATCAGAGTGCCCCCTAGCATAAAATGTGCCCATCAGAGTGCCCCTTAGCATAAAATAGGCCCATCAGCGTGACCCGTAACATAAAATAAGGAGCACTCTGATGGGCACATTTTATGTTAGGGGGCACTCTGATGGGCACATTTTATGTTAGGGGGCACTATGATGGGCAAAACAAAACGTGTAAATCAGCGTTGCACTTAACATAAAATATGCCCATTAGAGTGCCCCTTAACATTAAATCTGCCCATTAGAGTGCCCCTTAACATTAAATCTGCCCATTAGAGTGCCCCTTAACATTAAATCTGCCCATTAGAGTGCCCCTTAACATAAAATATGCCCATTAGAGTTCCCCTTAACATAAAATATGCCCATTAGAGTGCCCCTTAACATTAAATATGCCCATTAGAGTGCCCCTTAACATTAAATCTGCCCATTAGAGTGCCCCTTAACATTAAATCTGCCCATTAGAGTGCCCCTTAACATAAAATATGCCCATTAGAGTTCCCCTTAACATAAAATATGCCCATTAGAGTGCCCCTTAACATTAAATATGCCCATTAGAGTGTCCCTTAACATAAAATAAGGGGCATGCTGATGGGCACATTTTATGTTGGGGGCACTCTGATGGGCACATTTTTATTTATGGGGCACTCTAATGAGCACTACAAAATATGCCCATCAATCTGCACACTTTAAAAACCTCCCATCAGCTTTAAGTGCAGCTATGACCACATTCCTTTCTCCCCTTGTGCTCCACATACCTGGAGCCAGGAGCCGAGCCGAGCCGAGCCAGAAGCCACGAGCAGGGGGGCGGGGTGCGCACATAATGTCACGCCCCAACTCGCTGCCTGGCTGAATGGGAGCCGCAGTCAGGAGCGGGGGGCGGGTCGTGCGCGTGACGTCACGCCCCTACTCGCGGCCCGACAGGACACCGGCCGGGAACCGCAGCACACACACAGTATGTCACTGGTTGCTGGGACACCCGCAGTCCCAGCAAACCATTGAATGAATAAAGGAGGCGGCCTCGCGGTCCGGGTGAAAGCATCGTGCGGGCCGCCAATGGACCGCGGGCCGCCATTTAGTGACGGCCGATGTAGGACCTTATATCCATAATTTTGTATTCTTGTTGTCCATCAACAAGACATTAAAGAATAAAAATAATCAGCGCAATCCCGATCTAAATAATACAAGTGATAAACACAAACTAGCAAGCAATCAGTGCCAAACACAAAACACCTAAGATAATGTATAAATAATATTGCTGCGCTAAGTGAGTAAACATCAAAAATAATCACTTAGTGAGATATGATAAATAATGTGACCATAAACTCAAATAATGTGATAAAATAAATGTTGAATCAAAAATGCAGTGATATTGAAAGTCCCAATAACACAGTGCAAGTAAAATAGCACAATTCTACTGTGATATACAAGTCCCAATACACAGTGCAACTAAAGTGACACAATAGTAAATAAATGAATCTTCATCTGTTATTAAAGTGATGCATGCTTCACTCCAAGTGATCCACGTGACAATGGTAAGATTAGCAGCTCACCTCAAGGGAAGACTCATGAGGGTCTAAATGCACAAAGGATAATATCACAGTCGCCTGGTAAGCCCTCCTGCCACCGCCTCCACTCAATTCAAGTTGTATATGGCAACAATGAGGAAATAAAAAGGAGATATTGTATAGCACTTAAGCAGTGCAAGCTATCTCGGCATCCAGACACTTCCTGGTACCTCCGGGATCAGCGTAATGACGTGCAGGCTCCTCCCCCGTACACGTTGCGTCATCGACTTCGTCAGCTGACGAAGTCTATGACGCAACGCGTACGGGGGAGGAGCCTGCACGTCATTACGCTGATCCCGGAGGTACCAGGAAGTGTCTGGATGCCGAGATAGCTTGCACTGCTTAAGTGCTATACAATATCTCCTTTTTATTTCCTCATTGTTGCCATATACAACTTGAATTGAGTGGAGGCGGTGGCAGGAGGGCTTACCAGGCGACTGTGATATTATCCTTTGTGCATTTAGACTCTCATGAGTCTTCCCTTGAGGTGAGCTGCTAATCTTACCATTGTCACGTGGATCACTTGGAGTGAAGCATGCATCACTTTAATCACAGATGAAGATTCATTTATTTACTATTGTGTCACTTTATTTGCACTGTGTATTGGGACTTTCAATATCACTGCATTTTTGATTCAACATTTATTTTATCACATTATTTGAGTTTATGGTCACATTATTTATCATATCTCACTAAGCGATTATTTTTGATGTTTACTCACTTAGCGCAGCAATATTATTTATACATCAACAAGACATCATCCTGCTATGAGTTTTAATGATTTTATATATATGATTTTCTTCTTTTTTTGTATCTCAATAAATTTATGAATTTTATGAATATTTTGGTGTTTGTATATTTATTTAGAACATACTACAGCCCTAGAAAATCCCAATTATTTTGAGGTGTAGCCGTTGGCTCCTTTTATGGTCCAGGGCACTCCCAATAAACTTTCTTACAATTTGATATACCAGAGATGTGGCTGATGTATGCTCTATTTAGTCTCACCCTCTATCTACAGATTAGATCTTCAAATTTGTTTATTTCCTCTACTTTCCTCATCCACAAGGCAATAGTCGGAGGGTTGGGGTCCCTGCAGGGAAGAGGAATGCAAGCTTTCGCAGCATTCAGAAAGTGGCGGAGGATAGATTTTTTTGTACTTACTGGACGGTATGTCCGAGGCATGTAGAAGAAAAAAGGTGGGATCAGAAGGGATTAGTTGTTCCGTGAATTTTTGGGTGATGTCCCTCATCTGGCTCCAGAACACCTGGCATCTCCAGCATCTGTCTGAAACACCTGACATAAATTTGTTTAGACGTGTTTGCGTACGGTACCACCTAGATAATTTATAGTTTGCTTCCTGGGCCTGCGTGCATACAGATGATTGGAAAGTGAATCAGAGGATATGTTGTAGCTGGCTAGGGGTGAACGATCAATTCAGGTCTCTCCCAGCCGGCTATGTACGGTGGCCTATAGTCGTCCGGTGGCATCAATAGCAATGCATGGGCTGTGGATAGCATGTGGGGTAACGTGCCATCTTGTGAGCAGAGTTCTTCAATCGGGTTAAGCAGTCTATGGAATTCCCTAGCCGAGGGTAAAGACTGCAGAAAATGATGGAGTTGAAGCGCTCTCCAAAAATCTAAGCGGTAGGGACCAGTTTGGTCAGTCAGGGCAGTGATAAAAACCCAGGATCCAGAGTCTATAAATGAGAAGCCTGGAACGGGACAGATTCCAGCAGCCTGCGGAAAGGTCCATCCCTGAAGCTCAGTTGAAAGCGAGGGTTACCCATCATCGGAGAGTGGCGCGGCGATAGGGCAGTGTTCCTGAAGAGTGTCGAGCAGACGCGTATCGTCGAGCCTATAGTCGGGTGTTGCGAAATAGATGGCGGTAATGGACAGGGGCGCCAAGGAGCCCTTCCTAGCGGTATATCGCTCTGTGCCTGTTCTAATGAAGGCCAAAGTTTGATATATCCATGATGACACCAGTCTATAAGCCTACATAAATGTACGGCCTGGAAGTATTTGAGTAGGTCCGGTACCGCCAAGCCCCCATGTCGTTTAGGGAGGGAGAGTAGCCTCCTATGAAGATTAGGTAATTTGTGAGCCCACATAAAGCCTGTAAACAGCGCCTTTGCTTGCCGCAAGTAAATGGAGGGGATGGCAACAGGGAGAGCCTGGAATAAATAGAGGAACTTTGGGAGGATGATCATTTTGAATATGTTGCACCGGCCGAACCAAGAATGAAGACCCGATCGCCAATAAAGGGCCTGATTTTGCGCAAGAGTGGCGAAAAATTGAGTTCAAGCACCCGAGACAGTTCTGGCGGGAGGAGTGTCCCCAGGTATTGCAAAGCAAATTCACTCCATTTCAATTTAAAGTTAGCGCGTAAGTGTGTCATAAGCTGTGAGGTACTCCCACCCCCATGGCCTTTATTGAAGTTAACCTTCAGTTTTGATAGCGCACCGAATGTACAGAACTCTTTAAAGAGTTTAGGCAGGGAGATCAACGGGTTTGTGAGGGTTAAGAGCGTATCATCCGCATACGCCAAGACCTTTTGTTGTGCGTTCGAGACCTCTATGCCACTAATGTCAGGGTTATTGTGAACCGTGCAAAGAAAGGGTTTCAAAGACAGGGCAAATAGGAGGGGAGATAGCGGGCAACCCTTTCTCGTACCATTGGAAATGGGAAAGTCGTTAGTTCACCTTGACTTGCGCTGTGAGATCCAGTTGATCATGAGATCTCCGAGACTAACTTGTCTTAGTACTGAAAACATAAAATTCCAATCAATGCGGCCAAAGGCTTTTTCAGCGTCTGTCCCCACAAAGGCACAAGCAACTCGGGATTTTTTGGCAACATGTAAGAGATTAAGGGCCTTCATAATGTTGTCCCACGCTGCGCGGGTGGTCACAAAACCCACTTGATCTAAATGGACCAGGTGAGGGAGATGATTTTGGAGTTTAGTGGCAAGGATTATGGAAAATAATTTAAGATCAACATTGAGCAAGGAGGTGGGACGATAACTGCCACAGGCGGTTGGGTCTTTACCCTCTTTAGGGTGCACCGAGATATGGGCTCTTAAAGTGTCTCTGTGGAGAGGGGCTTCAGGACTTAAGCCCCGTACACACACGCAGATCGTCGTCATACAAATGTTCGTCTTTTCTCCCCGGGATGTCGGTGTCTGTTGAAAAGTGCAAAGACAGCACAAGGACAGCACAAGAATTTTGTCCGCAGACTTCAGCTGACTGCAGAAGTGATGTCATGTAATGGTTAACTTTCCCTGTGTTTTTTATTTTCTGAGCATGCCCAGTCTTGCAAATCTGCGGTCTGTCGGCTGATTTCTGTACAGACAGGCGAACAATCGTCCGTTCTGGTGTCTGCAGACAAAAATTTTCATGTTTGCAAGAAAGACTCTTGTCCGCGGATTGTGTGCAGACATCTGTCGGAGGCACCATACTAACACGCATACAATCGGCAGATCTTTCGTCCGCCGACGTTTGTATGACGACGATCTGCGTGTGTGTACGGGGCTTTAGTCCATTAAACATATCTACCATGTGTTGTCCAATTGTCGGGAGAAATGTTTTGTAGTATTGCACGGGTAACCCGTCGGGACCCGGTGCTTTTCCCGGCTTGGTGTTACCGACCGCGTTCCTAAGCTTCTCCAGGGTAATAGGAGCAGACAGCGTCTCCCCCACTTCAGTGGAAAGCGTTGGCATCCCCAACGTGGACAAGTAGCTAGCAATCACATTGGGGTCAGGAATCGGTTTCTGCAAATTGTAGAGGAAAGAGTAAATTGTCTGAAACTCTTGCGCGATGTCCCGAGGCAAATCGAGGGACGTAGGTAGTTGACCTGAATTCTCGAAGAGAACGGGTCAAGACTTTCCCACATTTATCCCCAGACTCAAAGGACACCGTGCGCATTTCTGCAGAGCCGCCTTTGCCTTGTAGTGTAGGAGATCTACAATCTGTTTACGGGTGGTGGAAAGCTCCACCGCTGATGAACTCATGTTTTGTGTCGAGATTCTAGAGTATGCAAGCATGGGAGGAGTGAGATCAGCTGTTGCGTTCAGAGTTTTTTGAGTCTTGCGCCGTGTTTGATGAACACTCCCCGAGCGACCGCCTTGTGAGTTTCCCATATCACCCCTGGGCTAGAGTCATCCAGCGTGTTAGTCTGGAAGTAGGATGTCAGTTCGTTACAGACATTTGTCAGGATTACGTGGTCTTGAAGCAAACTTAGGTTTAGCTTCCAAGTCTGGGATCAGGCGAGGGGGGAGCCTGACAATGCATAGGTTACCATGGAAGGGGCATGATCCGACCATGTAATCGAACATATAGTTACGTCCCTGACCGAGTGTAATTGGCTATGTGGTGTTAGAAAATAGACAATGCGGGAGTACAGTGCATGTGGGGGGGGGGGGAATAAAACGTGTTGTCCTTTTCTACAGGATGGAGCAATCGCCACACGCCTACAAGTTGGGCCCTGTGGAGTAACCTGGCAATGCGCTTCTGGGAGCCAGGAGGGATGGAGCAGGCCCCTGATGAGGTTTCCTCTGAAGGAATCAGAGGGACGTTAAAATCCCCCCCCCCCCTCAAAGATAAGTTGACCCTCTGCAAACTCCAATAGCTGTTCCAGACATGTAGTTAAGAAGCTATCCTGTTGGGTGTTCAGGGCATCGATAGATGCTAAAGTCAATGTCACTGAGCCAATGCAACCTTTTACAAAAAGGAACCTCCCATCTGGGTCAGACCATGTTTGAGACACCCCTAGTTTTACCACCTTGATTAGTAGAATGATAGATCAGAGGAAAGAACCTGCCCTTGAGCAAGGACAGCTTACCATCTCTAAAGTGGGTTTCCTGAATGTAAGCAATGTCAATTTTTGAGCACCTTAAGTCGGCAAGCAGTATCCGCCGTTTCTCAGGGACATTCAACCCTTTAGCATTAAGTGAGTATATCTTGACAACATCCATTATTGAGTAAGGGAGGATAGAAGGGAGAAGGGGGAGGATAAAAAAAAAAAAAGGAGGGGAGAGGAGGAGGAGGGGCGAAGAGAACGGGGAGATGAAAAGGAAGAAGCTAAGGACAAGTTCTAAGAAAGAAAGAAACAGAGGAAGGAAGGAGACTGTCTGTCCCCTATGGAGAGAGGTATCTACAGAAGAAAACAAATAGGAGTATTGAGGCGCTCGTCGGTCAAAGACCAAAGTTCGAGTGCAAACCAAATAGGGAGAGTGGTTGGAGACAGCCGAGAAGGTCACCCCATCCCCCTCCCCCAACCTGACTAAACCCCAACATGGGGGGTGCAACGTTAGTGGAAGGGGAAAAGAAAAAAAATATATAAATGTAAATTACCCCCTACCAGAAATAAAGTGGACCCGGGAGATATAAAGCATAGGTACAGAGCAGTGAGGAGTTGACAAATGGGAAACAGAATGTATGCAGTCTGAAGTTGTAGCTAACAGTTCTGCAATAAATAAACTTACAGTACCCCGTCAGTAAAACAACATAGTAGACACAACATCGGTCCCGACCGCTCCCCAAAAAAAGGGACAGCAACCGGTTCCCATCCAGATGTCCATGCTGTGGTTTGCAACAGGCGACCGGCACACCCAACCTCAGTGTGAACGGGAAGGCAGCCCGGTGCAAAAGGCAGGGGACATGGTCAGTAGGTATCAAGGATAAAGGATATAAGTAGGTGTATGGTCCACCAGCCAGGTAAAGTCCCAAAGTTTGTGTGTAGTAGCAAGCTGGCAACAGGAGCAGCCAGACGATGGGCCAGAGGCCACAGCAACCAGTGCATGAAAAGTCAGGGCAATCGACCACCATTGCAGAGCCCAACACAGCAGAGCATCCAGGTAACGAAGCAGGTGACCGGTAGAACTGCGAGGGCAGCGCGAACATCAGATGGCAGTGTTCGTTTGCAGAAAACGGAGTATTGTGCGGCCCTTGCAGAAACTGGAAACTGTAAAGAAAACGTGCGTGCCTACGATCCTAGGCAAAATTGAGTAAAGGCATGGGTGAAGTCTAGGTTTCACGAAATCCATCAACAAGAATTGCATGGGATCTCTGCTGCAGTCTCTGGGGCCTAGGGTGGAGCCTGCCGGATGGCCGCGGGAGCAAAATAAGCCAGTCAGGTACCCAGATGGGATCTGCGCCAAGAAACGAGAATAGTGATGGCAGGTAAGCAGGGATGCGGAGGGTGAAGGAATAGGCCCCTTTGCAAAAGGTGACCGCAAGAGGGTACCCTGAGCGATATGTGCAGCCAGCATGGCGTGCCAGGTCTAGCACCGGGTGTAGAAGTGCTCTGCGGTGTAGTGTGGCCTTTGAGAGGTCAGGCAGGATTTTGATGTCAGATCAAAGTCTAAGGAGCCCAGTTCTCAGGCTCTACGCAGAATGGTCTCCTTCTGTGTATAGTGGTGCACCCTGCATACCACATCACGTGGTCTGTCAGCGTCAGGAGACCTGGGGCCCAGCGTCCGATGTACCCTGTCCAGCTCAATATCCTCCGGTGGTGAAGTGGATAATACCTTGTGAAAAATAGCAGGTCCTCCCTGCCCATAGCCTCCGAGAGTCCCCGCAGCCGCAAGTTGTTCCAGCGGATTCTGTCTTCCAAGTCCTCCAGATGCAGCTGGAGGGAGATGGCAGCGTCCATACAGTCAGCCAGGGAGCTCTCCAGGGCTGACACCCGGGCCTCCAGTGCGGACACTGATGTTCCCCCTGTGTGCAGTCTGACTGACAGTGCCTGTGCATCAGACTTCACGGCCTGCAGGTACCGCCGGTGTGTCTCTATCCGCAGGATGAGGGTCTCGATCTCTGCTCTGGTCGGCAGGGCTCTGAGGAGCGCCCGGATGTCAGAGTCCACAGGGGATGGCCACGCTAAATGTCCAGAGTCTGGTAAGCCCAATCCCGGGGAGTCAATGGATACAGGCGTGGAGGCTAGGACAGGTTGTGGGGCAGGGCTGTCTCGGGGTCCTGTCATACGTTTGTGCTCCAAGGTACATCACTGCTAGCAGTCCTCTGGTCTCTGTGGTTTCTCCGTGCAGAACTTGGCTTGGCTGATGACCTTCCTGGCTCTGGATTCCGCATCTGCAGAAGCCAGAGCCTCAGACGACGACCTGGCTTCAGCAGACTATCCGCTTATGGACTCGGACTACTACCTGTTCCTGAACTCGAACCTGGCTTGGATGACTACCCGCTTCCGAACTTGACCCCGGCTGTTCTTGATTTTGCTCCTCTCTTGCTGTGTGAATATTATTGTTGCATAAATAAATCACTTTATTTTACTTGCATCTTCGTGTGGTCTGGTTTCCTTTCCTTACACCCTGACAGTACGCAAGGGCCATGAATCCTGGCGATGCGGGTGCTCCTACGCTTCCCATGCTGGTTACCAGGCTCAATCAACAAGATCACCTTTTGGGTCAGTTTGCTCAGACGTTGCTTGCACGCACAGCACACCATGCTCCTGGTGTTGCTAGGCCAGTGGTTCCTCCTGTTGTTGCACCAACTGCTGCTCCTGTTGCCGCTCCTGCAGCTGAAGTCGCTGTTACTACAGGGATAACTGGTTCAGCCCCCCTCCCGCAGTGCTATTGATTCTCGATTACCCGAGTTTTGTTGCCTCCTTTCGTAGGGTATTTGATGTGCCTGCTCGCTCTGCTTTTGCTGCTAAGCTGCTCCATTCAACAGGGTATTTAAACCGTTGCCCTGACAGCAGAGGTGGGCTAGAATAATGAGGCTCTGGAGGCTGTCTTCCCTCATGGTCTTTCCGATGCATTGAACGACAAGATTGCAGCCAAGGATCTCCCTGATGAGCTTGAGGCTCTCATTTCCTTCCTGATTTTGATCAATACCAGGCTCAGGGAGAGACCATCATTTAAGGAGCGCCTGCGGAGGCCTCCTACCAGATTGGCTCCTATGTTTTCTTTCCCACACTGGTCATACCTTCAGATCATATCCTGGCTGTCATCCGCACCAACTTAACCTCTCCTCTTGGGAAACAGATCGTGGCTGCCCAACCTGTTGCTCCCACTGCGAGACCTGCTGGCAAATGTTTTGTACCTGAGGGGTTGCTCATCAGACTGTTGCGCATGTACCACAATTCCAAGACTGCCGGTCTTGGAATTAAGAACCAGATGTCCTGGGCTATTTCCGTCAGTTCTGATGGCCATCTCTCCACACAGATGTTGCTGCGTACATGGCTGCTTGTTCGGTCTGTGCCCAGAACAAATCCCTGCGGCACCTTCCCTTGGGCCTACTGCATCCCATTCCCAATGGGGAGCATCCCTGGTCTCACCTGGCCATGGATTTTATAGTGTAACTTCCCGCCTCTTGAAGTTACACGGTTATCCTCATGATTGTCGACCAGTTTTCCAAAATGTGCCGCTGTGTTCTTTTTAAGCGGCTGCCTACCGCACAGGAGTTTACCTCGGTGATTGCCAGGGAGGTTTTTCGCTTACACCAGTTGCCTAAGGAGATTGTCTCAGGCCATGGGAGTCAGTTTGTCTCTAGGTTCTGGCGAGCCTTTTGCTCTCAGTTGGGTATATGACTCTCCTTCTCCTCGATCTATCATCCCCAGTTCAATGGTGCTGCAGAACGTTCCAACCAAGCTCTGAAGCAATTTTTCCACTGCTATAGCTCTGACTATCAGGTTGGGGAGAGAGTGTGGTTGTTGGCCCGTAATCTCAACCTTAACGTGCCCACTCCAAAACTGGCACCTCATTTTGTTGGACCTTTTCACATCCTCCGTAAGGTGAACCCAGTGGACTATGCCCTTGATCTTCTTCCTGGCATACGTATCTCCAATGTCTTTCACGTGTCACTTTTATAGCCAATGGTTTACAATCCCTATACCTCTTCACTTCCTTGCCCTCGTCCCATTCCTGTGGGCAATCATGAGGAGTATGAGGTTAGCAACATCTTGGATTCTCGTCTGTTCCGAGGTCAGGTTCACTGGAAAGGTTATGGTCCTGAAAAACGCTCCTGGGTTGCCCCCACTGATGTTCATGCTCCCACCCTTCTCCGCGCTTTCCTCAGAAACCATTTTTTGCTCTGCGGAGCAGGGGCCGTTGAGGGGAGGGTACTGTAAAGGTCTTACCGTGCCTTCCTGTTGGCAGCTATCTTGGACATGTGCAGACTGCTGTCTCTTATAAACTCTGTGTGCATCATCACTTGTCTGCTGCCTGGGCGTCGTTCATTGATGATGTTGCATACCTGACTATATATATGTCACCTGATGGCTTTCATACCTTGCCCTTGCGTTTGTGGTCCAAGGTGCATCACTGCTAGCGGTCCTCTGGTCTCTGTGGTTTCTCCGTGCCTGACTTGGCTTGGCTGATGACCTTCGTGGCTCTGGATTCCACATCTGCAGACAACCCTGCATCAGATGACGACCCGGCTTCGGCAGACTACCCGCTTCTGGACTCTATCTTGGCTTGGATGACTACCTGTTCCTGGACTTGATCCCGGCTTGGGTGACTACCCGCTCCTGAACTTGACCCCGGCTGTTCTTGATTTTGCTCTTCTCTCTTGCTGTGTGATTATTATTAGGATGTAAAACAAAGTGCAGCGCTAAAATAAAAAGGAACTATGACTGTTCCCAATACAAGAAATAAAGTGCATATACATCCAAATCAATGGAACAAACACAATCAAAAGTGAATTGTAAGTATTGTATAAAGTCCCAATGGTAAGTGCAAGTTGGATAATCCAAAAAAGGAGGAAGTGAATCGTAATAAATGTGTCCCGTCACCAACACCAAAATAAATACTGCGCTCACCAGAAGATGTTGACCCAAAATACTATACAGCATGAGGGCAAAATATAGCTCATAATTTGATGTAGGATTCCTTAAAATGGACTGCGACCACGGACGTTCCCCAGGTAGATGTCCAATAGGGTGAATGGAGACGATAACTCACAAACATTCAGGACCATGTGGAAGTAGACCAAAGGAAACAGACATAGTGTAAAACCCCAATAATAAATGTATTTACATAAGGGAAAAACACTTACAAACAATCCAGTGGTACAGGCAGACAAGTATGCAAATCTGGCTATAAAGGCACGATCCTGATGCATTTCGTCCCACAGGACATTCTCAAAGGATTTGACCAGCCAGTGTGATCATTATTGTTACATAAATAAATCGATTTATTTTACTTGCATCTTCGTGGGGTCTGGTTTCCTTGCACCCTGACAGTGGCTTTCCTCAATAGTGACAGATGTCCCAAAATACCTTGGGGTGAAAAGACCACCCCTCCTTGTCCAGGCAATGGCTACCGAGGAAGACTTCCTTCTAATTATCTACTCTGGGAATGTGGACTGCGGACAAGATCGGATGGTGCCTTTAAAGCTGAACTCCAACTTTATTTTCACTAGAACTGAATGGAATGATCAATCCCAGCATACATTATACCTCTGTACTATGTTGCTCTGTTGTCTGCAGATCCCCTGATATTCTGGGTTTCGTTGTTGCTTTATCTTCCTTCCCAACTCTTATGGTGAGTGAGATTGAATGCATCCTAATTAGCATTCAATTCCACCCAGTCACACCTACAGGAAATATGCAAACTTTCCAAGTCCCACTTTACAGATCACAGCATTATTCAAGGTAACCATTTCATACATAGCCTGTTCTGAAAACTAGCTGTGCTGCTGCTGGGCAGGATTGAATAAATCACAATTAGAATTCAGTCCTGCCCAGGTAAACAAGGAAAGTCACACCCCTCAGAGCTCGCCCTCCCAGAGCCATGCTCTCTGTGAAGTGATTCATTTACAGAGAAAGGAAACACCTTCATAATTGCCTCCCATAGCCCTTCCTCTGTAGTCTTAAGTAAGCCATTATTCTTTTGCATGCTGCAAGACAGGAATGACAGAGGAGGAGGTATGATGCATTTACCTTTCAGCACCCACATGAAGGCCCAGAAACACCGACAATAACCCTAGGTCCTACCCACATCAACTCCCAGAACTCGTACAAGTGACTCCCATAGCCGGTCCTGAAACTACAGAGGCTCAAAGGATCATGGAGCACAGAGAAAACACACATTACCAGTCCCTGCGCAGATCCTGGAGATTGATTCTCAAGCTGGGGAATCTTGTAATATGGCCTGTGGTGAGACACATGAATGAAGCGTGGCAGCTCTCCTAACCCTCCATGGGATATGAGGCAAAGCAGCTGTACAAAAAATAAAGGAACAGAGCGCACACCGCCCTAGTGTAACACCATTTATTTGAAGTTAATAGAAGCCATAAAAACAGGTACTCACAAACAGATAGGAAGTCATGCTTGAGATCTGAAGAAGGGTTGAGATCTGAAGAAGGAGGCTACGCCTCCGAAACGTTGTCCTTAGCAACCCCATGCAAGTCATGCTCTGGGTCCCGATCGTGGAGTCTCCCTCTGCTTAACCGCATTGTCAGTTTCTCTGAGCGGCTATAGCATCCGGCTCTTGGAGGGTGTGCAGTGGTGGCTGGACCGTGCGCAGGCTCACCACATCGAGTCTCCTTGAGTAATCCGAGGCGGTTGGCTTAGCCGTACGATACTCACTGACTAGTGCAGGCTGAGCCACCGAGGCTAGGAGGAGAGAGCCCTGTAAACATCATTGGGGGATATTTATTTCCATGCATGACTTCCTATCTGTTTGTGAGTACCTGTTTTTATGGCTTCTATTAACTTCAAATAAATGGTGTTACACTAGGGCGGTGTGCGCTCTGTTCCTTTATTTATTTTTTGTTCAAAGGATCATGGGACATGTAATATCAGGGTTGGAAAAGGAAGGAAACAGAAAGTCAGAGAACTATGAAATTCAGCCAGGAGAAGGAGTGACATCACAGACACAGAAACCTGCTGTATGCAGCTTAAGGAGGTAAGTTACACAAAAACTGACAGTGGTGTTGCGATTCATTTACATGCACAATGCATCTGCTGTTTTAGGGAGGAAAAGCTGGCTTTCTTCTTTAAGCCAAAGCCAGAATTGGGTCTGTATTTTGAAGGGCCAAGCGGCTTCTAATGCAGTCCTGATAACTGATGTAAGCCATGACAGTGCCATTGTCTTACTGAACCTTCGTTGGTTATACCTGGAGCTGATCATTCCACTGCAGCAGGGATAGATGAATGGCCCTTAGCTTGAGAATGTAATAGGAAGTCTGGACTACCTCAATGACCACGTTCCTTGGACCGTTTCTATCCCTAGGTCACCTCCCCAGCCCAATAGGCTGGCATTTGAGAACTATCCAGGTTATTTGCAGAAAGAACTTCCAAGAATCCAGCTCGGGGCTGGTCATCCACTAGGTCAGAGATGGGCTGGGCCAGAGACTGAGGGAGTTTGTCCCACACAGTTATCATATTGAGCTACAGAGGCCTGGAGTCAAACTGGGCAAACATCACTACCTTGAAAGCGGCCACTATGAGGCACAGTACCATCATGCAAAACTGGACCAATGGAAGCTCCTTGAGCAAATGGTCAGAACATGAGGGTCAACACCAGTTTCTGGGAAAGAAACACTGGGGGGGGGGCATGGTTAAAACATCAGCCACAAGGGCTATCATTAGCACTCCATTGCAAACATATACACTCTTCTTTGTTAAAAAACAAAACATACACTCATTGAATGTTTGTTGGTCGCCTATCCGTGTACCTGGAGGCAAAAGCCACAGGGGTTCCCAAGAAGCCAGCTTGTCAGTTTCACGCATTCCCGGCTGCTGTAGCAGCTAGGAATGTGTGTGAAAACTGCTGTGGCTGCTGACGTACGACATATGTCGATGTCAGCAAGCGAGTTAAAAAGTGTCATAGCAGGCTTGTGACACTCTGCTCCCCACCTAAGTAACTTATGCTTTCTGTGACGAGACCCTTGCTCGCTCTGTCCGCTCTCCCGACACTCCTGTGTTTCTAGTAAGTCAGCTTGCAGATCGCAACATCTGATGGTTCGGTCAACCAAGGATCCGGGATCCGAACTACAGCTATGTGCCATTCGGAATCCATTAGAACAAACACCAGGCAAGGCTGTATGTAAGTTCAAACAGGAAGACAATTTATTGGAAGAACACAGCACACTTTTATACAGAATTTGGAACATCCTGCCCCCAACAACCGCTTTCCTATTGGTCAATTGTAAAGTACCTGCAGTTCCCATTCTGGTCCTCTCCAGACATGCAAATGAGGGCTCGAAAATGAGTCAGTAGTGATTGGTCAGATTGCTTGACCAGGAAATGCAAATGAGGACTTGAAAATGAGTCAACAGGGATTGGTCAGATAGCTTTGACCAATGCAAGGAGACAGAAGCCCCAAGGGGCACTCAATGTACATAATAGTCAGACACAGAACAATGGTTCCCTAACGAGCCCTCAATACACATTACTCTGTGTCAATACCTCCCTTAGCAGACAACAGGTGCGGTCATTAGCACACCTGACAATAGTTGAATGGGGAGCCACCTTAGACAGTCCGGCTCCTCAGAACTTCCTGGGATGACCATATAAGGAGTGGACTTCCTGCTCAGAAACCTCATGGCAAAGGGAACAATGGACCTTGCTGACAAAAATGAAGCAATTCAACCCCTCACCCATCTGTCCTTAAATTCCAGTGATGGTGAACACCATCACATATCTTCCCCCGGGTAAACAGTCCAACAGCCACAGTGGGACCCTGAACGGGTCAACTCGAGGATGTTGGAAAAGTAGTCTTAAGGTTCTAGGTCTGTCTGTCGGGATAACCCCTCCGCATTCCCATGTATATTCCTGGTGTAGGGGTGTGGGGCATTTGTGTAATTGAGAAATCTACACATATGTGTCTTCCATCAAGTTCCATTCCATTTGCATGTTCTTTTGCCTCCTTTGCGTCTTCAACATTTTCAAAGCAGACAAACGCGAAACCCCTGGAACGTCGAGACTGCCGATCATACACAATGGATACATCAGCCATTGGACCATATGTTGAAAATACTTCTCTTAGATCTCGCTCCGTTGTGTAAAGACTTAGGCCAAACACGCCCAAACAGCAGTTAGGATCAGGATTTACCGGACGTACTCTACTTCCTATATGCCGCCTTCGATTTGACATGGGAGAGCGACTGTGGCTGTGACGTCTGGTGGTCCCGGCCATGGTGGCCTCTGGGGCATAAGAGGAAGTTAAATGGCCCAAATCGTTCCCCAAAAGTACTTCTGCGGGTAGCTCGCGTAGTAATCCCACTCGCACATATCGCTCCCCTGAGCCCCAATCCAAGAGGACTTGGGCGGTGGATAACCGTAGCACCTGGCCCCCTGCTACCCTGACTGCAACAGTCTGGCCGGTCCGGGCTGACTGGGGAATCATGTGAAGCTGGATGAGGGTAATCGTATCCCCGGAATCGCGGAGTCCCTGGGCCGGCTGCCCATTAACCCATACTGCCTGGCGATGGTGCTGCCGATTATCTCCGGCAGCGGCTTGGACAGGATCCGCTTCGAAAAGTTCGCCGCACTCTTCCTGAACATCTCGATGGTTGGGCTCATTCTGGTAGCAATGAGCCGCTGGTCTGGATGGATGATTAGTCTCTCGATACCTCGTGGATTGGCTAGGGCAATGTCGTTGCAGATGACCAGTTTGGTTACAGGTATAGCACTTAGGTCCGGTAGGAGGGTTGGGTCGGGCTGGGGGTCTCGAGGCAGACCACGGAGGTACTGAAGTCGGCTTAGAGGCTGGTAAACTGAGCCGAGATAGTGGATAACGCTCATTTTCGCCTGACCTTCGAGAGTCCAGATATTCATCGGCCAGAGTAGCCGCTTGCTGTACCGTCTGTGGTTGTTTATCTCGCACCCAATCCCGTACTGCCGGAGGGGTGTGGTTAAAAAACTGTTCTAATAGTACTAGCTGGGTGATGTCCTCTATGGTATGAGCGTGGCTTCCCTGGAACCAGCTCTTAAGGTTCCGCTGCATATGATGTGCCCAATCCACGTATGTTGTGTTGGTTTGTTTCCGGGATTCTCGAAACTTAATCCGGCTGGCTTCAGGTGTAATGGCAAATCGGGCTAGCAAAGCTTCTTTTACCCGGTCGTAGTCTTTAGCGTCTTCGTCCTCCAGGGCCCGATATGCATCCGCCGCTCTGCCAGTTAAATTACTCGCCAGTAAGGCGACCCAATCTTGGGACAGTACTTCATGTATCTGGCATAGTCTCTCAAAGTCCTGCAGGAATGCGTCAATTTCCTCCTCTCCTTCATTAAATAGTTTGAACGCCCGAAAGGGCAACTTATGGACAGTCGCTGCATCTTTAGGCGTTTTCTCCGATTGACGTATTTCTGCCATTTTCTGCTCATGTTGCCGCTCTCGTTCCCTCTCTTGCCGTTCTCGTTCTTTCTCTTGTCGCTCTCGTTCTTTCTCTTGTCGTTCTAGTTCTTTCTCTTGTCGCTCATCCTGCAGCTGGATGTCTCTAATGGCATTCTGTATGGCGGTCTCTGATGGGTTAGCACCATATAATGCCAACCGCTCCCGAACTCATTGCTGAAACAAGTCTTCAACTGACCGGGGTCCTGCATCACCCTCCCTCTGATCCATCTCGGCCAGCTCACTGATGAGGGTGGCCTTGTTCTTTGTCCCACTGGTCCCTCCGCGGCTCTCAAGTAAGTCTCTCAGCGTGGCTATCCTGCATGCTGCATAGCTGGTCATTTACTGTGGTGGTTTGGAGTGTACGGTAACTGGAGAGCAAATCCCACCGCTGCCAACCAATGTGACAAGACCCTTGCTCGCTCTGTCCGCTCTCCCTACACTCCTCTGTTTCTAGTAAGTCAGCTTGCAGATCGCAACGTCTGATGGTTCGGTCAACCAAGGATCCGGGATCCGAACTACAGCTATGTGCCGTTCGGAATCCATTAGAACAAACACCAGGCAAGGCTGTATGTAAGTTCAAACAGGAAGACAATTTATTGGAAGAACACTGTAACGGAACAGGGCACCCCGGACCGGGTGCCTCCGTTGAAAGATGCTCCTAGTGCTTTCCGAGGACTCCAAGCACTCCACCAGACACTGTAACCACTTCAGATTCCATGAACCGCCGCAGCTTGGTTAGGGTCTCGCAATCTCCTACCCACCCTGGACCTAGGACAAGGCTCCAGGTTCCTGTGGGTGAACCTCTCTTTCCCCAGAGAGTGCAGCAGAACAAGCTCTACACAAGCTCTTAAAAGAGCTCAGTGATTCTCTAAGGGAGTATGGAGGACATAGCAATCCCTTGCAGCATATCCCCCAATAAGAGACAGAACTCTAGATTGAGGTTGAATGAACTCAGCACAACTTTATTGAACAAGACTTATATACAGTTTTCACCCACAAAGTTACCACCCAGATGGACCTTGTTGAAGACTGAACATAATATTCACCATCCAATAGGAACAGAGTTTTACACTCTCATACAGTCTACAAAATATACAATGTGAGACAATCCCCCCTCCCCCTTAGCATCTAATCAACATTCCTATAAGTTTCTCTTAAAGCAGACAGACAGGTGGGCTCATTAGCACAGTTAACAATAGGTGAATGGAAAAGGTGTCTCAGACCCTATTTTAGACAAAAGCACTTCAATGATTAGCAGCCATGCTGTCTCTACCAGTTCCTGGATGCCCATATTAGGAGTGGACTTCCTGTACCTTACAGTTTACAGGAATAAAGGTTTAGCTTCCAGGATAGAGGCAAGACTCCATTAGCCCCATGACTTATCCGTCTTTAAATTCCAGTGACGGTGAGTCCCGTCACACATCTTCCCCCCAAAGGTAGACTAATCCAGGCACTAGACCTCCAATCGGTCTGTGCCTGAGTTAGTCAGGTAACCAGTCCCAAAGAGTCCATCCATCATGGCAGCTTCCTTGACAAAGTTCCACATAGTTTGTAAGTTTGTCCTGGCAAGGCGCATGGAGCTCTCATAGCCGATCAGTCTGTGAAAGTCTGGTTTGGGCAGGCCAGACTGGGCTTCTTGGGCACCCTGTGTCCCTCTAAGACACAGGGTGATTTAGACATAAGAGGAGCCTAGTAGGCTGAGAGAAGAACTTTCCAACCTCTCTAAGGTAGGCTGTGTTCCACAGGCCCTCCCAATGTCTGCACCCACCCAGTACCCCAAACAAATTGTCGGGAAAACAGTGTTACTCACCCAGCCAACCTCTGCCTCTCTCGCAGAACATACCCGCTGCTGGGGATAAGTGTGGACTGGCCCTTCTCCTGGAAGTCCTTTCAGGCGCTGGAGAGAAGACAGGGTGGTGGGGCTCACTTTGTCAGGCTGTTGGGGATCTGGGCCGACTGTCCAGCATCCCCGGGGTGTACAGATGAAGACTGTAGCTTTTGCAGGTGCTGGGCAGAGGTTGGTAGCACTCTGCTCTGTTGCCAGCTCTTCTGCTGGGTTGGGGTTTGCGAATACTACCCCCAGAAACTGGTTGGGGGTCTGCTGTAGAGAGGAGGGATCGCCTACCTCCTCCTCCTGGTATTCCTGCGGGACAGGTTGGGGATCTGGACCAGCCATCCAGCATCCCTGTAGGTCTGGTGCAGAGACCGCGGTCCCATCTGTACCATTGGGGTCAGGGCTGTTGTCTCCCTGTGGTTGGGGAGAAGGATTAGTGGTCTCCTCTCCCTGGAAGGTACACTGCTGCTGGGAAGGAAGGACGACACCTTCGGCTCCCTGTAACTCCTGCTGTAGCTGGGGATCTGGGCCGGCTGCCCAGCCTCCCTGTAGGGCCGGTAGAGAGACCTTGGTCCCATCTCCACCTGCCATCGGTGGGTCTTCACAGTACCACCAGTCTGTACTGTCTCTCCAACTCAAGGGTTGTGGGTCTGGATCTGCCACCCAGGACTCCGGCTCTGCTTGCAGGGTAGATTGGGGTGGAATGGAGCAGAGCAGGCGTTGGTAGTCCTGCTCCAGTTCCCACTCCATTGTGACCAGATGAATCAGGTCTAACACCAGGTCATCTACTCTGGGGAGATCCAGTAGGGCTTCCCTGGTGTCCTGGATTTCCCAGCGCCTAAACTCTGCTGGACATCCAAAGTCCCTCTCTTCAAAGGCCTCCCACAGCAAGCCCGGCCCACTATAGTCCTCACCTTCCGGCATATTGTTGTCAGCCATCCAGTGGTCGTGCCGGGTAGCGTACCACTTTAGTGCCCGGTAAGCTTCATCCAGCCACAACTCCTTCCAAATCAGGTTCCACAGCTCCGTCACCCACTCATCCAGGGGTTGCTCTCCTAGGAAAGGTAACCGCAGGGCAACGTATACCTGGAACCGCTGTTCTTCGCTGGGAAGGTTCTCTCTCCGCCTCCACTGTGCATCGTCTAAGGCCTCATACCACATTTCCTTTCGAGTGAAATCTCTCCAGTCCAGTATGGCTTCCTCTGATACAGGCCCATCCTGTTGGACCAAGTGTTGCTGCAACCTCCAGAGAAACTCCTCCTCATATGGGGACGCTGCACGGGTGTTAGCTCGATCCATAACGTTACCGGTGTCTCCGAGCTGCTTCTCCTCACACTAGGACGCCACCCCACCGCTTGCCACCAATGTAACGGAACAGGGCACCCCGGACCGGGTGCCTCCGTTGAAAGATGCTCCTAGTGCTTTCCGAGGACTCCAAGCACTCCACCAGACACTGTAACCACTTCAGATTCCATGAACCGCCGCAGCTTGGTTAGGGTCTCGCAATCTCCTACCCACCCTGGACCTACGACAAGGCTCCAGGTTCCTGTGGGTGAACCTCTCTTTCCCCAGAGAGTGCAGCAGAACAAGCTCTACACAAGCTCTTAAAAGAGCTCAGTGATTCTCTAAGGGAGTATGGAGGACATAGCAATCCCTTGCAGCATATCCCCCAATAAGAGACAGAACTCTAGATTGAGGTTGAATGAACTCAGCACAACTTTATTGAACAAGACTTATATACAGTTTTCACCCACAAAGTTACCACCCAGATGGACCTTGTTGAAGACTGAACATAATATTCACCATCCAATAGGAACAGAGTTTTACACTCTCATACAGTCTACAAAATATACAATGTGAGACAATCCCCCCTCCCCCTTAGCATCTAATCAACATTCCTATAAGTTTCTCTTAAAGCAGACAGACAGGTGGGCTCATTAGCACAGTTAACAATAGGTGAATGGAAAAGGTGTCTCAGACCCTATTTTAGACAAAAGCACTTCAATGATTAGCAGCCATGCTGTCTCTACCAGTTCCTGGATGCCCATATTAGGAGTGGACTTCCTGTACCTTACAGTTTACAGGAATAAAGGTTTAGCTTCCAGGATAGAGGCAAGACTCCATTAGCCCCATGACTTATCCGTCTTTAAATTCCAGTGACGGTGAGTCCCGTCACAAACACAGCACACTTTTATACAGAATTTGGAACATCCTGCCCCCAACAACCGCTTTCCTATTGGTCATTGTAAAGTACCTGCAGTTCCCATTCTGGTCCTCTCCAGACATGCAAATGAGGGCTCGAAAATGAGTCAGTAGTGATTGGTCAGATTGCTTGACCAGGAAATGCAAATCAGGACTTGAAAATGAGTCAACAGGGATTGGTCAGATAGCTTTGACCAATCCAAGGAGACAGAAGCCCCAGGGGGCAATCAATGTACATAATAGTCAGACACAGAACAATGGTTCCCTAACGAGCCCTCAATACACATTACTCTGTGTCAATACCTCCCTTAGCAGACAACAGGTGCGGTCATTAGCACACCTGACAATAGTTGAATGGGGAGCCACCTTAGACAGTCCGGCTCCTCAGAACTTCCTGGGATGACCATATAAGGAGTGGACTTCCTGCTCAGAAACCTCATGGCAAAGGGAACAATGGACCTTGCTGACAAAAATGAAGCAATTCAACCCCTCACCCATCTGTCCTTAAATTCCAGTGATGGTGAACACCATCACACTTTCCATCCTATGTGCACAAGGCAGGGGCCAGGTGTCCAGGTCCACCCCCCAGGAATGGGGGAGGGAGCACTGGGATGTGAAAAGAGTTAGGAGGCCCTCACAAGGAGAAGGACAAAGCCCCAGACTCACCACCTGTACAGACTGTGGAAAATTTTGCATTTCATTTGGAAATCAAGGCCCCAGAGTCTGGAGGAAGAGTGGAGGGGCACAGAATTAAAGTTGCATGAGGTCCAGTGTGAAGTTTCCACAGTCAGTGATGAGTTGGGGAGGCATGTCATCTGCTAGTGTTGGTCCACTGTGCTTTATCAAGTCCAAAGTCAACGCAGCCCTCTACTAGGAAATGCTTCCCTCTGCTGACCAGCTTTATGGAGATGCTGATTTCGTTTTTCAGCAGGACTTGGCAACTGCCCACACTGCCAAAAGTACCAATACCCGGTTTAATGATCATTGTATCACTGTGCCTAATTGGCCAGCAAAGTCGCCTGACCTAGACCCCATAGAGAGAATCTGTGGGGTATTTTCAAGAGGAAGATGAGAGACACCAGACCCAACAATGCAGATGAGCTGAAGGCAACTATCAAAGAAACCTGTGCTTCCATAACACATCAGCAGTGCCGTAGGCTTATCTCCTCCATGCAATACTGCACTGATGCAGTAATTCATGCAAAAAGAGCTCCGACCAAGTACTAAGTGCATACTATACTGTATATATGGATATATTTTACAGTAAGCCAACATTTTTGTATTAAAAATCTTTTTATTTTGGTCTTTTGTAATCTAATTTTTCAGAGAGATACTGAATTTTGGGTTTTCACTAGCTGTAAGCCATAATCATCAAAATTAAAAGAAAGAAATGCTTGAAATATATCAGTCTGTGTGTAACGTATCAATATAAAATACAGTGCCTTGCGAACGTATTCGGCCCCCTTGAACTTTGCGACCTTTTGCCACATGCCAGGCTTCAAACATAAAGATATAAAACTGTATTTTTTTGTGAAGAATCAACAAGTGGGACATAATCATGAAGTGTAACGAAATTTATTGGATATTTCAAACTTTGTTAACAAATAAAAAACTGAAAAATTGGGCGTGCAAAATTATTCAGCCCCTTTACTTTCAGTGCAGCAAACTCTCTCCAGAAGTTCAGTGAGGATCTCTGAATGATCCAATGTTGACTAATGATGATAAATAGAATCCACCTGTGTGTAATCAAGTCTTTGTATAAATGCACCTGCACTGTGATAGTCTCAGAGG
Source organism: Pelophylax lessonae (assembly GCF_965119305.1). Lineage (NCBI taxonomy): Eukaryota > Metazoa > Chordata > Amphibia > Anura > Ranidae > Pelophylax > Pelophylax lessonae. The sequence continues at coordinate 474,512,588 of NC_138770.1, read as the reverse complement.
TCCGTTTAAAGCGCAGAGAGCATCATGAACAACAAGGAACACACCAGGCAGGTCCAAGATACTGTTGTGGAGAAGTTTAAAGCTGGATTTGGATACAAAAAGATTTCCCAAGCTTTAAACATCCCAAGGAGCACTGTGCAAGTGATAATATTGAAATGGAAGGAGTATCAGACCACTTCAAATCTACGAAGACCTGGCCGTCCCTCTAAACTTTCAGCTCATACAAGGAGAAGACTGATCAGAGATGCAGCCAAGAGGCCCATGATCACTCTTGATGAACTGCAGAGATCTACAGCTGAGGTGGGAGACTCTGTCCATAGGACAACAATCAGTCGTATACTGCACAAATCTGGCCTTTACGGAAAAGTGGCAAGAAGAAAGCTATTTCTTAAAGATATCCATAAAAAGAGTCGTTTAGGCCCCATGCACACAGAACGTTTTTAGGCCGCTGTAAGTAGCATCAGGCGTTTTCTTTTTGCAGCCTAAAAACGCACCTCCATGTTATTCTATGGCCTCATGCACACACAGACGTTTTTGAGCTGTAAGTGGCCTAGGCGTTTTTAAGCTGCAAGAAGAACCCACGGCCTGCGCGTTCTGAGGACCAGCGTTACAGCTGTAAAAACGTCTGATGCTGCTAAAGGCTGAATAACGTTGCTATAACGTTGCTTAACGTGCGTTAAGCCACGTTATACGTTTTTTCTGCCTCCATTCAAAATCAATGGTTCCCTATGGGAGCCTATTGATTTGAATGGAAGTCGCACCGCAAGTCGGATCCGACTTGCGGCGCGACTTGCGCTGTGAGAATCTTGAGGGGGAACTCCATGCCAAAATGGGAAAAAACGGCGTGGGGTCCCCCCCAAAATCCATACCAGACCCTTATCCGAGCATGCAGCCCGGCAGGCCAGGAAAGGGGAGGGGACGAGCAAGCGGCCCCACCCCCCCTGGACCACACCAGGCCACATGCCCTCAACATGGGGGGTGTTGGTGCTTTGGGGTAGGGGGGGCTCTGCACCCCCCACCTCAAAGCACCTTGCCCCCATGTTGATGAGGACAAGGGCCTCATCCCCACAACCCTGGCCGGTGGTTGTGGGGGTCTGCAGGCAGGGGGCTCATCGGAATCTGGAAGCCCCCTTTAACAAGGGGGCCCCCCAGATCCCGGACCCCCTCCCTATGTGAATGGGTATGGGGTACACTGTACCCCTACTCATTCACCACATAAAAGGCAGTGTATGTAAATAATGACAGGAGACGTTTTGGAAATTTTATTAAAAATCTTCATCCGGTCTTCTCTTGCTCTGGTCTTCTCCCTCTCCGGTCTTCTGCTCTTTTGCTGTCCGCTCTTCTGCTGTCCGCTCTTCTGCTCTTTTGCCCTCGGCTCTTCTTCTTCCTCCGGTCCTCCTCCTCCTCCGTCTCTGGTGATTATGCCGGTCTCCGCAGCTTATTATATAGCCATTAGGGGCATGGCCGCCCGATGAGGTCATCGGGAGGCTCCGCCCCTTATGTCACAGACTACGGCATATGTGACATAAGGGGGCGGGGCCTCCCGATGACGTCATCGGGCGGCCACGCCCCTAATGGCTATATAATAAGCTGCAGAGACCGGAGACCGGCATAATCACCGGAGACGTAGTCGGAGGAGGACCGGAGGAAGAAGAAGAAGAGCTGAGGGCAAAAGAGCAGAAGATTGGACAGCAGAAGAGCAGACAGCAAAAGAGCAGAAGACCGGAGAGGGAGAAGAACAGAGCAGGAGAAGACCGAATGAAGATTTTTAATAAACTTTCCAAAAACGTCTCCTGTCGTACCCCCTCCCATACCCATTCACATAGGGAGGGGGTCTGGGATCTGGGGGGCCCCCTTGTTAAAGGGGGCTTCCAGATTCCAATGAGCCCCCTGCCCGCAGACCCCCACAACCACCGGCCAGGGTTGTGGGGATGAGGCCCTTGTCCTCATCAGCATGGGGGCAAGGTGCTTTGGGGTGGGGGGTGCAGAGCTCCCCCTGCCCCAAAGCACCCACACCCCCCCCCATGTTGAGGGCATGTGGCCTGGTGTGGTCAAGGGTGGGGGCGCTCGCTCGTCCCCTCCCCTTTCCTGGCCTGCATGCTCGGATAAGGGTCTGGTATGGATTTTGGGGGGGACCCCACGCCGTTTTTTCGGCGTGGGGCTACCCTCAAATTCCATACCAGACCCGAAGGGCCTGGTTTGGAACCTGGGGGTCCCCCACGTTGTTTTTTTCCCCATTTTGGCGTGGAGTTCCCCCTCAAGATTCTCACAGCGCAAGTCGGATCATCCTGATCCGACTTGCGCTGCGACTTCCATTCAAATCAATAGGCTCCCATAGGGAACCATTGATTTTGAATGGAGGCAGAAAAAAACACTGCTAAAAGCAACGTGGCAAAACGTGCAATAACGCAAATGGAGAAAGCTACTGAAAGCATGTTTTTACAGCTGCTTTTTCCGGCGTCAGAACTAGCTCTGACGCACGTTTTTTCTAACGCCCCGTGTGCATGGGGCCTTAAAGTTTTCCACAAGCCACCTGGGAGACACACCAAACATGTGGAAGAAGGTGCTCTGGTCAGATGAAACCAAAATCTAACTTTTTGGCAACAATGCTAAACGTTATGTTTGGCGTAAAAGCAACACAGCTCATCACCCTGAACACACCATCCCCACTGTCAAACATGGTGGTGGCAGCATCATGGTTTGGGCCTGCTTTTCTTCAGCAGGGACAGGGAAGATGGTTAAAATTGATGGGAAGATGGATGGAGCCAAATACAGGACCATTCTGGAAGAAAACCTGATGGAGTCTGCAAAAGACCTGAGACTGGGACGGAGATTTGTCTTCCAACAAGACAATGATCCAAAACATAAAGCAAAATCTACAATAGAATGGTTCACAAATAAACATATCCAGGTGTTAGAATGGCCAAGTCAAAGTCCAGACCTGAATCCAATCGAGAATCTGTGGAAAGAACTGAAAACTGCTGTTCACAAACGCTCTCCATCCAACCTCACTGAGCTCGAGCTGTTTTGCAAGGAGGAATGGGCAAAAATTTCAGTCTCTGGATGTGCAAAACTGATAGAGACATACCCCAAGTGACTTACAGCTGTAATCGCAGCAAAAAGGTGGTGCTACAAAGTATTAACCTAAGGGGGCTGAATAATTTTGCACGCCCAATTTTTCAGTTTTTTTATTTGTTAAAAAAAGTTTGAAATATCCAATAAATTTCGTTCCACTTCATGATTGTGTCCCACTTGTTGTTGATTCTTCACAAAAAATTACAGTTTTATATCTTTATGTTTGAAGCCTGAAATGTGACAAAAGGTTGCAAAGTTCAAGGGGGCAAATACTTTCGCAAGGCACTGTATACGAGTTTCACTTTTTGAATTGAAATACTGAAATAAATTAACTTTTTGATGATATTCTAATTTTATGAGATGCACCTACCTGTATGTGGTCTCATTTCTCTATTTAGTTTAATTGGATATCTTTGCAGGCCCATTCCCAATGATTAAAATAACTAGTAACACCACCCAGGTATCCCAAAACAAACATTTTACTGATTGATATCAATAAATCAATTTTGTATCTTACCAGGGATATATTATTGCCATCAACTGACAAATTAGTTAGGGAGGAAAATAATTCAGTACTGCATCCTAAATGAAAGCAAAATAAACAAGTTAGCAACAACATTAATACATAGTTTAGAAAAAAATATAAAAAATAAAAATAGAATAAAAAAACTGACCAAACTGAGTGACAGGAAATTCAATTGATGAAATTCTATTATTTGTAATTATCAGTTGTTTCAATCTGCAAGAAGACAAATTGATGTTATTAAAAAAAATAAAATAAACTACATCTCCCTCTAGTCAGGGTTTCACAAACTACCACTAAAGAGAAATTGTCAGAAAAAGGATTCTTGATACACTTTATTTTTTTTGCAATTAGTCACTGTTTTAAAATGCAGAAGCACTGATGACGTCAACTTATAATGAAACATGTAGAGGCAAGGCCTATGTGGTGACATCAGCACGCATAATCGAGTTCTCTACGATGGATGCCGGCCAACCCTAACAGAGATGAGCTTGTTTTTTGGCTGTACATCCAAGTGCAATAACATATTTTATTAAGGCATTTCGAGGATTTCGCACTATTTGTGGGTCTTTTCTTTATATGCCATACCAGGGATCCTCAAACTACAGCCCTCCAGCTGTTGCAGAACTACACATCCCATAAGGCGTGTAAAACTCCGACATTCACAGACATGACGGGAATTGTAGTTCCTGAACAACTGGAGGGCCATAGTTTGAAGACCCCTGTGTCATACCATCATTTTCATGTGGGAGAAAAGTTGTGAAACATTCCGGAGTTGTGGGACCCACAGTCTGGCAGCTGCATAGCAGAGCCCTAGGATTTCTTTACATGCTTACCATGACTGCACGTATCTAGTGGGTCAGGGTTCTATGGTAAGCTGCTCCTGAGCACTTTTATGCAAATGGTGGATTTGTACAGTGGTTTTCTTCTCTGGAAGACACACTTCTCACCTTTTTTATTGGACACATTTTGTATCATGTTAAAGCACTACGCATTTTGCTTGTGGAACTTTCTTAACCATAGAATTGGAAGCACCATATTTGTAGAATTTTTTCTAAGCACCTCTTTTTCGATTTTTTTTGTATTATTTTATTAATATTGGATATTGGGTCATATTAATAATATTGTGTTACAGTATATGTATTTTTACTTTTAGATAAAGAAATGTGAGGTGCGCTAACCAGAAAGCAAAAAATTGTGGCAGCACTATGAAGTGAAGAATACACATTTTATACTTTTAGCACTGACAATACCATCATACGCTGGTGGATTAAGGTAACTGGAATTGTTTTACAAAAGTCTTTACACAGCTTAAGCTAGAGGAGGAGATTGCGTCATGAAGCCTACAACTATATTGTTTGCAGTGCATCTTAAAAGGTACAAAGTAAACCAATCATAAAGAGAACCAATCATGATTGAAATATGCTAGAATCACAATTTTACTCTTAAAAAGTGGACCGGACCTACTAGCAAGATTCTAATACCAAGGTATTTTTCACAAGAAAATGCCCCTTCACTATCTCCTAATGAGACTTGGGATCCTCACCACTGCTCCAGGAAGGCCACTGTTGTCACCATCTCAGGCAGTGAAGAAACATTTAATAATAAAAAGTAAGTCAAGCAATCCCTCAGAAATACAGCTGCTTCCCTAAACATCTCAAGAGTGTAGCTTTTGGTGAATAGCTCTTTTTACACAACTGCCACATTTTCCTAAATTTAACATTGCATATTTTCATCAATGTATCATATGTATATATATATATATTCCATTTTTTTTCAGGTACGGTATTGTCATTTGGACACCCCGTGTCCACAAACTGGACTAATTGGAAGCAAATTATAAAAGTGTTTGGGTTTCTTACAACCAGTAACCCAACTTGATTAAAACATTAACAGGTGGGTGAATAACTAGTGGTTTGCATTGGGGAGAGCAAGGAAGAGGAGGTAAGATCAACAGGGAATTAGGTATGAGTGTTGTAATTAGCTGGCATGGACTATAGGCTAGCTAGGAGTATGGAGTTAGGAGATGATTGAAAGCATCTGATGTTCTGAATAAAGCTCAGTGGGTTTAATTTACCAAGACTGGAGAGTGCATAATCTGGTGCAGCACTGCATGGAAACCAATCAGCTTCCAGGGTTTTTGTCAAAGTTTATTTGAACAAGCTGAGTTAGAAGTTGATTGGCTACCATGCATATCTGCACCAGATTTTGCACTCTCCAGTTTTAGTAAATCAACCCAGTGTGTCCATGTGAGAAGGAAGGAGTCTTTGCGGTTTAGCTCTCCAGCTACCAGGCTCTGCATAAGTGTCAGATCTTTCACAGCCCAAGATCTCAAAGATAGTGTGTCATATTTTCCAAGGCCTGAATGAGCCGAGAGTAGGTATAACAATACCATCTCTGCACATGTGTTCAAAGCCAGTGAGGAGGTGATTAAATATAAACTTTTTTGACAGTGATTTAAAGTGTTTTTTAAGCCACTTATATAAAATTATATAATCCCCTCTGTTATAGAACATCAAGTGCTCCTGTGTCTGTGTTATAAAAAAATTGGTACCTAAATACAAGCGTCTCCCGGCGCTCAGATGACTCTTCAGATCTCTCTTCTGCCTGGCTGACAGCTCCAATGGGTGGGCCCAAGCACTGCAGCTGATGTCAGCTGGGGAGGGGGAAGAGAGGAGAGAGAGAGCCGAGTGGTCACGTGATCGCCAAGAGCCGCTCGGATTTAGGTACAGATCGCATATTTTTCCTATAAAACAGGCACAGGGGCAGATAGTGTTATAATACAGAGGGGATTATATATTTTTAAAATAAATATGAGAGCAGCAGGAGGGGAGGGGGCAGCACTGACGAGCAGACAGACAGGCAGGGAGGGGAGGGGGGAAGAGGAGGACAGAGAGGACAGTGCAGGGCTGCGGATGATAAAGACACGTAAACTGACTACCGTGTAAGGGCTCAGCAGCCATGCTACATCGTGGTCAGTGTACAGGGAGGAGGGCAGAAACTGGCAGGATCAGCCAGGTTTTTTAGGTATTACAGGGGGCCAAATGACACAGCACAAGCACTGTGCTGTATAACATGCTTTAAGGGAATAACATGCTTTTTTAGGGTGACAAATGCTGTAATGGTAACCAATAGTTGCTGTGCATGGTACCAGTCTTTTATTGGACAAAGAGTACCCAAACTTGGGTTCAGGACATGTTGCAATTGGAGGTTTGGTACTTGTTTAAGTACAGAAATATGGTCGGTAACATGCCTGGAGGGAATTAGGAATTATGTTATGGTGAGAGGGTCTGGTCCTGTAGACAGTTCATGGAATCATAGCATTAAATCCCATTGTTTTAGCAGTAAGCCTGTCAGGAAAAAGAGAGCTCAGGTCTTCTGGAAATGAAAGTACCTAGGTAAGGTATGGCTTTGGACAGACATTTGCATGGGAAGGTACTCTTTAACCATCTCAGTACCAGACATGTTCACCCCCCTTCCTGCCAAGCCAATTTTTAGCTTTCAGTGCTGTTACACTTTGAATACCAATTACTTAGTTACGCAACACTGTACCCAAATAAAATATAAATCATTGTTCCAAGACAGATAGAGCTTTCTTTTGGTGGTAATTACCTACTTGTTGACCAGTAATGTATCGGTACTTTGCTGGATTGCAAGACTGATATATCGGTGACCGCTGCAGCAATGACCGAGATATTGATTTTTAAAGCCGGCAGAGCTGAACAAAGTCAAAAAAATTTGATTACTTTTACAGGCGGCAGAAGGGAATCCCCCCCGCATTTACCAGCCCCCCCACCCGAGCGATCGGGGAGCTCAACGAGGATCTAGTTTCTAAGATATAGTGAGGGGAAAGGATGTCGCTCCTCTCAATGTGTGATGTCACTGCAAGAGATGAAGATTCATCACTTCTGATAGCAATGAAAAAAAATAAAAAAAGCTACAGTGTAAATATAAAAAAATGAAAATAAAATAAATAATGAAATTAAAGGGTGCGTGGTTTGACCTTGGAGGAAGATGGCCACTTAGCCTGTGAGCTCCCACCGACAGAGGACACAATCCTTTCCCATCAACGGCTTTAGCCAAACTTTTATGCTATCTACCATGGGGACCTTGTCCCGCAGCTCCTCAGCTACGAGATCCGGTTCTCCCCGTGACAATAGTGCCCATTTAAGCCAGAACATCCCAGAGATATTCAGAACATAGGCCGGCAACATTGAGACGGCCCCGCAGGGCTTCTATCCATCTACCAGCCCGATGGCAACAAGACCAGCTTTGACCCATACATCTCCATTTATTGAAGATAGCTCTCTCCTGCATCAACAGCTCAGACTCAGCGACCCCCGCACCATAGTGGTGGACATTAACCACTTCCCCCTGGGTGGACGTCATATGACGTCGTAAACTTTGCGTGGGTATACGGGGATGATGCCTCTAGCTAGAGGCATAATCCCGGTACCGTTGTTTGAAGCCGACGGTCGGCTTTCCGTCGGTACCGATCGATGCGGCTCGGGAGCCGCTCGATCGTTACCCGGGAGGCGGGAGGGGACGTCCCCCCCTCCCGCGGCTTTTATCGGGGCTCCCGTCCCACCGGGAGCCCCGAGCACCCAGCCGGTGCGTCCGCCGGCTGGATGGAGTCCCGATGAATGCCGGAAACGGCATCGATCGGGTCTCCGATGACGTAACCCGGAGGCGGCGTCCATGACGTCACTTCCGGGTTAGTGTGCTGCAAAACGGCGGCAAATTTGAAAAACGGCTGTATGCAAAAACGCAGTTTTCGGCGTTTTGCATACAGGGAAGTGTAGTGGAGGGGTCTAGGGTCTTTTAGACCCTCGATCCCTCCATAAAGTGTACCTGTCACTGCATATTGCTGTCACAAGGGATGTTTACATTGCTTGTGACAGCAATAAAAGTGATCAGATTTTTTTTTTTTTTTTAAAAAACTGTAATAAAGTTAAAAAAATAAATTAAATAAATGGGAAAAAAAAAAATGTAGCCGCCCCGATCACCGTTAGCTCGCGCACAAAAAAAACGTATACGGAAGTTGAGCCGCGAATGAAATTGCTGTTCAAACCACACATGTGAGGTATCGCCGCGATCGCCAGAGCGTGAGCAATAATTAAAAAAAAAGAGCTACACTCTAACTCTAAACTGGTAACCGTTAAATAAATTTAAAGTGTCGCCTATTGAGATCTCTATTGACCGTAGTTTGTCGCCATCCCACGGGGGGCGCAATTTTAAACCGTAACATGTTGGCTATCTATTTACTCGGCGTGACATCATCTTTCACAATATACAAAAAAATGGGCTAACTTTACTGTTTAGTATTTTTTAAATGCAGTGAAATGTAATTTTTCCCAAAAAAATGGCGTTTTAAAGACCGCTGCGCAAATACCGAGTGACAAAAAATATTGCAATGACCGCCATTTTATTCTCCAGAGTCTTTGCTAAAAAAATATATATAATGTTTGGGGTTTCTAAGTAGTTTTCTAGGAAAAAATACTGGTTTTAACTTGTAAACAAAAAGTGTCAGAAATAGGCCTGGTGGGGAAGTGGTTAAGGATTGTTGGCAGCAATGATCACCGCCATGATATACAATTGCTGGCTGGCAGAGCGCATGGGGTGGAAAAGACGGCAGGACACAAGGGCACTCCATCACATGAAGGATTTAGATATTCGTGGAAGACGGCATAATCCTAGAGTGAGAGGCTTTCCGGAATCAGTAGATCAGGAGCAGCTACTACCCGTTGTAATAAGTCTATTTAACAACCTCCTAGAAAGGTCGTCATCTACTCCTATTGAGATGGAGCGAATCCATTGGGCTCTTAGGCCCAAGATGGCAAATGGGTTCCACCATGTGATGTAGTCTGCTGCCTGACTGACTTTCGGCTAAAAGAAGAGATTTTTAGGAAAGCCCGAAACAGAATTAAACTCTCTTACGGGGGTCCCCTTCTGCCTGTCAGCTACCACTCAAGGCAGAACAGCCTTCTTAAGGGTTCAGGAAGATCTACCACAATTTTGAGGCACTCTAAACATCCCCCTGGTTGAAGTTACCAACTGGTACGCTGACTTCCATCCTACCACCATGAAACCCCCCCCCCCCTGCCCAGAAGTGAACCCATGGAAGCGCAAGACCAACAGTATCGCAGGCACCGATCACCTTCTGCAGCAAGACCGCAGCAAGACTGCACCCATCTCCCTTAGGTCGCATCATGGTGGGAACCTCACAAAGTTACCACAATGGCGAAGGGCTCCCATGATGACGAATATGGACCCAACCAAGGCTCCTAATAGCAGATTTGGTTTGCCTTTTGTTCTTTGTTTCTTTCCCTGTTGATACGCCACACCCTGGTAGATGTAAGAGATGGCACGGACTACGGTTAATTACCCCTTCCACTTTCCCTGGCTCACCACTTGGCCTCCAGTGCCGTGGTCAAGCTTATCTCAATGCAAACTAGTCTCCCTATTTGTCTGCTAGTCTGGAATTTGACCGAGACAATTGCCCAATGTCTCTAACCAGTGTTGTACTTGCTTACTTTTCTCCATGGACTACCCCTGTATCACACTGTTGATGATTTATGGGCCCCTTTTGCACATCCACCCTCTGGCAATTATAGGCATAGCCACACCTCACGTGTCACACAATGTGTTTGCTACATAATATATATAATATAGGGGGGGCTACCTTGATTCTATGCCTCTTAATTATGTACTCTAGGTTATAAGGTGTGCAGAGAACAACAGCGAAGCCCCCCTCAATGACTGGAATTTATGCACTTACCAAAGTCCCCCTGCCCTTTTTTTTCTGTTTTCCTGTGTGTCTTTTTTTTTCCTACAGGAGGCTTTCCCTCTCCGACCCTTCTTATTGTTGCAGATAATGCTGAATATGCCTGTACTTATTCTAATCTTCACAGAGATGTGTGTAGACCGATTGTCCCTCAGGATCCCCCCCCCCCCCCCCCCCCCACTGTACTTCCTTCAACAGGATGATGCAGGTAGAGACTGCACTGCTACAACACTGCCTCTGAACCCAATTTTGAATTCAACCCCTTCAGAGAGTTCTGGCCCTCCGCTAGACCTCCAAATGCATTGCACTCACTACCCCAGCCACAACTTCCATATATGATCCTGTGGGACACTCTTGCTATATCAGGCAAGAAGTGAATTAATACATTGTTTTAATATTATGTTACAAGTAGACTATACAGTACATATCAAATTTTGAACACCTAACCCCGAGCTACCGGGTAGCAATGCTCCCGCAATCTCATGGGGAATAGAATAACTTTCTGGCAGCTTGGTGCTATACAATGCTATGTGCTCTATATTTTTGAGAGATACCTCAGATTTGAAGAATTCCTTAAAGAAACACAAGCAACCTAAAACACAAGATAAACGTACTTGTTATTATTACACTCTTCTCTTTCAGACGACTTTCCCTAAATTTAGTCTATGACTAGATGGGAGGCTCACAAGTGTGAAGTACGAAGTGAACTGATTGCCACATCTTCCAAACGCAAATGAGAAAGACAGGCATGATTTAATGTTTTGTTGTCCCGTATCCATACCCTGGAAGGAAGCACACAAGCTACCTCAGACCTCATAGACCTTGTAGGAATTGACACAGGCTAGATCTGAGCTATTGGAAGAACTAGGCAAAAGAGTACAACGCAACTTTATTCTATCTCAAAATGTTTTTTAAGAATAGGGGAACAAGGCAGGCAAATTCCTCGCAAACGCCTTGCAAGCCAAAGAAGCAGCAGCAACAATACACTCCCTGACTGATCCGGCAGGACACACAATAGTTTCAAATTCTGAATAGCAAACCAATTCTTAAAATATTATTCACAATTATATAATCTTTCTCCTCCCAACCTGAATAAGGTAGATACCTCCAGACTAATGTAGATTGCAGACTTCTTACAAAAATATAGCCCTAAACCGATCTCTAACTTGGCAGCGCAAGGTCTAGAATGTCCTCTCTCTGTAGAAGAAGCTACCTTAGCACTTAAACAACTAAACCTGGAAAGAGCCCCTGATGGATTAACCGTAGAGTACTACAAAACCTATGCAGACATCCTGATTCCACATTTTCTGAAAGCCTTTAATTTGTTAGACTCACAATCCCCACTTCCCCGAGATCTTCTAGAAGCTCATATACCAGTCATCCCTAAACCTGGCAGAGACCCTTCCCTGGTTACAAATAACAGACCCATATCCTTACTCAATGTTGACCTTAAACTACAGTGGGTACGGAAAGTATTCAGACCCCCTTAAATTTTTCACTCTTTGTTATATTGCAGCCATTTGCTAAAATCATTTAGGTTCATTCTTCTTCCTCATGAATGTACACATAGCACCCCATACTGACAGAAAAACACAGAATTGTTGACATTGTTGCAGATTTATTAAAAAAGAAAAACTGAAATATCACATGGTCCTAAGTATTCAGACCCTTTGCTCAGTATTTAGTAGAAGCCCCCTTTTGATCTAATACAGCCAGGAGTCTTTTTGGGAAAGATGCAACAAGTCTTTCACACCTGGATTTGGGGATCCTCTGCCATTCCTCCTTGCAGATCCTCTCCAGTTCTGTCAGGTTGGATGGTAAACGTTGGTGGACAGCCATTTTTAGGTCTCTCCAGAGATGCTCAATTGGGTTTAAGTCAGGGCTCTGGCTGGGCCATTCAAGAACAGTCACAGAGTTGTTGTGAAGCCACTCCTTCGTTATTTTAGCTGTGTGCTTAGGGTCATTGTCTTGTTGGAAGGTAAACCTTCGGCCCAGTCTGAGGTCCAGAGCACTCTGGAGAAGGTTTTTGTCCAGGATATCCCTGTACTTGGCCGCATTCATCTTTCCCTCGATTGCAACCAGTCGTCCTGTCCCTGCAGCTGAAAAACACCCCCACAGCATGATGCTGCCACCCCCATGCTTCACTGTTGGGACTGTATTGGACAGGTGATGAGCAGTGCCTGGTTTTCTCCACACATACCGCTTAGAATTAAGGCCAAAAAGTTCTATTTTGGTCTCATCAGACCAGAGAATCTTATTTCTCACCATCTTGGAGTCCTTCAGGTGTTTTTTAGCAAACTCCATGCGGGCTTTCATGTGTCTTACACTGAGGAGAGGCTTCCGTCGGGCCACTCTGCCATAAAGCCCCGACTGGTGGAGGGCTGCAGTGATGGTTGACTTTCTACAACTTTCTCCCATCTCCTGACTGCATCTCTGGAGCTCAGCCACAGTGATCTTTGGGTTCTTCTTTACCTCTCTCACCAAGGCTCTTCTCCCCCGATAGCTCAGTTTGGCCGGACGGCCAGCTCTAGGAAGGGTTCTGGTCGTCCCAAACGTCTTCCATTTGAGGATTATGGAGGCCACTGTGCTCTTAGGAACCTTAAGTGCAGTAGAAATCTTTTTGTAACCTTGGCCAGATCTGTGCCTTGCCACAATTCTGTCTCTGAGCTCTTCAGGCAGTTCCTTTGACCTCATGATTCTCATTTGCTCTGACATGCATTGTGATCTGGAAGGTCTTATATAGACAGGTGTGTGGCTTTCCTAATCAAGTCCAATCAGTATAATCAAACACAGCTGGACTCAAATGAAGGTGTAGAACCATCTCAAGGATGATCAGAAGAAATGGAAAGCACCTGAGTTAAATATATGAGTGTCACAGCAAAGGGTCTGAATACTTAGGACCATGTGATATTTCAGTTTTTCTTTTTTAATAAATCTGCAACAATGTCAACAATTCTGTGTTTTTCTGTCAATATGGGGTGCTATGTGTACATTCATGAGGAAGAAGAATGAACCTAAATGATTTTAGCAAATGCCTGCAATATAACAAAGAGTGAAAAATTTAAGGGGGTCTGAATACTTTCCGTACCCACTGTATATGCTAAAATTCTAGCTAACTGCCTTATTACCCAAGCTGATCTTGCTCGACCAGGTGGATTTTTTACCAGGTAGAGAAGTGCATGACAACATCTTGAAAGCATTCAATAACCACCACTGGTTGACCTCTGAGCTTAGACTTGTTTTTTTCCTATCACTTGACGCAGGAAAGGCATTCAATACAGTGGCCTGGGACTATATGTCAGAAGCTCTCAAAGCAATCGGCCTTCAAGAGTGAAGCTGGACTTCATTTTAGCATATTACTCCTCACCCACAGCAAGGGTCCGAGTTAATGGTGCACCTATCGAATGCCCTCTCAATTACCAATGGAACCTGACTCGTTTTAGGTAAAACCCGGAAATGAAAGGTGTTTCCATATTTAATCATACATATACATTTGCTGCTTTTGCGGATGCCATTGTCCTGTTCCTTACAGAACTGCTCATTAGGATTCTGAATTTGCTTAAGGATTTTGCCATATTCAAATCCCTGACTAATCTATAGATCAACTGCTCTAAATCACATGCCCTAAACATCTCCCTATCAAAAGACCTACTTAAACAGTGTCAAACCAATTTTCCGTTTACATGGAATCAAGACGCAATCACATACCTAGGGGTCCAATCTGACACTTAAAATTACCTCCCTCGTCTTTTGACTACCCAACCTGATTTAAAGTCCTGGTCCGCAAGTCTCTCCTCCTGGTTCGGAAGAGTGGCAATTATCAAAATGAATACACAATAAATGCTGCGCTATGTGAATGCTAAATGACTATACAAACAATGTATGACTATACAATCAGAATAGAACAATATCGAAAAAAATATTAAAAAGTACATAAATATAGTGAAATATTGTCCAACATAAATGTGCAATCACCATATAACAAAATAGTCCATGCAAATGATTGCTTGCAATAAAAATATAGAGAAAAAAAAATCAAAAACACACATTGCTTGATCCGCCATGCAATTCCTTCTCAATGCAAAAAACTAATAGTGTGCCACCTCGATGTGCTACCCCCCACCAGGAATATTCTCACCTGGGGTAATGTGATCACTGTGATTAAGCGTGATCCAAACCAGCTTTTTAGCCCACTTCTCCAACCTCCTTCTAGGCTCCTCTCATTATGGATTGTAGTATCCCAACATATTGATTGAAAGATAAGAACAGCCAATAGTGCTTATACCCTTTTTTAAAATTTCATTAATTGAAAAAAAAAAAAAATCACAGGGTACTCACTCTTTACAGGTGCTTGCAGTGCACCAAACCAACACAAGCGTTCACAATCTAAAGATACATAGTTTTTGGGACAATCCAGTGTAAACAGCAGCCTCACAAACAGACCTAGCCTCCAGCTCTATGTTGGTTCCTAGATGTCGTCACCTTACTGGCCCCTCCCCTACGCGTATCGACACAGGGTCACGTGTCTTATTCAGGGGGTATTTTAATTGGGAAGCCTCATAAACCAAATCACCACATACTCACTTGATTGTTCCCTAGCCCAGTTCCTATTACACAACTCATCCATTCCGAAGTCTGATTACTTTTGCTCCCTAGTCATGCATCTAGACAATGCTACCAAAATGTGTATTCCTGCACGATGGCATGTAGATACCCTGCCCACTATATCAGACTGGTTTCGACGGATAGGAAAAATTGCCAAAATGGAGGAGCTCGTTCACCAAACTAAGGAGACTCAGTCCAAATATCAGAAAATCTGGGCAAGTTGGCACCATTTTTTGACAACAGACGAATATACCAAGCTCATGAGCTAGCCGCATCAAGCAAAAATGTGTCTGACATAGACTGAAGGAGGAGGAGGGGTCCAAATGTCCCCTATATTCCCACTCTGGAAAATAACCATCCTTTCTTTTTGATCTGCTCTTTAACTCTACATATCCCTCTCGCCCCCCTTACTGGCATGTCCTATCCCAGCTTTTCTTTACTTCCTACTCTGCCCCCTTTTCACACGCTTTCTCTATGGTAGGTAAAACTTATTAACCTACACACATATCACCACGACACCCAGACAGCGCCTACACTAACCTCTACAGGCTCTCTAGTGTTTTCCTTTTTGCTGTTTGTTAATGGGCCAACCTGACTATTTAGAGGATGGACATATGTACCTGATGTCTTGTTAATATTGAGAAAGATGACTTTTACTATATGGCAGGTTACCGATTCCCAATGTTCTAAAAGACCAATTATATCAGCGACAATTTGATCAGGTTTTACTCTGTTCTATTGTCAGAGAAATGGTCATGGTGTGACTGGCAACCCCGCCAGTACCTGTGATGGGCGCATTAGGCACTTGCCTGCGCGCATGCGCACTGGCAGAAGATTGGCGAATAGGCGCACGATGGGTCACCGTGGGTTGCGTACGCGATGGCGCACACATTAAGCCATAGACTCACCCAATTACTGGCCTATATAAGAACTATGCTTAGCCCATCAAATTGCAGGATTGTCTTCACTCTACCTGTGTCCTGAGCATTTGCTATCTTCCTTGGATTTCCAGTTTTGACCCAGCTTGTTCCTGACCTGTCTGCTCTCTTCTCCTGGCTTTGACACTTGGCTTTGTCTGACCTTCCCTGCTCCAGTTTGGCTCTCCTGCAATTGACCCCGGCTTGGCCCATGGACTTGCTACCTATCTGCCTGCTCACCTTTACCAGATCTTGGCCTACCTACGGACTTGCTTCTGCCTACTCCCTGCCTTCCTGTTATGACCTTGGCTAAGCTTCTGTTGCCGCTACCTGCCTGAACCCCTGGACTGTTCCTGTGTTTGACCCTCTGCCGGTCTTTACATCTGCTGCCTGGTTGCTCCAGTCTTCCTGAGGACTTCCAGAGGATTCCAGTCCAGCACCCTTCTGGAGACCACCGGTCTACTTCCAGGACCCTGCTGGCAACCTGTGCTTCTGTGGGCGCTATATCTTCTGTCTCAACCTCAGGGGTGTGCCGCAATCAGCCGCAAGGGGAGCTCTCTCTGCATCTCGGTCTGGGATCAGGTACATGATAGTACAATCCAGCCATGTCAAAGGGTGACAGAGGTGCTTCCCCACTCGAGGCTTTGTGCCAGCAAGTTACCGCCCTCATTCAGGCAGTATAAAGACTTCAGGAAGGCTAATTTCAGTTAGAAGGTCACCTGCAACATCTGACAGTTTCGCCTCCTGCAGACTCTCATCAACCGTCTGCCAGCACCTCTTCAGCTTCTACCCCACAAGGGCACACCAGCTCCACCCACTCCATGCTAGTCCCACCTCCTGAACCACGGGTACCTACGCATGAGCAAATTCTTGGAGATGAGAGGAAATTTAGGGCTTTTAAAAATACCTGTCAGCTATACTTGGCCCTGCAACCCCCTGACTTTTTCTTTGGACTCTGTGAAAGTGGGGTTCATCATTTCCCTTTTGTCTGAAGAACCCCAAACCTGGGCCCATAACTTGATGGAACAGAAGAGTCCTGCTTTGAACGCTGTGTACTCTTTCTTTGAGGCCATGGCTCAGATTTACGATGACCCCCAGTGCACTGCCACATCAGAAATTGCTCTGCACACCCTGCAACAGGGTAAGCGTCCAGTGGAAGACTACACTGTGGAGTTTCGTAAATGGTCTGCTGACGCTGGTTGGAATGATCCTGCCCTCAAGTATCAGTAACGCCAAGGACTTTCCGAGACTTTAAAAGATGAATTGGCCTGAGTGGAGACCCCCGCTACCCTAGAGGGTCTCATATAACTCGCCATTCAGCTAGACAGACGTTTGCGGGAGCGGCAGTCAGAGCGTCTCCAAATGTTTTTGCCTACCTAAATGCTTCTGAAGATCCCTTCTATTCCATCAGCACCTCTGGTCTCTCCCTCCACAACAGTATCAGATGGGGAATTTATGCAGCTTGGTCCGCTTCTCCCTGACTCCTGAAAGGCAACGTCGTCGGCAGGCCAACCTATGTCTACTGCGGTGGGGCTGGACATTTCTTTCAGAATTGCCCTGTGATACCCAGTGAGCCTTATCCACAGACCCCTTTGAACTGCCGAGTTTCTGGACTTTCGCTCTCTCATCTTATTCTCCCTGTCTCCCTACAGATGGCGGAAGTGGAGGCCTGGCTTCAGCAATCGTTGACTCTGGGGCCTGCAGCTGTTTTCTGGACTTTTCCTTGGTCAAAAAACTCCATATACCACTCTTCCATAAAGCACCAAGACTCAAAGTTCATCTCGCTGATGGATCCCTACCTAGTTCCGGACCAGTTACTCAAGACACCAGGCCCATCCTTACCACAGCAGATTCCGGTCATCAGGAATTCATCCACTTCAATGTCCTTTGTTCCCCCATGTTTCCCATCGTTTTGGGACTCCCTTGGCTGCAAGCCCACAATCCCCAAATCAATTGGGCCAAGAAAGAACTCTCCATCTCTTCTGCCTATTGTCAGCAGCACCGTTTCATCCAAGAATCCAGTGGCCCTGCTAGCTGCCTGACTGTGCAATCAATACCCGATTCACCCCTAGAATGTCCCATTGGCCTATCAGGATTTCAGGGACGTCTTTGACAAGAAAAAAGCAGAGGTCCTCCCACCTCACTGGCCCTATGATTGCCCTATAGAATTGCTTCCAGGAGCTGAGAT
Source organism: Pelophylax lessonae (assembly GCF_965119305.1). Taxonomy (NCBI): domain Eukaryota; kingdom Metazoa; phylum Chordata; class Amphibia; order Anura; family Ranidae; genus Pelophylax; species Pelophylax lessonae. The sequence continues at coordinate 474,494,496 of NC_138770.1, read as the reverse complement.
CCCGTTCGGAAGGATATTCTCTCTATCTGAAAATGAACTGGAAGCCCTGCGGATTTATATCAATGAGAACTTAGAGAGGGGGTTCATCCGCCCTTCCTCTTCTCCCGCAGGAGCCGGCATATTTTTTGTGGAGAAAAAAAGATAGCACCTTGAGACCCTATGTGGACTATTTAGAACTTAATAAGGTCACTATAAAGAACCAGTATCTGTGACGGAATCTGGACACCACCAAATGGGTATCTTCGCCAAGAACCTGCTTTCTAAGCTCTGGAACACGGGATCTGTGAATCTGGCTATAGTTACCCCAAAAACTAGACAGTACAAGTTTTGGGGTAACTATAGCCAGATTCACAGATCCCGTGTTCCAGAGCTTAGGAAGCAGGTTCTTGGCAGAGATACCCAGTCTGTGTTGTTGGCATTCCGTCACATTGGTGGCAAGCGGTGGGATGCTTCCTGCAGTCTGGGACATCCAAACCTCCACCGGAATCCAAGATCGGGATAGCAGACTTTGGTCGCTACAACGGAGATATGGACTTGGCATCAGAGTTTTAGGGGGTGCTGCGGATCGCCCTTTCAGTATACCCCAGGACGGTGTCTGCGGATCAATACCTGGAGCTCAGGCAGCAGATTCGGGTGGGGCTCTGCAGTGGAGCCCTCCAGCTTGCTGGTATATACCAGGGCAAGTGCTTTCCAACCCCTGGGGAACGGGCCAGTGATCAACGGAAGTTGCGGATGGCATTCCTGGGAGAGAGGCCCCAGGAGCAATGGGTATCCGAGTTGGACAGGCTGGTCCAGCAGGAGATAGAGCTCGATCAGTATCGGGCTCTGCAATGGCATGCAGAGCAGAAATATTTAGGAGAGACATCATAATGCTCTCCGGAGGGATATGACTTTGGTGGCCCTGGATTGCTGTGGGAGAGCCTTACAGATGTGTTTGTGTTTGGTGATGAAGGGGAACCTACCCTTGAGGACCTGCGAGAATACAGAGAGGCTATGCTCGGTCTCACAGGGGTCTCAGAGCTTGAACCTGATCTAGAACACTTGCTAAGGAAAGAACAGCATCTGGAAAGGGCATACAGGAAACTGCTAGAACACGTTCAGCAGCATGCCTATGAGTCGGCAGTGGAAACTCCGGAGTTTGCTGTTCCCAAAGCTAAAGTGCTGACAACAGGGCAGAGCTCTGCTAGCCTCTGCCCAGCACCAGTAACATCTTCTGGAATCCACAGACAGGAGATGGTAAATCTCAATCCCCAGACACCACCAGAGACTGGGGATTTAATAGATTTTTCTATTAAAGGAGGAAAAACCCGGTGAGCCTCCTGCAGAAGAGCTGACTTCAGAACATGGTGCTGTGGACCCCTGCATACAACAATCAGTGGCCCTGAAGGATTTGTGCAAGGTCACCGATGTTTTGATATACTTCCCAGTGGAACAGCTGGCAGCTGGGCAGAATGCTACTGGCCTCTGCCCACAACAGTCACCTTTGCAGGAGCTCCAGGGAGAGAATGCAATCGGCACCTCACAACTGCAGCTTGAGCTGATATCAGTGGATGGCACTGCGGTATTCACTGACAGCAATCCAGCAGAAGAGCTGGCAACAGGGCAGAGTGCTGCTGGCTTCTGCCCCCATCTAACAGAAGATGGATTTCCTGTGGTACTGGATGGGACTTCGGTTTCCACTTACACAACCCCAGAAAAAGGTCTGGCATTGGGACAGGAGGATGTCAGGGACAGGAGGATGTTGTTGTACAAGCACTGGCAGATTTGAATCGAGAAAAAGTATATAAGACTACTGTCTCCACCTGGGTACCCCAGGGATGCTGGGTAGTTGGCCCAGATCCCTAACAGCATGATGCAGTGAGCCCAGTCACCCTGTCTTCTCTCCAGTGGCTAAATGGACTCCAGGGAGAAGGACCAGTCCACACTTCTCCCCAGCAGGGGTTGTGTTCTACGAGAGAGGCAGATGTTGGCTGGGTGAGTAGTGATCTGTTCTGGACAATTTGTTTTGGGTACTGTGTGGGTGCAGATATTGGGGGACTGGAACTACGGACTAACTTCAAAGTCAATCCATTTGGGGTCTCCTTCTGTGTTAGTCTCCTGCTGAAAGGGGAGATATGTGATGTGAGTCACTTTGGTTGAGGGGCTTGTGGAACCCAGATTGCTTTAGGGAGGTTGAGAGACTCCTTGTCCAGTTTCCCCAGTCCTTCCTATGTGTAAGTCACCCTGTGTCTATTAGGGGCACAGAGTGACCAAGAACCCCAGTCAGGTCTGCTCTGCACTAATCAGACTCTTGCTAGTGGGGTGGGGGTTTGTTGTTGTTGTTGAATACCTGCATTCCATTGTTCTATTGCTCCTGTCTGCCTATAGTAAGCTTATTATGGGATGTGTATGTTTGTGTGGCTAAGGGGGAGGGGTTGTCAGATTGTATATCTCTGTGTGCATGTGTTTTGAATAAACAGTTTGATTCTGGTTGACTCCAAGACTTGTGCTGTCTAGTTCTTGGGGTAACTATAGCCAGATTCACGGATCCCATGTTCCAGAGATAGAAAGCAGGTTACTGGCGGAGAAACCCAGTCGCGGTGTCAGGATTCTGTCACAATATCCGCTTTCGCTTAGTCCTGAACTCCTTCAGAGGTTCCGGTCCGACCGGGTCTTTTCCAATCTTGGAGCCAGGTCGATAAGCCTATAACCTTGTTCAAATACGGGAGGGAGACGAGTGGACGAGTGGAAGACCGCATTCAGAACTTGATTTGGACACTTTGAATACCTGGTCATGCCTTTCGGCCTGTGTAACGCCCCAGCCACGTTCCAACATCTGGTGAATTACATTTTTCGGGAGTTCCTTGATCACTTTGTCATTGTATACCTCAATGACATCCTCATTTTCTCTGCCTCACTGGAACTCGGATTCATGTCAAAAAGGTGCTCTCAAGCTTAAGAAGACACGAAGTCTATGCAGAGAAGTGTGATTTCAAGAAGGGGTCCATTCAGTTCTTGGGACTTATTATTTCCACACATGGGATCGACATGGACCCACAGAAAGTAAAAGCGATCCTAGACTGGCCTGCTCCTTCAGACAAAAAAGGCAATCATAGATTCGTGGGCTTTCGCCAATTTTTACAGACGTTTTGTGAAGAACTTTTCACCCATTATTTCTCCCATCACCCAGTTAACCCGCCAACAGTCCCAGTTTGTGTGGTTGCAAGAAGCTCAAGCAGCATTTAATGAACTAAAACAGTTATTTATCTCTGCACCCATATTACAGCACCCTGATCTGGCCTTGCCCTATGTATTGAAGGTTGTTGCTTCGGAAGTCGCCACTAGGGCGATCTTGTCCCAACGTCAAGGGCCTACGTTTCTTCTCTATCCTGTGGCTTTCTTTTCTAGGAAGATGACACCTCCTGAGAAGAATTATGATGTTTGTGATCGAGAGCTATTGACCATTAAATTTGCGATAGAAGAGTGGAGATATCTGCTGGAAGAGGCCGCTCATCCTATTATGATCTTCATGGATCATAAAAACCTGGAGTATCTCAGGACTGCCAAATGTTTAAGACCCCGACAAGCCCGACAGGCCTCAGTCCATTGCTTGGATCCTGAAGTGCCTTCTTTGAAGAGGCAGGAAGGGTTGCTGTGGTGACAGGATAAGATCTTTGTCCCCCCCCCCCCAAGTAAGACTTCAAGTTCTTAAAATCTTCCATGACTTTAAACCTGCTGGGAATTTCGGGGTGCAGAAGACTTCTAGACTTATTCAACGCTCTTTCTGGTGGCCCAACCTCAGGCGGAATTGCATGGATTACATCAACTCCTGCACCATCTGCCAAGGTAACAAGGGGTCAAATGGCAAATCTTGGGGTCTGCTAAGACCACTTCCCATTCCTGAGCAGCCCTGGAAAGAACTATCCATGGACTTTATTGTTGCCCTACCCCCCTCGGAAGGATTTTCTACCATCTTGGTGGTAGTAGATCGTATTTCTAACATGGCTCATTTTCAAACATTGGAGAAGTATTTACGATGTTTCTGAACCTGTTCTCAATATACCTGGGTCTCACTCCTCCCCTGTGCAGAATTTGCTTATAATAACTCTCTACCAATCAGTCTCCTTTCTGGCCAAATCATGAGTTCCATCCTTCCGAGGCATCAGTTCTTGCTGTCCAAGAACGGATTCGTTTTATTAAAACCAACTATCAATCTTTGCAGGAGGCCATGCAAAAAGCTCAGGAGGACTATAAAAAATTTCAGGACTGTAAAAAGAAGGAGAGTCCAGATTTCAAAATTGGAGATAAAGTTTGGCTGTCAGCCTTGAACCTTAAACTCTCGTGCCCCTCCAGAAAGCTTGGGCCAAGGTTTATCGGCCCCTCTGAAGTTAGGAGAGAAATTAATCCTGTGGCTTTTGAGCTGGCACTTCTCAATTCTTTTAAGATACACCCAGTTTTCCATGTTTCCTTGCTCAAACCGGTTGTCCCTAGCCCATTCCCTGGGAGAGACGAGCTACCTCCACCTCCAGTCTCGATCGAAGGGGAGATGGAATATGAAATTGAGTGCATTTTGGACTGTCGAAGGAAAGGGAAACAAACAAATATCTCATTAAATGGAAAGGTTACCCCCCTGAAGACAATTCTTGGGAGCCCGCCAGTAACCTGCATGCCCCCAGGTTGGTGCGAGAATTCCACAGGAAATTCCCAGGAAGCTTGGCCTGGCTGGGCATCCAGAGGCTGCCCCTTGGGGGGGGCACTGTCAGAGAAATGGTCATGGTGTGACTGGCAACTTCGTCAGTACCTGTGATGGGTGCATTAGGCACTTGACACGCGCATTCGCACTGGCAGAAGACTGGCGAATAGCCGCACGCCAGTTCACCGCGGGTTGCGTACGCGATGGCACACACATTACGCCATAGACTCACCCAATTACTGGCCTATATAAGAACTCTGCTTAGCCCATCAAATTGCTGGATTGTCTTCAGCTCTCCCTGTGTCCTGAGCATTTGCCATCTTCCTTGGATTTCCAGTTTTGACCCAGCTTGTTCCTGACCTGTCTGCTTTCCTCTCCTGGCTTTGACCCTTGGCTTCGTCTGACCTTCCCTGCTCCAGTTTGGCTCTCCTGCAATTGACCCCGGCTTAGCCCACGGACTTGATACCTATCTGCCTGCCCACCTATACCAGATCTTGGCCTACCTATGGACTTGCTTCTACCTACTCCCTTACTTCCTGTTATGACCTTGGCTAAGCTTCTGTTGCCACTACCTGCCTGAACCCCTGGACTGTTCCTCTGTGTTTGACCCTCTGTCGGTCTTAACATCTGCTGCCTGGTTGCTCCAGTCTTCCTGAGGACTTCCAGAGGATTCCAGTCCAGCACCCTTCTGGAGACCACCGGTCTTCTCCCAGGACCCTGCTGGCAACCAGTGCTTCTGTGGGCGCTATATCTTCTGTCTCAACCTCAGGGGTGTGCCGCACTCAGCCGCAAGGGGAGCCCTCTTTGCATCTCGGGCCTCGGATCAGGTGCATGATATCTATATTCAAGAGCCACCATCATTCTTCTAGGTACAGTCATCATACCTTGTGTTGAGCTGGCCTTAAGAATTTATGTATGACTGTATAATTTACATTTTGGGATCATATGTTGCTCCATGATTGTCCCCCTTGTTTGGGTTTTTGTCTCTTATCTTCACTTATACCACATTGTATCTTCTGTTATGCTTGCTTGTGTTCAATAATAAAATAAAAACTAAAAAGTACCCATGCTTACACACAACTGTGAATACAAGCCTGGTCTTGCACGCCGATTGCAGCACACCTGGGAGGTATTGTAGCAAACATCAGAGCAATAATTCTAGCACCAGACCCTCCTTTGTAACTGGTAACATGTAGAGACTTTTAAAATGTTGCCTAAGGGATTTTTAGGTGCCAGAGTTTGGCTCCATTCCACGGGCATACGCTATTTTTAAGCATGATGTATTAGGTATCTATTTACTCAGTATAACATAATTTTTTACATTTTACAAAAAAATCGGGAATCATATAGTGTTTGTGTGCACTTAAATTCATTATAGTGTATTTTTTCCCATAATATTGCATTGGTAAAACCACTGTGCAAGTACCTTGTGACATAAAAAACATTGCAACAGCAATCATTTTGTTCCTCTAGGGCCTCTGCTTTAAGAAAATACACACAATGTTTGGGGGTTCTAAGTCATTTTCTCCAGCAAAAATTTATTTCAGTTCTGTTTTTACAAATAAACAAACTGCTACATTTCTCTGGTAAATATAACCCAAATCAATGTATATTATTTAGTCTGTGTGAAAGTTATACAAAGAGTCCACATACAACAGTATATACAGTATATTTTAAAAACTGATCAATCCTAATATACTGACTGCCCATCACATTTCTTGAGGCCTTAAAATGCCAGGACTTCACAAATATGCCTCAAATTATCATTTTTTGAAAAGTAGATAGTACAAGATTTCTGTAGTAATTTTTCTTCACAATTGAAAAAAAAATGAAGAAAATAAATAAAATTTGTTTTGTTTTTCACATTTTTTTTAGACACTGTCACCAGAGCAGTATATTGTGATCACATGACAATCAGGGATACTAACTGGTGACAGTATGTAAAAAAAATTATAAATACATATATATATATATATATATATTTTTTTTTTTTTTATTTTATTTATTTTTTTTTTCACATTTATTATTTTACATTCTGTGACCAGAGCAGTACAGTGTTACACTATTCACACTGTACTTCTCTAAGGAGGTGATCAGGAGTTTTTTTTTTCTTACACTATGCTTGCTTATAACAGTGATGGTATAAGCAATAATTTTTTGTGGATGGCAGCCATATATTGCAAGTATGTACTATTGGTAAAGATGCACTGTGATTGGTCCTGTCTGTCCCATATGATCATTGTGACCAATCACAGAGATCATTACAATAATACACAATGTATGGCTATGAATGAAAGCCATTTATTGTATACAACTGTCATGCAATCCCTGTGATTGGTCACAACGATCACATGGCACTGTGGCCAGGCCAGGACAGGAGGAGGAGCCTTGATGCGAGGATGTTCACGCCCAAGATGGAGGAGTAGGTGATCCACCACTTGGATCTCCGCAGCTGCAGAGGAAGCCTGCATTGTGGAAGCCGCTGCCTGGCCATCTGGATGTTATAGAAGAGGCCCTGCACGGCCGCTTACTGGCCCCTTTAACCCTCTCTCCTGCCTCCACCTCTGCCATGACAGGCTGGCTGGCCTTCGCCATGGCTGTCTGACGCTCCCAAATAGCAGAAGGATTGCAACTTTGATACCAAGTACTCCCTGAACTGTCCATGGGAGAAGGGTAAGCCTGCTTTCAGGGGGTCTTTATAGAAGGGGTTTGAGAAAACACCTTGAAGGAATGAGATTCGGTGAAGGCCCCCCCCCCCTCCCAAATCAGCCCAGTATAATATACCTCTGCTGGAGAGGAACCCCCCTTGCCTCCCTGGGGGCCCTCTAAGGAAAGAGATAGGCGATAGAGCCTTTTCTTCTTTTTGATCTCCGGGGAAACCCCAATTGAGATAAATTACTTTTTATAATCCTAGCCGCTAAAGAACCTGTCGCGGTCATATCACCCAGCTGTCTGTTGCACACCCTGAAGGCTCTTTGTCTGCACTCTCAGCTATATGCCCCCTGATCTAACTGGTCTAGCTGGCCTGAGCCCCATTGGCCTTGGAGACAGCTGCCTATACAGCCTTGAGGAATAAATTACACAACGCTGCTATTACTTTTAGCAACAACTTCTCACGGATACCCAGGCACTTCTTTTTGCTTTTCAATCTTATAGCTGAGACTATCCAGGATTGAAGATGAGAGATAAATCAAAAACTAGTAAAGTAAACCAACCCGCCCCTAGCCCAGGAGGTATTCAGCGATATATGTCAGCAGAGTCCAGCCTGGTGGAAGAAAGGCCTGATAGCCCCAGACAAGGATCTTCGGGGCGGATAGGGACTAGGAAGCAAAGATCTACAATGGAGGACCTTCCAGTAGGGAAGACTTGTGCCCCAGGAGCAATTAGAACAAGAAATTCTGGAGGGATCCCTCAGGGGGGACCTAAAACACAAAGTGTTAACCCTAAAGGGGAAAGCCCAGCCCTGATGGTAGACAGGGATGTGGTTCTGGAGGAACCCCAAGTAGGCCTTCCTCTTATTAATGAAAAAGGAAAATGGGATATCTTGGGACTTTTAAGGTGCCTAGTTACTACAGTGTTAGTACAGCCAAAAGAAACATAGCATATTAAAAAATACATTTTTTAATGTATGTATCACATTAAACGATCAACAAACATTTAAACATAGACAATTAGTTTGCGCCAGTTAAAAACATAACACGTGTTATGTTTTTAATTGGCACAAACTAATTGTCTATGTTTAAATGTTTGTTGATCTTTTAATGTGATACATAAATTAAAAAAATGTATTTTTTAATATGCTATGTTTATTTTGGCTGTACTAACACTGCAGTAACTAGGTACCTTAAAAGTCCCAAGATATCCCATTTTCCTTTTTCATTGTCTATGGGGATGCTGGTGCAGTGTCAGGTCATTTAATTGGCACCATCTATTTAATTTTTTCTTCCTCTTATTAAGGAGACCCTGGTGGATCTCCTGTCTAAACTGGAAGCATCTTTGAAACTGGATATAATGGCAGTCAGAGCGGACATTAGACAAGTTCTTGGTCGGGTGGAGGAAACGGAGGGGAGGCTTGACAGTCATGACCAATTACTGAAAGATGTATCCAAACAAATAGAATTGTTGCAGAAAGCTAACCGTTCCTTAATGTATAAGTTAGAGGATCAAGAGAATCGCAGCCGAAGGAAAAATTGGCGAATAAAGGGCTTGCCAGAGAAACAGGGAAAGGAGGATTTGATAACTGTAGTGCGGTCCCTCTTCAATCTGTTGTTAGGAAAGGAGCCCCCACAATCTTTAAAAATCGATAAGAGTGCATAGGGTGGGTGGATATCGAAGTCAGGCTGGAAGCAGCCCAAGAGATGTGATTGTGAAGTTTCACTATGTAGAAGAAAATTTGACAATCACGGAGAAGGTACGGAATTCTTCTGGGATCACATTTGAAGGAGCGAACTTACAGCTATATGCCGACTTGTCAGCCGGGACATTAACAAGAAGGGGACTCCTTAAACACATGACAGATCTGTACTTTAAACAAGATCTGGACAATTGTTCAACCCTCCAAGGGTTTAACCCCTATGAGAAGGGTAATGGAAGGTGGGATTATTACGGGGCTGAAGTAATCTTTTTTCAAGAAACACATTACACATGTATCAAGGATTAAATTGTCTTCCCGTTTTTTTCCTACGTCGTTTTATGGCGACTCGGTTTCGAGCCACTCACAAGGAGTGGCAATTGGATTTGACAGGAGCACTTTGTTTATGCTGAAGGAGCAGCTAGCGGACCCAGAGGGGAGGTTTTTATTTATTAAGGGAAGATTATCGGATGTGGAGTATATCTTTGCAAATATTTACTCCCCAAATAAAGACCCAGATACGTTTCTGAGCAAAATCCTAAAAAACTTATGATATTCAAGGAAGGAAGTCTTAATGTAGCTGGAGACTTAAATTTGGGGTTAGAGCCACGTCTAGACTCGTCTACAGGGACTTCCCGTCTCCCACTACAAAAGCAGAAGGAAACAAGGAAATTATTGAGGGGGTTTCAATTGGTGGATGCTTGGAGGGTAAGACACCCAGAACTTAGAGATTATACTTGTTACTCTCCAGTCTATGGGTCTTATTCAAAGATTGATTATATTTTAATAGAACTTCAACTCCTAGTCTCTCTTGGGGATGCAATAATCAAGCCCATTACACTCTCTGATCATGCTCCGGTTACTCTCCGCAGTACCTAGAGGCAGGACTTAGAAACTGAATGACTCGCTCATTCAGGATCCTAAGATAGTCGAGGAAGTAGAGAAGGAGTTGGAGAGCTTCTTTGTTATCAATGATATACCAGAGACTTCACGAGCTACCCTGTGGGAATCGCATAAGGCCTATATAAGAGGGATATTTATAGGCATTGGAACACAAAGAAAAAAGGGAGAAGAAGGAAAAAGGGAATCAGCTACTCAGGGAGATACATACACTGGAACAATGGATTAGATCTAAAGGTATTCCAGAGAAGAGAGAGTTGATTGGAAAGAGGAATTGATGGGTACTTATGGAGCAGGAGACAAGAAGCGCATTTCATATAGTTAAGAAAAATAAATATCAATGGGTAATAAATTGGGGAAGTGGTTAGCAAAAGTAGGGAAGGAGAAAAAAATGCATCTCATATCCCTAAAATTAAAAATGAGAGTGTAGAAACTACATTTGTTCCCAGATATTGCCCAGGTGTTCCATTCTTATTACTATCAGCTCTACAATGTTACACAGAAAGAGGAAGGCAGGGATAGAGGTAGGGAAGATCTGACTCAGAGGGAGTATCTGCATGAGCTTGACCTTAAGATTACCCAGAGAGGAGTTAAAAGACCTAGAAGCCCCGATCACAAGACAGGAGGTGGGGTGGGCGGTAAAGAACATGGCCCTGGGGAAAAGCCCAGGCCTGATGGATAGTCGATCCTGTATTAAAAAAGGTTCCAAAAAATCTTAGTCCCTAAACTATGCAAGTATTTAGATATAAAGTAGTTCTCTATAAAATGCCACATCCAGTTATTTGTATGCAAAAAATTTGCAGAACCCCAGCTCTGCCTTTAGTAAGGCAGACTTTACTGGCATGACCAAGAGACCAAATAGTAAAAAAATGTGTAAATTTTATTGTTCAATACTTTTTAAAAAAAGGACAAAAACACATATTGACATATAGAAAATATTTCTACAATGAACATATGACAAAAACATCACAATATACAGAATATAAAACCAGTGAAACAGGACATGTGAAAAATAACTGGAACAAAGGACCCTTGCTCCTGGTGGGGAGACATGGAGGATCCCATATCCCCCCACTTGTTTACCATGAGGTGACCCTGTTCCAGTGACAGAAAGTTGATACAGCCAATGGGTCGATGCATTTCGCAGACCTTAGCTTTATCAAGACCAGGCTGTAGATTAGTCTTGGTTTCTGTTAAATATGAAAAAACATATATTAAAAACATTAAAACAATTACACAAACACAAAAACATTTCTTGTTGTGTTCAAATAGATTGTGGACTTACAAATTTGTCATTTGAGAACACGTGCATGGGGCAAATTTCACAGACCCACCGGGGGAGCCATTGTCATCATAGATATCAACCAGATATTTTCCTGAATAACCTATTTTTACAACCCCCACCCTGAATTTTCTGTATTCAACAAGAAGGGGGGGCTGCTAGATGGGTGTGTATGAGGTCAAAAAAATATATTGCAATCTAGGGACCACCTGCAGGACAAAAAGGGTTTACATCATTGTAGCCATATGTAGCTGCATCAAGAGCAATATATCAAACAGTACATGTGTATAAAATACATCATATGCTGTACCTGTATTGGGGTCAACTTGCCATAGGCGCTCATCTAGGAGCATCCCATCCAAAGGGATACAGAGATGCAACCAAAGAAATATATATCTCCTGTGCTGATACACCCTAAAATGAGTATACAAAAAAAGGGATCAACAGGAGTTTGCAGGGTCTCTAAAGATTAAGGGCAGTAAACAGAAAAAAAAGAAAAAAAAAAACAGAAAACACACTTTTTGTCTGTACCTCTTTCAGGAAAAATGTATCATCCATGCATGTCCTGTTGCAGCTGCACTCAGGGCATACAAAGATCTCAAGGTAAGTAGTGTTAAATAATTTCTTCTCTTCAGTCTTCACAAAAGAATCGGGGGGCTACACTAACCCAGCTTGTAAGGCCAAACTAAACAACACACCTCAGGAAATACCGCCGTGGCTAACAGAAGATAGACTTAGAACTAAACTAGAGAAACTTAACATAAATAAATCACCAGGACTGGATGGCTTGCACCCGAGGGTTCTTAAAGAGCTCAGCCAGGTGATTGCCAGACCATTATTCTTGATCTTTAAGGATAGTTTACAGACGGGTATGGTGGCAGCTGATTGGAAAAAAGCCAATGTGGTACCAATATTTAAAAAGGGGCCGAGATATATCCCGGGTAACTATAGGCCGGTCAGCCTAACATCAGTAGTCTGCAAGATTTTGGAGGGGATGTTAAGGGACCACATACAAGACTTTAGTAATGAAAACGGTATTATTAGTAGTAATCAGCATGGATTCATGAAAAATCGTTCTTGCCAAACCAAACTATTAACCTTCTATGATGAAGTGAGCTACCACCTAGATAAAGGTAAGCCTGTGGATGTGGTGTACCTGGACTTCGCAAAGGCCTTTGACACCGTTCCCAACAAACGCTTACTGTTCAAACTAAGGAAGGTAGGTATGGACCATAAGGTGAGCACCTGGATAGAGAACTGGCTCCAGGGGGGAGTGCAAAGGGTGGTGATTAATGGGGAGTACTCAGATTGGGCGGGTGTGGAAAGCGGGGTCCCCCAGGGTTCTGTCCTGGGGCCAATCCTGTTTAATTTATTCATAAATGATCTAGAGGAGGGGATATCAAGTAAAATCTCAGTATTTGCGGATGATACTAAACTAAGCATGCCAATGTCTTCTGTGCAGGATGTGGAAACCTTACAAGTGGACCTGAACAAAATAATGGGGTGGGCAACTACATGGCAGATGAGGTTCAATGTTGATAAATGTAAAGTAATGCACCTGGGTGCCAGAAACCAGAAAGCAAGCTACTCACTGAGGGGGGAACCTCTGGGTGAGTCTAGGATGGAAAAGGACCTGGGGGTACTGGTAGACAACAGGCTTGGCAGTGGCATGCAATGCCAAGCCGCTGCAAGCAAAGCCAACAGAATACTGGGATGTATAAAAAAGGGGATTCACTCCAGAAATAAAGAGATTATTCTTCCACTCTACAAGACCCTGGTCCGGCCACATCTGGAGTATGCTGTCCAGTTCTGGGCACCGGTCCTTGGGAAGGATGTGCTGGAACTGGAGAAAGTCCAGAGAAGGGCAACAAAAATAATTAGGGGAATGGAGGACATCAGCTATGAGGAAAGACTACAAGCACTGAACTTATTCTCTCTGGAGAAGAGACGATTGAGGGGGGATATGATATCAATGTACAAATATTGTACTGGAAACCCTAGCATATGGAAAAACCTATTCAGAAAAAGGAAATACAACAAGACGCGTGGCCACTCACTAAAACTAGAGGAAAGGCGGTTTAACCTTAAAATGCGCAGGGGGTTCTTCACTGTAAGAGCAGTAAGGATGTGGAATTCTCTTCCGCAAACAGTCGTATCAGCAGGGAGCATTGATAGTTTCAAAAAACTATTAGATGGGCACCTTAAAGACCACAACATACAGGGGTATAAAATGTGTGGTTAACAGTAGACACACACACATCATAGGTGGAACTGGATGGACTGATGTCTTTTTTCAACCTCACTAACTATGTAACTATGTAAGGTTATATAGCCTGTGTGAATTAGGGGATGGATGTCAGCTGAGTGCAGCAGCTGAGTATTGAGAGGCATTAGGACTGATTGCAATTGCCAGGAAACACTATCAGACAACAAAATGTGCAAAATGGCAGATGAGCCGAAAACCAAGCCTCGTTTTCATTTGTATAGATTTCAGCTCAAATCCACATAGAGAGCAGGAGCGCAGCCCATGCTCCCGCCTCCTCTCACATTGAACAAATCCCTGTAGTAGGAAGCGGGGATGGATTACCTACACAGGATCCGCCCCCAGTTGTGTCTCCCGATGAGAAAAGAGGAAACCTCCTCTCTATGTGGTCACCGCTGGCAAAAAAAAAACCTACAGGCTTCTCCCCCCGGTGAATCCGGACGCGCCCCATACATATGTCCAATGACAATACATACATTCACTTGTCTAATGGTTGTTACATATTATTCAAAAATAGACACTAGATTAAATACAGTTATATATCATATACAAACAATTTTTTCAATGAGCAATATATACCCATATAACTTTTCATTCAGCAATATATTATTGCAACCAAAGTGATCCCTAACAAAAAAAAAAAAAAAAACATGCAAGCCCCAACATACATATTAGTATACAGCCACGACAGCACTCAAAGATATGACTTGTAGCTCATGGCCTCATTTAGGCCAGGGGCCACAGTCGCTTGTAATAGAAATATCCACCTCGCCTCCCATTGGAGGTTTTTTTTTATCAAAATCTCCCCCCTGGGATCCGGAAGGATCCTCTCAGGGGCTGCAAATTTGATCACACTGGTATCCCATTTATGTGTCAGCGCTATTTTTATTATGATCTGTAAAGAAAAGCGCACGCAACCTCGGGCAATAACGCTTTAATAAAGGACAATAACACAGTACATTGGAATTGCACTCACACTTTTCCTTTAAGACAATCGCTTTACAGCATTCCAACAGGAGCTACTCACTCCTCCCGTCCCTCCAGATGGTGACTCTGTGGTCTCCTCATTCGCGGCTGCCGCCGCTGTATCCCCGCTCTCCTTCACTTCCTGTGTTGCCTGGTCACCGGATGCCGGTTCTAGTGCGCCTGCACACTATACCGACGTGATCTACGGCGCCTCAGGAGGGCCTCAGCCAAAGCCGGAGCCACAAGTTGTACGGAGCTGCGAGGTGGGGGATTCAAGACACGGGTGCACTGCCTCTGCTGTTACTACGGACAACGCGTTTCGGAGGTGGAGCCTCCTTCCTCAGGTCCTGGTTATGATAAAGCTAAGGTCTGCGAAACGCGTATCAACTTTGTCACTGGAACGGGGTCACCTCATGGTAATCAAGTGGGGGATATAGGATCATCCCTGTCTCCCCACCAGGAGCAAGTGTCCTTTGTTCCAGTTTTTTTTTTCACATGTCCTGTTTCACTGGTTTTATATTCTGTATATTGTGATGTTCTTGTCATATGTTCATTGTGGAAATATTTTCTATGTGTCGATATATGTGTTTTGTCCTTTTTTTAAAAAGTATTGAATAATAAAATTTACACATTTTTTTACTATTTGGTCTCTTAGTCATGCCAGTAAAGTCCACCTTACGAAAGGCAGAGCTGGGGTTCTGCCAGTTGTTTGCATACGTATGTGAGTATTTAAACACACTGGGGCAAAGGGAGAATTTAAGAGAGGAGTCTTTGCTTGCTTACATAACTCTTTTATTGAAGGAAGGGAAAGACCCCACTTCACAAACAAGTTATAGATCATTCTCCCTCTTAAATACAGATATAAAAATCTTTGCAAAAAATAACAGAAAGATTAAAACCTTATAGCTGTAATGGATACACAGCGATCAGGTAGGCTTTGTGTTTGGTCGGAAGGGGAGGGACGAATGCCTTGAATAGTGACAACAAATATAAATATATTGGCGCAAAGCGGATCTGTGCTGGCCCCTATAGGTGATGAGACAGGGTGAGTGGCCAAGAGCAATAATAGAAAATGTCATACATAAAAGGATAATGCATATGAGACCATTACAGTGTGACAAGTCTAATGCAATGGGTATGTCATACATAAGGAGAATGCATAAAAGTCCATCAAAGCGTGGCAAGTCTAATGCAATGGTATGTTGATAGAAGATGGGTGCTGGCTCATGGGATGGCTGCTATATGTTGTGCTGGCTCATGGGATGGCTGCTATATGTTCAAGCAAGAAGGGGCTTGTTCAGTAGCTAGAGAAAAACACAAGCGCCATCTGAGTGCAGCATAACATGTTTATTGTGGCAGAAGAAACGTAGGTACTCACACTTAAGAAAAGAATGTGCTTTATATCCTAACATAAGAGACCCCTGGGAGGAGGGATGCCTCAGGGTGGCCTCAGCGGCTGCCCGATCCTAGGATGCGGCTGGTAGTTGTCAGCCTCTCCACGGCTCTGCAGACAGTCCGGCGGCTTCTCCTGTGCTCGACTTCCGGGTGCAGGGGGGGTTGCCAAAGCCAAATCACTCCTTTTGATCCATGAAGTAAAAAAGAAGGGTATACCAGCTGTACTATTGTCTATAAATGCCGAAAAAGCTTTTGATAGGGTAGATTGGGGTTTCATGTTTGAAACTCTGAGGTGCCTTGGAATTAGAGGAAGGATGGTAAGATGGATCTCTGCCCTTTACCATCATCCAACGGCAAGAATAAGAGTGAATGGCAGTCTGTCCCTCCCCCCTCGAGCTACACAATGGGACTAGGCAAGGGTGCCCCCTCTCTCCAATGTTGTTTGTTCTAACCTTAGAACGCTTATTAGAAGCAATTCGTAAAAACCCGGACATCAGAGGGGTGAGAGTGGGGAGCAAGGAATACAAGGTGGCTGCTTATGCGGATGAAGTATTATTCTTTATCTCTAATTCCAGGTTAATGCTACCGGTAGTATTGGAGGAATTAAGGTCGATATGGGAAGTTATCGAATTTTAAGGTTAATATTGCTAAATCAGAGATACTGAATATTACAATACCAAAGGGAGAACAGGCAATTCAGCCTAAATTTCCCTTTGTATGGTGTAGAGATGAATTGGGATACCTTGGTATCAAGGTAACTGCTAATTTTATGCCAATGTTAAATAAGATAAAGGACCAGCTGAACTCCCTGAGACATAGATCTCTTTCATGGCTGGATAGAATAAACGCGGTAAAAAATAGAATTTTTGTAAGAACTTACCGTAAAATTATTTTCTCCGAGTCCTCTGACAGTCGCCATCCACTCATTTATTCTGCACGTCTGGGTATTGACCCTTCTACGTAAGTGTAGCTAGGCAGAAGATTTTGTTAGAACAAATCACAAAAAACCTTGTATAGACACACCTACAGGGGGGCTGTCCCTATGGGCAATACCCCCAGCTAGCCTCATTCCCAAATCAGTTTAGTAGCAAGCAGTGCAGATAAACATGTACCCCAAAAGAGGGGCAGGGGCGGCGACTGTCAGAGGACTCTGAGAAAATAATTTTTATGGTAAGTTCTTACAAAAATTCTATTTTCTCTTACGTCCTCTGACAGTCGCTGCTCACTCATTCATTCTGCACGTCTGGGATGTCCCAAAGCAGTGTAGATGTGAGAGGTGGGAAAACGCAATTGTCAAAGAGGCAACGCAGCACCCAGGTCAGAGAAAATAATCTTTTCTGAGCCAGAAAACTGGGCAACAAAAAAAGCTCAACAGGAGCGAACCCAGGAAACAAACAAGAAATAAACCCCAACAGGAGGAGACAGACAAAAACTACCCTGTTTCCCCTAAAGCACTGCCGCACTCAAAACTTTGCAGCCAAAAGAGGCATCCGCCGATGCCAACACATCAAGTTTGTAAAACTTTGTAAAGGTATGCACGGATGACCAGGTCGCCGCCTTGCACACCTAAGTCACCGACGCCAGATGGTGGAAGGCCCAAGACGCACTAACAGCTCTGGTAGAGTGCGCTTTTGACAGGGAAAGGTGGAACCCCATGCTTAATTGAATAGGCCTGCACAATCCTTTGCCTGATCCATTTTGAAATAGTTGCCGCAGACGCAGCCGTACCCTTCCGAGGTCCCTCGGGAAGGACAAAAAGCAATCCGACTACCTGAAGGATTCTGTAGATAACAGGTAGACCCTGATCGCCCGGACCACATCCAAGGAATGCAAGGCAAACTCCCTAGGATGCTTAGGCTTCGCATAAAGTGAAGGCAACACAATGTCCTCATTAAGGTGGAAGTCTGAAACCACCTTCGGAAGGAAGGACTGATTAGGTCGCAAGACCACTTTATCCTTATGAACAACCAGATATGGGGAGCGGCAAGACAGGGCCGCCAACTCTGACACTCTGAGAGCAGACGTGATAGCCACCAGAAAGGCAACCTTCTGTGACAGCACAGGCAGAGGAATATCTCAGATGTTCTCAAAAGGAGGTAGTTGTAAAACAGACAAAACCAGATTCAGGTCCCAAGGGGGCAAGGGTGCCCTCCTTGGAGGAGCCAGATGACACACCCCCTGAATAAAGGTGCGGATCAAGGAATTAGATGCCAAGGGGCGCTGAAACAGAATGGCCAGAGCAGACAACTGGCCCTTAATCGTGGTCAGCGCCAGACGCTGATCCCCACCGTTTTGCAGGAAAGCCAACACCCTCGCCACCGAAAAGGAAACCCTGCATATCACACCAGGCGAAATACGCCTTCCAGGTACGATAATAAATCTTACCAGAGGAGGCCTTCCTAGCTTTGAGTAAGGTAGGAATGACAGCCGACGAGAGACCTCTGTCTCTCAAGACTTGGCTTTCAACAGCCACGCCGTCAAAGCCAGCGACTGTAAAGCAGGATGGAAGATCGGCCCTTGAGACAAAAGATCGTCTTGTAGCGGAAGCCGCCAGGGAGGCTCGACGACCATTTGCATGACGTCCGCGTACCAAGACCGACGCGGCCAGTCTGGGGCCACCAGAATCACCAACATCCGTTCCAAAACCAACCTGCGGAGGAACCTGGACAACAATTGAATCGGGGGAAATGCAAAAATCAGCCGATACCGATGCCAAGGCACCACCAACGCGTCCGCCAGAGGGTCGCGCGTTTCGAGCCATGAACCTTTCCATCTTTTTGTTGAGACGCGAACAGATCCACATCTGGGGACCCCCACAGTGCACACAGCATGTGAAACACCAATGGGTGCAGGGACCATTCCCCCTGGTCCAGGGTCTGGCAACTCAGATAGTCCGCCTGCCAGTTCTCCACACCCGGAATGTGGACAGTCGAAATCGCCTGAACATGCGTCTCGGCCCAGGACAGACTCTCGGCCACTTCCTTGGCCGCCTGGGCACTCCTGGTGTCCCCTTGGTGACTGATGTAAGCCACTGCCATGGCGTTGTCTGTCTGCACACGCACCGGGCAGCCCTGAAGCCGAGACGACCAACGGAGCAAACAGAGCCTGATTGCCCGCAGCTCCAAGACGTTTATCGGCAGGGAGGACTCCCCCTCCGACCAAGTGCCCTGGGCAAACAACTTGCCCAGAACTCCACCCCAGCCTGACAGGCTGGCGTCCCTTGTGACCACAGTCCACAGCAACGTCCGGAAGAACTTGCCTCGCGTCAGAGACGGAGACTGGAGCCACCACAAGAGATCTGACCTCACTTGGGGGCTCAGAGAAATCCTCCTTTCCATAGACTGACAATGCCTGTCCCACCTGATCAGAATCTCCGCTTGAAGAGATCTCGTGTGAAACTGTGCAAATGGGATCGCCTCGAAAGCCGTCACCATCAGGCCCAGGGACCGCATGCAGGTCCGAAACGAGGAGAGCTTGTTGTCCATGAGGGACCGGACCTCGCCCTGCAGGGTCCGGAGCTTGTCCTCCAGAAGAAAGACCGGCGCCTGAGCGGAGTCCAGAATCATCCCCAGGTAGGGGAGACGAATCGAAGGGGACAAAGCCGACTTCTGAAAATTGATGGTCCACCCGAATTCCTGGAGCGTCTGGACCGTGACCGACAGATCACATAACAGGGTGGCATTGGAGCTCGACCTTAGTAGGAGATCGTCCAGATAACCGAGGATTGCAATCCCTTGTACCCATAACAAGGCTAGCACAGGAGCCAAAACCTTGGTGAACACCCTTGGAGCCGAAGCGAGGCCGAAAGGCAATGATAATGCTCCTCCGCGATTGCGAAGTGGAGGTACCTCTGATGACCCTCCTAGATAGGATGTGTAGATACCCATCCTTGAGATCGATGGAAGCCAAGAAATCCCCTGGACTCAGGGATGCCACCACCGACCGGAGGGACTCCATCCGGAACTTCTGAACCCGCACAAAGCGGTTCAGGAACTTCAAGTCCAGAATTGGACGTACCTTGCCCTCCTTTCTGGGCACTGTGAACAGATTGGAGTAAAAACCCCAAAACCTGTCCCGCTGTGGAACCGGCACGACCACTCCTTGGGCGAGTAGATCCTGAACCGCCCCTTTGAGATCATGGAAACGGGAGTCAAATGAAGATTTGAGGGAAAGAACCTAACTGCAGGGCGAGACCGAAATTCGATCTTGTACCCTGAACGAATGAGTTCTTGAACCCACCTGTCCTGAACCTTGGACAGCCAGGGCTCGGGAAAACAACGCAGAGGTCCCCCCACCCCTGAGACGGGTGAGGGCGTCCCTTCAGGAAGAGGCGGACTGAGTCGCTGTGCCAGCGTGGCCGGCTTTGGACATACCCGCCCAAGGCTTCTTCTGGCCACTAGAGGCCTTGAAGGACTTCCCTTTGTCCTGTGCCCCGAAGGCACGAAAGGACCCCCGGTTAGGTTTAAAAGAAGGACCCCGCTTGGCGCGGGACGACTTCCCCCTAGCCACCTGGGGCAAAAGAGTGCTCTTACCCCCAGTGAGCCCTTTAATCAGCTCATCCAGAGAGTCCCCAAAAAGACAACTTCCCGCATAAGGGATGTCAGACACTGTCTTTTTTGAAGCTTGGTCGGCCGACCAGATTTTCAACCAAATAATGCGGCGGACTGCAATTCCGACCGCCGACAGCCGTGCAAATAAGGGAGCCTCATCCTAGGCCGCGTCACACAGGTACATCACGGCCTGGGCCATTTGATCCAACATCTCCAGCGCAGCAGAAGAGGCAAATTCTGCAATTAGAATGCGCCTAAGCGCCTTGGCCCACTCTGCAATAGCCTGAGAGACCATTACCAAAGCGAACACGGGCTTCAGCAAGGAACCCGCCACCAGATACATGTGGCGGGAAAGCGTCTCCACCCGCCTATCCGCCGGGTCCTTAAACACCGGGGAATCCTCCACGGGCATTAAAGCGGACTTATTTAATCTGGAAACAGTGTGGTCCACCTTAGGAGCCACAGTCCAGCGAGAATCCACCGAATCCGCAAAGGGATAACGGTACTTAAATCTCTTGGGCACCACTAGCATATGCTTGATACAACGCCATTGGTCATTCACGGTTTCTTGAAACTCCTCGGGACAAGGAAGAACCTGATCCGATTTTTGGGCTTTGCGGGTCCCAAAGGAAACATGCTTAACCGACGGGGGGGGGGGGCTCATCATCCAAATTCAGCGTCTCCTTAATGGAGCTGATAAGTGCATCCACCGCAGCGCGGTCCCGAGCTGTCCCAGAGGACAAATCCTCCTCCTCCACATCCGACTGAGAGGACAGGGATCCCTCAGGGGGGATGTTGTCCGTGGCAACCAAATCAGGCTCTGAATCAGAAGACTGAGAGGGCATAGGCCGTTTTTTAGAAACCTGGTCAGACATCAGCAAATCCACTTTTGACGCTAAAGTCGCAAGTGCAGCAGATATAGAGGCTATGGAAGTGGATTCAGGAGTACCTGAACCACCAACCAGGTCTGTGGGAAATTTGCTATCCTGGGACTCCATAATAGCAATAAAAAAAAATAAAAATTAAATGACGCTGACCCTTTAAATCGGAAATTCCCGCGGACCCCACCGCAAACCTGCACTATAAATCGAGACCCTGTCCACTGCTACAGAAATCCGGAAAAAGGAGTGCTAGCAGGAATCCAGGCCAGAGAAAACAATAAAATTCCCCCCCACAGTGTGCTATACTTGCCCGCGCTGCTGAGAAGCTGAAGGGAAGGAGGAGGAAGTGACCTCACGCCCCTTTAGGTATAGCTAGCCCCGAGCCACAACAAAATGGTTGCCAATAGAATTCAATGGAGAGAAAGCACCGGAAAATGGCCGCTGCCCACAAAGGACATCATGCCCACACTAAAGATGGCGCCCGATCGGAGCCAAGGATGATAGATAATGGCTGTTGCCCCATTCTGAAGCCTGACAGCCTGCCCTCACCCAAAATGGCGGCCACGCGAAACAGCACCAAACGCCGCGCCACTGGCTCCTGCAGAGTACTACCATGCACCCTTAGGGAGTAGAAGACCCCCGCACCCCCCACCTAGCGCTCCAACCGCAATAGCGCCCCAGCAGGGACAGTGAAGGGACACACAGAGGACCGCACCTACAGCCATGAGGGGGGATATTACAGAACCCATACCTGACTGCCATCCCCAGAGAGAGAGAGAGGGCCCATCAAACACAGTACAGAGACAGAGGTGTAGTAACAGTACTCACCAGTCCAGCGAACGTGGGCACCGCTCTGAAACCGGAAACCTCCCACCCTGAGTGGGGGGTGCCGTCAGCCGAAGGGGATGCTAGCAACGCACGGGCGTACCGCAGTCGAGACATCCCAGCAAATATAGGAACTTCGCAGGCCTGTCCCAGTCACCAGGAACACTGTCGTTTGCTAGGCCTGGGCGTACCAATAACCTGCTAACGCTCAATGGCAGGCTGGGATTCCGTAAGGTCCTATAATGACCAGTGCGAGGCCCAGCTCTGCAAATGCTGTAGTCTTCTCAAACCTGACTAACTAGTGCTGGTGAGAGAAAATAAAAACGATCTTTTCAAAGAAAGAAACAGAAGAAAACAGAAAAAGAAGAAAAAACTGAGACACTAGGTCCTAGCCAGGGAAACCTAGTCTACTCCTGAGCTAGGCAGCAGAAAACTGATTTGGGAATGAGGCTAGCTGGGGGTATTGACCAGAGGGACAGCCCCCTGTAGGTGTGTCTATACAAGGTTTTTGTGATTTGTTTTAACAAAATCTTCTGCCTAGCTACTCCTACGGAGAAGGGCCAATACCCAGACATGCAGAATGAATGAGTGGGCAGCGACTGTCAGAGGACGTAAGAGAAATGAATATTCTTCCCAAGCTTATATACATATTTCAAATGTCAGAATCGCCCTCCCTTAGGCTTACTTTAGGAAGTTAAGGGCAATGATATTAAAATATTAAACGCCCAAGAACACCCTATACGGTATTAACCAATTCAGCTCCGGAAGGTTTTACCCCTTAATGACCAGGCCATTTTTTGCGATTCAGCACTGAGTTACTTTAACGAAAAATTGCACGGTCGTGTGATGCTGTATTCAACTACAACCAATATCCTTTTTTTCCCACAAATAGAGCTTTCTTTTGGTGGTATTTGATCACCGCTGTGCCGCTGAGACCGTGTGCAGAAAATCATGTAGATCTACATGATTTTGCGCATCTGAGCAGCCCTGCCGCAGTATATTTAAATGGGGGGGTTCGGCAAGCGGTTAATAAAAGGGAAAAGGGTCAGGGGGGTAGCAGCCTCTGATTTTAAAAAATATTATCAGGCAATTTCTATAACACGAATAGCTGATTGGATACATAATAAGGAAGGCAGGAGTTGGGTGAAAATTGATTGCGCTCAAATTTGGGTAGATTTGGGAATAATGGTGTGGGTAACACAAGCACATCGAGATTTAGTCAATAATACGAATACACTGACTAGGAACACGTTAAGAATTTGGGACAGTCTATGTAGATTACTCCGTTGGGAACATAATGCACCATTGATTTCACTATTAGACACAAGTTATTTTAAACCAGGGAAAGAGGAGTACTTGTATTTTGTTGGCAAAAAAAGGAGGTTGTACAGTTAAGGGATGTAATGGAAATAGATTGTGCACTTTTTCTGAATTAACAAAAAAATGGGGGAATATGCCACTTGATAGATGGCGGTATACTCAATTGCAGCACTTTGTGCACTACCGCAACCTTTGCAGGGAGGGGACAATATGAGGCCAATGGAGAAATTGTTTAGCTCCCCTGCATGTAATAAGCATAGCATATCTAAAATATACAAGATTTTATTAGGGGAAACAGAGTCTGTATATCCACAGGACCCCTCCAAGATGAGGATAAGAGGAAGAAAGTGTTGAAATGAGCTTGCTACTCATCAGTCGATTTAAAGAGGTTGTAAACCCTCTCTTGGAAGTTGTACCTTTAATAAGGCTTACCTATAGGTACTGTAAATATCTCCTAAATTTGACCCGTTTAGGAAATATTTACTTTTAATGCAGCTGATTACGTCATTGGCGCATGTGCTCTGAAGCAACGGCAACTCGTGCCGTTCCTTCAGAGCCCTGTGCCGTGAACGGCAGCTCCAACGCGCATGTGCGTGAGTGATATAATTGCACCTCCGGCTAATCCGATAACCGGAGGACGCAAACCAGGAAGCAGAACGGCCGAACATGTCGGCCGTCCTGTCGCTGTGTGGGTGGCACTGTGCGGGCTTCGTTCTAGGGTATTTCATAATGAGCTAGTATGCGATGCATACTAGCTCATTATGCCTTTGTCTTACAAGTTTTTTTTCTCTCATTTTTTCATGCAGGGTTTACTTCCTCTTTAAGAACAACAGAGATGTGTTACAAGCTAACTAGATGGTAAGTTACTCCGCAGAGGGCCCAGAGGTTTGGTGCAGAGACATCTTCAACTTGTTGGAGGGGATGTGGAGCTAATGGGACCTTTGCACATTTCTGGTGGGAGTACACAAAGATTCAAGTCTTTTGGGAGGAGATTGTAAGGTTAATTCACCAGATCACTGGGGATGGTATTCAGTGGGAACCCTGGAGTTGTCTGTTTCATAACACAGAATAAAAAGGGGAAGATATATAAGAACACGCTAGTATCTCACCTTTCAAATGCAGCTTAAAGCCTGATGTCGGCACTTTGGCGGTTGCCAGAAGTCCAGAGTATGAGGGAATGGATTATAAGAGTTGATTGGGCGAGATCTATGAAGGAAACAATGTATATAGAGGAGGACTCTTGCACAAAATATCTGGATATATGGGGGGACTTGCTGAAGTATAAAAAAACTGAGGATTACATAAAGCTGCTGAGTGGTCATGGTGGATAGCGGAGACAGTTTGGGAAGCTGAATCACCGAAGCCTGGACGACCAGGGTTAAGGCTAGGAATTGTGATACATAAGAGAGGAGTTTGGTAGAGTATGAGGGTAGAAGAAACATAACAGGAGGGGACCTGGATATTTATTTATTTTTTTGAGTAGGGGAAGGGGTGGAAGGGGAGGGCTTGCAATAACAGGAAGCTACTTGTAACAGTTACAGTTGTGCCCATAAGCTTACATACCCTGGCAGAATTTATGATTTCTTGGCCATTTTTCAAGGAATATGAACGAGAACACAAAAACTTTTCTTTCGTTTGGCTAAAGCCATTTATTATCAATCAAATGTGTTTACTCTTTTTAAATCATAATGACAACAGAAACTACCCAAATGACCCTGATCAAAAATTTACATACCCCAGTTCTTAATACCGTGTATTGCCCCCTTTAACATCAATGACAACTTAAAGTATTTTGTGGTGTTTGTGGATGAGGCTCTTTATCTTCTCCAATGGTAAAGCTGCCCATTTTTCCTGGCAAAAAGCCTCCAGTTCCTGTAAATTCTTGGGCTGTCTTGCATGAACTGCACATTTGAGATCTCCCCAGAATGGCTCAATGATATTGAGGTCAGTAGACTGAGATGGCCACTCCAGAACCTTCATTTTATTCTGCTGTAGCCAATGACAGGTCGACTTGGCCTTGTGTTTAGGATCATTGTCATGTTGGAATGTCCAAGGACGTCCCATGCGCAGCTTCCGGGCTGATGAATGCAACTTGTCCTCCAGTATTTTTTTGATAACATACTGCATTCATCTTGCCATCAATTCTGACCAAATGTCCTGTGCCTTTGTAGCTCACACATCCCCCACAACATCAGCGATCCACCTCTGTTTCACAGTAGGAATGGTGTACCTTTCATCATAGGCCTTGTTGACCCCTCTACAAATGTAGCGTTTATGGTTGTGGCCAAAAAGCTCAATTTTGTTCTCATCACTCCAAATGACTTTGTGCCAGAAGGTTTGAGGCTTGTCCCTGTGCTGTTTGGCGTATTGTAAGTGGGATATTTTGTGGCATTGGCGTAGTAATGGCTTTCTTCTGGTGACTTGACCATGCAGCCCATCATTCTTCATGTGCATCCATATTGTGCATCTTGAAACAGCCACACCACATGTTTTCAGAGTCTTGTATTTCACCTAAAGTTATTTGTGGGTTTTTCTTTGCATCCCGAACAAATTTCCTGGCAGTTGTGGCTGAAATTTTAGTTGGTCTAACTGACCGTGGTTTGGTTTCAAAAGAACACCTCATTTTCCACTTCTTGATTAGCGTTTGAACACTGCTGATTGGCATTCTCAATTCCTTGGATATCTTTTTATATCCCTTTCCTGTTTTATACAGTTTAGCTACCTTTTCCCGCAGATCCTTTGACAATTCTTTTGCTTTGCCCATGACTCAGAATCCAGAAACGTCAGTGCAGAACTGGATGAAAGGGTCTGTCAGGAGTCCAGAAACTTATTGACCTTTTATACACACACACACTAATTACAAGCAAGCAGATCAAAGGTGAGGATGGTTACCTTTAACCACTTGCCGACCGCTCATGTTGCTGCTACTGCAACAGAGCGGCTAGGCTGGGTCCAGCGACGTAGACCTACGTCGCTGGATTCCTCCACCTCTCGGCAGCGCGTGTTTAGACACAGCGGGAGTCGGGCCAGGGGAGGAGATGCGGTGATCACCGTCTCTCCTCCCCGATCGTCGGGAAAGACTGAGGAAATCCGCCCGCTTGTGTAAACAAAGCGGGCGGATCTCCTCTGTGACGGGCAGGGACAGATCACAGGATTCAGCATAGCTGAACCTGCGATCTGTGTCTGTCTCACACAACCCTCTCCCCCACACACGTCAGTAAGCATGAGGCACACATTTAACCCTTTGATCACCAACAGTGTTAACCCCTTCCCTGCCAGTGTCATTATTAAAGTAACAGTGCATATTTATAGCACTGATTACTGTAGTAATGTCACTGATCCCCCCAAAAGTGTCAAAAATGTCAGTTAGGGGTCCGATCTGTCCGCCGCAATGTCGCAGTCCCGCAAAAAAAAAAAAATAAATAAATCGCAGATTGCCGCCATTACTAGGAAAAAAATATAAACAATAAAAATGACATAAATCTTTCCAGTAGTTAGTAAACGCGATTACTTTTGCGCAAACCAATCAAAATACGCTTATTGTGATTTTTTTTACCAAAAATATGTAGCAAAAAACAAATTGGCCTAAAATGTTAAAAAATTGTGACTAGTAAATTTTTTTTGGTATATATAAAAAAAATATAGATATGTTATATATCAGAATGTGAAAAATATTGTTTTTTTTTTTTTTTCAAAATTGTCGCTCTTTTTTCCAAAAATTAAAAAAAATTGCACAGGTGATCAAATACCACCAAAAGAAAACTCTATTTGTGGGGGAAAAAAAGGAAGTGAATTTAATTTGGGTACAGCGTCGCACGACCGCGCAATTGTCCGTTAATCACTTGCCGACCACTCACGTTGCTGCTAGTGCAGCAGAGCGGCTCAGCTAGGTCCAGGAATGTAGACCTACGTTGGGCGCATTCACGGCTCGCAGGGCATTCAGCTCAGAACCGATCAGTCACCACATGCAGACCAATGATTTTTGGTCTGGATCTGGTGATCAGTTCTGGCCAATGGCATTATGTCCCCTGCCTGTGTAATGTAAACACAGGCAGGGGAAGTGATGTAATTTTCCCTCCTGGAGCCCTTTCGGTTCCAGGAGAAGGAGAGACCGCTAAACGTGAGTTCCACCAACACTACACTGACACTAACACACATAGGTACACATTTAACCGGAAGAGAGTAAAAAGAACCCCAAGAAATTCTTTACGTATAAAAACAGTAAGAAAGCGAGGCCAGAACACATTGGCCCCATAAAAGACGACAAGGAAAATATGGCCACAGAGGACAGAGAAAAGGCAGAAGTGCTAAATAATTTCTTCTCTTCAGTCTTCACAAAAGAATCGGGGGGCTACACTACCCCAGCTTGTAAAGCTAAACTAAATAATACACCCCAGGAAGTACCACCATGGCTAACAGAAGATAGACTTAGAACTAAACTAGAGAAACTTAACATAAATAAATCACCAGGACCGGATGACTTGCACCCGAGGGTTCTTAAAGAGCTCAGCCAGGTGATTGCCAGACCATTATTCCTGATCTTTAAGGATAGTCTACAGATGGGTATGGTGCCAGCTGATTGGAAAAAAGCCAACGTGGTACCAATATTTAAAAAAGGGCAGAGATATATCCCGGGTAACTATAGGCCGGTTAGCCTAACATCGGTAGTCTGCAAGATTTTGGAGGGGATGTTAAGAGACTATATACAAGACTTTAGTAATGAAAATGGTATTAGTAGTAATCAGCATGGATTCATGAAAAATCGTTCTTGCCAAACCACTCTATTAACCTACTACAATGAAGTGAGCTGCCACCTAGATAAAGGTAAGCCTGTCGATGTGGTGTTTCTGGACTTTGCAAAGGCTTTTGACACCGTTCCCCACAAATGCTTACTGTACAAACTAAGGAATGTAGGTAGGGACCATAGGGTGAGTACCTGGATAGAGAACTGGCTCCAGGGGAGAGTCCAGAGGGTGGTGATAAATGGGGAGTACTCAGGATGGGGGGGGGGGGGTGTGGAAAGTGGGGTCCCCCAAGGTTCTGTCCTGGGACCAATCCTGTTTAATTTATTCATAAATGATCTAGAGGAGGGGATACAGTGCCTTGCGAAAGTATTCGGCCCCCTACAACTTTTTGACCTTTTGCACAATTTCAGGCTTCAAAACATAAAGATATAAAACTGTAATTTTTTGTGAAGAATCAACAACAAGTGGGACACAATCATGAAGTGGAACGAAATTCATTGGATATTTCAAACTTTGTTAACAAATAAAAAACTGAAAAATTGGGCGTGCAAAATTATTCAGCCCCTTTACTTTCAGTGCAGCAAACTCTCTCCAGAAGTTCAGTGAGGATCTCTGAATGATCCAATGTTGACCTAAATGACTAATGATGATAAAAAGAATCCACCTGTGTGTAATCAAGTCTCCGTATAAATGCATCTGCACTGTGATAGTCTCAGAGGTCCGTTTAAAGCGCAGAGAGCATCATGAAGAACAAGGAACACACCAGGCAGGTCCAAGATACTGTTGTGGAGAAGTTTAAAGCCGGATTTGGATACAAAAAGATTTCCTAAGCTTTAAACATGCCAAGGAGCACTGTCCAAGCGATAATATTGAAATGGAAGGAGTATCAGACCACTGCAAATCTACGAAGACCTGGCCGTCCCTTTCAGCTCATACAAGGAGAAGATTGATCAGAGATGCAGCCAAGAGGCCCATGATCACTCAGGATGAAGTGCAGAGATCTACAGCTGAGGTGGGAGACTCTGTCCATAGGACAAAAATCAGTCGTATACTGCACAAATCTGGCCTTTATAGAAGAGTGGCAAGAAGAAAGCCATTTCTTAAAGATAGCCATAAAAAGTGTTGTTTAAAGTTTGCCACAAGCCACCTGGGAGACACACCAAACATGTGGAAGAAGGTGCTCTGGTCAGATGAAACCAAAATCTAACTTTTTGGCAACAATGCTAAACGTTATGTTTGGCGTTGCTTTTTGGCGTAAAAGCAACACAGCTCATCACCCTGAACACACCATCCCCACTGTCAAACATGGTGGTGGCAGCATCATGTAAAAAAGCAAGGTGTGTGAATTGGGTGGAAATAAAGATATAAATCCAATCCCCACTTCACAAAAAGAGGTGATCAAATATAGGTACCAAGGATACACACTGATAGCTGAGGTGCGTGAAAATATAAAAAATATTTATTGGGCACTTGTGCCTGGTGAAGGAACTAAACACATACATGGACTCAAGACATCATAAAAGCATTAAAAACAAACAAACAGTGGATTGCATCAACAAGGACCAAGAACGTATAAGCGATTCAAAGCATGTATAGGTGGATTACCATACAATTTGGGAAATGTGCGGTGCTTAATTCATGTAGGGGTCCTGGACACAGCTGAAGATAATCCTGTGTGGCAAAACTTGTATGGCGGATATACTGTAGCAGGACCAACATACAGACGGAAGTAGAGCAGAGTCCACTGGGGCAATTCCAGGAGCTAGGTTGAAAAAGTTGTTGGTTATCCAAACATGAATAATACTGTGATGGTATAGTGGAATGAAAATTTCCCCCAAAGTGGTGATTTAGAGCCCGGTTGGTGATGGTATCCCAAAGAATGCGAATCAGCCCTAGAGTAGTGCAGTTTCCTCCAGCAGGGATACCACAATAAGTATGTGGATAAAGATAATGGGGTCTTCCGTGCTGGTTGTAGAGGATATCATGCATAGTAATACATGCGGGCAAGATAAGAAGAGTTCATACCTCCGTGTTTGGTGAGATGCTCATGCAGTCTGCTGTCGGCGTTATGCCTTCCGTGCTGGCTCCAGCCTCGTTCCAGGTGGTGACGAATGGGTCCGTGGATACCGGCCCGACGTCACTTCCGGTATAGCGAGCAACTAAGCAGGGGGAGCCGTAGTTGAGCCGGTGATGCGGGGGTCAAAAACACACCAGGGAGGTTGGTCCAAGTGGTGCAGTCCAACTGGTGCTGCCGCTGACGCGTTTCACCGACCTTGCGTCGGTTTCATCAGAGCTAATTAGTGAGGGGTTGAAGGTTCCCTTATATAGTCAACAACCAATGGTCAATCGATCACACACAGGTGTGTATGGTCGAAATCATCGGGGAGTACTACCATTATTTGGCCACTGGATGTCAGTATGCCAATTACATAGTTCTAAGGGAAACTTTGAAACTCCACCTAGCGTTTGCAGAAGATAATACACCCCCTAGAAAGTAGGCATTTTCCTCCAGTCTCAAGGTGCCAAGCTCATTAATAAAGATAAGAGCCAGCCAGTGTAATAAAGCACAACTTATCTGGGGGTGAAACTAGTTAAAAGTACAAGGATCTCAAAGAGCATTAAATACAGCAAAGAAGTGCAATTAGATTATATGTATAAAATATGCAAAAAATGATAATAACAGGAACAGAAGACCAACCTATCACCAGTGCTGCATCATGGCAATTATTATGGAACGAGAATTGAGGTTAAAACATAAACTACACTAGACTACCATTCCCAACACCCGCAGTCAAGCAGAGATAAACAATAGAGTGATAGGTGCCACAAGGTAGAGGCAGACGAGGGATAAACAGATATGGCCAAAGCATATATATATATATATATATATACAATGCTGTAATGCATATAGCCTATGGCCATAAAATACCCATCTATTGGGATAAATGTAATTAGTATACGCCATTAGCATAACCTTATGGGGTAAATCACAAGCAATGTTGCTAGTGAATCACTAGTAGTAGGAACAATATCCCAAACCAGGTTATACTCAAGATGGGAAAACTGGACAATTGAAAGCCAAAGATTCTCCCTCCCACAGAAAAGGTTAAATATGGAAAAGTTCCTCCCACCGGCCAATTGCCACATTGGATGAGCTGATGGCATTGGGTACAGTGAAATGTATGGGAT
This sequence comes from Pelophylax lessonae, assembly GCF_965119305.1. Taxonomy (NCBI): domain Eukaryota; kingdom Metazoa; phylum Chordata; class Amphibia; order Anura; family Ranidae; genus Pelophylax; species Pelophylax lessonae. The sequence goes on along the minus strand of NC_138770.1, from coordinate 474,463,157 downwards.
GAAGAATGGCCCTTTTGGTCAGCCCACTGATAGGTGTCACCCATATCAGATGGCTGTAAAAGGCCCAAGGGATTATCAATGAACATGGTATCTTATGGTAATCATCACAAGCCCAACTGGTAGATACTGGTGTAGCATACATTATTATAATTGATGGTCCACCAGAACATGCAGTTGAAGACACCTTACGGGGATAACCCAATCAGGTAATAAATGAAAGAGAATAAGGAACAAAGAGATATGGGGTGTAAATTAGGAGGTCAAAAAGGGTTTCAAACTGAACTCAACATTTAAACCCGTAGGGGCCAAAGACCCCATCTTGTATATCCATAATTTTTCCTTCTGGAGTAACACAGTGTCAAAATCTCCGCGCCTAGCAGGAAGCTTAACCACTTAAGCCCCGGAAGATTTTACCCCCATTCCGACCAGGGGGTATTTTGCGATTCGGCACTGCGTGAATTTAACGGACAATTGTGCGGTCGTGCGACGCTGTACCTAAACAAATTTGGCGTCCTTTTTTTCCCACAAACAGAGCTTTCTTTTGGTGGTATTTGATCACCTGTGCGATTTTTTGATCACGCGCTATAAACAAAAAAAGAGCGTCAATTTTGCAAAAATAGCAATATTTTTCACATTTTTTTATATGAAATTCCCCCCCAAAAAAATGTAAAAATCAAAATTTTTTAACATTTTCGGCCAATTTGTTTTATGCTACCTATGTTTGGTAAAAAAAAAATCGCAAAAAGCGTATTTTGATTGGTTTGCGCAAAAGTTATCGCGTTTACTAACAAAGGGAAAGATTTTTGTCATTTTTGTTGTTTTTTTTTTAACGCGTAATGGCGGCGATCTGCAATTTTTTTGCGGTACTGCGACATTGGGGCGGACAGATCGGACCCTTGACTGACATTTTTGACACTTTTGGGGTTACCAGTGACATTTCTACAGTAATCAGTGCTATATTTATGCACTGTTACTGTAAAAATACACTGGTAGTGAAGGGGTTAACTTTATTTGGGAGGGAGGGGCTGTGTGTGTCCCTAGGGACGTGCTTTCTACTGTGATTGGCTGTGGCTTCAGCTGTAAGGACACTGATCAACGGATCTACATAGTAGATCTGTGTGATCAGTGTCTTTACACCGAGGAGAATGACAGGTGGCTTGTTTACACAAGCTGCCTGCCTTTCTCCCTCTCCCCCGCCGATTGCCGAGTGACAGGCGGACATCGGGTCCGCTGGTCACACGCGCGGGGGGGTCCGTGACCACGCGGGAGCGCGCCTCCGGGGGCGCGCGCTCGCTCCCTAGACCCTCACAAGCTAGGACGTAGCCCTACGTCACTTTGCCTGTGAGGGGCTGACTGCCAACGTAGATCGGCGTTAGGCAGTCGGCAAGTGGTTAAGGGCGTATATACCCCGGAATAAAAGTCCATCGGGGTTGGCACTGTGATACTCCAGAAAGTGTAAAGGAATGGTTTTATTGTCAATTTTGTTCCTGATGTCGGCTAGATGTTCCAAAATCCTAATTTTCAATTGGCGCTTAGTTTTCCCAATGTATGTTTTGTTACACGGGCACACAAGTTGGTAAATAACCCTTTCAGTTTGGCAATTTATGAAGCTGTTGATGGTAAATTATTGACTTCTATCACAGCTTAAAAATGTCTTGGAGTTTATCACCAATTTGCATACTGAGCATTTGCCACACGCAAACATCCCTTTTACAGGAGGTAAGGAGGTTAACCAACTGCGTGGTGTTTTAGTCCTGACAAATTCCGAATGGACTAAACTGTCCTTAAGATTTCTGGCCCGTTTTGTTGTAATCAAGGGTCTGGGTCCCACAATTTTTTCTATCAGGGGTGATAGGGTAAGGACCTGCCAATGTTTGGTGATCACTGACCTCACCTGGTCCCATTGCGTACCATAACGGGTTATAATCCTAGGATGAGTTTTCTGAGTTGGTTTAGGCAGAGGTGAGGAATCTCCTTTACTCAGGAGTAACTCCGACCTCTGTCTGGACCCTACTTTCTTCCGTGCTCGTCTGATGGTATTATGGGAATAGCCTCGTTCCCTAAAGCGTTTGTGCAGATCTCTGGCCTCCGTTTGATAATCAGCTGCGTCTGTGCAGTTCCTCTTGAGACGGAGTCGTTAATTAAAGATTTAGGGTGGTGACTCTCCGCAGACAGCAACGTATTGGCTGACGTTGCTTTGCGGTACGTGGTAGTTTTAATTGTAGACCCCACCCGTGAAATTAAGAGATCAAGAAAAGGCAAATTGTTAGTAGTAGCTGTATAGGTCAATTTAATGTTTCTGTTATTACAGTTCAGCTCACCAACAAATGCCTCCAGTTCCAACATCGTTCCGCCCCAGAGGAGCAGTACATCGTCAATGAACCTCAGCCACATGAGGGAGTGGCCGAGGTACATTGGGGATGCATAGACCACCTGCTCCTCCCAGAGCCCCAGATGGAGGCACGCGTAGGCCGGAGCCCACGGTGCCCCCATCGAGGTACCCCTGGTCTGCTGGAAAAACAAGGAGAGAAACTGGAAGCAGTTGTTGCCCAGCATGAACTGCAGAAGTTCCACCACAAACTCGTTGTGGGCTCCCAAATTGGGGAATTTTTGTTCAAGAAAGTGGGACACTGCCTGTAGGCCCCATTCGTGTGGTACTGATGTGTAGAGGCTTTCAACATCAATGCCCACGAATATTGCCTCAAGGGGAACATTGATGTCAACAAGTTTACTGAGAACATCCCTAGTATCTTGTACGTAAGAGGGAAGTTCAGTGACCATCTCCTTAATCAGGGCATCAACAAATTTGCCCACTCTCTCCAAAGGACCACCTATGGCCGAAACAATCGGTCTCCCAGGTGGTTGAGTTAACGATTTATGTAGTTTTGGAATGATGTAAAAAGTGGGCACATTGTACCACTTGACTAGGAGATGGTCGGCCTCTTTTTTAGAAATCAAGTTGACTTCCTTCGCCAAGATGATTTTATGATTCAACGTAGCGACAAGGGAGGGGAAAGGGTTACATTTAAGTTTGGTGTAAGTGCTGGTGTCATGGAGTTGACGTAGCACTTCCCTTTCATACATATCTTCCCCTAATAGGACAACGTTACCACCCTTGTTACTACATCTAATCACAAGATTCGGTGCCGTCTCCAATTCTCTAAGTGCTCGTCGTTCAGATCTAGAGAGGTTGTCAGGTTTCCTCATGTCCTGCCACTTGATTTTCCGAAGGTCCTCTTGTACTAAATCAAGGAAAATCTTAATATTTTTATATTTGGCAAGAGGGGGCATCTTCATGGATCTGATGCGAGTATTGGAATCACGTCTAATCTGATCCAGGTCATCAATCTCATCATCAGATGGGTCACCTTCCAGTAATAAGGATGTGAGGGTCTCAAGTGCCTCTCTATCCTGCTCAGTGAGTGGAATATCCTGGTTGGATTCCGCATCAGTGACCTGGTGCCACATTTGGAAGATGACCCTCCTGAGGAACAAACTGACGTCCTTAAAAACCTCAAATTCACACATAGTAGAAGTGGGAGAAAAGGAGAGGCCCTTGCTGAGTAAATCAATGTGTCTCTGTTGTAGATTAAATTCAGATAAATTAACAACCTTGAGGTCTAGGCTAGACTGATTTATCTCTGCTATTTCTGACTCGATCGAGTCGCTCTTGGTGGAACTGTTTTCTGTAGAATTTGTTTGTTCTTGGCCTTCTGGTTGGTTCTTTCTTTGTATATCGCTTTTGGGTTGTCTAATTGTTGTGATTGCCCCCCGCTGTTTTCCTCCTCTGTCCCTGGCACTAAAAAAGAGACTGATTTGTCTTCTGTGTCACTGCCAGAGGAGGATTTCGACCATACACACCTGTGTGTGATCGATTGACTATTGGTTGTGGACTATATAAGGGAACCTTCAACCCCTCACTAATTAGCTCTGATGAAACCGACGCAAGGTCGGTGAAACGCGTCAGCGGCAGCACCAGTTGGACTGCACCACTTGGACCAACCTCCCTGGTGTGTTTTTGACCCCCGCATCACCGGCTCAACTACGGCTCCCCCTGCTTAGTTGCTCGCTATACCGGAAGTGACGTCGGGCCGGTATCCACGGACCCATTCGTCACCACCTGGAACGAGGCTGGAGCCAGCACGGAAGGGAAAACGCCGACAGCAGACTGCATGAGCCGGCGGGGTCATCTCACCAAACACGGAGGTATGAACTCTTCTTATCTTGCCCGCATGTATTACTGTGCATGATATCCTCTACAACCAGCACGGAAGACCCCATTATCTTTATCCACGTACTTATTGTGGTCTGGTGTCCAACCATCGACTGGACAGTTTGTACCCCCTACACCAGACCTAACGGCCCCTGCTGGAGGAAACTGCACTACTCTAGGGCTGATTCGCATTCTTTGGGATACCATCACCAACCGGGCTCTAAATCACCACTTTGGGGGAAATTTTCATTCCACTATACCATCACAGTATTATTCATGTTTGGATAATCAACAACTTTTTCAACCTAGCTCCTGGAATTGCCCCAGTGGACTCTGCTCTACTTCCGTCTGTATGTTGGTCCTGCTACAGTATATCCGCCATACAAGTTTTGCCACACAGGATTATCTTCAGCCTGTGTCCAGGACCCCTACATGAATTAAGCACCGCACATTTCCCAAATTGTATGGTAATCCCCCTATACATGCTTTGAATCGCACTATCAGTTATACGTTCTTGGTCCTTGTTGATGCAATCCACTGTTTGTTTGTTTTTAATGCTTTTATGATGTCTTGAGTCCATGTATGTGTTTAGTTCCTTCACCAGGCACAAGTGCCCAATAAATATTTTTTATATTTTCACAGCACCTCAGCTATCAGTGTGTATCCTTGGTACCTATATTTGATCACCTCTTTTTGTGAAGTGGGGATTGGATTTATATCTTTATTTCCACCCAATTCACACACCTTGCTTTTTTACGTCCTTATTGGGATCATTAGGTACCCATTCAGATACCCTTGAGTGTGATACTATCCTTATTGAGGCCCATCTGGAACCAACCCCTTTACATTTTTTTCTATGGTGGCAGCATCATGGTTTGGGCCTGCTTTTCTTCAGCAGGGACAGGGAAGATGGTTAAAATTGATGGGAAGATAGATGGAGCCAAATACAGGACCATTCTGGAAGAAAACCTGATGGAGTCTGCAAAAGACCTGAGACTGGGACAGAGATTTGTCTCCCAACAAGACAATGATCCAAAACATAAAGCAAAATCTACAATGGAATGGTTCACAAATAAACATATCCAGGTGTTAGAATGGCCAAGTCAAAGTCCAGACATGAATCCAATCGAGAATCTGTGGAAAGAACTGAAAACTGCTGTTCACAAACGCTCTCCATCCAACCTCACTGAGCTCAAGCTGTTTAGCAAGGAGGAATGGGCAAAAATTTCAGTCTCTGGATGTGCAAAACTGATAGAGACATACCCCAAGCGACTTACAGCTGTAATCGCAGCAAAAGGTGGCGCTACAAAGTATTAACTTAAGGGGCTGAATAATTTTGCATGCCCAATTTTTCAGTTTTTTATTTGTTAAAAAAGTTTGAAATATCCAATAAATTTCGTTCCACTTCATGATTGTGTCCCATTTGTTGTTGATTCTTCACAAAAAGTTACAGTTTTATATCTTTAAGTTTGAAGCCTGAAACATGGCAAAAGGTCGAAAAGTTCAAGGGGGCCGAATACTTTTGCAAGGCACTGTATCTAGCACAATCTCGGTATTTGCGGATGATACTAAACTAAGCATGCCAATATCTTCTATGCAGGATGTGGAAATCTTACAAGCGGACCTGAACAAAATAATGGGGTGGGCAACTACATGGCAGATGAGGTTTAATGTTGAAAAATGTAAAGTAATGCACTTGGGCGTCATAAAAACTAAAGCAAGCTACTCACTCAGAAGGGAGAGTCTCGGGCAGCCGAGACACTCCTGCAACATCGTTGGATGTAAGTATTAGGGGGGCTGCTGCACACAGATGGCTTTTTATCCTAATGCATAGAATGCATACAATGTTTCTTTTTATCTGTCTCTTTCAGAGACAACACTGATGGCAGCTTTTTTGTGACAGCTTTCAGCAGGGAAAATCCTCGCTGATACACTGACAGACGAAATAACAAATCGTAGAAATGCTGGCTTAAGATCGTATGAGGAGTCGAATCAAGATCACAATCTTTTAATGATCAATCGTGCAGCTCTACTCAAGAGGTGGGGGTGGTGAGACTTGGTGCATGATGTTATAGTAGGACGAAACTGTCCATTAATTGTGAAACTATGGGAATGAGAAGAACTCCATGAAGGGCCCCAGATACTGGGGAGAAACTAGTCCATCTGTTCCTAATGTTAAGGGGAGTAACCCTGAACTGCCAAATGTTATTGCTGTTGGTACGGATAATGAAAATGCTAATGATCTGGTTGATGGTGATAAAAGTAATACTAATACTGTTGAGGATGACAAAATACGTGGTTATAAGGAAGGCATTACAATGTCTTCATTCAGGTGAAAATCCGACACCACCTTAGGAAGAAAGGACGGATTAGGTCGGAGGACCACTTTATCCCTGTGGACCACCAAATAAGGCAAACAATAGGACAATGCCGCCAACTCAGAGACTCTGCGGGCAGACGTGATAGCCACTAGGAAGGCAACCTTCTGCGACAATGAAAGCAGAGAAATCTCTCTAATATTCTCAAAAGGAGGCTTTTGAAGAACAGACAAAACCAGATTAAGTTCCCAAGTCGGTAATTGGGATCTCCTCGGAGGGGCCAGATGACGCACCCCCTGAACGAAGGTGCGAATCAAACTATGAGTAGCCAATGGACGTTGGAAGTAAATAGCCAAGGCTGAGACCTGGCTCTTGAAGGTACCCAACACCAAGCGCTGCTCAACCCCATTTTGTAAAAAGGCCAAAACCCTAGCTATAGAAAACAAGCGAGGGTGTCGCTGCAGGGATTCACACAAAAAAATTTACGATTTCTACATACGATGATAGATCTTCTGAGACGTCGACTTCCTGGCCTTCAAAAGGGTAGGAATCATCGAATCAGAAAGACCTCTATCCCTCAACACCTTTCAACAGCCAAGGAGGACTGATCGGCCTCCATCAGCAATTGGACCGTCCTTTGCAACTTCTGAAGCTTGTCCAAGGGAAGGAAGACCCTCGTCAGAGCAGAGTCAAGGATCAGACCCAGATAGGTGACCCACATAGACTGAGTCAGGGCAGATTTGGTGACACTGATCGTCCACCGGAAGTCCTGAAGGGTCCGAACTGTGATGGAGATGTTTTCCAGCAGATCCGAATGGGAAACTGCTCGCAACAGGGGATCGTCCAGATACCCCACAATGGAGATACCTTGTTGAAGCAACAAGGCCAGCACAGAGGCTAGGACCTTTGGGAGCCAAGGCAAGACCAAAGCCTCAAACTGAAAGTGCTCCTCTGCCACCACTGATATGGGGAATTGGAGATACCCATCTTTGAGATCGATGGAAGCCAGAAAATCCCCAAGATGCCGCCACCGACCGAATGGACTCCATTTCGAATTTCTGCACCCGCACAAAGTGGTTCAGAGCCTTGAGGTCCAGGATGGGATGCACCTTGCCCTTCTTTCTGGGCACGGTGAACAGGTTTGAATAGAAACCTTGAGAGCGTTCCTGTTGGGGAACTGGCACAATCACACCTTGAGCAAGGAGATCTCACACAGCCTCCTGCAGATCCTTCAAATGCTCCGGAGACAGGTGAAGATTTGACTGAAAAAACCTGTCCCCTGGCCGGGACCAGAATTCGATCTTGTACCCGGAAAAAAACAGTTTGCGAACCCATTCGTCCTGAATGAAGGAAGTCCAGGGTTCCTGCTGAAGAGGACTTGTCTGCAGCACCGGACTGACCGGACTTGGACTTGCTCCAGGGTTTCTTAGCACCTCCAGAAGTTCTGAACGGTTCTTGCGCCCCGGAGGGACCCCACTTAGTACAGGTCTTACCCTTGGAGGATTGAGGAAGAAGAGTACTCTTCCCGCCAGTCAGCCCCTTGATCAACTCATCCAATGAGTCGCCAAACAGCCTGTCTCCCAGAAAGGGGAAATAAGCTATGGCTTTTTTAGAAGCTTGGTCAGCCGACCAGCTCTTCAACCAGACCATGCATCTTAAAACAATGCGGCCGAGACCCTGGCCACCAGAGGAGCCGCATCCATAGACGCATCACACAGGAACACCAGAGCCTGGATCACCTGGTCCAACAGTTCCAGCTGTTCCGGAGGAACAGTCTCAGGGTCCAAAGACTCCCACAAACCCCTAATCCATTCCGCGACCATCTGTGAGACTAGCACAGACACAAAAACCGGTTTCAAAATGGAAAACGCCAGCAAGTGAAGATGGGAAAGGGATTCCACCCACCTGTCCACTGGATCGGTAAACATTGGGGAATCCCCCACAGGCACAAGAGTAGATTTATTCAATCTGGAAACAGAATGGTCCACTTTGTGGGAACACACGCTGTGACGTCACGGGAGCCGAGTGGAACGCATATGGTGTTCACCACGCTCCACTCCAGGGCTCCGTCTGTGACGCTATACACTGCTGTTTTTTGTGCCTATATCAGCTTGTTTTTTTACCTTGGAAGCAAAATAAACATTTAAACGATAATACACCATTTGGAGCTTTCCTTCTGTCCCCTACTCGGTCGGATGCATGGACGGAGAGGAGTGAAGGCTGAGACTGCTGAACCCTAGAGTGGGACCTTTTCCTGGCCCAGGTGGCCAAACAAGCGCTGTCCGGTCTTCGTGTCATAAGGCATATAAGACCCATTTCCTCTGGTGAGTGAGCATTTCTGTTACTCTTCACGGTGGAAATTGAGTATCATCCTAAGACCATTTGGAAGTCGGGCACAGAGCACTTGCACTTTTCACCTAAGCAACCCTGAACTTTTTACACAAAAGTCATTATATGATTTCTTATGAACCCTATATATGAACTTTTTTGAGCACCTATTGGGACAATAAGCACATAGTTCGTCCCTCACTTTATTAATTGTATTCATACTGTACTGAATTTCATTTATGAAGATAACGGAATGTTTGTAAAATCTTACCGTAAAATTCCTTTCTCTGAGTCCTCTGACAGTCGCCGCCCACTCATACAGTCTTCACCAATGGGTATTGACCTCTTATCCACAGGAGCAAGCTAGGCATAAGACTTGTTAAAAACAAAGTAATTTACATAGACACACCTGTGGGGGGCTGTCCCACTGGTCCAATACCCCCCTGCAATCAGCATTCCCAACTCAGTTTGGTAGCAAGCAGTTAAAAGTCCAAAAAAAAACAAAAAGAGGTGCGGGGGCGGCGACTGTCAGAGGACTCAGAGAAAGGAATTTTTACGGTAAGATTTTACAAAAATTCAGTTTTCTCTTAGGTCCTCTGACAGTCGCCGCCCACTCATACAGTCTTTACCAATGGGATGTCCCAAAGCAGTGTAGACATGAGGGGTGGGAAGCGCAACAGTCACAAAGGCAACGCAGCACCCAAGTCAGAGAAAGGAACCTTATCTGAACAGAAAGGTAAATCCTCTGGATAACAGAAAAGCTCAACTGGAGCAAACAACCCAGGAAAGCAAATAAACAAGGGGGAAACAACCCCAACAGCCAGGGACCTGCAAAACCTGCAAAACCCCTCAAGGCACTGCCGCACACAGAACTTTGCGGCCAAAGGAAGCATCAGCAGATGCCAGAACATCAAGTTTGTAGAATTTTGAAAAGGTGTGCACAGATGACCAAGTCGCAGCCTTGCACACCTGGGCCACCGAAGCCTGATGCCGGAAAGCCCAGGACGCACTCACCACCCTGGTAGAGTGTGCCTTGACAGGGAAGGGCAGAAACCGTTCCCTAATCAAATAGGCATGTACAATCGTCTGTCTGATCCATCTAGAAATTGTTGCCGCAGTCGCAGCCGCAGACGCAGCCTTACCCTTCCGAGGTTCCTTTAGGAAGGACAAAAAGAGAATCCAACTTTCTGAAGGATTCAGTAGATGACAGGTAGACCCTGATCGCCCTGACTACATCCAAGGAATGCAAGGCACACTCCTTAGGATGCTTAGGATTCGCACACAGCGAAGGCAAGTCAATATCCTCGTTAAGGTGAAAATCAGAAACCATCTTAGGAAGGAAAGATTGGTTAGGTCGCAGGACCACCTTATCCCTATGAACCACCAGGTAAGGGGAGCGGCAAGACAAGGCCGCCAACTCCGACACTCTGCGAGCAGATGTGATTGCCACCAAAAAAGCAACCTTTCTCAGCAGAGGTAGAGAAATTTCCCTGATGTTTTCAAAGGGAGGACGTTGCAAAACAGACAGGACCAAGTTTAAGTCCCAAGGAGGTAAAGGCGCCCTCCGAGGAGGAGCCAAATGACGCACACCTTGAATAAAGGTGCGTATCAACGAATTAGATGCCAAAGGGCGCTGAAAAAGGATGGCCAGAGCAGAAAGCTGGCCCTTAATAGTGGTCAGTGCAAGACGCTGGTCTACACCAGATTGGAGGAAGGCTAACACCCTCACCACCGAAAAGGAGCGGGGATGGGCACCGCTGGATTCACACCAGGCAAAATAAGCCTTCCAAGTACGGTAATAGATCTTACCAGAGGAGGCCTTCCTAGCCTTGAGCAGGGTAGGAATGACCGCCGACAAGAGACCCCGATCTCTCAAGACCTGGCTTTCAACAGCCATGCCATTAAAGCCAGCGACCGTAAAGCAGGATGGAAGATCGGCCCTTGAAACAGCAGATCGTCCCGTATGGGGAGTCGCCACGGAGGCTCGACGACCAGTTTTATGATGTCCGCGTACCGAGACCGGCGCGGCCAGTCTGGGGCCACCAGAATCACAAACTTCTGTTTCGAGACCAACCTGCGAAGGAACCTGGACAACAACTGAATCGGAGGGAAGGCATAAATCAGGCGATACTGATTCCAAGGCACCACCAGCGCATCCGAGGCGTCTGCCAGAGGGTCGCAAGTTCTTGCCACGAACCTTCCCACCTTGTTGTTTAGCCGAGATGCGAACAGATCCACATCTGGGGTTCCCCATCCCGCACACAGCATCCGGAACACCTCCGGGTGTAGGGACCATTCCCCCTGGTCCAGGGTCTGGCGGCTCAGATAGTCAGCCTGCCAAGTCTCCACACCCGGAATGTGAACCGCCGAAATCGCCGGGACATGAGTCTCGGCCCAAGTCAGAATCTCGGTCACCTCCAGGGCCGCCCGGGCACTCCTGGTGCCCCCTTGGTGATTGATGGAGGGCACCCCCGTGGCGTTGTCCGTCTGCACCCACACAGGGTGACCCCGAAGCTGATCCGATCAATGGAACAAGCACAGTCTGATCGCTCGCAGTTCCAAGATGTTGATCGGCAGGGAGGACTCCTCCTCCGACCAAGTGCCCTCGGCAGACAGAACACCCAGCACGCCACCCCAGCCCGACAGGCTGGCATCCGTGGTGATCACCGTCCACAACAACGGGCGGAAGGATTTCCCCTCCGTCAGAGCCGGGGACTGAAGCCACCAGAGAAGATTCACTCCGACATGGTGGTTTAGAGATATCCTCCTTTCCAAGGATTGAGGAAGTCTGTCCCATCTGGCCAGGATCTCCACTTGAAGAGATCGCGTGTGGAACTGTGCAAACGGTATCGCCTCGAAGGCCGATACCATCAACCCCAGGGACCGCCTACAGGTCCGGAGTGATGAGGACTGGTTGTCCCGGAGGGACCTGACCTCGTTCTGCAGAGTCCGGAGCTTTTCTTCCCGCAGGAAAACTCTTGCTTGGGCAGAGTCCAGAAGCATTCCCAGGTAAGGGAGACGAACAGAAAGGGACAAGGTCGACTTCTGCACATTAATGGTCCACCCGAACTCCTGGAGCGTCTGAACGGTAGTTGACAGATCGCGTAAGAGACTCGGGCTGGCACTCGATCTTAACAGGAGATCGTCCAGATATCCTAAGATCGCAATCCCCTGTGCCCGCAACAGGGCCAGAACAGGGGCCAGCACTTTGGTAAACACCCTTGAAGCCGAAGCGAGACCGAAAAGTAACGCCACAAACTGATAGTGGTCCTCCGCGATTGCAAATCGCGGAGCCACCAGTGCATCTGTGGAGTTGGCCAAAGGATACTGAGATGATACCACAAACCTATGCACCTACCTGTTGAGAGGAAAGATCAACAGGACCACCTCAGGATTTCCCCACCGGAGAAACAACTGATGAAACACCTCCGGAGGAAATGTTTAGTATATCGATCGGTAGTCCAGACCCCTGCTCACAATCCGTTTTAAAAACGCCACCCCACTCAGACAGGCTGGCATCCGTGGTGACCACTGTCCAGTACAGGGGAAGGAAGGTTTTCCCTGTCGAAGCGCCGGAGAGCGAAGTGACCGAATAGAGGCCCTCTCGTACCTCACATAGCAAGAATCTCTCTTTGCAGAGGTCTTGTGCGAATGGAAATGGAACTGCTTTGAAGGTAGGCACCATCAGATTCAGCAACCACATGCCAGTCCTGAAAGACGACCGACTGCTGGACAACAGGAGCCGAATTGCATCCTGCAGATTTTGGAGCTTTTCCCATGGGAGGAACACCCTCCCAGACCAGAGCAGACCCAACTAGGTGGACGGAACTAGAGCCAACACTTTGTGAAAACCCTAAGGAGCCGAGGCAAGACCTCTGGATAATTTTACTTGCCCATGGCAAGTGGAGGAGGTGCGGGTGACCAACATATCAGAATATGAAGGTAAGCGACCTTGATATCGGTAGAGGCCACATCTCCTGATGTAAAGATGCCACTACCGTACGAATGAACTCCATTCAGAACATCTGTACCCACACAAGCGGTTCAGAGCTTTGAGGTCCAATGCTGGACGTACCTGACTTTCCTTACTGGGATCTGTAAACATGGTTAAATAAAATCCATGAAAAAAAACATTATAATTCTGAGACCGGAAAAATCACCCCTTGTAGTAGCAAGTCTTGCATCGCCCCGAAGAGACCTCACAGGCGGTCTGGGGATGAACGCAGGTAGAAAGGAAAGAACCTTTCTGGAGGATAAGCCCGAAACTTGATCTTGCAGCCGGACTGAATCAACTCGTGGACCCACTTGTCTTGAATCAGGGAGGTCCACAGGTCCGGAAGGACCCGCTCTCGGCTTACTATACCAGGTCCTATTGGAACCTCCAGAGGAGGTTCTCACAGACTTGGATCCATTGTCTTGAAATCCTGCTTAATGATATCATGCAGGGAGGATCTCAACAGGTGATTCCCCACAAAGGGAAGATCAGATAATGCCTCCTTGGAAGTTTGGTCTGCAGACCAGCATTTCAGCCATATCCTGTGCCGAAGGACCACTGCCATCACGGACAGCCTAGAAACTATGGGAGCTGCATCAAGAGAGACCTCACAGAGGAACTGCAACCCCTGGACCAAGTGAATAATATGATCCCGTGAGCTACTATGTCGAAACTATATTGCTATGCTGCTTTCACTGGTCACTCCACTTTAGGTAAGTGCAAAAATGTAGGACGTAGCCCCCTTGAGGGGGGGGGGGGGTTGGGAGGGCTGCTCGCCATGACGCGGACGCACAGGTAGAGTGCCCTCACCGACATAATGGCTGCTACACTGTCATTAAAAATAAAGCAACCCCACAACGCCACCCGGTTTAAGGGAGGCGCCGGGCTGACATAAATTTCAGTGGAGCCCAGCTGCAGTTACCCAGATTCACAGTCCGGCAGATGCCCAGAGAAAGAGTTGGAGCATAAGCTAAACTCACTGAGACTGTCCCCCAACAGCGGCAACCCAAACTGCTGCGTGGCCCAGTAGGCTGCTTCTGTACCGTGACCTGTAGGCCGCGAACCATGGCTTAAATAGTTGAGGGCGTTTAGAAGCCAGTAAGTGAGCCCCAGCGGAGCTGACCACCCAGGGCTGCGGGGGTGGGGGAGGGGGTGGATGCCCGTCAGCAGCCCTGTCAGCTTCAGCAGCTTGGCCAGCAGCTCGGACAGCTTGGTCAGCAGCTCGGACAGCTTGGTCAGAAGCTCGGACAGTTTGGTCAGAAGCTCGGAAAGCTTTGTCCGTCAGCCACGAGTAGGCCGCAAAGTGGCGGCCTAAATTTTTGGCTTGGTCCGGCCGCGTGAGGCGCATACCTGCAGATGATAAAATATTTGATCCCCCAGCACAACAACCACCGCAGGGAGCCCAAAGGACATCCCTGCCCCAGTCACTAACATCCAGAAGGTAGGGAACCCGCTCAAAACCCCCCGTTGTGCAACACGGTCAGCAACTACCACATCTAACCCCCCCCCCCCTTCTGGAGCATGTGGCAAAGCCAGCTCCTACCGCACCTGGGGTGGGGGTAGGGGTGGGGGCCAAAAGACCAACAGTGATCGTTTAGAGGGGCTGGGGGAATGGGGGTATACCCGGGGGTCCGACCATCCCAGGGAGGGGGCCCACGTCCACCCAGAAAGACCACCAAGGGAGAGGGGGGACACCACCCTGTTCCACACCATGGAACCGGGTGGGCCCAACTCCAGGCAGACCACTGCACCATCTTGGAATGGGGGCGCTGTAGGCAAGAGGCACCCTGTGACTCAGGTCGTGACCAGGGTCTTGACCAGGGCTAGGCCTCCTCATGAGGAGTTTACCTCGCCGCCCCTCCCCCCGTCCAGTGGGGCTATGTCGCGGCCAAACTAGCGCTGAACTGAACTAAGGTTGGGTCACGCTCATTGGCCAGACTGGGAACACCGTAAGGATTTAGGATATCCAGTCCATCACCCAGTCCGGCAGTTGATTGTAGTTCTCACAGGAACCAAATTTATTGTATTTCTTACAGGAACAGAAAATAAAAGAAGGAAAATTTCCATTTAAAAAGGAAAAAATGCTAGGACCAGAGATCCCTGCAAGGAACAAGATCCTTACTCCTGACTAGGCAGAAAAAAACTGAAGACCTATAGCAAGAAGTGGGAGTATACCCCCTGGGACTGCCCTATAGGTGTAGTCAAACTTTTTTTTGCCTAGTGTCCTACTCCTGTAGTCGGCACCATAAACCCAAGGGTCAAGAAGATATTGAGCTGTGTACGTCAATAAATGAAAGAGAAAAATTGCTTTATCGTGTTGAAGTAAGAGAAAATGTGGTAGAACAATAGTTGGTACCTCAGTTCTTGACCTGGCCCATAATGTTTTAGGGGGAGCCGGGGAATCAAGAAGACGGAGGCACGAAATGCCAACCAGTTTTACTGGCTAGGTCTGAAAGCAGAGGTAAAGAAATACTGTGCCTCTTGTCCCACTTGTCAGTTAACTGCTCTGGTGACTGACTTTTGTAGCCCTTTGGTAACTCTGCTCATAATTGAGGTCCCATTCGAAATGATAGAATGGATGTAGTGGGTCCCTTAGTAAAGTCTGCTCAAGGTCACTCTTACATACTGGTGATCCTCGACTATGCCAACCGATATCCTAAGGCAGGAGTTGTTCTGGTTGTTTACACGGACTAGTTTTTCTAAGTAGCTACTTACCAAATAATTCAATTTAAGTCTCATCAGACCACCTTAATCGCACCTTGTAGATTCTGAGGCCACACGGAAAAAGGTGTTATGGTCAGATTAGACTAAAATTAAATTATTTGGCCTTAACACTAAACGATGTCTGGTGGAAATCCAATGCAGCTCACCATCCAAATAACACCATTCCTACAGTAAAGCATGGAGGTGGTAATATCCTGTTATGAAGGTGTTTCTCTGCAGCAGGGACTGGAGCACTTGTCAGGACAGAAGGAAACATTAATGGGGCAAAATACCATCAAACTCTTGAGAAAAATCTGCTGCCCTCTGCCAGAAAGTTGTCAATGGGAAAAAGGTTTACCTTCCAACATGACACTGACCCAAAGCACACAGCAAAAATGACCACAAAGTGGTTGAAGGAAAAAAAGGTCAAAGTCCTTGCATGGCTTAGAGCACAGACCTAAACCCCATTGAAAATCTGTGGAATGACTTCCAGTCCACAAACAGCCACCATCAAATTTAACTGAACTTGAGCGATTCTGCAAAGAAGAGTGGGCAAATATAAGTCTAGATGTGCAAAGTTAGTAGACACATATCCCAACAGAATAAAGGCTGTAATTAAAGCAAAAGATGTTTCAACAAAATACTGGCAAAATACTGGATTTGCCACGGGATCACTTTTAGAGGCCCCCCTCCCGCCGTTTTCAGGTCTTTTCCAGGTTTACCAGAGCCATCAGTAAACCCAGAAGCGATCCATCAGACGGATAGGAAGGAAAGCGAGTGAGGGCAAAATAGCCCCCACTCGGCTCTATGCCCCTGGAGGCTTAAAGATATGCTTTCGTTTTTTCCAAGTGTCAAAAGTAAAAAAAAAATGTTTAAAGTAAAGGAGAGATCTGGGGAAAGACCTGGCAGAAGCAAAATACGTAAGTCACGCCTGCTTATGTAAACGATATTCAAACCACACGTGAGGTTTTGCACTAGACCTTCTCTGTAACTCTAAACAGGTACCCTGTAAAATTTTTTAAAGCAACGCCTATGGAGATTTTTAAGTATCGTAGTTTGTGGCCATTTCACGAGCGTGCCCAATTTTAAAGCCTAACATGTTCAGTATCTATTTACTTGGCGCAACATCATCTTTCACGTTATACAAAAAAATTTGGGATAACTTTAGTGGTTTTTCATTTAATTCAATAAAGTGTATTTTTCCCCAAAAAATAGGACTTTTGTACTTACCATAAAATCCATTTCTCTGAGTTCATCAGACACAGCTCTGCATTATTCAGAACCACAGGGTTATACTGCCCCCTACAGGAGTAGGACACTAGGCAGAAAAAAAGGCTTGGCTAGGCCTATGGGCAGTCCTAGGTTATAAACACCTCTCTGCTATAGACCTTCAGTTTAGTAACAAGTAGTGTCAGAAGTATTAAAACTCCATAGAGGGGTGGGTCCATCAATGAAAAATAGATTTTACTGTAAGTACAAAAATCTTATTTTCTCTTGTTCATTGACAGACACAGCTCTCTATTATTCAGAACCACAGGGAGGTCCCCAAGCAGTGTCAAACATGAGGAGTGGGACAAAAAAAAAATCCCAAGGCTAAACACAATAGCCAACCAGGTAAATAGGAGCTCAACAAAAGACAACTGGAGCTAGAGGAAACAGACCCTCTAAACAGCAGCCTGCAAAACTTTGTAGCCAAAGGAAGCATCTGCAGATGCCAACACATCCACTTTGTAGAATTTTGTGAAAGTGTGCACCAACAACCAAGTGGCTGCCTTGCAAACCTGCACCACTACCGCCTGATGACGAAAGGCCCAAGAAGCACTAAGAGCTCAAGCAGAGTGCGCCGTTACCGGGAAAGGAGGAACTTGACCCTTGAAATAAATAAAATAGGCCTGAGTTATCGTCTGTCTAATCCATCTGGAAATGGTCGCAGAAGAAGCGGACAACCTATTTCTTGGCCCATCCATGATCACAGACAGTGAGTCTGACCTCCGAAAAGACTCCGTGGCTACCAAATACACCAGAATCGCCCGAACCACATCCAAGGCATGCAAAGAAAATTCCTTCAGATGTTTGAACTTGGGACTATGGGAAGGCAACACAATGTCTTCACTCAAATGGAAACCAGAGACTACCTTAGGAAGGAACAACGGACATGGGCGAAGAACCACCTTATCTTTGTGGACCACCAAAGAGGGGGTATGACAAGATAATGCCACCAGCTCCGAACACCCTGTGAGCAGAGGTAATAGCCACCAAAAAAGGCCGCCTTTTGGGACAGTGTAAGCAGGGGAATCTCACGAATATTTTTAAAGGGAGGCTTCTGGAGAACTGAAAGCACCAAGTTCATATGCCACGGCGGTAGAGGAGACCTCAAGGGTGGAGTCAGATGTCGAACCCTTTGAATAAAAGTACGCACCAGGAAGCACGTGGCCAGGGGTCACTGAAAGAAGAACGCCAAGGCCGACACCTGGCCCTTGATGGTACTCCATTTGAAGGAAGGTCAAAATTCGAGCCACTGGGGCGTGGTTAAGAGCGGCATGTGAGCAGACGTGTTTTACTGAGCTCCCGCAATCATTTGTCCTGCAATCCTATTTCCGGTCTCTGCCGCTTCTCACCCGGTCACTGCAGACGCTCTGCCACCCCGTGCATACCCGGAGCCCACTTGGCAGTGCTTACCGGGTGATGCAACGCCGCAAGACCCGTGAGAAATCCGGGATGTCTGGGCCCCAAGATGGTGCAGCTCAGTGCCTTCCACAGCGGCCTGCGAGGGGATCAGTGAAATCCAGCCTCCTCTAGTAAGTCCAGCAAGCCGCCCAAGACCACACAGAAGTAACCGCAGCGCGACATGCTCTTTTATGCACAGAAATCCCCTAGTCCTGTGGGGAAAGAGGTGGGTGCGGGCGCCAGTACCGGCCCTAGTGCTGCAGGGGCCACCATGCTGGGAGGAGACGTGCCTGGAGACATGGACTGTGATGCTGAGCTTTTGGGAGTACTGGAGGGGGACCAGGGAGACAAAGAACAGCCCATCCTAGCAGACATATTGCGGGCTATCAATAAATGCAATGCCTCTGTAGATCACCTTAAAGAGCAATTTGGCGGACTGACTAAAGCTGTGTCCCTGATCAGACAAGACATCTAGAAGGTCAGAGAGCGTGCTACAGCGGTGGAGGGACGGGTTAGCGATCTGGTGGATCAATTACCCCCCTTGGCTAGGGAGTCTAAGCAGACTGCAAGGATGACCATGGCTCTGGAAACGAGGGTAGAAGATGTGGAAAATCGCCTTAGGCGAAACAATGTACGGATTAAGGGTCTCCCCGAGAGGGTGGAGGGGAGAGACCCTACAGAATTTGTGGGAGCATGGCTGAAGGACACTTTTGGCAGGGATGCCTTCTCCCATCTCTATGCAGTTGGGAGGGCCCACAGGGCCCCCGCCCCCTGCAACCAGGCCGCCCTCCACGAACCATGCTGGCACGTTTGCTCAATTATAAAGGCAAAGAGACTATCCTGAGGCTGGCAGGGGAATGCCGTGATGTTCAATTCAATAGTGTGCAGGTCTTTTCTGCTGAGGTTCAGAAGAGCAGGGCAAAATTCTTTGTAGTTAAGCAACGCTTGCAGAAACAAAAAGGCCTCATATGCCATGTTATACCCGGACCACTCCCCCCTGGTGCTTTGCCTGGAGGTGCGGCCCAGCGATACCCTGCAGAAGGCTCCCTGGAAGCTGAATGCCTTTTGGCTGCACCTGTTCCCCTCTTATGATCGTGTTAACGCTAGGATGCAGGAGTTTTTGGAGGTATATATTGCAAAGGGGGAATGGGGGCTCAAGTGGGAAGCTTTCAAAGCCTATATAAGGGGCCTTTTTATTGCTGAAGTACAAACAATTAAGAAGAAAACGGCTGCTCAGGGGGTTCAGGGGGAGGAGTTGGTTGACCGCTTGGAGGCCTGCTACATTGCAGATCCTTCGGAGGCCAACCGAAAGGGATGGATGGCTGCACAGGAAGCTCTCCTGCGCATCAATACTTCTGGAGCGGAGAGGAAATGTTTTTTCACCGCTTGGCTTATTAAGAGGAAGGGGAGTGTACAGGGCAGCTCCTGGCCAGAATTGTTCACTCACACCAGGCGTCCCCCTCGATAGGGGCACTAAGGGGAGGTTGGGGCAGTTTAGCTAATAACAAAGAAAATGTTCCCCACCTATAACTGGCCTTTATAGCAAAGAACACATGAAAAAGGGCAACATGAGACAAAAAAAAAAAAAAATCCCAGTTCAATTTGCTAACCAGTTTGCTTACCAACCAAATGAACCTAACAGTTTGCGTCAAAACAGGGGTTTAGTTAGCACACATTCGCAAACGCATGTGTAAGCTGAAGGGCCACTCCACGGCACCCTGTATTACCTGCAGTCCTAACTCTAGTAAATTTATGATAGTCTTCACAGTGGAAGCACATGATAGCTAATGGATAGATAGGGGGCAGGTGAGCCTGGAGGTGGCCCATCCCTCCTAAAGTTACTTGGGGGCATAATGGAAGCCCAGCCAGTGGTATTACAGCAAAGGCATCCAGTATGTCCACTCACCAGTATACATTAACAACAAAGAAAATGGCCTCTGCCCCCACCTATAACTGGCCTTTATAGAAAAGAACACATGGAAGGGCAACACACATAAGACATATAAAAATAAAAATTCCCAGTTCAATTTGCTAACCAGTTTGCTTACCAACCAAATGAACCTGTCTAACAGTTTGCGTCAAAACAGGGGTTTAGTTCGCACACATTTGCAAACACATGTGTAAGCTTTTAGCTAATACTCCTGATCAGGTCATGGAGGTCCTGGTATCCTATTATTCCTCTCTGTACCAATCCAAACAGGGACACTCAGCAGTAGAGCTTCTGGAGTATGTGGGTTCCATTCCGCTGCCTTCCTTGACGGAGTCGGAGAGGGTTCTTCTTGATGCCCCTCTGACTTTGGAGGAAATGCAGCGGGCTGCCTCCACGTTTCCCAACTCCAATGCTCCGGGGGAGTATGGGATACCGATGGAGGTGTATAAGGTGTATGCAGAGGTGATGCTTTACGGAGGCAAAACAGAATATGCGGCTGCCTCCTTCGATGTAGAAGGCTAATGTTATTCTCCTACTGAAGCCGAGGATGGGCTGACAATGGTGGTCATAGAGCGTTACTATCCCTAGATGCGCAAAAAGCGTTTGATAGTGTAGAATGAGACTACCTTTGGGCTGTTATGGACAGGTTTGGATTCAGGGAACACTTTATTTACTGGGTTAAACTCCTTTATCATACCCCTATAACTGCTATCAGGGAGAGTGGCAGGATGTCCCATCCATTTCCACATCATGGGGGCACCCGGCAGGGTTGTCCCCTATCCCCACTGCTTTTTGCTATTGCCATAGAACCCCTTGCAGCTCTTATTAGGTCCAACCAGAGGATAGTAGGCTTCAGGTATGGTTCCCTGGAGGAAAAAATTATGTTGTATGCTGACGACACCATGTTGTTACTAGGGGACACGTCCCGGTCTCTTTCGGAAGCGATAGCTGTTATTACAGACTTCGGTTCCTATTCCGGACTGCTCATCAATTGGACTAAGTCCTCCTTGATGCTATTGGATGCTGCCCCGGGTTGTCAGACCTTTAGTCATATTTGGGAGAATGCTAGGTACCCTGAGTGGCTGCCTTACGGCGCCAGGTGGACGGTGCATGGAGTTACTCATTTGAAACACATATTTGGTAATGGGACACTCTGGTAATTCTGTGAGCTGAGGGAGGCATTTCACCTTCCGCAGTCCATGCATTTTTATTACATGCAGCTTCAGCACGTGGTTCGGGCTCAGACGGGGGACGACCTGTTGGTGCAGTCTCCTGCTCCTGTATTTCATTTTATGTCCATGGTTGAAACCTTTAAGGGCTTTATATCACACTATTGCTGGGGTCCTTCATAGACCGTCACCCCCTGTGAACGTTAGCCCACTGGGAGAGGGAAGTGGGTACGTTTGAGGATGAGCAGTGGGAGGAGGCCCTTCAGGCGGTACAGCTGAGCTTGCTGAATGTGGCTCAAAGGATATCGCAACTATACATTCTATACAGGTCTCACTATACACCAGTAAGATTACATAGGATGGGCAGGAGGGACTCCCCACTCTGTGCCAGATGTATGAGAGATCATGGGGATTTGGTGCATCTCTTATGGCATTGCCTTAAAATTGGAGAGGTGTGCTTGATACTCTCTCAGGGGCGTTTGGGGTCCAGTTGCCGGAGGACCCCAAGGTGTGCCTGCTGGGCATTATGGAAGTCCAGGCCTTGGAGAAAACCCAGCAAGCCATTATAAGGGCATGATTCCAGGTCAGAAAATTAATTTTGCGCCGCTGGATCTCCCCGAGTGCCCCCTCTGTCAAGGAATGGGTTTGCCGCAGTGGGGGACACCCTTAGATTGGAAAGGTACATAAACCAACACAGTGGCAGCCCAGGCAAGTATGAGAAGTTGTGGGCTCCCTGGTTGGCCGTGCCGAGCCTAGCCCAGGTTGACTTGGTACTTGACAGAATGGTGGCTGGAGTGGTGTGAGGGCTGGGAGCAGTGGACTGATTAGGGATGTTATGTGATATGTTGCAAAATGTCTACTATTGCTGTCTCAATGTGAATGCGCGCGCCCGAGCTGCTAGCTTGGGGGCTTAGGATGCTATATGTAACGGATGCCGGTATGCGGTTTTTTGTTTTCTATATGCATGTTCCATGTATCTTATGGCTTGTATGGTCTGCACTCTGTTTTGTTTGTTGCACAAAAAGTTTAATAAAGTTTTTCTTGATTAAAAAAAAAGTTTGAGCCACTGAAAAAAGAACGAGGGTGAACTCCAATCGACTCACACTACGAAATGTACGCTTTCCATGTAAGATGGTAGATCTTCCTAGAGGTAGACTTCCTAGCCTTCAGCAGTGTTGGAATCCCTGACCCAGGCAAACCTCTATCCTTCAGCACCTGGCTTTCAACAGCCAGACCACCAAAGCCAGCCAATGTAAAGCAGGATGGAAGATAGGCCCTTGGGGAAGGCCACTAGAATGACCGGAATCCCCTTTACCACAATTCTGCGCAAAAGTCGCTTCAGAAGCTTGAGAGGAAAGGCGAAGATCAAACGATACTGGCTCTACAGGGCCACCAGAGTGTTCGCAAGAGGATCCCGTGACCTTGCCACAAACCTCGGTACATTTCTGACAGATGAGTCTAGAGGAAAACAGATTTTGTCTCCAAATACGGAAAGGTTTCTTCACCGTAAGAGCTGTGAAAATGTGGAATAGACTCCCTCCGGAGGTGGTTCTGGCTAGCTCACTAGATTGCTTTAAAAAAGGCCTGGCTTCTTTCCTGGGTGTACATAATATAAATGGGTACTAATATTTATGAAATTAAATTTATGAATTATGAATAAAAGAAATCAGACTGAATGGAAATTATGTGAATATGAATGAAAGTTTGTTGAATTTTTTAAGGCATTTCTAAGGCAATATTACCCTAAAAACCAAAGGTTGGCCCCTCCTCGGACAAAGTGCTATTTAGGTGAACGAGTGGAAGGGCACGCTATCCTGAAGAAACTACGCTAGTATGTGGTAAAATGCATCAACGTCACTGATACGTCACGGACAGAGATAGTGGAAGCCCGATTTGACTTGCGCATTGGCGCCAACGGCTGTGACTGGATTGCCGAACTTCCGGACTGGCGTGGGCCACGGGCAGCTGAAGCCGACTGGCATTTTGGACGCTGAAAGGGACCTTATCTGTATCCCCCTACACCCTACTTACCTGGAAGGATCCACAATGAGATGGTGGCATGAGTGAACACTTCCTTGAGAGGACTTTTTTTTATCAATATCTGCACACCTTAATTAATATGGTAATGATTCCCGCGCTATCACGGTAAATTGTCTCCCTATATATCTCAGGTGCTGCAAGTACTGGACTGTTACCTTAACAGTAATTATATTGAATGTACAAAGGGTAGATATGTACTGCGCTCCTAGATTTTATTAACCCACCTCTTCAGGTATATTGAATAAGTAGCTGGAGTACAAACTTATGTGTATATTGGATCTCAAGTTAAAACCACTAATAACTCAAACATTGTGCATAGAATTATTACATACACACTGACAGATTCGTAACCGCTTCAATATTACTCATGCTACCATTATATAAAGTACATAGGTGAAAAGGTAAACAGGTGTAATATTATTCTTAAAATATTTTTTAAAAATTATTAATATAAATAATGTAATTCATATAGTCCAAACTAAATCGCATCTACTGAAAATAATCAATCTGATAGTGCTGTGATTATTCAAAGTGCAAGTGCAAGGGTGCAAATCAACTCATAATATGTACAACAATCTCATGTACACATTTATATTACAATTAGTTATTTTGTGCAAGAAAGCAATTATGTGCAAGATAGGTTATATAAGGTGCCAATAGTATGAGCTAATAAGTGGTCTATTTTAAATAAATATAAAGCATTCTCAGTGTATCACATATTGAATCTCTGTGCAAAAAAATGGATTTTTGTAAAATCTTACCGTAAAATCCTTTTCTCTTAGCTCATTGACAGACGTAGTCCTCGGTGATACAGCACCTTCGGGTTATGTTGCCTCCACAGGAGCAGGACTAGACAGGAAATTAAAATGCTCTGGCCACACCCTAGGGGCAGTCCCAGAGGGTATACCCTCTCTCTCTCTGCCTCAGCAAATCAGTTATGTCAAAAAGCAGTCTTTAGAGATTTTAACCCAACCCAACTCAAAAACAGAGGGGCGGGGACTACGTCTGTCAATGAGCTAAGAGAAAAGGATTTTACGGTAAGATTTTACAAAAATCCATTTTTCTCTATCGCTCATTGACAGACGTAGTCCTCGGTGATACAGCACCTTCGGGACGTCCCAGAGCAGTATCACAAATGAGGGGTGGGAAAATGGAAATCAAATCCCAATCTAGAAGGCCCAACCGGTGCCAACTAGAAGTTTACAATGCTCATCCTTAATGATGAGACTCAACAAAAAAGAAATTTTTCAAACAGAAAAAAACCCTCGAGGTAGACCACCGGTCTCCTCAAATTGCGGCCTGCAAAACCTTGCGGCCAAATGAGGCATCCGCCGATGCCGTCACATTAATTTTATAGAATTTTGTAAAGGTATGTACCGACGACCAGGTGGCCGCCTTACATACCTGGACCACTGACGCCTGATGGCGAAAGGATCAGGAAGTACTGAGCGCTCGAGTGGAGTGCGCCCTAACAGGGAACGGAGGACTCTGACCCTTAATAGAATAAGCCTGTACCACCGTCTGTCTAATCCATTTGGCAATGGTCGCGGCAGATGCAGGCAAACCCTTTCTGGGGCCATCCGTGATCACAAAAAGTGAATCCGTCTTACGGAATGATTCCGTAGCTTTCAGGTATACCCTGATTGCCCGAACCACATCCAAGGAATGCAACGCATGTTCCCGATGATGCTTGGGCTGAGGACACAAGGAAGGTAGTACAATATCTTCATTCAGATGAAAATCTGAAACCACCTTAGGAAGAAAGGATGGCTTAGGATGAAGTACTACCTTATCCCTATGAATCACTAGGTATGGGGACTGGCATGATAATGCAGCCAGTTCTGACACCCTGCGAGCAGAAGTGATAGCCACCAAGAAGGCCACCTTCTGGGATAAAGTAAGCAAGGGAATCTCCCTGATGTTTTCAAAGGGAGGTTTCTGTAGAACCGACAAAACTAAATTAAGATCCCAGGGCGGTAAGGGCGCGCGGACTGGTGGAGCCAGGTGCCGCACCCCCTGGATGAAATTCCGCACCAAGGACTTGGTAGCTAAAGGTTTCTGAAAGAAGATTGCTAATGCTGAAACTTGACCCTTGATGGTGCTCAAGGCTAGCTTCTGCTCAACCCCTTGTTGCAAAAAAGCCAATATTCAAGTCACCGAATAGGTACGTGGAGGAAATCCTAAAGATTCACACCACGCAATATAAGTCTTCCATGTGTGATAGTAGACCTTGCTGGAAGTCGCTTTCCTTGCTTTAATAAGGGTAGGAATGACTGAAGCTGACAAACCTCTGTCCTTCAGTACTTGGGTCTCAATGGCCAGGCCATTAAAACCAGCGACTGTAAAGCACGATGGTAAATTGGTCCTTGAGACCACAGACACTCCCTGAGACGAAGTTCCCACGGAACGTCTGCGACTAGCATGTCCAAGTTGGCCAGGCCGGCTTGACGAGGCCAGCCTAGAATTTCTAGGACCACTGGCGCTGACTGGATCTGAACCAGGCGTCCCTAGAGCTATCTGGCCCCGACCATCCGAGAAAGTCTGGTCGTTTTCTGTTCCCACACATTTATCAGATACCTGATTGCTATCAGGAAGGGTGATCTTTTCTGGTTGAACCTCAGGGACCGAAGTCACCCGGCTAGAGGCTCCTTGGCCTGTCTGGTCAACCAGATCCGATTCCTGTGGGGAATTGAGACTAATCTTAGGAAAAGGTAAAGGAAAAGATCTATTCAGGGAACGGTGACTACCGCTCCCTGTAGTACTTAAATGTTGGAAGGGAAGAATCGCACCGGTAGTAGTAGTTGATGCTCGATCTAATGTCCTGAATACCGGTGAAAACGTCCCCCCACCCTCAAACCGGGTGGGGGCGCACCTTCAGGCTGTGTACTCCTTTGCTTCGGGTTTGGCTGAGTTGGTCCTCTGTTTGTCCGACCAGCCTTTCTTGAACCCTCCTGGAGGAGTCTTGCCTTTCCCGCTTGTTCCAGCCGGGCGTGCAAACCCTTTATGGGCGGTAAAGAAAGGTCCTCGCTTGTTGCGAGGTCCCTTAGCTTTAGCAGCCTGTGGCAAAAAAGTGCTCTTGCCCCCAGTGGCATCCTTAATGATTTCATCTAGGGTGGCCCCAAATAGACGATTCCCCTGAAAGGGGAGATTCGTCAAGGTCTTTTTGGAACCTAGGTCAGCTGACCAGCATTTTAACCACAGCACACGTCTGAGGATTACCGCTGACATAGATGCATGCCCTAATAGGGGAGTAGTGTCCAAGGCTGCGTCACAGATAAACTGTAGCCCTTGTATAATCTGTTCCATCAAATCAGATGTTTCCTGGGGAATATCTTTTCCCCTAAGGTCTTGGCGTATCAATCTCGCCCATTCCGTAAATGTCTGGGAAACTAGACCAATAACAATTACTGGTCTAAATGCTGACCTTATCAGAGAGAAGATAGTGCGGGACTCTGCTTCCATCTTTCGATCCACCGGATCCTTAAAGGACGAAGTGTCCTCCACTGGGATAACCGTGGCTTTATTCAGCCTGGAAATAGGTGGATCCACCACTGGTGGTACCGTCCATTTCTTAATGATGGATTCCTCAAACGGATAGCGTCTAGCAATACGCTTGGAAATAGTAAAGGTACGTTTAGAATGCTCCCATTCTCCTTTAATCTTATTACCAAAACACTTGGGTACAGGAAAAACCTTCACCGTTTTGATGGGCTTGTTAGTACCAAAAGGAATCTCTGTTTCAGTTGCTTCTGCCGGTAAAACCTCAAGTTTTAAGGTTTCCTGCACTGTCACAACTAGTGCGTCCACCAATGCTTCTTCCTGAATTATAGCGGGAGAAGAAACGTCCTCCTCACTGTCTGAGGGAGCTTTACCTGAGGTAACAGCCCTTGCAGAGGGACCTGCAACTGCAGTGACCATCTCTGAATCTGAGTCAGAGGTGTCAGATAATATAGGGGTAGGCGGGGGTCGCTTCCTTGACCCTCGTCCCTGACAGGCCGCCTCCACCCGAGCCACCATAGACTCCAAAATTGCTGTAAATGCCTCCACACTCTGTGCACCGGCGGGTCCCGTGGCCCCCTCGAGGGAAACAGGTGGGGGAATTTGTGTGGCAGGGTCCATGATTATTCCAGTAACTTCCCGGATAATATAATTCAAAAATAAAAAACTTTTCTTTTTTTTTTTTCCAGACCCCCAGCGCCACAAAAGCCCCTTAGTGTTACCTGCTAGGGATCCCTATCGATCGAGAGAGAGAGAGAGAGATAGACCCCCAGGCTCACCACTTGATGCTCAGAGTTTAACTGCAACAGGTTACAGCGCTGTCTTGACAAACAGGAAGTCTTTTGGCTGGCTGCCCAGGAAGAAAGGAGGCGGCTCCGCCCCTCTGCACGCCTTCCGGCGCCTCCCCTAGCTCCACGAGGTGTTTGGATCACCTCAAACATGGCCGCCCCCATGCTGGAGACACGAGGCTACGCCAAAATGGCGGCTCGTGCAATCCAGCAAAAAAAATGGCGGCGGCCTGTACCGAATAGCGGTGTGCTGCAGGGCCCACAACACTATCTCTGCATGGGGATTTGGCGTGGTTGGCGGTACCGGCCCTGGCGGACCGCATGGCCGTTCGGAAGGCCTGCTATAGCTGGAGATTTGACTAGGAAGGCAGTCTACATGTCCGTGGCTTCTGACTGGTAGGTACCTTATTCTTATCACAGTAAGATTCCCAGACTGCCACTGATTACAATCTTTTAAACATGTATACAATTAGATTGTTAGCTCCCAAACCAAGCCTCCTGGCTTTTTTGCACATAAAATCACACTCAAAGTAGGGGGATCTGTGCCATGTTATAGGATAGAGGGGGACTCTATCTTACCATACAGAGAGGGGCCCGCGTTCACCACAAGACCCGTCAGGGGGAAAAGGGGGAACATACTACTCACCATACCGGAACCAGGCGGGCACCAACTCCTGACAGTACCCCTCTCCACCGGGGCGGGAGGGCTGTCGACCAATACGGACGCCGTGACTCATGGTCTTTGGCGTTTCAGCGAGACGTTTAACTCGCGGGGTCAGTCCCTTAATGGGACTTTGTCGCGGCCGACCCAGCAAGGAGCTATGGTCTGCACGCGCTCGTAGGCTGAACTGGGGTGACCACCGGATCTCAACATCCAGCCCGTCGCCCAGTTCAGCTTTCTTGCTTGAAGATCTCACAGGAACACTGGAGAAAAAAGCTGTCTAAAAAATCTTTTTAAGAAAAAAATCTTGCCAGGACCGAAGATCCCAGCAAGGTATCTAGGTCCTTACTCCTAACTAGACAGAAAATAACTGATTTGCTGAGGCAGAGAGAGAGAGGGTATACCCTCTGGGACTGCCCCTAGGGTGTGGCCAGAGCATTTTAATTTCCTGTCTAGTCCTGCTCCTGTGGAGGCAACATAACCCGAAGGTGCTGTATCACCGAGGACTACGTCTGTCAATGAGCGATAGAGAAAAGTCCATTAATTGGTGAAACTCTGTGCAGAGAAAGTGTATTTCTCAGCTGTCAATGGAAGAAACCTCCACCTTTAATACATGTGCTTCCCCCGTTCTAAGGTAAGTATTTCATAAAAAGCTAGTATGCGATGCCTTTGTCCTGCAGGATTTGTTTTTGTTTTTTTTCCAGACAAAACCTACTCGCCATTAAAATAGGGGGGCTGTTGGCCAGGAAGAACGTTGCTATTCAGGCTGAGACCCGGTTGTATGCGACCTCACAAAGCGTTTAACTCCCAGGCCAGCCGCCGTCCAGCGGGGCTATGTCGGGGCCGACCTAGCTCATAGCTCTGGTCTGCACACGCTCAATGGCCACACTGGGGGGGACCACTGGATCTAGATATCCAGCTCGTCGCCCAGTCAGGCAGTTGATTGTACAGAAAAAACAGATATCTCGGCAGGGATCTTGGTCCTTACTCTTGACTAGGCAGAAAAAAACTGAAGGCCTATAGCAGAGAGCTATACTGGTGGTGTGGTCTTTGATTTTTAAGACAACATTGTCTTTTTTAATGGTGATGGTGGGAAGGTGTTTTGTTTTACATAATATCACATGTTGGATTTTGCTTATGTTGTATTTACAATAAAATGTGATACTTTTTGCACTCATTGTAGGTTGCTTGAATATGTTTCTGTAACCATTTCCGTTGGCTCATTAGATATGGTGCTTTAGGCTACTCTATCTATTTGTCTGGTATACTCCCTCTCTCTGCTATAGCACTCAGTTTTGTTAAAAGCAGTGTCAGGAGAATAATAACTCCACAAAGGGGTGGGTGCTGTGTTTGTCAATGAACATCAGAGAATTGTTTTTTACGGTAAGTCAAAAATCCCATTTTCTCTTTCGTTCATTGACAGACACAGCTGCTGGTATGTATTCATGACCATTGGGCCATCCCAAAGCAGTGTTAAACATGAGAAAACAGCAAAAAATTCCCAAGGCTAAACAGCCAACCAATATATAACAAAAAGTGCAGCGCTATCAAATATGGATTATGAAGAAGATATCGAGGAGAGCAGTCCACAGGTGAAAATTATGGTGAAGCATGCACAAGATATAAACATTCAGTGCTCTTCAATGTGCTGGTAATCCTCCACCCAGTCTCATTAGCCTCTCACCTCACACTTAGCCCCTGTGTCACCAGACGGGCTAGTAAGACAAACTTTCTCCAAGGATATCACCAATATAGATCAAATCAGTATTCCTCTTCATCAGAAGATAAGGCTCACAGGTAACAGATCACAGGTCCATAAAGCGGGTCACAGGTCCATAGGAAAACAAAGGTCCGGACATAGTGCATTACCGCAATAAATTACTTTATTGAACATAGCATAAAATCATAAAAATTACCTTGTAAAGCACTATACAAGTGCATGTGATGAGCAGATTGTATTACACACAGCGGTCTCGACCGCAATGGATGGCGGGTGACGTCACCGGCCCCTCCCCCTCAGCTCTTGCTGAGGAAGTCCCGTGCAGTGGGACGTAACGCGTGCGAAGGGGGAGGGGCCGGTGACGTATAAGTAGATTTCCTAACTTTCCACAGTGTAGGTATCACTGATTCAGATAAATCCCTATCCTTCAGAACCACACGTTCAACAGCCAAGTCGTCAAAGCCAGCGTTTGTAAAGCAGGATGGAAGATCAGTCCTTGGGACAGCAGATCCCCCCTGAGAGGAAGCTTCCAAGGATCGTCGACGACCAGCCGCACCAGATTGGCGTACCAAGCCCAGCAAGGTCAGTCTGGACCGGAGCCACTAAGATGACCGGAATCTCTTCTGTTTTGATCCTGCGTAGAAATCTTGGCAGAAGCTTGAGAGAAGGGAAGGGGTAAATCAGCGCATACTGACCCCTTAGGGCCACCGGCCCATCTGTGGCATACGCCAGAGGATCCCTTGACCGAGCCATAAACCTCTGCACCTTTCTGTTGAGCCGAGATGCTAACAGATCCATCTCAGGGGTGCCCCACTGAACACACAGCTGATTAAACACTCCCAGATTGAAGGGACCACTTCCTTTGGTCCAACTCCTGTCGACTGAGGTAATCCACCTGCCAATTTTCCATCCGGGAATATGTACAGTGGAGAGGGCTGGATTGAACCGCTCTGCCCACCTTAGAATGCCGGCTACCTCCAGAGCCACCAGGACACTTCTAGTACCCCCTTGGTGACTGAAATAAGCCACGGCATTGTCCGTTTGAATGTGCACTGGGCATCCCTGAAGGTGATCTGTCCAATGATCCAGACACAGCCTGATCACTCAGAGTTCCAGGACATTGATCAGTAGTCTGGACTCTTCCAGTTTCCAGATCCCCTGAGCAGAATGCTTGCCGAGGACGCCTCCCCAGCCGGACAGGCTGGCATCCGTGGTGACCACTGTCCAAAACAAGTGGAGGAAGGATTTTCCCAGCCGAAGCACCAGAGAGCAAAGCCACCATATCAGGGGAGGTGGTGCTGCGCTATTCTATAGAAGAAAATATATACTATAAAGTGACGAAGTGACGAATCTTTACCTGAAGAATGAATAAATAGTGGATCAATAATTAAAATCAATATGTCATAAATCTTTATAATTGCGTAAATGTATACTGTAAAGTGACAAAGTGCTAGATCGTTGACTTAACAGTAAATAGCTGGTGAATAAATAAATAAATATGTTCTAGATCGGGGCGTGGCCAAGATGGAGACCTGAGCGGACGTACTTGCCGGAGTCTGGCAGCTGCAGGAGCGTTGTGGACTTGCGTCCACAACGCTCCTGCAGCTGCCAGACTCACCCTGGTTCGTCCTCCATGCGCCGCCGATCCGCCGGCCATACGGGGAGGGGGTAAGAAACTTAAATTCACGGCCATTGCAGAGGAGTCTTCCCCAAGCGCCCCGGGCCTCGTGGCAGGTCGGCCTCACTCCTGCTCTAACATGGCGTCCCAAACTGATTCTAGGCCTTCGTCTCCCTCCCCGCAACTGGGCCTGGAGGACGTGAAGGCGGCTATCGCCACCTGCCAATCGACTCTTACCTCAAAGATAGAGGCAGTACAGCTGGATGTGGGGCTTCTCCGTCAGGACATGGACAAGCTGCAATCCCGCTTGTCCAC
The DNA here is from genome assembly GCF_965119305.1 of Pelophylax lessonae. NCBI lineage: Eukaryota > Metazoa > Chordata > Amphibia > Anura > Ranidae > Pelophylax > Pelophylax lessonae. The sequence goes on along the minus strand of NC_138770.1, from coordinate 474,431,195 downwards.
TGCTGAGCAGCGGTTGGGCTATACTGAGGACCTGGTCTCAGATCACACTGCGGCTATCCGATCCCTCCAGACTAAAGTCCGGGCACTGGAGTACAAAGCTGAGGATGCGGAGAATCGGAACAGACGCAACAATCTCCGAATCGTGGGTTTGGCAGAGGGGGCAGAGGGCACTAATCCTACGTTGTTTGTGGAGGAATTGTTCCGTTCTCTGCTGCCTGACGCCTGCTTTTCCCCCTTCTACACTGTGGAGAGGGCTCATCGTGTCCCACTGAAACCGGGCCCTCCTGGGGCACCCCCCCGCACACTGATCCTTCGCCTCCTGAATTTTTGAGACAGGGATGAGGTGCTGAGAGCTGCTAGAATGAAAGGGGCCCTCTCATACCAGAATGCTAAATTGCTGATATTCCCGGATTATTCAGTTGAGACACAAAAGCTCCGGAAATCGTTTGATGCTGTTAAAGCGGCCCTGCGTACTCGGGGCATTAAATATAGTGTGCTGTTTCCCGCTAGACTCCAGGTGCAGGATGGTGAGTCGGTACATTTCTTTGTCTCCCCTTCGGATGTCTCAGCCTGGATGGATACCCTGCCGCCACAGCGATGATCACCCACCCTTGCTCCTCATGGGGGCCTTTGTCTGTCTTTCTTTTACACATGGCTAATCTGTTGTCCCGGCCCCGGGGTCACCCCGACCGCACATGTTGTGTGGTGTAGGTGCCTCCCTGGGCCTGTCAAGTTGGTACCCCTGGATTCCAGGAGACTGTTTTTTGCCTGAAATTGACTGTGCCTTACCGTCTGATTGTTTTGAACCTTGGTTACAGAATTTTTTTTTTTACCTGCTATCTATTCTAGGAGTGCCTTTTCTGGAACTCTTGCCTGATGGACCACTGCAGGGGGATGGAACTTTTTCTCCCTCAGGCTTCTGCCCGCTGCCTGCGTGGGCTTTGGGTTGGAGCTGGCACGGAGTATTGTCTCCCTTACAGAACTGTTGGTGAGGTTTTTGATGTATGTTTGCCTAACCATCCTACTCTGTTTCAGCATTTCTCCTTTGGGAAGATCTCAGATGGTGGTCGCCCCTACCGTTTGCAGTGCTGTTGCACAGTTTGGGGATCCATGCTCACCAAGGTTTGGGGTGGTGGGGTGGGGGGTTGTTGATGCCTATGTCATTTCTGTTGGGGTATTGTTTTTTCTATTTCTTTGGTTATGTTATTGTTTTGGGGGTGCTTTGTTGTTGAACATGTCGTGGGGAGGGGGGGATACTGTATTGATGCATGTGTTGCCTGACTTTCTGGTGCTTTTTCTCTTTGCTGTGGGGGCTCCACGAGGTAGGGGCCCTTCCTACTTTTCTGTTCCTATGGTTTTATTATGACACTGTTGAAAATTATTTCATGGAATGTCAGGGGAATTAAAGCAGGGGTTAAGAGGTCATTAGTGTTTAAATTCCTAGCAGCACAATCCTCACATCTGTGTCCTCCAGGAGACGCACTTGAAGGGCTCCCGCCTTTGTGGTCTTAGGAGGCCCTGGGTGGGAGTGTGTTGGTGCGTAAATCCCTCCCTTTTCATGCTCTTGATATTAAAACAGACCCCGGGGGTAGGTATGTGATTTATGCTAAAATTTATGATGTACCCTTGGTCCTGGTGGGACTCCATCTGCCTCCTCCCGCCTCGGTCCAACTGCTCTACTCACTCATGGAGACTCTTCTACAATTTGATACTCCTAATATCTTACTGCTGGGGGATTTCAATCTGGTGCTGTGCCCGGGCCTGGATAGACTACATGCCGCGGGGCGGGATTCTCCGGATCTCTCCCGCTGGGCTGATACTTTTGCCCTGACGGAGGTGTGGAGATTCCTCCATCCGACTCAGAGGGCCTTTACGTGTCACCCTGCCTCGTATCGGGCTTTTTCTCGTATTGACATGGCATTTGCATCTCCGTCGCTTTTGCGTTTAGTTAAGGGGGCGGAGATCCTTCCCTGCGGCATTTCGGATCATGCACCTGTCTGTGTGTCTCTGGAGGTCTCACGTGCTGCGGGGCCGCGGCTTTGGCATTTGTCTAGGTACTGGGCGCAGGACGACAGATTGCAGGCTCAGATGGCTGAAGTTATCTCTGCTCATTGGATGAGTAATGAGGGTGTTGCATCTCCTCCGGTGGTTTGGGACTCCTTCAAGGCTTGGATCAGGGGGGAATACATTTCTCACATCTCTCACATTCAGAGGCGGACTGCTGGTTCGCTCCGGGAGCTGGAGGAGCGGGCGTCTGTCCTGGAGAAGGTCCATGTCTCGGACCCGACCCCGGATAAGCATGTGGAGCTGCAACAGGCCCTGCGTGCTCTCTCGGTCTTCCGAATGGAGGCCACTAAAAAGGCTATGGTACTCTGCTCAGCAGGTGTTTGAGCATGTTGGCAAGATTGGCAGATTGTTGGCCTGGCTGGCTAGGGGTCACTCCTTGACCCCACCAGTGGGTTCTGTTCGGTTGGAAGGGGGTGAACTGGTTTCATCTCCCGACCTACTATGAGGCTATCTACTCCTCTAGGGTTATGTATTCCCGACCTGCTCTCTCTTACCTGGACGGGGTTTCCTTCCCTGTACTGAATGAGTCTGCCAGAGACCGGTTGGAGAATGTTATTTAGTTGGAGGAGGTCCAGGTGGCTATTGCTGGGCTGCAGAAAGGCAAGAGGCCGGGGGCTGACGGGCTCCCTTGTGAGTTCTTTTCTACTCATGAGGAGATCCTGGCTCCGCGCCTCTTCGATCTGCTGTCTGACTTTGCCTCCCTGGACTCTCTCCCTGTATCGATGGAGGAAGCGGTTGTGGTTCTGATTCCTAAGCCTGGCAATGATCCTCTGAAATGTGCCTCATATCGCCCCATCTCATTGTTGAATGTGGATGCCAAGATTTTTGCTAAGATTCTGGCCTCCCGGTTTTCCACAGTTATTGAGGATCTGGTCAATGTTGACCAAACGGGTTTTATGCCTGGTAGGGGTACTGACATTAATATCCGCAGATTGTTTCTAAACCTATCCATTCCCCATGATAACGCGGGCACATGGGTTATTGCCTCCCTGGATGCTGAAAAGGCATTTGACTCGGTGGAGTGGGAATATCTCTGGGAAGTTCTGCGCCGTTTTGGTTTCGCTCCTAACTTTCTTCACGGCCTACAGCTGCTGTAAAGGGCTCCCAGAGCACGAGGTCGTACAAATCGGGACCTGTCGGACTCCTTCCCACTCCACCGGGGCACACAAAAAGGCTATTGGTCTCCATCCCTGTATACGAAAAAACTAAGGTCTAATCAGACTGCATCCACCAAAAACGCACGGCCCTGCTGGGGTCTCACTTAAAGTCCCACCTAGCCTATTGTGTTTAAGCAACCAGGGATGGAGACACCTTGCCTACAGCTTGGTGCCTCATATAAAGTCCCACCATGCAATTTTCGTGCGTTTTTGGTGGATGCAGTCTGATTTGACCTTAGTTTTTCCGTATACAGGGATGGAGACCAATAGCATGACCTGCTTGTCTCCCACAAAGTCCCAAATAGGAAATTAGGGATTGAAAGGCATTGTGCTTTACAGGCCATGCCCCATATATAAAATCCCAATCTGTCTTTATAATGCATCCACCAAGGGGATGGAGGTATAATGCTTCTCAGCTGGTCCTTTCCAGTTTGTACCATCGTTACATAGTTACATAGTAGGTGAGGTTGAATAAAGACAATAGTCCATCCAGTTCAACCTGTGTAGGTGTGTGTTGCTGTAATCATCTCACATAGCCCTGAATGTTCTGATCCTTGAGATGTACGTCTAAGAGTCTTTTGAAAGCCACCATACTTCCCGCAGTAACACCAGAGAATTCCACAATCTTGTAGCCCTAACAGTAAAGAACCCCCCACGTTGCCTGAGGTTAAAACGCTTCTCCTCTAATCGCATTGTACGCCCTCGAGTCCTCATGCAATCCCTTCGACTGAATAGCTGTTTTTCTATGCCGAGATCCAAGATATTTATAAATTTCTACCAGTACCACCAGTTAAGGTGAACGACAAGACAGCGCAGCCAACTCCGATGTAATAGCCACCAAAAAAGGCTACCTTCTGTGACAGTTAGCAGAGGAACCTGATGAATATTTTCAAACGGCGGTTTCTGAAGAACCGTCAGTATCAAACTGAGGTACCATGGAGGTAACGGAGACTTACTGGAGAAGCCAGGTGGCAAACCCCCTGAACAAAGGTGTGAACCAAGGAATTCGTGGGAACGGGCGCTGAAAGAAAATCGCCCAGGTCGAAATCTGGCCTTTAATGGTACCCAAGGCCAAACACTGATCTACACCTCTTTGGAGAAACTCCAAGACACGAGGCACTGAAAAATAATGTGGGGAGACCCCCCCCCACGAGACTCAAACCAAGCGATGTATGCCCTCCAGACTCAATGATAGATCTTCCTAGAAGTAGATTTCCAAGCTTTTAACAGTGTAGGGATCACCGATTCAGACACCCCTCTATCATTCAGCACCTGGCTTTCGATAGCCACGCCGTTACAGCCAGCGACTGTAAAGCAGGATGGAAGATCGGCCCTTGAACTAATAGATCTTCTCTGAGAGAGAGTCTCCAGGGGACATCGGCCACCAACTGTACTAGGTCTGTGTACTAGGACCTGCGAGGCCAGTCCGGAGCCACTAGGATGACCGGAATCCCTTCCGCCTCGATTCTTCGCAGAAGTCTTGGCAGAAGAGTTAGCGGAGGAAATGCGTACATCAGACAATACTGACCCCAAGGAGCCACCAGAGCATCTGTAGCGTCGGCCAGAGGATCCTGAGACCTCGCTGCGAACCTCTCTACCTTCCTTTGGAGACGAGAGGCCAACAGGTCCACATCAGGAGCCCCTCACCAGAGACACAGTTGATGAAACACCTCCTGGTGGAGAGACCATTCGCTCTGATCCAACGTCTGCCTGCCACTTTTCAACCCCTGGAATATGCACAGCAGAGATGGCCGGAATGAACTGTTCTGCCAACCTTAGAATGCCGGTTACTTCCTGGGCTGCTAGGGAAATTCGGTGCTCCCTTGATGATTTACATATGCCATGGCATTGTCTGATTGGATCCTTACCAAGTGCCCACGCAAGCGATCCGTCCATTGGGTCCTTACTGTAAAGAATCCCCCGCATCGCCTGAGGTTAAATCGCTTCTCCTCTAAATGCATTGTATGGCCTCGTGTCTTCATGCATTCCTTGTGACTGAATATTTTTTTTCTATACTCAGATCACCATTGAGGTATTTGTAAATTGCTATCATGTCCCCTCTCAGGCGTCTCCTCTCCAGGGAGAATAAATCAAGCGCTTCTAAACGCTCTTCATAATTAAGGTCCTCTAATCCCCTAATAAGTTTAGTTGCCCTTCTCTGTACTTTCTCCAGCTCCAACCCAACACATCCCTTCTGAGGACTGGTGGTCGGAACTGGACAGAATACTCCAGATGTGGCCAGACCAGTGTTTTATAAAGTGGAAGGATTATAGTTTTATCTATGGAATACATCCCCTTCTTTATGCATGCTAATATTCTGCCTGCTTTGGCAGCTGCAGCTTGATATTGCATGCTATTGCTAAGTCTATATTCTACTAAGACCCCCAGATATTTCTCCTTTTTTGATACCCCCAGAGGTTCCCCCCTAGCATGTATTTTGCTTTTATGTCATTAGTCCCTAAGTGTAATACCTTACACTTCTCCACATTAAACCTCATTTCCCATGTAGTTGCCCACTCTGTTATATTATTATTAGGGTTTATTCTTTTTTTTGTAGTATTTATAGCACTGGCTTTTTTATTTTTTCCCCTTAATACTTATGTGAGCCCCATCGTGATTCAGTGATGGGCAAGAGAGCCCCAGCTGAGACAATCATAGCCAGTGAGCCAATGAGGAGAGGGGGGGGGCCAAGCCACAGCTGTGTGTGTGAATGGACACGCAGAGCCGTGGCTCATGAGTGAGCCTGCTTGGGTGCCCAGATTGCAAGCTGCTTGTTCGGGGGGCACTAGGCAGGCAGGAGGAGCCAGGAGGGTCATGGGGACATGAGAAGAGGAGGATTGGGGCTTCTCTGTGAAAAACCCCTGCACAGAGCAGGTAAGCATAACATGTTTGTTATTTTAAAAAAAAAAAAGCCTTTAATATCACTTTAGCCTGTTTAGCCTTTAGCCTTGTTCTACATGTGATTACTGCCAACAGCTATAGCCGCTAGCAGTAATCACTATATTTTGGCAACCGGGAAATGTCCCGTGCCCCCTGCCAACAGAATACAATAGTGCTGCAGGAGGCATTTCTCTAACAACACTGGCTGTGGAATGAAGCAATTTTCTTTCCTTTCAACACGGGTCAAGTAATCTATGCGCTGCTTTAAAAAGTATTATTTTACTGATTGACTGATTTTCCAACAGAAGTAGTAAGTCAATCAACAGTAAGTGACTTCAAACATGCCTGCGACAAACAGAGATCTATACTCAGAGAAAAAAAACAAATACAAAAAATTTATAAAAACATGTATAAATTTAAAAAACAAAACAAATGGCAGACTCAATGGACCACTTGCCGTCACTTTTCTAGGTTTATACAACAGTGTAAATAGACCCTCAATGAAAAAATCTGCAACTGTTGCTGAAGTAAAGCAGTCTTACATAGAAGAGATTCAAAGAACTTGTTGCAAGAACTTGTTCAACAGATATTTGGTGGCACAACCTGCTATTGACAGTGAAACGGCTAATTATTTTTATTTTTAAAACCCATAGTTGAACTTTTTTATAACAGCAAAACTGGCAATAGTGTGCAATACCTTTTTTATGAAAACGTAAAATATTTTAAAAGTTTTAAGTATACATCTTGGAACTACTAAGAAATTTTACATTTTAAAGTGAGTTCTATGAAGCTCCCTATAATTGTAAAGATTGCCAGTTTTTGTTGCATGCAGAAGTTTTTAATTACTTTTTTGAGGGACACCAGCCACTTAACACTTTCAATGAAAGACCTGTTTTTTTTTTTTTTTGTAAATTCTTTTATTGAAATGGAAAAGGCATATGACAAGTCACAAAAAGGAATACAATGAGCGGTTTCAAGATAAAGTAGAATACGTAGCTCTCAGTCAACATATCCAATATGAGATAACAGAATAACAATGAACTGGAACGTGAAAATGGATATTATACAATAACCCAATATAATTACGCTAACCCCTGAGAACACAGCACAAAGAGAGGTATGTTACCAAGTGTAGAACAATACGTTTAAGGACTATTCCGGGGCAACCCCCCGTCACCACCGGCATCTATGACATGGCCGGCTACAGGTGCGTGGGGGGCCGCGCCCAGACAGTCACCAGACTGCTCCGCGGTCACAGAGGGGAACGATATAAGCATGTTCAACCGGAAGTAGGACGTGGAGCAAACAGATAGCTAGAGAAATATGCCTTAAAGGTGAATCTAGAAATAAAGGAGACAGCGAAGAAAGAAAGTCTAATCCGCTGTATCCAGAGACAAGGCAGATTAGAGGCAGTAGGTAGAAAGAGAGGTAAGGGGAGGGCCAGAAAAGGGAAGCAGAGGGATGACTGAAAGGATAAGGAACGACCTGTTTTTGCCTTTTTTATGTTTAAACGCACATTTTATGCCTGAAGAATATGTTACAGGTAAATTCACCAAACAGTATATATTTTCTGCAAACAGGGACTCTGGAGAATCGAATGCAATTTTTTATGACACACAATATTAGCGCAATTATTTATCAAGCACAACTAATTATCAAAATTTCCTATAAAATTGCTACCTCCATGGTCCATGGACTAGACGTGCACCCAGCACAGATTGGATACTTATCTCTCACCTGGAGCGGCATCAACCCCTTTGTGATAGTTAACAAATGTAAACATATTCCCACTGCTACAGCACTCAGGAGTGTGGGTAAAATCTTGCACCACTGCCTTACCTTGGCAACAGCAAATGAGGTAAAGAGATTGTAAAGTCTCTTTTTTTCCTATAAAAATAACAAACATGGTATATTTACGTGCTCTGTTGCAGTGTATTTGCACAGAGAAGCCCAGATCCTCCTCTTCTTGTGTCCCTCTTCTATGATCCTGGCCTCTCCCTCCTGTTCAGTGCTCCCACAGCAAACAGCTATGTATGGGGGCACCCAAGCCGAGTCACAGCTCCCTGTGTCCATTCAGACATGTCCTGGCCCCGCCCCCTCTCTCTCCTGATTAGCTAGCTGGCTTTGATTGACAGCAGTGGCAGCCAATGGCGCCGATGCTGTGTCTCAGCCAATCAGGAGGGAGAACCTTGGACGGCTGAGACATTAATGGACATCGCTGGACAGAGAGGGGCTGAGGGGGCTGCTGCACACAGAAGGTTTTTTATCTTAATGCATGGAATGCAAGCAGTAAAAGCAATCAAACAAGCTCTAATTCATCTTTGTATCTACGAACATTGTGAAGAAACTGATTTTTAAAATATACAACATAAGAAAGGAAATCCTAGCTTTTTCTATGAATAGCAGATCTTGGAAGCTTGCTAGCATTGTAATTTTAAGTAATGTTAGCTCCCTGTTAATTCAAATAAAATCTTCCCAAAAGCAACTGGTCTTTTTTTGGGACTTTTTGATATAGTTGTGCTTGTAATATTATAGTTGTTTATAATAAATCAGGTAAACCAAAGTGATCAAAACATGGTCCAACCTAAATTGTACCTTGCATGGCCCGTTTATTTAAATCATTATAGTTTTTAAAGGCAAACATGTACCCATGAGAAACATTAGAGCAAACACTTTTCTTTCCCTTGTTTTATACATTGCAGGGCATGAAGTCAGTATCCTTCTGGTAAGATTCATTGGGGAACAATAAGTACCCTATAAACTTGAAATCTTCATCATTCCCAGAATTTCTGCCGAAAGATTTTGATATCAATTTCACCTAGGCACCTCTAACAAAAGACAGAGGACAGATCAGTAAGACATCTTTATTCCTTACAGGTACATTTTTGCCCTTATAAACTACTGCAATTTTCTTTTACAGCAGAAGATGACCCTGATCTAATAAGCTGATCAAGAAACACTTTAAGTAGCTTTTGTCCTAATTTTGGGCATAGAATGATTACAATAAAGGCCACATCTCCATATGTAAGCGGTCACTGTTTAAATTGCTTCTATGACCCTCCTTAGAACATGTTTTGTTTCTGCAAAATCAGGACAAATGTTAAGAGAAGCTAGACATTATGCACATGGTTATTCCAATTGTATGAAATACAGAAAATCGTCAAATTAAAAGCATGCCCTTTAGTAATGCCTAGAAGCTCTTCTTTCAATACATGGGATTAAACAGAAAATGAAAAAAAAGTCATACCTTGGCATCTCCGACAGTGCATAAAGCTGTTTTTCATCAGTAAGTTTATTGTTTGATATGTTGAGGAGTGTCAAACACTGGAGACAATTGGCTGGCCTGTAAGAGAAACAATGTGCAGTTAGTTTACTGAAAAAGGAGTTCACAGAACTAAGATTTAAAACACTAGTTGCCAGAGTATATAAAAACCCTCATTTACATTTTTGTGAAAGCCTAATTTAAAATGTCAGTAAATATTTTAAGGTATCCCACAGTAAATAGTATATGTGTAAAGGATGCGCTAGCCTATCTGGTAGATGGCAGCACCTAGGTCTCCCTGAACCCTGGGAGATAAGTGAATGTAAAAAGAAAAAAAATTGTGCACTATCAGGACCAAATTTGTAACACAATAAAAATTGTGACAAAAGTAAATTCACAATGTGAAAACTATTACAATGAAAATGTGAACAACCTGAACGTGTGCACAAATATACTTCATAAAACAATGTTGTGAAGTGACAAAAAACATGCACAGATGTGATAATTACAAAAGTAAAAAAGAAAGCAAAAAAGATTTTACATAAAAAAGTCCATAAACATAAATGTTATATGGTGATGTTCAATGAAACAGTCTCCTGGATGAATGAAAGCTGAGGAAATATGCCAGAGATAACTCTTCCAAGTGCTGCATGCAACCCCAACATGCTCAAACAAAAATGGGTGGCTGCTTACCAGAGACATACAGTCTCAAGTCCTTGAGAGATAATTCACAGCAAAAGCTCATAGGATGTCACTCGTCCCGAAAGACAAGAGGTCCCTATAGATCCGGCAATCAACTGATCAAAATGCTTGACCACGGGGGCTGGATGGACCGTACCCATGCCCCAACACTCTAGAGATCTCAGCTCGGTGATGAAAAGGAGAAGCTAATAGTGCATTACGTCTTGTATAAAAACGTATTTATTTAAAGGTTGCACTTACATTAAAAATCTTGACACAGGCTTGTATATCAAGAGAGCACGGCCGCCTGCAGTGTGGACCGTGCTTTATGACGAAATGGCTGGCTCCATCCGACGCATTTCCCCTCAGAAGGCATCAACAACTGGGATTGGAGTACCTCCCATACAAGAGTTAATGCACTATTAGCTTCTCCTTTTCAACACTGAGCGGAGATCTCGAGAGTGTTGGGGCATGGGTATGGTCCATCCAGCCCCTTTGTTGAGCACTTTGATCAGTGGATCTATAGGGACTCTTTTTTCGCCGGGACATCCTATGAGCTTTGCTGTGAATTATCTCTCAAGGCATTGAGACTGTGTATTTCTGGCAAGCAGCCACCCATTTATGTTTGAGCACATTGGGGTTGCATGCAGCATTTGGAAGAGTTATCTCTGGCATATTTTCTCAGCTTTCATTCATCCAAGAGAAGATCACCATTTAACATTTATGTTTATGGAACTTTTTATGTGAAAGCTTTTTTTGCTTTCTTTTTCACTATTGTAATTATCACATCTGTGCATGTTTTTTGTCACTTCACAACATTGTTTTATGAAGTATATTTATGCACACCTTCAGGTTGTTCACATTTTCTTTGTAATAGCTTTTGTATTATGAATTTACCTTTGTCAGAATTTTGATTGTGTTACAGATTTGGTCCAGATCGCGCATTCGTTTTTTTACTATTCCACAGTAAATGTCTTAAAAACACAATGGATGGTTTTTAAAACATTTATATACAATTAGGTTGTACTGGTAGTAGGTGTGCCCACATTATGTATTTGAGCACCACAATTTTTTTATATGCAACCTTAACCATCTTATGTCCAGCCTTTGTAACAAAACAGCCAAACTGTGCTCTTACAAGAAGAGGTGGAAGTACCTGTACATCCTTTGGTTTAAGTGTGTTGTGCATCTGGCGTGCGCACAAAGCTGCTACTCCCATTATCATAAAACAGCAAACAGCTTCAGTTAAAGGCACAGTGCTTCTTAGAGAAGCACTGAGCCATGTGATTGCTGTGATGACTAATCATAACAGTCACCACTGTAAACAGTGCATTACTGTTTACATTGGAGAGCCTTCCCTTCCTTTCTGGAAGGGGGGAGGAGGATCTAACAAATTATTTCATTCATGAAATTCTCTGAAAGCAGGTTAACTGAGGTGTGTGCAACACAGCAAACAAATGCCAACATGCCCTGGTAATAAATGGGTCAAGAAGTTCTCAATAGACTCAGAGAGCAGCATGTAGTAGTTTGCACCTTATGCCCCTAGCTGGCATCAGAAGAGGCCTAATATCCACCTGGTAGAACTTAACAAATGTGTGAGCAGAGGACCATGTAACAGCCTTGCAAATCTGAGAAACAGATGCCTGATGCTGAAAACCCCATCAAGCAATAAAGGATCTAGTAGAGTGTGTTTTTACAGGGAGAGGAGAAACTCTATTCTTTGGATCATACAGTGGGTACGGAAAGTATTCAGACCCCCTTAAATTTTTCACTCTTTGTTATATTGCAGCCATTTGCTAAAATCATTTAAGTTCATTCTTCTTCCTCATGAATGTACACATAGCACCCCATACTGACAGAAAAACACAGAATTGTTGACATTGTTGCAGATGTATTAAAAAAGAAAAACTGAAATATCACATGGTCCTAAGTATTCAGACCCTTTGCTGTGACACTCATATATTTAACTCAGGTGCTTTTCATTTCTTCTGATCATCCTTGAGATGGTTCTACACCTTCATTTGAGTCCAGCTGTGTTTGATTATACTGATTGGACTTGATTAGGAAAGCCACACACCTGTCTATATAGGACCTTCCAGATCACAATGCATGTCAGAGCAAATGAGAATCATGAGGTCAAAGGAACTGCCTGAAGAGCTCAGAGACAGAATTGTGGCAAGGCACAGATCTGGCCAAGGTTACAAAAAGATTTCTGCTGCACTTAAGGTTCCTAAGAGCACAGTGCCTCCATAATCCTCAAATGGAAGACGTTTGGGACGACCAGAACCCTTCCTAGAGCTGGCCGTCCGGCCAAACTGAGCTATCGGGGGAGAAGAGCCTTGGTGAGAGAGGTAAGGAAGAACCCAAAGATCACTGTGGCTGAGCTCCAGAGATGCAGTCAGGAGATGGGAGAAAGTTGTAGAAAGTCAACCATCACTGCAGCCCTCCACCAGTCGGGGCTTTATGGCAGAGTGGCCCGACGGAAGCCTCTCCTCAGTGTAAGACACATGAAAGCCCGCATGGAGTTTGCTAAAAAAACACCTGAAGGACTCCAAGATGGTGAGAAATAAGATTCTCTGGTCTGATGAGACCAAAATAGAACTTTTTGGCCTTAATTCTAAGCGGTATGTGTGGAGAAAACCAGGCACTGCTCATCACCTGTCCAATACAGTCCCAACAGTGAAGCATGGTGGTGGCAGCATCATGCTGTGGGGGTGTTTTTCAGCTGCAGGGACAGGACGACTGGTTGCAATCGAGGGAAAGATGAATGCGGCCAAATACAGGGATATCCTGGACAAAAACCTTCTCCAGAGTGCTCTGGACCTCAGACTGGGCCGAAGGTTTACCTTCCAACAAGACAATGACCCTAAGCACACAGCTAAAATAACGAAGGAGTGGCTTCACAACAACTCCGTGACTGTTCTTAAATGGCCCAGCCAGAGCCCTGACTTAAACCCAATTGAGCATCTCTGGAGAGACCTAAAAATGGCTGTCCACCAACGTTTACCATCCAACCTGACAGAACAGGAGAGGATTTGCAAGGAGGAATGGCAGAGGATCCCCAAATCCAGGTTTGAAAGACTTGTTGCATCTTTCCCAAAAAGACTCCTGGCTGTATTAGATCAAAAGGGGGCTTCTACTAAATACTGAGCAAAGGGTCTGAATACTTAGGACCATGTGATATTTTAGTTTTTCTTTTTTAATAAATCTGCAACAATGTCAACAATTCTGTGTTTTTCTGTCAGTATGGGGTGCTATGTGTACATTCATGAGGAAGAAGAATGAATGATTTTAGCAAATGGCTGCAATATAACAAAGAGTGAAAAATTTAAGGGGGTCTGAATACTTTCCATACCCACTGTAGGCTTGAATGATACCCTATCTAATCCATCAAACAATTGTGGAGTGGGAAGCAGAGAACCACCATGCAGGAGCCTTCAGGAAAAACAAAGAGAATCAGATTACATAAAAGAGGCTGTAGACTTAAGGTAGTGTGGCGGAATGGACACTGAGAATATGGTTTGGATTACTTCAAATAGGACAGTAATATTTGCCAACAATATATCTCAAGGATCCATGTTCAGAGCCTAGCTGCCTATTGCCAATAAAATACTGCTCCACACAGTCAGACTCAATGCAGAGGCTAATATCAGCTCAACCACCTGTATTCCATACATTGTTGATTATGCCAATTTACTCACCTGTTATCTACTGTGGGGATGTGTTTACACTTATAATAATGTGTATTGTACTTCAGGAGCTCGATGACGAAAGTCTGCTATTTAATTGGCTCAGTTTAATTGAATCACTGTTATCGATTAGTTGCTGCTGGAATACTGTTGAGGTTGGTTGTGTTGTGTTGGTTGAGTCTGTGAAATGTTTACTTGTCCCTAGTTCCCTCTTAGGTCCAGCGGGGAATGCCCCTGGAAAATTAGTTAAGAAACCCTTTGCATGGGGAATCATATAAAAGCCAGCTGTGGCTGAATAAAAGTTGTTGACTTCCAGAACTGTGTGTCGTCCAGTTACTGGGGGAATTTTGCCCTGGATATGTTAGTACTTCCTCAGCTTCAAGGATTATACAGCGGAGATACCTAGGCTGGGTATTGGAGCTCCGCTACAGGTAGATTCTCACAGCATCTGCCAAGCTAGGACAGTTTTCTAAGTAGTGAATAATAAAGGCCTTCTTGATGTGGAAGGAGGAAACCACCTTTGGAAGAAAAGAATACACAATTTGAATCTCGGCCTTTTTAGCAGGAACTGGCAGAGATTCAAACTATTAACGGGCAGGCTGAATGTACCAAGTTGATCGATCAACCAACTTGGGTACAAAAGTACACCCAACACCAGCAAAACGGCCCCCTACCCAGGAAGCAGATAGGGCAACCTACATGCCGAGGTGGAGTTATCTGCGGGCCTGCTATACTTATGGATCCAGGAGTCAGGGGACCTTGAAAGGCTTGGGGCCCTAGTGTCAAGGTCTTACCTTGCCCTCCTGTTGGCAGCCATCTTGGGCATGTGCAGATTGCTGCCCTTTTATAAACTCTGATGGCATCATCACTAACCTGCTGCCTAGGTGTCGCACAGTGATGATGCTGAACAACTGACTCTATCCATCACCTAAAGAGTTGCAGTCCTTGCCCTCGCATTTGTGCTCCAAGGTGCATCTCTGCTAGTAGTCTTCTGTTCACTGTGTTTCTCGGTGTATGACTTAGCTTGACTGACGACTCAGCCAAGTATGCTGGATTCAAAACTACCTGGCTGGCTCATATACACCAAACTGTACCACAGGACCCTAGGGTATCCTCGCTCCTTAATGTACCCCGCAAAGGGGGAAAGTGTTTCCCACCAGCCATAAAATTTGCACGTAGCCGAGGTCACAACTACTCAATAGGAGGACTCATCATCTGCAAATGGGGAGAGACAACCCAATGCCTATCTCTTCCATGCTGAACCGCAGAGCAGATGTTTGTAGTTTTTGGTGCCTCATGCCAGAAAATTGGGACTTTATGGGCAAGAGTAAGGTAGATAGTAGTTGGTCAAACAATTTATTTACAAGAATAAGATATTATTTACAATATTGTATGACGTTTCGTGACATGGGTAAAGACTCATTGTGTGAGTAGTGACGAAAGTATACAAGGTAAGTGACAGGTGAGTAAATAGGTGACATTTAGTAGGACATTCTGCTCTGTAGTTCACCATTATATCACCATTTCTATAAGTAACAAATAATATAAATGATAAATCTTGCATAAACTCAATCTAGAATCATGCAATATATTCGGTAATTTGTTGTCTTACATTCGTGTTTTTTGTCCACTTCATGCGTGTATGCCTTCTGCGGGATTCCAGGATGCTACAGGAACTTGTGCTGCTTCTAGATGAGAATGTTATAGTGTGAGTTGGTTGAACCTCAATGATGGAGGAAAAGATAAGTTGGTGTGTTGGTAACAAAAAGGTGCAAATTACATGTAATAATGTATGTAATTGGCATATATATTTACTTTGGCTAGACAGATATCGTTTAGCCGTTTAGTCCAGGAAGAGACTTTTTTCAGTCTCTTACCTACCATTACGTAGCTTCTACTGCCACCTGAAGTATTTTTTGAAATACAACAAAATATCCAAACTATGGAGTATCATTTATTTTCGGTGATAACCCAACAAGAGATTTTTCTAGTCTCCCATTTACTACCATGAAGCCTTATGTCTGAATTATCTTGAACATTGCTAAGAAATATTATTTACCCAAACAGCATTAAGAATTATTATTACTCTCTGAAACAAATCTACCCTGCAGATTTCTGTTGGATTGATCGCAGTTACAAAAGGTCCTGTACCTCAAGGGAACCACTTTGGACCCCAGGCTATATCGGTCTAGCCAAAGTAAATATATATGCCAATTACATACATTATTACATGTAATTTGCACCTTTTTGTTACCAACACACCAACTTATCTTGTCCTTCATAATGGAGGTTCAACCAACTCACACTATAACATTCACATCTAGAAGCAGCACAAGTTCCTGTAGCATCCTGGAATCCCGGGGAAGGCATACACGCATGAAGTGGACAAAAAACACAAACGTAAGACAACAAATTACCGAATATATTGCATGATTCTAGATTGAGTTTATGCAAGATTTATCATTTATATTATTTGTTACTTATAGAAATGGTGATATATCCTTGAAAAAGGCCCTGTATGGCCGAAACGCGGCGGAATACTGATTGGACATCTCCTCTGAATCCAGTTCCCTAAGATATATGGAACAACAGAGCAGAATGTCCTACTAAATGTCACCTATTTACTCACCCTAGATAATATAATATAAATAGTATTGGCCGTGGTGTACCTCAGTATTTTTAAAACAAAAATGCAATATCTGTTGTGCAGTAGTGACAAAATAAATATGTATAAAAGTGTATATCAAATAACTTATTGTAGCATGTGTGGTAAAAAATATGTTGGTTATTACTTGCAACCGATAATCATATATACCATCATACAAATTTTTCTAAAAAGTGCTAGTGCCACAGATTATATTTGTGCCAAACAAAAACTGGTGATATTAAATAAGGTGCTGAAAGTGCAATAAATGGCAAATAAAGTGCTAGTGATCACTTATAAAAATTAAATATATAAAACATATGTGAATAAATAAATTATTGCACGAATAAAAGTTAAATAAATTAATTAATTTCTTGAGCAAACAAATATTGATATTGTTTAACATGAAGTGCTTTATAATGTGCTCAAAATAGTTAAAATCGTGATCCAAAACAGTTCATGCAGGAAAAGTGGATGATATTGATTGAATATCAGGTGCTCCAGTGAATACAGATGATAATCTTTGCCTCTTACCAGAAACTGGTGGGTCACACAGACCCCAAACGCCTATGATCCCTTTATCCTCTGGTGGATCAAACCATAGGAACACCTCCTCTCCACTACAATATTGGTAAATTTGTTCAACAAAATATATAACGATCCTTCTCCTCACTCCTCCATCAATCCATTCTTGTTTAGTGTTTTACGTATTGTAGATTGGCTAACAGGGATGTTAGCATTTGCCAGTGACTTTTGTAAGTCTTTAGCTGACACTAATTACTAAACTCCTATTACTAAACTTGAGCAACTTGTCTCCGAAGTCCCCAGATGTTTGCAGACTGTTATAAAAAGAAGAGGGGATGCCACACAGTGATAAACATGGCCTTGTCCCAACTTTTTTGAGTTGTTTTGATGCCATGAAATTTAAAATCAACTTATTTTTCCTTTAAAATTATACATTTTCTGAGTTTAAACATTTGATGTGTCATCTATGTTGTATTCTGAATAAAATATTGAAATTTTAAACTTTAGTGTTACAAGGTCTCAGGTGTGAATGAGGACCAGGTGTGTTAAATTTGGTGTTATCGCTCTCATTCTCTCATACTGGTCACTGGAAGTTCAACATGGCACCTCATGGCAAAGAACTCTCTAAGGATCTGGAAAAAAAACAATTGTTTCTCTACATGAAGATGGCCTAGGCTATAAGAAGATAGCCTAGACCCTGAAACTGAGCTGCAGCACGGTGGCCAAGACCATACAGCTGTTAAACAGCACAGGTTCCACTCAGAACTGGTCTCGCCATGGTCGACCAAAGAAGTTGAGTGTACGTGCTCAGCGTCATATCCATGGGTTGTCTTTGGGAAATAAACGTATAACTGCTGCCAGCATTGCTGCAGAGGTTGAAGGGGTGTGGGGTCAGCCTGTCAGTGCTCAGACCATACGCTGCACACTGCATCAAATAAGTCTGCATGGCTGTCGTCCCAGAAGGCAGCCTCTTCTCAAGATTATGCACAAGGAAGCCCGCAAACAGTTTGCTGAAGACAAGCAGACTAAGGACATGGATTACTGGAACCATGTCCTGTGGTCTGATGACAACAAGATAAACTTATTTGGTTCAGATGGTGTCAAGCGTGTGTGGCGGCAACCAGGTGAGGAGTACAAAGACAAGTGTGTCTTGCCTACAGTCAAGCATGGTAGTGGGAGTGTCATGGTCTGGGGCTGCATGAGTGCTGCCGGCACTGGGGAGCTACAGTTCATTGAGGGAACCATGAATGCCAATATGTACTGTGATATACTAGAGCAGAGCATGATCCCCTCCCTTTGGAGACTGGGCCGCAGTGCAGTATTCCAACATGATAACGACCCCAAACACAGCTCGAAGACAACCACTGCCTTGCTAAAGAAGCTGAGGGTAAAGATGATGGACTGGCCAAGCATGTCTCCAGACCTAAACCCTAAATCTGTGGGGCATCCTGAAATGGAAGGTGGAAGAGCGCAAGAGAACTGGGCTGACTTCTCAGTCGGCTACCGGCTCTTTAGTAAGGATGGGCTGCACCTTAATGGGGACGGTACAGCTCTTTTGGGGAGAAAGATGGCCACCAAGTTGGAGGGGCTTTTAAACTAGGAGACGGGGGGGAGGGCTCAGAAGTAGAGTCAGTCAGGAGGAAGCAGAGGACTGAAGGCAGCTGTAGTGTCAGCAGCGACAGTAGGTCCACAAGGTCAATTGGCGGGTCTGTGCGGGAGAACCTCAGACCAAACAGGAATAAACATAACCGCCAATTGCGCTTAACTTCCTTAAAACTAAGAGGGGTATATGCTAATGCCAGGAGCCTAGCTAATAAAATGGATGAGTTGGAAATGTTAGTACATGAGGAGGACATAGACCTTGTGGGAATAACAGAGACTTGGTTCGACCCCTCACATGACTGGCTGGCCAATATCCAAGGGTATTCGGTGTACCGGAAGGACAGGGTAGGAAAAAGAGGGGGAGGGGTATGTCTCTATGTCAAGAACAATATAAAGGTGACAGAAAGGAGTGACATTACGGATGGGATGAGCATGGATTTAGAATCTGTGTGGGTTGAACTCCATAGGGAAGGAGAAAAGGGGAAAGTAATTGTGGGGGTTTGCTATAGGCCACCTAACCAAGGGGAGGAGGTAGAGCTGGAATTTTTAGCACTAATGGGTAAAGTGGCAAAATTGGGATCAGTCATCGTATTGGGGGACTTCAATTACCCCGACATTGACTGGGAAGAGGGGACTGCACACTCACAGAAGGCCCGCCTATTCACGGAAACCTTACTGGATAATTACATGTCACAGTTGGTGGATTCCCCCACCAGAGAAAACGCAGTCCTGGATCTATTGCTCACTAATGACCCAGACATAATCTCGGAGGTAGGAGTCCAGGACAACCTGGGCTCTAGCGATCACAGGATGATCACATTTAGTGTAAATAACAACATAACAAGACAAGTGGGGAACATAAGAACCCTAAACTTCAGAAGGGCAAACTTTCCAAAATTGTACTCAATGATGGAAAAGGTAAACTGGGACCAAACCCTGGGATCCCTGACCACAGAGGAAAAATGGGAATGCTTTAGGAACATATTAGGCAAAGGCATCTTGCAGTGCATTCCTATGGGAAATAAATTTAGAAGAGACAAAGCCAAACCTGGCTGGCTAAACTGTAGCGTCATAAAACTTATTAGGGGGAAAAAATTGGCCTTCAAGAAGTATAAATCAGAGGGCACAGTATCGGCTTTCGAGCAATACAAGGAGGCAAATAAGAAAAGTAAACAAGAAATCAAGATGGCTAAAATCAACTTTGAGAGACAAATAGCGGAGGATAGTAAAAAAAACCCAAAGAAATTCTTTAAATATATCAACAGCAAAAAAACTAAGGCAGAGCATATTGCACACATAATTAACAATGATGGGAGGATGGTTACAGAGGACACTGAAAAAGCAACCGTGCTAAATGCTTTTTTCTCGTCAGTCTTTACACAGGAAAAGGAGGGGTACACTGACCATGACTGTATGGTTAGTAGTAATAAACAGGACTTGCCACCATGGCTAACAGAGGGGGAAATCAGGGAAAGGCTGGATAAACTTAACACAAACAAATCGCCAGGACCGGATGGCATACATCCGAGAGTACTCAAGGAACTCAGTAAAGTTATATCGAGACCACTGTTCCTGATCTTTGCTGACAGTATTAGGACAGGAGATGTACCAGGGGATTGGAAGAAAGCTAACGTGATTCCAATATTCAAAAAGGGCCAGAGGCATATCCCGGGAAATTATAGGCCTGTCAGTTTGACATCAGTAGTATGTAAACTTCTGGAGGGGATGATAAGGGACTATATTGTAGAGTTTGCTAAGGACAACAACATCATCAGCAGTAATCAGCACGGGTTTACAAATGGGCGTTCTTGTCAAACCAATCTCCTTACATTCTACGAGGAGGTGAGCTGTGAGCTAGATAGGGGGAGACCAGTGGATGTGGTGTACTTGGATTTCGCTAAGGCGTTTGATACAGTTCCCCACAAGCGCTTAATTTATAAAATAAGGTCTGCAGGTATCGATAGCAGGGTTTGCTCTTGGATACGGAACTGGCTAAAAAGGCGGGTCCAAAGGGTAGTAATAAACAGCGCATACTCAGACTGGTCTGAGGTGGTAAGCGGGGTCCCCCAAGGCTCAGTCCTGGGACCAACCTTGTTCAATTTATTCATAAACAACATTGAGGTCGGGATCAGTAGTTCGATATCAGTTTTTGCAGATGACACAAAATTGGGCAGGGCAATAACTTCACAACATGAAGCAGATATCCTGCAGAATGACCTGGACAAAATAACAGAGTGGGCAACGACATGGCAAATGAGGTTTAACGTGGAGAAGTGTAAGGTTTTGCACTTGGGGACTAAAAACATAAAATCACAATACACGTTAGGAGGGGAGCCCTTGGGGGAATCAAAAATGGAGAAGGATCTGGGAGTATTGGTTGATGATAGATTAGGAAACAGCATGCAATGTCAAGCGGCAGCTTCCAAAGCCAACAGAATATTAGCATGCATAAAGAAAGGGATGCATTCCAGAGATAAGACTATAATCCTTCCACTTTATAAAACTCTGGTCCGACCGCATCTGGAGTATTCCGTCCAGTTCTGGTCGCCAGTCCTCAGGAGGGATGTGTTGGAGCTGGAGAGAGTCCAGAGAAGGGCAACTAAACTAATTAGGGGATTGGAGGACCTTGACTATGAAGAGCGTCTACAATCGCTCGATTTATTCTCCCTGGAGAAGAGACGTCTGAGGGGGGACATGATAGCAATTTATAAATATCTTAATGGGGATCCCAGCTTAGAAAAAAAGCTGTTCATTCGAAGGGATTGCATGAGGACTCGAGGGCATACAATGCGATTAGAGGAGAAGCGTTTTAACCTCAGGCAACGCGGGGGGTTCTTTACTGTTAGGGCAACAAGATTGTGGAATTCTCTACCACAAGAGGTGGTTTCTGCGGGTAGTATGGTGGCTTTCAAAAGACTCTTAGACTTACATCTCAAGGATCAGAACATTCAGGGGTATGGGAGATGATTACAGCCACACATGCCTACACAGGTTGAACTGGATGGACTATTGTCTTTATTCAACCTCACCTACTATGTAACTATGTAATATATGTAAGATCTCTAACATCCACCAGCTCCATGATGTCCTCATGGAGGCGTGGAAGAGGACTCTAGTGGCAACCTGTGAAGCTCTGGTGAATTCCAGGTCCAAGAGGGTTAAGGCGGTGCTGGAAAATAATGGTGGCCACACAAAATATTGACACTTCGGGCCCAATTTGGACATTGTCACTTAGGGGAAAGAAATGACACTTTGCTACAATGTAAAGTAGTGAGTGTACAGCTTGTATAGCAGTGTAAATTGGCTGTCCCCTCAAAATAACTTAATACACAGCCATTAATGTCTAAACCGCTGGCAACAAAAGTGAGTACACCGCTAAGTGTAAATGTCCAAACTGGGCCCAAAGTGTCAATATTTTGTTTAGCCAACATTATTTTCCAGAACTACCTTAACCCTCTTGGGCATGCAGTTGACCAGAGCTTCACAGGTTGCCACTGGAGTCCTCTTCCACTTCTCCATGACGACATCAAGGAGCTGGTGGATATTAGAGACCTTGCGCTCATCCACCTTTTCTTTGAGGATGTCCCACAGATGCTCAATAGGGTTTAGGTCTGGAGACATGCTTGGCCAGTCCATCACTTTTACCCTCAGCTTCTTTAGCAAGGCAGTGGTCGTCTTGGAGGCGTGTTTGGGGTCGTTATGTTGGAATACTGCCCAGCGGCCCAATTTCCGAAGGGAGGGGAACATGCACTGCTTCAGTATGTCCCAGTATCTGTTTGCATTCATGGTTCCCTCAATGAACTGGTTTTCTCTGAAATACTGCCAATAGCTCGAGCCACACAGGAGAGGCAGAAGGAGATTAGGGAACTTAACAAGTGGCTGAGAAATTGGTGTAGGAAGGAGGGGTTTGGGTTCCTGGAGAACTGGGCTCACTTCTCAGTCGGCTACCGGCTCTTTAGTAAGGATGGGCTGCACCTTAATGGGGATGGTACAGCTCTTTTGGGGAGAAAGATGGCCACCAAGTTGGAGGGGCTTTTAAACTAGGAGACAGGGGGGAGGGCTCAGAATTAGAGTCAGTCAGGGGGGAGCAAAGGACAGAAGGCAGTAGTAGAGTCAGCAGCGACAGTATTCCCATAACGTCAATTGGAGGGTCTGTGCGGGAAAACCTCAGACCGAACAGGAAAAAAAAGCAATCACCATTCACTATCACCTTCCACAAAACTAAGAGGGGTATATGCAAATGCCAGGAGCCTAGCTAATAAAATGGATGAGTTGGAAATGTTAGTACATGAGGAGGACATAGACCTTGTGGGAATAACGGAAACTTGGTTCGACCCCTCACATGACTGGCTGGCCAATATCCAAGGGTATTTGGTGTACCGGAAGGACAGGGTAGGAAAAAGAGGGGGAGGGGTATGTCTCTATGTCAAGAATAATGTAAGGGTGTTAGAGAGGAGTGATATTATGGAAGGGATGAGTATGGAGTTAGAATCTGTGTGGGTAGAACTCCATAGGGAAGAAGAAAAGGGAAAAGTAATTGTGGGGGTTTGCTATAGGCTACCCAACCAAAGGGAGGAGGTAGAGCTGGAATTTATATCACTGTTGGGTAAAGTGGTAAAACTGGGATCAGTCATCATATTGGGGGACTTCAATTATCCCGACATTGACTGGGAAGTGGGGACTACACACTCACAGAAGGCCCGTTTATTCATCGAAATCTTACAGGACAACTACATGTCTCAGTTGGTGGATTCTCCTACTAGAGAAAATGCAGTACTGGATCTATTGATCACTAATGACCCAGACCTAATCTCGGAGGTAGGAGTCCAGGACAACCTGGGCTCTAGCGATCACAGGATGATCACATTTAGCGTAATTAACAATATAACAAGGCAAGAGGGGAACATAAGAACCCAAAACTTCAGAAGGGCAAATTTTCCCAAATTGTGCTCAATGATGGAAAGGGTAAACTGGGACCAAACCCTGGGAACACTGACCACGGAGGAAAAATGGGAATGCTTTAGGAACATATTAAACAAATGCATCTTGCAGTGCATTCCTATGGGAAATACATTTAGAAGAGACAAAGCCAAACCTGGCTGGCTAAACCGTAATGTTAAAAAACGTATTAGGGGGAAAAAAATGGCCTTCAAGAAATATAAATCAGAGGGCACAGTATCGGCTTTCGAGCAATACAAGGAGGCAAATAAGAAAAGTAAACACGAAATCAAGATGGCTAAAATCAACTTTGAGAGACAAATAGCGGAGGATAGTAAAAAGAACCCAAAGAAATTCTTTAAATATATCAACAGCAAAAAAACTAGGGCAGAGCATTTTGCACACATAATAAACGATGAGGGGAGGATGGTTACAGAGGATACTGAAAAAGCAACCGTGCTGAACGCTTTTTTCTCATCAGTCTTTACACAGGAAAAGGAGGGGTACACTGACCACAACTATATGGTTAGTAGTAATACACAGGACTTGCCGTTATGGCTAACAGAGGGTGAAATCAGGGAAAGGCTGGATAAAATGAACACAAATAAATCACCAGGCCCATATGGCGTACATCCGAGAGTACTCAAAGAACTTAGTAAGAGTATATCTAGACCACTGTTCCTGATCTTTGCTGACAGTATTATGACAGGAAATGTACCAGGGGATTGGAGGAAAGCTAACGTGGTACCGATATTCAAAAAAGGGCAGAGGCATGTCCCGGGAAATTATAGGCCTGTCGGTCTGACATCGATAGTACGTAAACTTCTGGAGGGGATGATAAGGGACTATATCGTAGAGTTTAAAAAAGTCTGGTGCGCTACTGTTGGGTGCAATTAAATGAACAATGCCAAACATACACAAAAAATTGATATAAACAAATATAAAACAAATATAGAAATTAGTGAATAAAATCTCTTATATCTCTTGCAAATCTATATGACGTGATTTCCGTGAACAACTCCACCAAAAAAACTGAAATTAATAAATGTGCAAATAAAGTCCAGTGTTCATAAAACTCCAAAGGATAATCAGCTGGTAAATGTGAAAAAGCAGGTGCTTCTGCAAAATCAACCTGGTGAATTCGCTGCTTATGAGGGACTCCTGATGATTCCTGGCTGTTCACTCGGACTGACACTCATATATGGTACACCATGAAAATGAGGGAAGAGACTAATAGTGCATTACCTCTTGATATGTTTATTGAAAAAATATAGATTGCACTTACAGGAATACGAAGATTCGAGTTCTGTATGGAGAGCGGCGGCTGCCTGCAGTGCAAGCCGCGGCTGAAGTGACTGACGGCACGACTCCTCCTTCGCGCTAACGCGTTTCCTCCCTATTGGGCTTCCACGGAGGAAACGAGTCAGCGCGAAGGAGGAGTCTCTTCCCTCATTTTCATGGTGTACCATATATGAGTGTCAGTCCGAGTGAAGAGCCAGGAATCATCAGGAAGGAGTCCCTCATATAGCACATCCAGAGAGAGTCTGCATTTATAACATGCCTGGAAAAAGTGGGATCTGGTAAGCAGCTCCCCCCCCCCCTTGTTTCACGTGAGGGTGGATTCCAACACAGCACTCCCTTTGGTCATTTATAGAGGTCCCCTTTTGGATTCATACTCGGTTTATCTGCCCTACACCTACTTATAGCTGGTAAGCAGCGAATTCACCAGGTGGTGGGAATCTTCATGTCACGCTTGTTGATTTTGCAGCAGCACCTGTTTTTTCACATTTACCAGCTGATTATCCTTGGAGTTTTATGAACACTGGACTTTATTTGCACATTTATTCATTTCAATTTTTCTGGTGGAGTTGTGACCCCTACCGAGGAAGTCAAAGGAGCATTACGCTCGACGTAACGCGTATAGGGGGGCGGAGCGTGCGTGGCCGACGCAGAGTCTCTCTCTGGTAACAGATCGCTGACATCGATTATACAGCAGGCACAGCTGAGTGCCCGACAAATGTGAGTTGATCTGCCTTTCTCTAATAAAGCATACCCTCATTAGTAAGCGGAGAGCACTAGATTTCTTCATCTGTTTTCTATATGTCCCGGGATCCCTCGAGGTGCAATATAGTGTGGCTCTTTCCTGGAAGTCTGATCAATGATACATGTGATTGCTGGCCCGTTTGGGTCCTTCAGAAAGGTGAGAGGCTGATTCACCTGGTGGAGGGATTCACTATATTGGTGATTACAAGTTGTTTTCATCACTGGATTTTCTTCATCTGAACACGGGACACTCTTTATATCATTTTATTGGAAGCACACACATTGCTATGTGCCTTATGAACTGGATATGATTTATTGTCATCACTTTTTGATTTTATATTTCTGGCGCATCACATTTTTGTATGATTCACGGAAATCACGTCATATAGATTTGCAAGAGATATAAGAGATTTTATTCACAAATTTCTATATTTGTTTTATATTTGTTTATATCGATTTTTTGTGTATGTTTGGCATTGTTCATTTAATTGCATCCAAAAGTAGCGCACCAGACTTTTTTACACTATTCATTTATACACCTTTGGTAGCGGCACACTTATATTCATCAGCGCACTTTTTTTACACATATATATCGTAGAGTTTGCCAAAGACAACAACATCATCAGCAGTAATCGGCACGGGTTTACAAATGGGCGTTCCTGTCAAACCAATCTCTTAACATTCTACGAGGAGGTGAGCTGTTAGCTAGATAGGGGGAGACGTTTGATACAGTACCCCACAAGCGCTTAATTTAAAAATAAAGGTCTGCAGGCATCAACCGCAGGGTTTGCTCTTGGATACGGAACTGGCTAATAGGGCGTGTCCAAAGGGTGGTAATAAACAGCGCATACTCAGACTGGTCTGAGGTGGTAAGTGGGGTCCCCCAAGGTTCAGTTCTGGGACCAACCTTGTTCAATTTATTCATATACAGCATTGAGGACGGGATCAATAGTTCTATATCAGTTTTTGCAGATGACACAAAATTGGGCAGGGCAATAACTGCACAGCATGAAGCAGATATCCTACAGAATGACCTAGACAAAAAATAACAGAGTGGGCAACAACATGGCAAATGAGATTTAATATGGAGAAGTGTAAGGATTTGCACTTGGGGACTAAAAACATAAAAGCACAATACACTTTAGGGAGGGAACCTTTGGGGGAATCAAAAATGGAGAATGATCTGGTAGTCTTGGTAGAGTATAGACTAGGCAATAGCATGCAATGTCAAGCGGCAGCTGCCAACGCCGGCAGAATATTAGCATGCATAAAGAAAGGAATGTATTCCAGAGATAAAACTATAATCCTTCCACTTTATAAAACTCTGGTCTGACCACATCTGGAGTATTCTGTCCAGTTCTGGTCACCAGTCCTCAGGAGGGATGTGTTGGAGCTGGAGAGAGTCCAGAGAAGGGCAACTAAACTAATTAGGGGATTGGAGGACCTTAATTATGAAGAGCGTCTGCAATAGCTTGATTTATTGTCCCTGGAGAAGAGACGCCTGAGATAGCAATTTATAAATATCTCAATGGTGATCTCAGCATAGAAAAAAAGCTATTCAGTCGTAAGGATTGCATGAGGACTCGAGGGCATACAATGCGATTACAGGAGAAGCGTTTTAACGTGGGGGGTTCTTTACTGTTAGGGCTACAAGATTGTGGAATTCCCTACCAGGAGGTTTCTGCTGGAAGTATGGTGGCTTTCAAAAGACTCTTAGACATACATCTCAAGGAGAAGAGCATTCAGGGGTATGAGAGAAGATTACGGCCACACACACCTACACAGGTTGAACTGGATGGACTATTGTCTTTATTCAACCTCACCTACTATGTAACTATGTAACTGTAACTCCCCAGTGCCGGCAGTACTCATGCAGCCCCAGACCCTGACACCCCACCACCTTGCTTGGCTGTAGGCAAGACACACTTGTCTTTGTACTCCTCACCTGGTTACCGCCACACACGCTTGATACCATTTTAACCAAAAAAGTTTATCTTGGTCTCATCAGAACACAGGACATGGTTCCAGTAATCCATGTCCTTAGTCTGCTTGTCTTCAGCAAACTGTTTGCGGTCTTTCTTGTGCATCATCTTTAGAAGAGGCTTCCTTCTAGGATGACAGCCATGCAGACCAATTTAATGCAGTGTGCAGCGTATGGTCTGAGCACTGACAAGATGACCCCCACCCCTTTAATCTCTGCAGCAATGCTGGCAGCACTCATATGTCTATTTCCCAAAGACAACCTTTGGATATGATGCTGAGCACGTGCACTCAACTCCTTTGGTTGACCTTGGCGAGACCTGTTCTGAGTGGAACCGTCCTGTTAAACCGCTGTATGGTCTTGGCCACCGTGCTGCAGCTCAGTTTCAGAATCTTGGCAATCTTCTTATAGCCTAAGTCAGTGATGGCTAACCTTGGCACTGCAGATGTTTTGGAACTACATTTCCCATGATGTTCATGCACTCTGCAGTGTAGTTGAGCACCATGGGAAATGTAGTTCCAAAACATCTGGGGTGCCAAGGTTTGCCATCACTGGCCTAGGCCATCTTTATGTAGAGCAACCATTCTGTTTTTCAGATCCTCAGAGAGTTCTTTGCCATGAGGTGCCATGTTGACCAGTATGAGAGAGTGAGAGCGATAACACACGTTTAACACACCTGCTCCCCATTCACACCTGAGACCTTGTAACACTAACGAGTCACATGAGACTGGGGAGGAAAACTGGCTAATTGGGCCCAATTTGGACATTTTCACTTCGGGTGTACTCACTTAGGTTGCCAGTGGTTTAGACATTAATGACTGTGTGTTGAGTGATTTTGAGGGGACAGCAAATTTACACTGTTATACAAGCTGTACACTCACTACTTTACATTGTAGCAAAGTGTAATTTCTTCAGTGTTGTCACATGAAAAGATATAATAAATGATTTACAAAAATGTGAGGGGTGTACTCACTTTTGTTAGATACTGTGTGTGTGTGTGTATATATATATATATATATATATATACACACACACACACACACATATATATATATACATATATAGTATTGTATTAGTAGCATTATTCAAAGGTAATACACTATTGTAGTTTTTTGTTTATTTTCTGCCTAATTATTGGTGAGTGTGATTGCTGGTGGAAACTATTTGGTGGAGGGCATATGATGAATGTGTACAAGACTCATACTCTACTGGGTGAGAGCAGATGAGCAAAGAGGACCTAAGGAAGAGGAGGAGTAGATAAAGTGAAGGAGAAGATAAAGTGAAGAAGCACATTAAAGTTTATTCCAGAACGCTATTTTTGACTCAAATGTGTAAAAGTTCAAATAATTTAAATTGAAAACACCATTTTATGGACTTTGATAATATACGTTTTTGACAGTTTTTTGTAGCACTGGCTTGAGATTGTATGATATAGAACATCTGCATTGCAAGCAATGCTTTTGTACGTAGACGTCCCCGACATGTGAGTTTATGTTTGTGTATGCATGCACATGGGGGCAGGGTGGGCTGTTTAGGGGAAGGGTTAGTAATTTGGTGTAACTTTAGCCTTTTTTTTTTTTTAAGTTCACTAAAACTTTATTTATATTACATAAAGGACTAACAAAGACCCATTTATGATGTAATATTTAAAGACAGGATCTCTTTAAAGAGACTTCAGGGGTTCCATAGACCCTTGATGTCTCACCTGCCTATCACTGAAGCTAATCTAATGCAAAACATGCTCCATTAGTTTCATTTCTGCCAGCAAGGGCAAGGGGAAAGTGACATCAGAAACTGGAACAGATATTTTACACATCACTTTCAAGTTCATTCAATGTAGGGGTGATCAACGAATCGATTAACTGGTTTCTCTCCCCTCCACCTGGCGATGCCCACCATGTGGGTCCTGCATCCACACATGGGACAGAAGAGCCCAGGAAGCATCGCAGGGGGGCACACCTCATGGTGGGTCACTGAAAGTGATCCAGAGGAGAACCTCATAAGTAAGCCAACAGTCAGTTTGTGGAGTGTGTGTAAAACAGCCCCCGCGACCACCTAAAGCCTTACACCAAGGTAGTAAAAGGATTAAGTAGGACCTCACATTTGATTGGCTGGTTAATCTAAATGAGAATCTTTAATCAGATTTTTCTACACAATAAATGCCTGGAATTACATGCTTACCTGCTGTGCCAGAGGTCTCAGCATAAAAAGCTAGCTCTTATCCAAAGATATCTCCCAGTTCTGAGACAAAACTGATCCATGATAAATACATACTGAATGTTTGTTAATTATTTTCTCTACATATGCTATGACATGCTGTATCATTTTTTTGTATACAATTTTAAACTACATAATTGCAAAACCACCTTCTTTACCTTTCCATTGAAGTAATACCGTTTGATGCTAGATGTAGCTCCTCAAGCACTGGCCACATTGCAGCACACTGCAACACCTGGCAAAACAATGTTATTTAAATTAGTTATTATGACATATACCTATCAATTATTCTAATTTTTCCATCCTACATACTTTAAGAACAATTTATAATTTTACATACCAGACAAAATATAGTTAGCAATACATGTCAAAAAAACGAACCAAGATTATGTGGATGTGTGGATCCTTACCGCTGTGTCATTATATTCTGACAGCAGAGGAGTAGGGATGATCGAACGGTTCGGGTCGACCATCGGTTCGACCCAAACATTGGCTCTTCGAAATTCGGCCGAATTACGAACTTTTTGCGGTAAAAGTTCGGAATTCGGCCACCAGAACCGCCCAAAATGCAATGGGACAGGAACTGGGCTTTAAAAGCCTGTGATTGGCCCAGAAACATCAGTAAAAGCTGGAGTGACTAGGTGGTCCAGAGGCCAATCAGGAGTGAAAACGCCCCTCATACGCCCCCCAATATATAACATAGCCCCGCCAAATCTCTAGCACTGTAATAGAGAGGCTGTGGAATAGAGTGGAAGTATTTCTGTTACTCCTGCTGCTCCAGTGTCATTTTGCAATTATTAGTGTGAGGAAAGGGATATGCAGTGTAGTTAGGGTACTATATACCACTATAGTTAGATTCAATAATCTAGTTTTTGTAGGGAAAGCTTTAGGTGTCAGGGTGACCGTAGTGTGGTTTAGGGTGAACTGACTCTGCTATACCAGGGTGACCGAACTCTTCCATGTCAGGGTGACCGTAATGTAGTTTATGGTAAACTGATTCTGCTATGCCAGGGTGACCAAACTCTTCCATGTCAGGGTGACCGTAATGTAGATATATATATATATGGAATCAAAAGCACCATTTTGAAGCCCTAAAACCCAATAAATGCCCCTAAAAAGTGCCTAGGGTTCTGGGTCATGCCCCAGGGACTATTAACCACTTAAGCCCCAGAAGATTTTACCCCCTTCCTGACCAGGGCCTATTTTGCGATTCGGCACTGCGTTACTTTAACGGACAACTCGCGGCCGTGCGACGCTGTACCTAAACGAATTTGATGTCCTTTTTTTCCCACAAACAGAGCTTTCTTTTGGTGGTATTTGATCACCTGTGCGATTTTTTCATCAAAAATATAAACAAAAACAAAAATATAAACAAAAAAAGAGCGTCAATTTTGCAAAAATAATATTTTTCACATTTTTTTATATGAAATTCCCCCCCAAAAAAAAATGTAAAAATCTAAATGTTTTATTAATCAATATTGTATTGGGTTTTCAACGTGTACAATAAGCATATGAAAACAAAACAACTTTAACAATGAAAGGAAGCAAGTACAGGACCCAACAGGTCTATCGGAAACATATAACTGAAGGTTAGAAATAGAAGTAGACACTGTAGGGGTTAAGCCCTAGAAATCTAGGGAGGGGGATGGTATAGGAAGGCAGGGGATACAAGGGAGATTGAAAATGAATAGGGGAATAGGGGAGGGGAGGCCGGGAAGGGGGAGGATGGGGAGGGGTATGAGAGGGGGGTAAGACTGGGGAAAGATGAAAAGAAATAGAAAAATGGAGTAAGGGGGACCAGCGTCACAGGGGGAAGTGGTTAGTCATATCATAAGTGCCATTGACCCCCCTCCCATCTAGAAGGGTCAGATGGCATAGATAGGCATAGTGAGGAGGTAGAGAGAGGAAGAGCTAGAACAACAGATAAAGAACAGGTTGAATAACGCAGTAAGGTATCTCTATTGGTCAATGAGGCGTCCAAGAGGTAACAGTATGCTTAATCAAGGGTATCAGTCCACAAATGCGAATGTGTTCGGGGGGTTCCCGCTGGGATGCGTGCGTAGTAATGTAGGAGGCTTCAGAGGCATCCCCCGGGGAGCACAAGACTTAATGTAAAGGTCCCATTTGGCCTGGAATCGATGGGGGGAAGCATTGAATACAGACACATCCAGGTTTTCCCGTTTGAAGAGAGCTTCTAATTCCAATTTAACAGCCGTAAGGGTTGGTGGGGTTGAGTGTATCCAGGATCGTAGGATGGCCCTCCTGGCAGTCATCAAACATGTGGATAACCAAGGCTTATGACGTTTAACAAGCGGTAAATGGGGTTTGAGAAGTCGTTAAGGAACTGGAGAGTCATCTATCAGACCAAATATGAAGGAGAAGGGGTCCATGGGAGGTAAATAACCAGTCATTCCAGAGATGAAGTGCGCCACTGAAGTCCAAAACTGCACGATCATGGGACAGGACCAGAGTCTGTGGAAGAGAGTAGGTCTATGCAAATGGCACCAGGGGCAACAGCGGAGGGGGGTGGCAGATGTAATAGTTGAGAAGGGAGAATAAGCTCTGTGGATTATCCTGAGTTGCTTCTCCCTCCAGAATTCGTTAGTAGTATAAGAGCATACAGTTCTAAAGCCCCGCAGGATGTATGGCTTTGACCCTTTGAATGAAAGGTCTTTATCCCACGAGGATTTATCATTTTAGGCCAATTTGTTTTATGCTATGTTTGGTAAAAAAAAAAAATCGCAAAAAGCGTATTTTCATTGGTTTGCGCAAAAGTTATTGCGTTTACTAAGGGAAAGATTTTTGTCATTTTTGTTGTTTTTTTTTTTTTTAACGAGTAATGGCGGCAATCTGCGTTTTTTTTTTTGCGGGACTGCGACATTGCGGCGGACAGATCAGACCCTTGACTGACATTTTTGACACTTTTGGGGTTACCAGTGACATTACTACAGTAGTCAGTGCTATACATATGCACTGTTACTGTAAAAATGACACTGGCAGGGAAGGAGTTAACTTTATTTGAGAGGAAGGGGTTAAGTGTGTCCCTAGGGGCGTGCTTCTAGGGGCGTGCTTCTAACTGTGATTGGATGTGGCTACTGGTGTAAGAACAGAGATCAATGGTCCTACATAGTAGAACCGTGTGATCTCTATTCTTACACAGGGAAGAATGACAGGCGGCTGTGTTTACATTAGCCACCTGCCTTTCTCCCGCTCTAACGGACAATCGCGAGTGCCCGGCGGACATCGGGTCCGCCGGGCACACGTGCGGGGGGGTCCGTGAGCGAATGGGAGCGCGCCTCCGGCGGGTCACGCTCGCTCCCTAGAACCTCACAGGCTAGCGACGTAGACCTACGTCGCTTTGCCTGTGAGGGGCTGACTGCCGTCGTTAGGCAGTCGGCAAGTGGTTAATCACACAAAAAAAAAGTTCTTAAAAATTGTCGTTTTTGATAGAGATATATATATATAAATATATGTGTATATATATATATATATATATATATATATATATATATATATATATATATATATATATATATATATATATATATATGGAATAAAAAAAACACAATTTTGAAGCCCTAAAACCCAATAAATGCCCCTAAAAAGTGCCTAGGGTTCTGGGTCATGCCCCAGGGACTATTAATCACACAAAAAAAGTTCTTAAAAATTGTCGTTTTTTGATAGATATATATATATATATATATATATAAATATATGTGTGTACATATATATATGGAATAAAAAAACACCATTTTGAAGCCCTAAAACCCAATAAATGCCCAAAAAAAGTGCCTTGGGTTCTGGGTCATACCCCAGGGACTATTAATCACACAAAAAAAGTCCTTAAAAATTGTCGTTTTTGATAGAGAGCTAATTATTGAAAAAAAAAAAAAAGAGATTTCTTTGGATTTAGTGTCTGGGGGGGGGGGGGGGGGTCTAAAAAGTGTACCTGTGAAGTTTCAGCTCTGTAGCATGTCCAGAGCCAGAAAAAAAAAAAGATAATTTTTCTTAGAATTTCAGTAGCGCAGGGATGGTGTTACCCTCCTTTCACACCTGGGCGTTTTTGTTTCAGGCGTTTATTTGGCGTTTTTTTTTTGCGTCTTTGGAGGCAGGCATGACATCTGAACTTCTGTATAGGGGTATATATATATATATTGAATTGACGGACGCGGATATATAATTGACGGACGCAGTCCTCTGATGCATATCAGTAGGGTAATACCGCCCCCTACAGGAGTAGGACACTAGGCAGAAAGAATTTCTGGCTATGCCTATAGGCAGTCCCTGGCGGTTTACCCTCTCTCTTCCTGCATAGGATGTCAGTTTTGTATCAAAGCAGTGTCAGAGAAAAGCACACAAACCCACTCAAAAAATTACAGGGGCGGGTACTGGGTCCCTCAATGAACCTAAGAGCAAAGGATTTTACGGTAAGTCAAAAATCCAGTTTTTTCTATCACATTGAAGGACGCAGTCCTCTGATGCATATCAGTAGGGACGTCCCAAAGCAGTACCAAAATGAGGGGTGGGAACAGCAGAACAAAGAAAAAACAGTCCCCAAGGCCAACACAGGACTCATCAGAACAACCAGATGAGGTCCACCTGAAAGCAAACACAAGAACACCCTCAAGGAAGGCCAGGGGGCCCCCTAAACCGCGCCCTGCAAAACCTTGCAGCCAAAGGAAGCATCCACAGATGCCAGCACATCCACCTTATAAAATTTGGTAAAGGTGTGAACAGACAACCAAGTCACCACCTTTCACACCTGAAGCACAGATGCCTGATGGCGAAAGGCCCAGGAAGCACTAAGCGCCCGAGTAGAGTGCGCCTTGACAGGGAAAGGTGGAACCTGACCCTTAATGGAAGCCTGCATCACTGTCTGTCTGATCCATCTGGAAATAGTCGCAGCAGACGCAGGCAGCCCTTTCTTTGGGCCATCCGTGAGCACAAAGAGCGAGTCAGACTTGCGAAAAGACTCGGTAGACGCCAAATACACCCTGATCGCCCAAACATCCAGGGTATGCAGAGCAAATTCCTTAGGATGTTTAGGCTTAGAGCACAAGTAAAGTAACACGATGTCCTCATTCAGGGGAAAACTGTAAACCACCTTCGGCAGGAAAGACGGATCCAGCCGAAGTACCACCTTGTCCTTGTGAACCACCACAAAGGGAGAATGACAGGACAGCGTCGCCAGTTCCGACACCCTGCGTGCAGAAGTGATAGCCACCAAAAAGGCCACCTTCTGAGACAAGGTAAGCAGGGGGACCTCCTGAATATTCTAAAAGGGAGGCCTCTGGAGAACCGACAGCACCAAATTAAGATCCCATGGCGGTAGCGGAGGTCACACCGGAGGTACCAAGTGTCGCACTCCCTGGATGAAACTATGCACTAGGGAATGGGCGGCCAATGGCCCCTGGAAGAAAATAGCCAAGGCCGAGACCTGATCCTTGATAGTACTCAAGGCCAACTTTTGATAAACTCCCCGTTAAAGGAAAGCCAAGATCCGAGCCACCGAATAGGAGCGAGGGTGGGTCTGAAGGGACTCAAACCGCGCAATGTACGACTTCCACGTACAATGATAAATCTTCATGGAAGTCGCCTTCCTCGCTTTTAGCAGAGTGGGAATCACTGAAGCAGATAAACCCCTGTCCTTCACCACCTGGCTTTCAACAGCTAAGCCGTCAAAGCCATCGACTGTAAAGCAGGATGGAAGATTGGCCCCTGACACAGCAGATCCTCCCTGAGAGGAAGTCTCCACGGGGCGTCTGCGACAAGCCTGACCAGGTCGGCGTACCAAGCGCGACAAGGCCAGTTTGAAGCCACACGAATGACTGGAATCCCTTCCGCCTCTATCTATATAGTCTTCACAGCAACTTGAGAGGAGGAAAGGCATACATCAGCCGGTACTGGCCCCAGGGGGTCACCAGCGCGTCTGAGGTATCTGCCAGAGGGTCCCAGGAGCGGGCCACAAACCGCTGTACCTTCCTGTTGATTCGAGACGCCAACAGATCCACGTCTGGAGTGCCCCTGCAAAGGCACAACTTCTGAAACCCCTCCGGATGCAGGGACCACTCCCCTGCATCCAAGGCCTGATGGCTGAGGTAATCCGCCTGCCAATTTTCCACTCCCAGAATGTGTACCGTGGAGAGAGCTGGAACATGGCGATCCGCCCAACGTAGTATGTCCGCCACTTCCAGGGCCGCAAGGACATTCTTGGTGCCCCCTTGGTGACTGACGTAAGCCACGGCCGTGGCATTGTCTGATTGAATGCGTACGGGACAACTCTCCAGACAGTCGGTCCAGTGCGTCAGGCAAAGCCGGATCGCTCTCAGCTCCAGGACATTGATCAGCAATCGAGATTCCTCCAGGGACCATACTCTCTAAGCCGAGTCCTGATTAAGAACTTCCCCCCACCCGTACAGACTCGCATCTGTGGTGACAACTGTCCAGTATATAGGGAAAAAGGATTTTCCCGACTGAAGCTTTGGGGACCGAAG
Source organism: Pelophylax lessonae (assembly GCF_965119305.1). Taxonomy (NCBI): domain Eukaryota; kingdom Metazoa; phylum Chordata; class Amphibia; order Anura; family Ranidae; genus Pelophylax; species Pelophylax lessonae. The sequence goes on along the minus strand of NC_138770.1, from coordinate 474,395,015 downwards.
CAACCAGATCAGAGACTCTGAATCCGAGAATCCAGAGAATTAAGGTGTTTGTTCCACTTAAGAAGAATTTCCTTTTAAAGAACCCTCGTGTGGAACTGAGCGAATGGGACACCATCAGTCACAGTAGGGGGCCAGTCTTTGGACATCAACAAACGAACCGCTGACTGGATCTTCTGGAGTTTTTCCGGAGGAAGAAACACCCTGGCAGGGGATGAGTCCAAGGTCAGGCCCAGATAGACCAGTCTCATGGAAGGGGTCAGAGATGACTTTTGAAGGTTCATGACCCAAACAAACTCCTCCAGAGTACTCATGGTGACCCCCAAATTTTCCGTCAGCAATGTGATCATCCAGGTAGCCCAGAACCGATACCCCCCGCTGTCGCAACAGTGCCAGGGCCGGGGCCAACACCTTTGTGAAGACCCGAGGAGTGTAGGCGAGACCAAAGGGTAACGCCACAAACTGATAGTGATCTTCTCCCGCGGCAAAACGGAGAAACCATTGGTGAGCAGCACAGATTGGAATGTGAAGGTAGGCATCCTTGATGTCTATTGAGGCCAGGAAGTCCCTCTGATGTAGGGAGGCCACCACTGTGCGAACAATTTCCATCTTGAACTTTTGAGCATGCACAAACACATTCAGAGCCTTTCGATCCAGGATCGGCCGCATCATGCCCTCCTTCTTGGGATTCGTGAAAAGGTTGGAATAAAACCCGTGAAAGCGTTCCGCATGCGGAACAGAAACTATCAATCCTTGCTGTAGCAAGTCCTGCACTGCCCCATAGAATGCTCACAAGCGATCCGGGGATAGTCGGACATTGGAAGGGAAAAACCTGACCGGAGGAACGGATCGAAACACGATCTTTTATCCGGACCACACAACCTCCCGGACCCATTTGTCTGGGATCCGGGCCATCCACACGTCCAAGAACCGGCAAAGGCGTCCCCCCACCCCAGTCACTGGTGAGGGCACACCTTCAGTCCGACGGGGCCTTGTTCGCAGGTCTGGGGGAACCGGACTTCTGTTTCCCAGACTAGGGACGCTTGGAAGCACCCAAGGGGGCCTTGAAGGGCTTAGCCTTATCGGCTGCCCCCGAGGGACAAGGAGGGGGGTCACAACAGAACAGAGGGAACCCTGGAGTGTGAGGGTCCGACCATCCCACAGAGAGGGCCCGCGTCCACCCCAAAATCCGCCAGGGAGGGGGGGGACGTTTACTCACCATACTGGGAACACAGGTGGGCGCCATCTCATGACAGGACCCCACTCCATCGGAGTAGGGGTGCTGTCGGCCAAATAGGAATGCTGCGACATTAGCCTAAACCCTGTCGTGTGCATCCTGGCGAAAGCATTTAACGCGCAGGGCCAGTACCGGTCCAGTGGGACTATGTTGCGGCCGACCCAGCGTGGAGCTAAGGCCTGCAAATGCATGATGGCCAGACTGGGTTGATCACTGGATATGGGGGTCCAGTCTGTTGCCCAGCCCAGCATAATTGCTTGAAGATCTCACAGGAAAAATTTTTCGGAGAAAAAAAGCCTAGCTAAAAAAAAACCTACATAAAAAAATTACTTCTATGCCAGTACCAAAGATCCCAATAAGAAACTAGGTCCTTACTCCTGACTAGGCAGATTAAAACTGACATCCAATGCAGCAAGAGAGAGGGTATAACCCCAGGGACTGCCCATAGACGTAGCCAGAAATTCTTTCTGCCTAGTGTCCTACTCCTGTAGGGGGCGGTATTACCCTACTGATATGCATCAGAGGACTGTGTCCGTCAATGAACGATAGAGAAAGGTTCTTTTTTAAACAGCAGCCTGCAAAACCTTGCGGTCAAAAGAGGCATCCGAAGATGCCAATGTATCTACTTTGTAGAATTTTGTGAACGTATGCACAGACGACCAAGTTGCCGCCTTGCAAACTTGCATCCATCATTGACGTCTGATAGCGAAAAGCCCAAGAGGCACTCAGCGCCCTAGTAGAATGTCCCTTCACAGGGAAAGGAGGAACCTGACCCTTCAGTGAATAAGCCTGATATGGATATGGTCGCAGCAGACGCAGCCAATCCTTTATGAGGTCCCTCGGTAAGGACAAAAAGAGCATCTGATTTTCTGAAAGACTGCCAGGAAAACCCTGATCGCCCAAACCACATCCAAAGAATGCAAGGCAATTTTCTTGGGATGCTTAGGCTAGGCACAATGTCTTCATTCAAATGAAATCAGAAACCACCTTAGGAAGAAAAGACTGATTAGGTCGGAGTACCACCTTATCTTTATGGACCACCGAATAAGGTGAGCGACAAGACAACGCTGCCAATTCAGACACTCTGCGGGCAGAAGTGATAGCCACCAAAAAGGCAACCTACTGAGACAATGAAAGCAGAGAAATCTCCAGAATGTTCTGAAAAGGAGGCTTTTGAAGAACAGATACCAAATTCAGATCCCACAGAGGTAGAGGGGATCGTCTCGGGGGAGCCATATGGCGCACTCCTTGAATGAAAGGAATCAAAGCATGCATAGCTAACAGTAGTTGAAAATATATAGCCAAAGCCGAAACTTGGCCTTTGATAGTGTCCAAAGCCAACCGCTGTTCAACCACTTTTGCAGAAAGGCCAAAACTCTAGCTACTGAAAACAAGTGAGGGTGCACCTTCAGTGATTCACACCATGAGATGTACGATTTCAACGTATGATGACAGATCTTTCTGGTGGTCACCTTCCTTGCTTGTAGTTCTCCAGGAACTCTAACTAGTAAATAAAAATGACATATAACAAAAAAATTTCCCCTTTAAATAGCGAAGACCGAAATCCAGGGAACTAGGTCCTACTCCTAAACTAGACAGAAACAAACTAAGGGCTGTAGCAGAGTGTGTAGGGTTATGCCTGCAGGAACAGCCCCATAGGTGTGGTAAAGCTTTTTCCTGCCTAGTGTCCTTTTCCTGATGGGAGGAACATAACCCAATGGTCTAAGAAGATATGGAGCTGTGTCTGTCAATGAACGATAGAGAAATGACTATATTTTTTTTTTTACACAAAGTTGTCACTTAAAATACATTGTGCTGCTTCTCCCTTAATATGGGGATACCCCATGTGTGAGACTTTTTGGCAGCCTAGTTGCGTACAGGACCCAGAAAACCAATCACTGCCTTCAGGCTTTTTTAACCACTTAAGCCCCGGAGGATTTGGCTGCTAAAGGACCAGGGGTTTTTTTGCGATTTTTTACTGCGTGACTTTAACGGACAATTGCGCGGTCGTGCAACGCTGTACCTAAACGAATTTGACGTCCTTTTTTTCCCACAAACAGAGCTTTCTTTTGGTGGTATTTGATCACCTGTGCGATTTTTTGATCACGCGCTATAAACAAAAAAAGAGCGTAAATTTTGCAAAAATAACAATATTTTTCACATTTTTTTATATGAAATTCCCCAAAAAAAAAGTAAAAATCAAAATTTAACATTTTTCGGCCAATTTGTTTTATGCTACCTATGTTTGGTAAAAAAAATCGCAAAAAGCGTATTTTGATTGGTTTGCGCAAAAGTTATCGCGTTTACTAACAAAGGGAAAGATTTTTGTCATTTTTGGTGTTTTTTTTTTTTAACGCGTAATGGTGGCGATCTGCGATTTTTTTTTCGGTACTGCGACATTGCGGCGGACAGATCGGACCCTTGACTGACATTTTTGACACTTTTGGGGGTACCAGTGACATTACTGCAGTAATCAGTGCTATACATATGCACTGTTACTGCAAAAATGACACTGGCAGGGAAGGGGTTAACTTTATTGGACAGGGAGGGGTTAAGTGTGTCCTAGGGGCGTGATTCTAACTGTGTAGGGACATTCCTATTGGTGTAAAAGCAAAGATCAACCGTTCTACATAGTAGAACGGACAGATCTTCACTTTTACACAGGGAGAACTGACAGGCAGCTTGTTTACACAAGCTGCTCTGTCTTTCTCCCTTCACAGGAGCGATCGCAGTGTGACTGGCGGACATCGAGTCCGCCGGTCACACGCACTGACTTGTCTGTGAACGAGCCGCGGCGGGCGCCCGCGATAGGCTCGCAAGTCAGTGACAGGCGAGTGACGTACCGATACGTCACTCTGCCTGGCCGGGGCTGACCGCCGCAGTATATAGTCGTGCGGCGGTCGGCAACCGGTTAAGGGCATAAATTGTTGATTTGACTGCTCACTATCTATCACAGTTTTGGAGGCCATGAAATGCCAATATAGCACAAAACAGAGTCCAGAGTCAAACCCAGATAGTCCAGTTTTGTGTGTGGAAACAGAGCAGACTTCTGAAGGTTCAGAAGCTCACAAACTCCCTCAGAGTTCGCAGAGTAATCTCCAACTTGTCCATCAGAGCAGTCAGAGGCTCCGCTCACAGAAGATCATCCAGGTACCCCCGTACCCCAATCCACCGCTGACGCAACAATGCTAGCACTGAGGCCAACACTTCTGTGAGGACCCGAGGAGCGGAGGTGAGACTAAAGGGTAACGCCATTACCGTGCAAATAAACTTCATTCGGAACGGCTGTACCTGCACAAAGCAGTTTAGCGCCTTGAGGTCCAGAATTGGACGTACCTTGCCTTCCTTCCTGGGAACTGTAAAGAGGTTTGAGTAAAACCCCTGAAAACATTCCGAAGTCGGGACCGGAACAATCACCCCTTGAAGTTACAAGTCTTGCACTTCCCCAAAGAGACACCGTAAGCGATCTAGGAACAAGTGCAGGTTGGTAGGGAAGAAGCTTTTTGGAGGATAGGACCGAAAATTTGATCTTGTAGCCGGACTGAATAAGTTTGTGGATCCACTTGTCCTGTACCAGGGAGGTCCATGGATCCGGAAACCAGCAAAGACGTCCCCCTACCTCAGATACGGGTGAGGGCTCCCCTCCATGCAGAGGAAGCCTTGTCTGCAGGTCTGGAAGAGCCCGCTCATGGCTTGCCAGACTAGGTCCCCTTGGAACCTCAATTGGAGGCCTTGAGGCACTTTGATCCCTTGTCTTGAGACCCTAGGGATGCAGGCCCAGCAAATTTCCTCAATAGAGCCCTGAGGCTGCCACAGCTGATAGATAATTATGAAACCACTGCCATTTGACCCACTTAGCACAGAGGCACAGAGGAACAAACAATGATTTCTTCTGAATAACAAAAGGTAGGACTCTGCAACAAAGTTTGTTAAAATCGTTGCAATTTACATAGATCACCCAGGGGTGTTTTTTTCTCAACAAAAGTGGAGTTATGCTTTAAATGTTCCAGGCTAGGGTGTCTCAAAACATGATGGCCATCTAACATCTTTCAAGAACCTATGTGAAAGTGTGCCCTAGACTGTGCCGTGCTGTACCCCATACTAATACTGTACTAGTGTGTGGTAGCGACGGAAACAGTCCCTGATGCAGAGACCAGGTTGGCCAGGACTGAAGGGAAAAAAAAGCGGGTGTCACGCCTATATCCGCGTTTTCTACAGACACGACATCTTCTTTGGGTAGGGGTACTAGGGAGGACATTCGGAAAATGCCTCTCATGCAGCCGGCTCACTGCATTTGGATTGTGAATTTGGGCCACAGCTCCTTCTGAATACAAAAGGGCTGTGATAACCTCTTCCTAGAATTTTAGGAAGGATTCACTTCTTCCTGACGCTTTGTATAGCACATAAGCATTCAGCAGAGCCAATTAGAATAGGTATACACACACTTCTTTGTACCAGTGTCTGGCCTTATGGTCAATTAAGTACGGCACCATCATCTGGTTGTTGAAGTCCACCCCTCCCATGTAAAGGTTATATTCATGGACACAGAGGGGCTTCTCAACACCACCAGTCGCCATTGCAATTTGGACTGTTGTATCTGCGTAAACAGAGGACTGAACGAAAACATTCCGTGTGTCCCTCCACTTCACTGCAAGCAATTTATTACACTTCAAGTAGGCTCTCTCTCTCAGTCGAAGTCGGGAATCTAAAAGCCGTTGGGGGGAAGCCCTGGCAATTAGGTCACACGGTGCCACATGCACCAATTTCAAAATCAAAAAGGTGACTAAAAAGTGGCACGCTTGTGTAATAAATGTCTACGTATAAATGGTACCCCTTCCCGAATAAGGGTGGCACCAAGTCCCAAACAATCTTGCCGCTGCTCCCCATCTAGTCTGAGCAGTTGGGGGCTCCACATTTCTATCTTTTCCCTTGTAAATCCAGAAACTACTTTCATAGCCTGTTGCCCTGTCACAGAGCTTATACATCTTGACCACACATCTGGCACGCTTGCTGGGGAGAAACTGAAAGCAAGGCGGCCAGAAAATTTAATCAGGGGGTCATCAACGCAGACAGCTTGTCGAGGTGTATACAAGGCTGCAAACTTTTGGTTGAAGTGATTTACGAGGGGCTGAATTTTGTGGAGCTGGTCATATCCAGGGTCACCCCGAGGACGACAGAGTTCATTGTCACTGAAATGCATGAATCGCAAGATTTGCTCGTATCTAGTCCTGGCCATGGCAGCATAGAACATTGGCATATGATGAATTGGGTCAGTGGACCAATATGACCGCAACTCACTCTTTTTTAAAAATGCCCATGAGGAGGGATAGGCCCAGAAAGGTTTTAAATTCGGAACAGTGATAGGTTTCCATGCAAGTTCTCTGGCAAAAGTCAAACTTAAATTTGCAGCGAATTGGCACATAAATTGCTTTGGTCCACAATAGATCTGTAAAGATCCTCCGTGAAAAACAGCTCATTAAAACCAAGGGGAGTAAAATTGGTTGTTTCCACCTGAATTCCAGGTTTGCCAGTGAATGGGGGGGGGGGGGGGGGGGAGTACGGGCGCTGCAGAAGTGGTGGGCTCCCAATCAAGATTTGCAAGTGCATCAGGAAGGACACTATGGGCTCTACGGGCCTGTCTTTGAATTATTGGTGGCTGCGGGACACTACTTGTGTTAGCCGCCGCACCAGCTTGAACTACACTTATGGGACTCGCCACGTCACCAAGTGTTCCTGCAGTGCTGGTTTGACCATGACCAGGATGTACTAGGCCGCTGGTGCTTGCCAGCTCACCAGAAGGTTGAGTGGCACTAGTACCGACACTTTGCTGCATACCATAACCCTGCAATTGTTGCACCTCAGCATCAGAAGAACGGGGTCGGGTATGCCTGGCCTTAGCAGGGACCACTACTCCGTTGTCAGCACCATCTGTCAGGGTGCCGCTGCTCTTTACAGGTTTTAATACTGAGCCTGATTCTGACAGTGAGGCTTCCCCATCGCCCTCATCTGTCATGCTCAGCATCGGGTAGGCCTCTTCACTAGTGTACCTTTGTTTGGACATTTTGGCCAAATACATTTTTAGGTACCTAGTGTGACTCGCAGGTAAAAAAGCACCTGGTTGTCAAGGACTGTTTGAACCGCTACCAAAAAATTTAGCTGCCAGTGCTAGCAGAGATCAGGCCTGACTCTGCTAACGCTGCGGTTTAGTGTGCTGTGTATCGGAAGTGACAGTATTGTGCTGGCAGGTGTCAGGTGCCTGGTCTGTAACTGCGTCCTCTCAGCTGTAAAGGACTTATCGAAACTAAGTTACTATTTGTTTTAAAATAAATGGATTACAAACCTACTACTCCATAAAGGCTTTTCAATTCTTCCTCTATATCTGCATGGATTCCATCCGTGTGTTTGGTGGTCCGCTATGGGGATTTGTGTATGAGAACAACACCCTTGATTTTAAGCTGCTTTTGACTGCCTGTAATAGGGGTCATTGACATTCGGTAAGTGGGATGTGCATGTGGTTTCGGTGAAGGAGAGCACTAACCCACGAACACGAGTTGCTGGTGGTCTGAAGGAATAGGATCCCACTATACCTTATTTTTGGACACTTTACATATTTATTGATTTGAACACAGAATTCACAAATTTATTGTTGGACTTGTGTATATGTATTTTATGAGCGAGGTCTCCCCCTCCTTTTTTCACACTTATGTACTCACTGTCTGATGCTCTCTTTTCTCACACTGGAACCAAAAAGGGATCCTGGAGAGAAGATTGCATAATTTCCTGTGCCTGTGTTTAGATTACACAGGCACAGGACATCCTGCAATTGGTCAGAACCGATCACCAGGTCCAGGCCAAAAATCATTGGCCTGATCAGTTCTGAACCGAATCAGCATATTGTGGGGATGGTGCGTGCGCCCCTTAGTCCCGCGTGCAACCGACGTGCAGTTACCTTGGTTCGAGCAGCCGAGCCACCTTGCCAAAAACTGCGGCAGGTGGTCAGCAACTGGTCAAAGGGTATTTTCAATTTAATTGAGGAGCAAAAAGAATTGGAGTTGGCAGTGACAGGGTTGGTGAGTGCATAGTCGGGCTCCTGCATTTTGTACCAGCTGCAAATGCTGTGACTCTTTCTCAAGGAGACCATAGTGCAGGTAGTTGCTGTAATCCAATTTGGATCCTACAAAAACATGGATTAATTTTGGCATATCTTGAAATATGCCTCAAATGGAGGAAGGAAAACCTGTTTAGCTCATCCATTGTATCTGTGTCAGTAAGACACAGATACAGTGGATCACCTGCATCTTGGTCCCAGGTTTACCAAAGTCTAGTTAAAAGACTGGTAGAGTTGTTTGTCATCTGTATGGCAATGGCAGCTAAGACCATGGTGTTGGATATTTTCCAGTGAGATCATGTACACACCACACAACACTGGTTACAAAATGGAGCCCTGTGGCTCCCCTAATGTAATGCAAGTGAAGAGGATAAGTATATTCCTGGTGACCCGTTTGTGACCTCCTTGATCAGAAAGATTTTAACCAGCTAAGCACTGTAGTCCACAGAACATCTTTACGCAATCCAGTAAGAGTTTATGGTCTACAGTGTTAATTGTGGCAGAAAGATCAAAGAGGATAAGGATAGAACATTCTCCCTTGTCATCAATCCATTCAATAGGACCAGTGCTGTTTTTCTACTTTTTTCTTCTAAAATTTACTGAAATTTGTCAAAGATTTTGTTATTTGACAGCCAGGCTTCCAATCTGTTTGTAGCTACTTTTTAACCATTTGCTGCCCGCCAACCCACCATCAAATGACGGCGGAGCGGTGCAGCTCTCAGGTTATGTTCGGGGCACGCAGCGCGGTGATAGCGGCTGCACCAGGTTTCTAGTACACAGCGGGTCCCGATCTTGGTAAAGAGCCACTTAGGTGGCTCTTCACCAATGTGATCGGCTGTGAACAATCACAGCCAGTCACATGTAAATGAGGAAGTGCCGTTTTTCAGCTCTCCTCACCTCACACTGTCCGAGTGTGTGGCGAGGAGTGTCGATCAACAGCTCCTTCTCGAAGGGGAGTACAAGACAAGTAATCAGGGCACTGATGATCAGTGCCCTGATTACATTACAGTAAACATGGTACATCAGTTAACCGAATCAGTGCCAATCAGTGAACCCAATCAGTGCCCATTGGGATGCCAGTCAGTGCCCATCAGTGCCTGCTCATCTGTGCTGCCCATCAGGGTTAACCAGTGCCACCCATCTGTGCCCACCAGTGGTGTCCATCAGTGCCAACTATCAGTGCGGCATATTAGTGCCACCTCATCAGTGCCCTTCAGTGCCACCTCATTAGTGCCCATAAGTGCCACCTCATCAGTGCCGCCTCATCAGCACACATCAGTGAGGAGAAAAAATTACTTATTTACAAAATTTACTGACAGAAACTAAGAAAAACTTTTTTTTTCTTTCTTTTTTTAAGTAAAAAAAAAAAAACCCCAGCTCTGGTTAAATACCACCAAAGGAAAGCTCTATTTGTGTGAAAAAAATGAGAACATTTTCATTTGGGTACAGCATTGCATGACCGCGCAATTGTCATTCTAAGTGTGAGAGCGCTGAAAGCTGAAAATTGGCCTGGGCACGAAGGGGGTGAAAGTGCCCTGTATTGAAGTGGTTAAATCCCATCTTTAAAAAAGGGCAGCCAAGAATTCTATCTAAGAAAGACTTTTTTTTTTTTTTTTAAAGCAATGGCCTGATAATGGTTTCCTTACTTCGTTACAGTCAGTCAGGTTGAAACACTAGTCCATTTATTTCAAGAAAAAAAAAAAAAACACAAATAAAAATCATCCATATACAGCAAACAACCCTATACCCCCAATTGATCTACAGGAAGCCAAAAACCTTAATAAAGCATGATCCAATTCACTCCAGTGGTGGAAATAAATTCCTTCCTTATCCCTTAGGAGGCAATCGGATATTCCCTGGATCAACTACCCCTGGTATTATTACCTCTAAATGTAAATATCCAGTTATATTTTGTGCATTTAGGAATGCATCCAGCTCTTTTTTAAAGCCATCTACTGAGCTGGCTAAAATCAGTTCTTAAGGGAGTCCATTCCACATTTTCACGGCTCTTACTGTGAAAAAGCCTTTCCGTATGTGAAGGTTAAAGTAGAACTATAGGCAAAACTTTTTTTTAAATTTTGGATAGAGCAAGGAGAGGTCAGATTTTTTTCGCCATCTGTGTCCCATTGCAGAGATTTCTCTTCACTTCCTTTCCCATAGCCAAACAGGAAGTGAGAGCAAATCCCTGCAACTTAAGAGACTTCTTTGGGGACCCCTAGGTCACCAGAACTAGTGTTTCCATGGAAGATTTATTTTTTACTTTCACTTTCAATGATAACGGTAAACAGGACAAATAGAGAGGGTAAATCTCTTTAACAGGGGCACAGACAGCAATAAAAACAAACAGGTGTTCTAATCCCTCTCCACTCTATCCAAAACGAAAGAAAAAGTTTTGTTTTAGTTATACTTTAAGAGCCGGTTCACACTGCCGCGACCACTAAAGTCGCCTCATAAGGGGCGACTTATAGCGCGACTTCGGCGCGACTTGTGAATTATTTTACGCGAGACGACTTTGTATTTGGCCAATCAGAATATGATGTGTTGTGACCTAATTTCCCTTTCCTTTTTTTTTTTTTTTGCTGGCATTTATCGGGCATTTTTGGGCGTCTTTGGAGGCAGGCATGTCTTTAGTGTCTGGGGGGTCTAAAAAGTGTACCTGTGAAGTTTCATCTCTGTAGCATGTCCAGAACCAGAAAAAAAAACGGAATTTTTGTAAAATCTTACCTGTAAAATTCCTTTCTCTGAGTCCTCCGACAGTCGCCGCCTCTTCATATTCGTCACATATGGGGTATTAGACTTTGCTCCAAAGGAGTAGCTAGGCAACAGAATATGTTAACATTAAAGCTTTTAACATATCCCACCCTCAAGGGGTGGTCCCCTCAGTCAATACCCTCCTACTTCCTGCAACCATATCTCAGTTTCAGTGGAATAGCAGTAGAGTATACAACCAAACCCCAAAAGAGGGGCGGCGACTGTCGGAGGACTCAGAGAAAGGAATTTTACAGGTAAGATTTTACAAAAATTCCGTTTTCTCTTACGTCCTCCGACAGTCGCCGCCTCTTCATATTCGTCACATATGGGGACGTCCCAAAGCAGTGCAGACATGAGGGGTGGGAAACGCATCCGCGCCGAAAGGCAACGCAGTCTCCGCATCAAAGAAAGGAACCTTACCAAAGGAAGGAAACCAGCTGGGCTACAGGAAAAACAAGTGCTCAACAGGAGCAACAACCCAGGAAAAGACAAATAACCAGGGGATAAAAAACTTATCCCAACAGCCAGAGGTCCCCAACAAGGGACCCTAGGGAATTGCCGCACTAAGAACCTTGCGGCCAAAGGAAGCATCCGCCGATGCCTGAACATCTACTTTGTAGAATTTTGTGAAAGTATGCACGGTCGACCAGGTCGCCGCCTTACACACCTGGGCTACAGAAGCCCCATGACGACAGGCCCAAGACGTACTCAGAGATCTAGTAGAGTGCGCCTTCACAGGCACAGGGGGAACCTTCCCCTGCAAAGCATACGCCTGTTCAATGGTCTGCCTGATCCATTTGGCGATGGTAGAGGCCGACGCTGCCATGCCCTTCCGAGGACCCTCTGGAAGAACAAACAAGGAGTCCGTCTTTCGAAAAGACTCAGTCGATTTAAGGTAAACCCTTATCGCCCGAACAACATCCAAAGAATGTAGTCTCACCTCCTTTGGATGTTTAGGCTTCGCGCACAGCGAAGGCAAGACAATATCCTCATTAAGATGGAATTCCGAAACTCGCTTCGGAAGAAAAGAAGGATTAGGTCGCAAGACCACCTTATCCAAATGAACAACCAGATACGGAGACTTGCAGGACAAAGCCGCCAGCTCCGACACTCTGTGAGCCGAAGTGATCGCAACCAAAAAGGCGACCTTTTTGGACAACATAGACAACGAGATCTCCCTGATCTGTTCAAAAGGAGCACGTTGTAACACAGATAGAACGAGATTCAAGTCCCAAGGGGGCAGAGGATCCCTCCTAGGAGGAACCAGATGCCGCACTCCCTGAACAAAAGTGCCAACCAAGGAGTTGGAAGCCACGGGACGTTGAAACAGAACGGCCAGCGCAGACACCTGACCCTTTATCGTAGCCAGCGCCAAACGCTGATCGACACCCGTTTGAAGGAAGGACAGTACTCGGGAAACCGAGTACGTGCGGGGTGAAAACCCCCTGGACTCACACCAGGCAAAATAGGCCTTCCAAGTACGGTAATAAACCTTCCCCGAGGAAGACTTCCTCGCGTTGATCAAGGTATGAACGACCTCTGGGGAGAGACCCTTCTCCTTCAGGACCTCGGTCTCAACAGCCAGGCCGTCAAAGCCAGCGACTGTAAAGCAGGATGGTATATCGGTCCTTGAGACAGGAGATCGTCTCGAAGAGGCAGACGCCATGGGGCGTCGACCGCCAGATTCACGAGGTCTGCGTACCAGGACCGGCGAGGCCAGTCCGGTGCCACAAGAATCACCGTGCTGCGTTCCGAGTGTAACCTGCGAAGGAACCTGGACAGCGACTGAATCGGTGGAAACGCGTACATCAGCCTGTACTGATGCCACGGGGCCACTAACGCGTCCGACGCGTCTGCCCGAGGGTCGCGCGTCCTTGCCACGAACCTTCTCACCTTGTTGTTGAGACGAGACGCGAACAGGTCCACATCTGGAAGACCCCACTTCGCGCACAACATCTGGAAGACAGCCGGGTGGAGGGACCATTCCCCCTGATCCAGGGTCTGGCGACTCAGATAGTCCGCCTGCCAGTTCTCCACCCCCGAAATGTGAACCGCCGTTATCGCCGGGACATGAGTCTCGGCCCAAGACAGAATGTCGGCCACTTCTCGAGCCGCTCGGGCACTCCTGGTGCCCCCTTGGTGGTTGATGTAGGCCACCGCCGTGGCATTGTCCGTCTGCACCCGAACCGGGCAGCCCTGCAGCCGGTCCGTCCAGCGATGAAGACAGAGATTTATCGCACGCAATTCCAGAATGTTGATCGGAAGGGAGGACTCCCCCTCCGACCAAGTCCCCTGGGCGGACAGAACGCCCAGAACACCACCCCAGCCCGACAGGCTGGCATCCGTGGTGATTACCGTCCACGAGATAGGACGAAACAACTTGCCCCCGGACACCATCGGGGACTGGAGCCACCACAGAAGGTCTCTTCTGGTGCGATGACTCAACGAGATTTGAAGATCCAGAGATTGAGGTCGCCCGTCCCACATGGACAGGATCTCCGCTTGGAGACCCCGCGTGTGAAACTGGGCGAAGGGAATCGCCTCGAAGGCCGAGACCATCAATCCCAGACATCTCATGCACGTCCGCAGAGACGAGTGCGGAACGTCCCTGAGGGACCCGACTTCCTCCTGAAGAGTTCTGAGTTTGTCTTCCGGCAGGAAGACCTTCGCCTGCACCGAGTCCAGAATCATTCCCAGGTAGGGAAGACGAACCGACGGACTCAGTGTCGACTTTGGAAAATTTATCGTCCAACCAAACTCCTGCAGAGTTTGCATCGTGACAGACAGGTCCTTCTCCAGACCCTGGCTGGTCGCAGACCGAACCAGAATGTCGTCCAGATACCCCAGGACAGAAATGCCCTGGGCCCTCAATAATGCCAGAACCGGTGCAAGCACCTTGGTGAAGACCCGCGGAGCCGAGGCGAGACCAAAAGGCAACGCCACGAACTGGTAGTGATCCTCCGCAATGGCAAATCGAAGGTACCTCTGGTGACCCCTGAAAATGGGGATGTGAAGACACGCATCCTTCCATGCGGAACTTGCGAACCCGCACAGAGCGGTTCAGAGCCTTCAAGTCCAGAATTGGACGAACCTTGCCCTCCTTTCTGGGCACGGTGAACAGATTGGAATAAAACCCCCAAAATCTGTCCCGATGAGGCACCGGAACTACCACTCCCTGAGCCCTCAGGTCCCGCACCGCCAGGTGCAGGTCCCGTAAACGCTCTGGAGACAGTTGAAGATTTGAGGGAAAAAATCTGCTCTCCGGCCGAGAGAGAAACTCGATCTTGTAACCAGATCGAACGATCTCCTGAACCCATCTGTCCCGCACGCGGGCCAACCAGGGCTGAAGAAAACCGAGCAAGCGTCCCCCCACCCCAAAACTGCTTGAGGGCGCCCCTTCAGGCCGCACTGTTATGGGCTGCGGATCCGGATTGACCGGACTTCTGTTTTCCAGACCAGGGCTTCTTCTGAGAGCCTTGACCTTTGAACGGTTTGCCCTTGTAGTGCGACCGAAAGGCACGAAAGGACCCCTGAGGGGGCCGAAAATTAGCATGCTTCTTCCCAGAAGCCCCCTTAGCCTTGGGGAAATGGGGCAAGAGAGTGCTCTTACCTCCGGTGATCCCCTTAATCAACACATCCAAGGACTCCCCAAAAAGGCGAGACCCATCATAAGGCAGATTGGCTAAGGTCTTACGTGAAGACTGGTCCACCGACCAACATTTCAACCAAACCAGGCGGCGAGACAACACCGCCACGCTGTGCACACGTGCAGCCAACGGGACTAGGTCCAAGTCCGCATCACACAGATACATGACACCCTGGTGGATTTGATCCACCATATCCAGGGTCGCCGGCGAGGCCGAAGCGGCCACTAGGACGCGCCTAAGCATCTGCGTCCAACTTGCGACCGCCTGGGCCGCCATGAGAGAGGCAAACAGAGCCTTAAGCATAGAGCCCGTAACAGAATAAGTATGACGGGCAAGAGACTCCAATCTCCTATCCGTGGCATCACAGAACACAGGGGAATCCTCTGCAGGAATCGCAGTGGATTTGTTTAAAACCGCAATTGCGTGATCCACTGGGGGTGGCACACACCACCTTTCATCAGTGGAAGGCGAGAAAGATAACGCAGCTTGAACCTACTTGGTACAGCAAAAGGTTTGCGCAGATTGCGCCATTGTTCCTTAACAGCGCGCTGAAAATCATCATTGCAGGGAAAAACCTGCGGCGTCCTGCGTTTTCTCTGCGTCCCATAAGCCGCCAAGGCAGCGGGGGGACACACTTCATCCTGCAAACGCAGCGTTTGTTTTATGGAAGCAATCAATTCATCCATGATTGCAAGCTCTTCAGGCGAGCCAGGGGGAGAATTATCAACCCCTTCAACTTCAGCCTCCACCTCGGACCCCACTAGATCCAGGGAGGAGCGGGACCCCGATAAGGAGGCCCCCGCCATAACAGCCCCATCACCTTAACCCTCAGAATCAGAGGAAAGAGAAACTCTGGGTCTTTTAGTAGATTGAGCAGCCACCAGCATCTGCACCTGAGCAGCAAGGCCAGCCACAATAGTGGCTAAATCCCCCCCCTGGGGGGGAAACAGCGGTCCCCTGGCTTTCCACCAAGGCGGTAGGAAATTTGCCCTCCTGAGAATCCATTGCCCCTATTACAAATGCTGGATAATAAAGGGTTAACTGCCCCTTTAACAAGCGCGGCGAGCGCAGCCCACCGCACCACACACAAGCACAATGAGACCCCCACAGGGACAATAAAACTGACACAGGCAATGGATAAGAAGGATATAACCTGAGGAGACCCTCGCCGCTGCTGCTGCCTCGATCGGTGTTCCTGGAGAAGAGGAAGTGATGCTGCCAGGGCGCTCTATGAAAGCCTATGGGAGGCTACAAGAAAATGTCCGCCATGCATGTAGAACATGCGGCCGGAGCGAGTGTAGGCAAAATGGCGCCGTTTGGCGCCGAAACCGCCGCTCCACAGTACAGTAATGCACACATGTCATCCATGTATAAAAAAACATGTCAGATCGCCGCAGCGATCGCTGTATAGTGCCCAAACATGCCCAAAACATGCCCCACAGCACACAGCTTCTCACACTGACAAAGCTGACACACAGTGTCACACAGCTCCCCCCCCCCCCTTGCAGCCCACAGCATGCAGCCGAGTGATAGGGAGACAAACAGTGTGAACAGAGGCAGGTTACACAGTCCCAGACTGACACCCCCCCAGACAGACAGGTCCCCACATAGATACACTTACCTCACAATGGCGTGGGGGACCCGCACAGGCGAACAAGCCGCTGCACATGAGGCAGGGAGAGTCGCATACAAGACGCACAGAATGGGGGTTAAGAAACCGCACAGCGTCCAGTGAGGTAGCCACCTCACCAATCATCCCTGCACCGAACAGGGATGGGTCGTTCACTGTACCAGGAGCGTTACCTGGCTGAACGCTCGATGGCAGGCTGGGAAGCCACTGACCCACGACCTGCGACCAGGGGGATCAGCCCGAGACCCAGCCCGCATGATCCTCTTCATCCGAAGAACTAACTAATGCTGACAAAAAGAACAGCTAAGTAAAGGTAGAGAGAAAACTCAAACTAAAAATCAAAAAAGAAGAAAGAGTCTGGGGCACAAAGCCCCAGCACAGAGAGAGCCAGCCACTCCTGACAAGCTAGACATTGAAACTGAGATATGGTTGCAGGAAGTAGGAGGGTATTGACTGAGGGGACCACCCCTTGAGGGTGGGATATGTTAAAAGCTTTAATGTTAACATATTCTGTTGCCTAGCTACTCCTTCGGAGCAAAGTCTAATACCCCATATGTGACGAATATGAAGAGGTGGCGACTGTCGGAGGACGTAAGAGAAAGAGCATTTTTCTTATAATTTTTATTAGAACAGGAATATGGCTTCTCTGCAGCTGGCCGTTTTTCTTGCAGGCATTTATCGGGCATTTTTGGAGGCAGGCATGACTTTTTTTGGATTTAGTGTCTGGGGGGTCTAAAAAGTGTACCTGTGAAGTTTCAACTCTGTAGCATGTCCAGAGCCCCAAAAAAATATTTTTCTTATAATTTATAATACAGCAGTGTGGCGGCTTCTCTACACCTTGCATTTTTTCTTGCAGGCATTTATCGGGCATTTTTAGAGGCAGGCATGACTTTTTTTGGATTTAGTGTCTGGGGGGTCCAAAAAGTGTCCCTGTGAAGTGTCATCTCTATAGCATGTCCAGAACCAGAAAAAAAAAGCATTTTTCTTATAATTATTAATACAGCAGTGTGGGTTCAGTGGGTTCAGTGTGGGTTCTGGACATGCTACAGAGCTGAAACTTCACAGGTACACTTTTTTGACACCCCAGACACTAAATCCAAAAAAGTCATGCCTGCCTCCAGAGACACCAAAAAAATGCCCGATAAATGCCAGAGAAGCCGCCACACTGCTGTATTAATAATAATAAGAAAAATGCTATTTTTTTCTGGTTCTGGACATGCTACAGAGATGAAACTTCACAGGTACACTTTTTGGACCCCCCAGACACTAAATCCAAAAAAAGTCATGCCTGCCTCCAAAAATGCCCGATAAACGCCTGAAAGAATAACGGCCAGGTGCAGAGAAGCCATATTCATGTTCTAATAAAAATTATAAGAAAAATGCTCATTTTTTTCTGGTTCTGGACATGCTACAGAGCTGAAAAACTTCACAGGTACACTTTTTAGACCCCCCCCAGACACTAAATCCAAAAAAAGTCATGCCTGCCTCCAAAAATGCCTGATAAATGCCTGCAAGAAAAAATGCAAGGTGTAGAGAAGCCGCCACACTGCTGTATTAATAATTATAAGAAAAATTATATTTTTTTGGGGTTCTGGACATGCTACAGAGCTGAAACTTCACAGGGACACTTTTTAGACCTCCCAGACATTAAATCCAAAAAAAGTCATGCATGCCTCCAAAAATGCCCGATAAATGCCTGCAAGAAAAACGGCCAGGTGTAGAGAAGTCATATTCATGTGCTACTAAAAATTATAAGAAAAATGCTCTTTTTTTCTTGTTCAGGATCATTTTTATGGAAAGTCGGATCACAAGTCGCTTCAATTAAGATAAGGAGGAGATTTCCCATTGAAGTATATGGGACAAGTCGGATCACAAGTCGCCTCAAAGTAGTACAGGACCCTTTTCTGAAGTCGGAGCCACTTCAGTAGTGCCAATTAAGACGGCACTGATTAACATTGCTTTTGTTATGTCAAGCGACTTGGGGGGTCACAAGTCGCGCTAGTGTGAATGGGCTCTTAATCTCTTTTTCTCCTGGCGTAAAGAGTGCCCCTTGCCCTCTGTAATACCCTGAAAACAAGTAATGCTATTGTTTACTATATGGACCACTTATGTATTTTCACATGTTGATTATATCCCCCCCTTAATCGCCTCTTCTTAAGAAAGAAATAATTATGTTGAGCTAATTTTTCCTCATAGCTGAGCTCTTCCATGCCTTTTATCAGTTTGGTTACCTTTCTCTGCAATTTCTCCAGTTCTCCAGTATCCTTTTTGTGAACTTGTGACCAAAAATGAATTCCAGATGAGGTCTTGCTAAAGATTTGTACAGGGGCAAAATGATGTCTCTCTCTGGAGTCTATATCTCTTTTAATACAATATTTTGATAACTTCAGGTTCACAGGAAGAATCACAGGGGCTCTATGATCATTCCAGGGAGAAGAACGGTCAGCTGTGTTTACAACAGCTGACCGTTCTCTCTCAGCGGGGAACGATCGAGGGTGTCAGGCGGCAATCGGAGCCGCCTACCCGCTGCATCGGCTTCCCCTAGCCTCCTGGCCGCAACCGACGTATAGCTACGTTGGTTTGCCCAGGAGCGGCTGCCTGCTGCAGTATGACTGCGGCAGGCGGTCATAAAGCGGTTAACAGTTCTTTCCTTTTCCTTCCTGGAGCCTATTGAGATGAGTATTCCTCTGATATATGTTTTATGCGCCTCCCATATCGTAGCGTCTGAGACATCTGGGGTTTCATTCTCTAAAAAGTATTGTTTCAGTTCTTTCTCTATCCTTTTCCCTACTTCTATATCTTGTATTAAATCTTCATTAATTCTCCAATTATTTATCCGTCTCTGAGAACCTGAAAGTTTTATTTTCATCGTAACTGGGGTGTGGTCTGATATGGTCATTGTCCCTATTGCTGTAATGACGAGTGCTTCTATCAACCTGTGTTCTATCATAATATAGTCTAATCTTGAGTACATAGAGTGCACAGGGGAAAGGAAGGAGTAATCCCTCTCACCAGGATGTTGGATTATCCAAGCATCTACCAGCTGATACTGAAAAAGCTTGTTCCTTACCATCCCGAGTTGATGTCCCCCCATCGCCCGTGCACTGGATGTACAGTCCAGAAACTGATCCATGCAGAAGTTAAAGTCCCCTGCTTTTTTTTTTTAAATATCCTATCAGGTTTTATTTGGGCAATATACATTTGCCAGAGGACAATTCAATCCTTGTAGTTGTCCCTTCAGGAAGCTATATCGTCCTTCTGGGTCAACCATCCTTTCTTCAAAGGAGAACCTCACATCCTTCGCAAAGCCGATTGCTATCCCCTTTGCTCTTTTGGTTGGGAAGTCTCCATTATACCAGACCAGATAATATTTTGAGTATATTTTCACATTTGTATCCAGTATAATATATGTCTCCTGTAAAAATACTATACCCGCAGAGTTTCGTCTAAGTTCTTTTAATACCTTGTGTCTTTTAGTTGGCGTATTAAGACCTCCAACTTTGTATGTCAAGAAATTTAGGGTGTTTATGTCGTCTCTCCTTCCCCTCCCATCTCCTGAAATGTATTGCCTCTCCTTCTCCCACCTAGCCGAGGCCGGATGCAGGGGCGGAAGTCCTCCATGGGGATTTAAACCTGAGTTCCATAGGGGAGGCGACATCAACAAGTATTACCATGGAGTCAGAACATTCTTGTTTTTTCCTTAATTCAGTAAAGATCTGAATATTTGCGCTTTCATAATTTATGGGTAACTTTCTTTTCAGGCTTTCCCAGATCTGGGCCTTTTCTGCATATCTCTGAAATCTTATAACTACATCCCTGGGGGCGTCCGCTGGTATACTTTTTCTTCTGACCAGGTGTACTCTCTCCACCTTTATCTGTTCTGCTTCTCTTCTACCCAGCAGTGGATTGAACATTTTTCTTCATTTTGTCTGTTAAATCCTCTCCATGTGTCAGTTTTGGCAAGCCACGAATTCTCAAATTCTTCCTCCTACTCCAATTTTCTTGATCCTCCATTTTATATGCGAGGTTTCTAAAATCCATTTTTAAATCTTTCATCTCTCTTTTTAGATCTTTTATTATTTTAATGTAGCTGTCTTGTCTGTTTTCTAGGTCTTCCAGTCATGTTAATAGATGACCCAGGTCTCTGTGAATTGTTGTCAATTCTATTCGTAAGGATTTTTCTCATGCTGCAAGCGTGGCCACCATTTCCCCCTTTGTGGGCGGTTGATGACACGCTATTTGCTCTGCATTCTGATCCAGCCCTGCATCAGCTTCTGAGACTTGGTCTGGCCCCGCTTCTAATATCTAGGCCTTGTGATGTTCCATGTGGTTTCTCTAGGTTCTGTTTATCCAGAGTATCCTCTTGTATCATAAAGATTTTGATCGTACTGGGGCTAGAACTCACTTTAGGTTTTTGCGCTCGCACCGCCTCTTATTGATCTACCTCTCATGTTGTCAAATATGTGCCGTCTCATTGCCAGATGGTACAGCTGCTCCCCAGCGAGCTCTCACTCACGCGCCATGCAGGCTCCTCCCCCTTGTTTAAGAGTTTAATAACGCTCTTGGCCTATAACTTGAACACAAGGTTGCATCTCTCTCTTCTTTTGGTATTACCGTTACAAATACTTGTAATGATTCTGCTCTCATTTCCTTTCCTTCTGCTATCCCATTCATATATTTGCATAGTTTTGGCACTAATATTTCCACGAACCTCCTATAATAGCGGATCGTAAATCCCTCAGGACCAGGCTTTTCCCTGTCGCTGGGTTTATAGTGCCATCATTATCTCCTCCTGTAATATTGGTGCGTCTAATGCTTGCAGTTTTTCTGCTGAAATTCTATGTATTTTTGTATCTTTTGGTTTCTTTTTTGTTCTATTTCTTGTGACCCTTTTTGCCTTGCTGTGTTTACATAGTTAGTCAGGTTGAAAAAAGACACAAGTCCATCTGGCTCAACCAATAAAAAAAAAACACCATTAACTGCTTCCGGACCGCCCAACGCAGTTTTACTGCGGCAGGCAGCCCCTCCTGCGCGAACCGACGTAACTCTATGTCTGTCGCGTGCCTGCAGCTAGGGGGCAAGCACGCGCCACTGCCGATGCGTTCCGCCCCCACTCGTTAGCGGGGACTCCGATGCACGAGGCAGGGGGCTTAGATTGCCGCCTGCCACCCGCGATCGCTCACTGCTGAGAGAGAAGGAGGGTCAGCTATTATAACCTTCTATATAGGATCACAGGTCTCTGTGATCATTTCAAAAGCCCAACTCCCATACAGTTAGAATCACTCCCCTATGCTCACATTTAACCTCTTGATCACCCACAGTGCTAACCCCTTCCCTGCCAGTGTCATTATTACAGTACCAGTGCATATTTTTAGCACCGATTACTGTAGTAATGTCACCAGTCCCCCCAAAAGGGTCAAAACTGTCAGTTAGGGGTCCGATCTGTCCGCCGCAATGTCGCAGTCGTGCAAAAAAATCGCAGATCGCTGCCATTACTAGTAAAAAAAAAAAAAACAATAAAAATGTCATAAATCTTTCCCGTAGTTAGTAGACGCGATAACTTTTGCGCAAAACAATCAAAATACGTTTATTGCAATTTTTTTTACCAAAAATATGTAGCAGGAAAACAAATTAGCCTAGAATGTTAAAAAAAATTTAGATTTTTAAATTTTTGGGGGGAATGTTATATAGCAGAAAGGGAAAATTGTTTTTTTTTTTTTTTTCAGAATTGTCGCTATTTTTTTGTTTTTAGCACAAAAAAATAAAAATTGCACAGGTGATCAAATAGCACCACACTAAAGCTCTATTTGTGGGGATAAAAAGGACATCACATTTATTTGGGTACAGCTTTGCACGACCTCGCAATTGTACGTTAAAGTGCCGAATTGCAAAAAAATTGCCTGGTCATAAAAGGGGCAAATCCAGAAGTGGTTAAAACACCATAAAAACTTTGGAATGCTTTGGCTATTTCTGTTGTTGAGTGTATCATTTCTCCTCTACTATTTTTTATTTTTTCTATGTAATTAACCAACTTTTTATTCTTTTTTTTTTTAGCTAAATATTTCCCTGGTTTTCTTCCCCATTTATATCTTTATCTTGCCACTCTTTTGAAAGCCCGTCTCGTCTCTTCTTCCATTAGTACTTTTAATGTGTCCCTTTTTACTACTAAATTTTGGTGTATGTCGGCCTCTGCTCTCTTTTTATGTTTTGTTCTAACTCATATATTTCTGTTAATAATCTATTTATGTTAGGGGTTCTTTCCTTTTTCTTCCTAGAGCCTATCTAGATCTGCACTCCCCTAATGTATGCCTTATGGGCTTCCCAAATCGAAGCGTCTGATAGGTCAGGGGTTTTGTTACGTAGGAAATATTGTTCCAGTTCTTTTCCTTTCTTCTTCACTATATAGACTGTTGTTTACCGGGCGCTCGGGTTCGGCACATCGCGGATCGGGTGGACAGATTACTGGGTGGGGCTGGGGAAGACCCAGCTGTCATTGTACACGTGGGTACCAATGACATAGGCAGAGGAAGATGGAGAATCCTAAACGATTTCAGGGACTTAGGCGCTAAGTTGAGGAGTAGGACCTCCAAGGTAGTATTTTCAGAAATACTACCTGTACCTCGAGCCACACCAGAGAGGCAGCTGGAGATTATGGAAGTTAACAAGTGGCTGAGGAGCTGGTGTAGTAAGGAGGGTTTTCGGGTTCCTGGAGAACTGGGCCGACTTCTCAGTTGGCCACCGGCTCTTTGGTAGGGACGGATTGCACCTAAATGTGGAGGGTGCAGCCGTGGAGGGTGCAGCCGTACTGGGTGAGAGGATGGCCACAAAGTTAGAGGGGCTTTTAAACTAGGTGATGGGGGGGGAGGGTACAGATGTAGAATTAGCCAGTGGAAAGCAAGATTCAGAGGGCAGAAATGGGGGCATTAGCGGTAGGGTGTTCGGAGCTCCTAAAACCAGGACGGTATGGGGAAAAATCACAAGAGCAACCTAAAAACGTCAAATGAGGATATATGTAACCGGTCAAAATTTCGAGGCTTGTATACCAATGCCAGAAGCCTGGCTAACAAGATGGGAGAGCTGGAGCTACTGATGTTTGAGGAGGACTTAGATTTTGTGGGGATAACAGAGACTTGGTTTGAAAGCTCTCATGACTGGATGGCGACCATTCAGGGGCATTCCCTTTATCGCAGAGATAGAGAAGGTAAAAAAGGGGGAGGGGTATGTCTGTATATTAAAAACAGTGTACAGGTAAATATGAGGTATGATATTAATAATGGAGCTATGGACGAGGCAGAATCCCTATGGGTAGAACTTAAAAGGGAAGGCGCTGTGGGGAAGGTAATATTAGGCGTATGCCATAGGCCCCCCAACTAGAGGGAGGAGGGGGAGGCGGACCTCCTTTTACAGATAGGATTGGCAGCAAGGATGGGAAATGTCATTATAATGGGGGACTTTAATTATTCAGATATAGACTGGGCAGAAGGAACCGCGCATTCAGCCAAGGCTCGGCAGTTCCTTAATGTTTTGCAGGACAATTCCATGGGTCAGATGGTGAACGCACCGACAAGAAACAATGTGGTACTTGACCTACTGATTACCAACAATACAGACCTGCTCACGGATATAGAAATACGGGACAACTTAGGAAACAGTGACCATAGGTCAATTAGTTCCAGTATTAATCATAGTAATAGGAAACACAAGGGCAATATAAGAACACTGAATTTCAAAAGAGCCAATTTCCCAAAACTGTGATCTCTGCTAGAAAATATCAAATGGGATAGAACCCTGGGAACAAAGAACACGGAGGAAAAATGGGAGTGCTTCAAGAGCATACTTAACAAAGGGATTGACCAGTGGATTCCAAAGGGAAATAAATTTAAAAGAGCAAAACTAAACCCTGGGTGGCTAAACTCCAACATAAAAATGCATATTAATGCTAAAAGAAAGGCCTTCAAAAAATACAAGACTGAGGGGTCATTGGCAGCATTCAAGCATTACAAAGAGTGTAATAAGAAATGTAAAGACGAAATAAGGGCGACTAAAATAGAACACGAGAGACATATAGCGGAAGAGAGTAAAAAGAACCCCAAAAATTTTTTTAAGTATATAAACAGTAAGAAAGCGAGGCCAGAACACATTGGCCCCATAAAAGACGATAAGGGAGTTTTGGCCACAGAGGACAGGGAAAAGGCGGTAGTGTTAAATAATTTCTTCTCTTCGGTCTTCACAAAAGAATTGGGGGGCTACACTAACCCAGCTTGTAAGGCCAAACTAAACAACACACCTCAGGAAATAACATGGCTAACAGAAGATAGACTTAGAACTAAACTAGAGAAACTTAACATAAATAAATCACCGGGAGCGGATGGCTTGCACCCGAGGGTTCTTAAGTGTAATGTTCTGGTACCTTTGGGTACCCTAATTACTCTTTCATAAGTGTATGCGCCCCACCATTCTCTTTTGGTAAGGTGCGCATACACCTTTAAGACTGATGCTGTCTTCACTGAGCGCCGGACTGGATGGCTATTTAGATCGCCGGCTCTCACTCACATGTGTTCGTTCAAACTGCTTTGTGCCTTGATGCTAACCTGTCTTGAAGCTCTCATGCTTGCAAGCATACCTCGCTGTCGGAACCACGCTGCGCTGATCCCTGTATCCCGCTACCGGATCATCCGCTCTTGCCGAACCTCTCCTCTGCTACATTGCTATTAGTGATAAGTACCCCACAGGGGAAACCTCTATAACTTTCATACTAAAGCTTACACTATCTAGCTCTGCATACTAAGGACTATTACTACATCTGCATTATCTAAGATTGCTAGCTCTTGAGCCTACTACCACCTGTTCTTGCACTGGGTTGATCTCTCTTGTATGTCCACCTGCTACTCTGTCATCTGCTACCATACATGATTGCTAAACCTATCTGCATCCCATCTGCTACTATCTTACTTTCAAGAACATTTCCTTTCAAGTGTCTGTCATCTACCATCTCTACCCAACCTGTCTCTTCAGCCTATCATCACTGTGTTACTATATACATAAGTCACTCTAGGAAACATCTTATTGAGTGTGTGT
Source organism: Pelophylax lessonae (assembly GCF_965119305.1). Lineage (NCBI taxonomy): Eukaryota > Metazoa > Chordata > Amphibia > Anura > Ranidae > Pelophylax > Pelophylax lessonae. The sequence goes on along the minus strand of NC_138770.1, from coordinate 474,369,567 downwards.
ATTTACTTGCTGAATTGAGATCATCCACACATGATGAGTCATTGAGAGTTGGGAATGGTGTCTCAGCGTTTCTCTACATGACTACTGAAGTGGAATATTTCTGCAGCTGAAAATCCACATCATACATAAAACGCAGGAGCGTTACATTAAGGAGCTCAGCATTGTGATTGCCAGACCATTATTCTTGATCTTTAAGGATAGTTTACAGACGGGTATGGTGCCAGCTGATTGGAAAAAAGCCAACGTGGTGCCAATATTTAAAAAGGGGCCGAGATATATCCCGGGTAACTATAGGCCGGTCAGCCTAACATCAGTAGTCTGCAAGATTTTTAAAGGGGATGTTAAGGGACCACATACAAGACTTTAGTAATGAAAAAGGTATTATTAGTAGTAATCAGCATGGATTCATGAAAAATCGTTCTTGCCAGACCAATCTGTTAACCTTCTATGATGAAGTGAGCTGCCACCTAGATAAAAGTAAGCCTGTGGATGTGGTGTATCTGGACTTTGCAAAGGCCTTTGACACCTTTCCCCACAAATGCTTACTGTTCAAATTAAGGAAGGTAGGTATGGACCATAAGGTGAGTACCTGGATAGAGAACTGGCTCCAGGGGAGGTTGCAAAGGGTGGTGATTAATGGGGAGTACTCAGATTGGGCGGGTGTGGAAAGCGGGGTCCCCCAGGGTTCTGTCCTGGGGCCAATCCTGTTTAATTTATTCATAAATGATCTAGAGGAGGGGATATCGAGTAAAATCTCTGTATTTGCGGATGATACTAAACTAAGCATGCCAATATCTTCTGGGCAGGATGTGGAAACCTTACAAGCGGACCTGAACATAACAATGGGGTGGGCAACTACATGGCAGATGAGGTTTAATGTTGAAAAATGTAAAATAATGCACCTGGGCATCAGTAATGCGAAAGCAAGCTACTCTCTTGGGGGGGAACCTCTGGGTGAGTCTAGGATGGAAGCACTCCCATTTTTCCTCCGTTTTCTTTGTTCCCAGGGTTCTATCCCATTTGATATTTTCTAGGAGAGTGCGCAGTTTGGGGAAATTGGCTCTTTTGAAATTCAGTGTCTTAATATTACCCTTTTGTTTCCTATTACTATGATTAATACTGAAACTAATTGACCTATGGTCACTGTCTCCTAGGTTGCCCCGTATTTCTATATCCTTGATCAGGTCTGTATTGCTGGTAATCAGTAGGTCAAGTACCGCATTGTTTCTTGTCGGTGCGTTCACCATCTGACCCATAAAATTGTCCTGCAGAACATTTAGGAACTGCTGAGCCTTGGTTGAGTGTGTGGTCCCTTCTGCCCAGTCTATATCTGGATAATTAAAGTCCCCCATTATAATGAAATTACCCATCCTTGCTGCCAATCCTATCTATAAAAGGACCTATCCTCGAGGACCAGACCCCCTCTGGTTGGGGGGGCCTATAGCATACGCCCAATATTACCTTCCCTTTTAAGTTCAACCCATAGGGATTCTGCCTCGTCCATGGCTGCATTATTAATATCATCCCTCCTATTTACCTGTACACTGTTCTTAATGAACAGACATACCCCTCCCCCTTTTTTACCTTCTCTATCCCTGCAATAAAGGGAATACCCCTGAATGGTCGCCATCCAATCATGAGAGCTGTCGAACCAAGTCTCAGTTATCCCCACAAAATCTAAATCCTCCTCAGACATCAGTAGCTCCAGCTCTCCCATCTTGTTGGCCAGGCTTCTGGCATTGGTATACAAGCCTCAAAATTTTGACTGGTTGCCTATATCCTCGTTCGATGTTGTTTTTAGGCTGCTCTTGTGATTTTTCCCCATACCCACCCTGGGTTTAGGAGCTCTTAACACCCTATCGCTAATGCCCCCATTTCTGCCCTCTGAATCTTGCTTTCCACTGGCTAATTCTACATCTGTACCCTCCCCCCCATCACCTAGTTTAAAAGCCCCTCTAACTTTTCGGCCATCTTCTCACCCAGTATGGCTGCACCTTCCCCATTTAGGTGCAATCTGTCCCTACTATAGAGGTGGTGGCCGACTGAGAAGTTGGCCCAGTTCTCCAGGAACCCAAAACCCTCCTTACTACACCAGCTCCTCAGCCACTTGTTAACTTCCCTAATCTCCCGCTGCCTCTCTGGTGTGGCTCGAGGTACAGGTAGTATTTCTGAAAATACTACCTTGGAGGTCCGACTCCTCAACTTAGCGCCTAAGTCCCTGAAATCATTTAGGACTCTCCATCTTCCTCTGCTTATGTCATTGGTAACCACGTGTACCATGACAGCTGGGTCTTCCCCAGCCTTACCCAGTAATCTGTCCACCCCATCCACGATGTGACGAACCCGAGCGCCCGGTAAACAACAGACTGTTCGGCGCTCACGGTCTTTGTGGCAGATTGCACTGTCTGTCCTTCTAATAATTGAGTCCCCTACCACCAGCACCTGTCTTTCCTTTCCCTTTCTCCCGGCCTCACTGGAGGAGTTCTTCCCCTGGCAGCTAGGGGCGTCGCTTTGCTCCAGCAATGGTGGTCCCTGACTGGTTTCCCCAACATCACGCAACAGGGCAAATTTATTGGGGTGCTCCAGCCCAGGATTGGCCTCCTTGCCTTTTTCCCCTCTACCCTTCCTAACTGTCACCCATCGACTCTGCTCTGATGCCTGCACGGCCGTCACTCCGCCCACCTCTGTGCAGGCCCCAGCCTGCACCTGACGGGTATGATCCCAGCTCTCCTTCAGTATGGACATACGTGTCAGTGCTGCCAGCTGCTTCCCTAGATTCAGGACCTGAGCTTCCAGGGAAACAACGTGCTTACACTTTGTGCATTTGTATTCACTCTCGATCTCATGATCGAGGAACGTATACATACCACAAGATGTACACATCTCCACAACCGCCGGGCAAAAGTACCTACTAATCTAATCTAATCTAATCTAATGTGGATTCAGTAATTTAAATCTGTCCTGTGTGGCTGTTTCCTATCTTCCTAACTCTGCTTTCGCACCCTCTGGTACTCTGTTTACTCACAGATACTTACAGACACTCACAGTCGCAGAGCCCGGTTAGTCACAGAGCACATCAGTCGCAGGGCACGTCAGTCACAGAGCACATCAGTCGCAGGGCACATCAGTCACAGAGCATGTCAGTCGCAGGGCACGTCAGTCAGAGAGCACATCAGTCGCAGGGCATGTCAGTCACAGAGCACTTCAGTCGCAGAGCACATCAGTCGCAGAGCACGTCGGTCGCAGAGCACATCGGTCGCAGGGCACGTCAGTCGCAGGGCACGTCAGTCGCACAGTACAGTCTGTCACAGAGGACAGACAGTCGCAGGGCACGTCAGTCACAGGGCACGTCAGTCGCAGGGCTCATCAGTCGCTGGGCTCGTCAGTCGCTGGGCTCGTCAGTCGCTGGGCTCGTCAGTCGCTGGGCTCGTCAGTCGCTGGGCTCGTCAGTCGCAGGGCATGTCAGTCACAGGGCACAGACAGTCGCAGAGCACAGTCAGTTGCACAGCACAGCCAGTCGCACAGCACAGTCGAACAGCACCCACTGATACTCAGCTACACAATACTCACTGACTCTCAAGTACTATCCTACACCCTCAGTCACAGTCTTAAGTCACAATCAAATCACAGTTTTTGAACAAAAAAGAGTCTGTCACTGACAGTCTTTACTTACAATCACAGTCTTAACTTACCAAGTGTGTGTCCCTGTGTACCTGTACGCCGATACTTACAGTGCTCGTCAGCGATGCCTTCAATCCTTCCTTCCTCAGTCAGTCAGTCTTCTGCTCCCACCTCCCTCCTCTCTCACTTCCTGGTCTTGTCAGCCAGTCAGCTAGTGGGGGGGGGGGTGAGCTCTCTCTCTGTCTCGGTGTGTGAGAAGGGGGAAGGGGGTCCAGTCTTGAGTACGTCCCGTGGACAGGAGAAAAGGAGTAATCTCTTTCCATAGGGTGTACAATCCAAGAGTGGATCCAAGCAGAAGTTAAAATCTCCTGCCAAGATCAGTTTACCTTTTTTAAACTGCATCAACTTCTCTAATACTTTTTTCAGGTATCCTTTTGGATTTTTTACTTGGGCAGTAAATGTTTGCTACTGTACACTCCATCCCCTGTAATTGACCCTTCAGAAATATGAATCCTCCTTCTGGATCAACCAATCTATTTTCCAAGGAGAACCTTACTTTCTTTGACATGCCAATTGCAACTCCCCTTACCCTCTTAGTCGGTGAATCTCCATCATAACATACCGGAAAATATTTTGAGTATAATTTAACCTTAAAAAAAAATAGCGTTTAAGTTCTTCTAATACCCTATGCCTCTTGGTTGGAGTGTTTAACCCTCTTACGTTATATGTCAAGAGATTTAGGGTATTCATTTTGTCTCACAGTCTCGTGTCTCCTTCTGTGCTTTACCTGCTGCCCCTTCCACCCTTGGTCTAGCCCGAAAACAAGTGGTGGGCCATTTACTAGGGGTCGTACAGAGAGGCTTAATCCAGAAAATAGAAGGGGGGAGCAACATCATCAACTGATTTTTCGGTTTTTGCACAAAATTCCTTTCTTCCTTGCTTCCCTCCTTCCCCATCTCCCACCCCTCCTTCCGGCCCCCTTGCCTCCCCCCATACCCCCTCTCCTTTCTACCCTCCCAATTCCTAGTGGTCGAGAAAGATTTAAATCTGGCCATCACATGGGCCTAGAGCAGGTATGTACCATTCCTAATAAGGGCCTTCTTGCCCTACTGCTCCTTATACTATTGGGTGATACTCTATCCAATGCGGTCCTTGGACCTATTCACCTAACTTTGGGACCAAGGTCCAGAACCCACAAGGTGACCAGGGTAGCCATCCTATTTCCTTACTCTTTCCCTTTCTCTTCCCCCTGCCATCCATGCCCCCACCAAGAAAAGTCCTCCCCGGAGATGGCTATATTCCCCCACCGTCTGTTCGAGTTCAAGGTTGAATTTATCTTCCTAAAGGCCAATTGCCACTGCTCTTCTTCCTGGTTTTCTTCTTCTATATTATCTACGTATCAGCCTGCTATGTTTGGTTTGGGAATTTCCAACTTTTTACAGAAATTTTGCAGTTCTTCAGGAAATCCCAATTTTGCTGTACGTCCTTCTTTTCAGCCTATCAGATATGCTGGAATACCCCAATTGTAGCGAATGTCTTGGCTTTGCATCAACTCCAAGACCGGCTTCAATAGCCCCCTTCTTAGTGTTTCTTGTGACAGATCTGCAAAGATCTGGAGATTGGCCTGTTTATATTTTTTTGGAATCCTCCCTTTCAAACTGTCCCAGATTTGGTCTTTTTCTCCACAGCTCTGAAATCGAATAATTACATCTCTTGGAGCCTCCACAGGGATGCCTTTTGACCTTCTAATCCTATGCACTTGTAATGGAACCGTGACCCCACAATGTGCTTGTTGTCAGGAGTCTGTGGTAGTGAGCCCTTGTAGATTGCCAGCTCAGGATTACCCAGGTTTTGGAGTCTAAGCCCCAGCCTGCTTCTTCACCAGAGCCCCTGATTGTGGGGATGGACTTGCAGCAAGCTGAAACCAGGTCGCGGCCCCCAAATAGGCCCAGCTGAAGATGTAGAGACCACTGGCGTGTGCACATGGTGTAAGCAGCAAACAAAAGGATATCCAGGAGACAAGCCAAGGTCAGGGCAAGAAGTGAACAAACACAGACGGTAATCGAAGCCGAGGTCGGTATACGGTTAATCAGACACAGTAGCCAAGGGGTATGCAAACGGGAGCTCAGAGAACTGTGAAGTTGCTCAGGCAATGAGGGTTACACTAAGCATGTCTTATCTATGGCAGTGTAAAGAGAACTCCATCTCACAAATATATATTAGCTAGCCGGGGCCCCCGTATTCACTGCAGAGATATGTTTGTGGTGTGGAATTCCTATAATTGTAATAATATCTGCCCTTTACCAGGATTAATGGCTGGCATCTTTCGGTCATATTTGATCCATATGATTGAAATACTGCTGCTATTGTGTTTTGCAGATATAATAAAGTTCCATTCACTGCAACAATAGCATGATCACGATCAAATATGGTTTTTATGAACTATATTATATAGGATTCACTCTTAACAGGTTATGAGGAGAGTGCATGCTTGTGAATTAGCGTGGCCGAGTCCATGAGAACCCATGTGGCAGCCATGTTGCTTTCTTCACTTGGCAGTTGGAGTCTCTGCATATGGCCGTGTTGTTGCATAGGCATTCACTCCCCTTTTCTATTGTATTTTTGAAAGTATACATGTCTGTGATTGGTGGTCTTGAAGCCACTCCCTTGTAACCCCCTTTTGTTCTCTGACTCTAAATAAACCTGAGCTCTGCTCTTTAGGGGGGGGGGGAACAGAAAGAATCTTCAGTTGGCATCGATATGACACAGCGAGCGTCTGTTCCTTTCTTTGTTGCCGAGCGCGCTAGGATAACCCTATACAAAAGAGCTGTACATTGTTCTGTTTCAGTAAATGGGATTAATGGCGTTTGGCACGTATTAATATCTTCAAGTGCGCTTTTCAGCGCAGCAAAGTTTTCAGCGCACCAATCGAATTTCTATGCTCCAAGCTCCATTAATTTACACGACAGGTGTTTGATCCCAATGATCGTCTATTTTGCCCGGTTTTATCTTTGAGTTCTGCTTGATTTGCACGGTTTCCTAGATGATGATGTTTTTCAGCTACCTGCTTATCAGGGGCCCCTTCTTGGGTCATGTATTTTTTTATTGTTCCTGGGCTTGAACTCATCTTGGGTTATTTTGAGACTGCTCCTCCTCTTGCTGTTTTCCCTCTCATGTTTGTAATCCTTACTGTCCCCATTAAGCAGCCCTCTACATTGTTTCATTGTTTCCTCTGCAACCCCGTGTGGAAAAATTTGACATATAATAATATCTTCTGCCAGTTTTTGTAAAGGTACAGTCAACATCAAATAGTACTTGTCTGAACAGGCAACAAATTCACAGGGTTAAGCAAATGCAGGAGAGTTGAATAAAAAAAAAAAAAAAGAGAGGAAATAAAAAGGAAAAATACAGCTCACCACTCGCCTTCTTTAGGCCAGAATTTGTGAAGGGGCTTTGCAATTTCTGTTAGTTATGTCAGCTTTTCTCCCTGGGAGGGTGTTTTTTTATCTGTAAAGACTTTTTGAGGGCTCTGTTAAGGACTATGTTGGTACAGCTGGGGGATTCTCCCCTCTTTTCTCCTTTCTTCCTCGGCTGGAGCTGCTCCGCTATGTGCCAACACTCCTGCACCCCGGGCTACTTCTCCACTGGCCAGAGCCCCTGGCAGGTCTCCCTGCTCTCTGTCCGGCCCACCGGCACTCTCCTAGATTCTCCCGGGTACCTTGAAGTGTTCTTGTCAGACTTCGATCGCTCTCCCACACACTGACCGTCTCCGTTGCAGGCAGCGCCACCGGTCAGAGCCCCCCCGAGTACTCCCAGAGCCTCCAAGCACCGTCCAGATATTGTCGGCAACTTTTGGTTTCCTCCGCCTCCGACTGGAGTCCTCTGAGAGCCTCCAGGCACCTTCCGGGTCTCCTCGACTGCTTTCAGCTTCCTCCGTCTCAGCCACACTGCCGAGGTTTCGCGCTCCCGAGACCCCGCATGTGCGCTGGGTCTCCGCCTGTCAGATCTGCCGGGTCTTGTCAGGCTCACCACTCCATTATCAGACCAGTCCAGTACAACAGCCCTGATCCTCAAGCCCAAGGGGCAAGGTAGCGAAGTTGCTGGGCTGTATTGAGGGTAGGATGGGAGAGGGGTTACTGGTCTAACGCTTCATTGCACGGATGGGCGCCTGGAGCTCCTAGCTCGAGCTCCCTCCGGGCGCCATTCGTAGGCTCCTGCCCTCAGCAATTTAGTCTTGCGTGGTAAGCGTGCATACAGACCATGGCGGTAAAGTGTATTACGTTTTCTTACAGTTTTCATTGAAACAATTGTACCTGCTAATTCCAGCTCTTTCTGCAGCTCTTCACAAGTGGTCATTGGCTCTTAGACAACTCTTCTGATATTTGTTTTTACTCTGTCAGAAATCTTGCCAGAAGCATCTTTTAATGGCTTGTTTATGGTGAAATTATGTTCTTTGCACTTCTGGATTATGGCCACAACAGTGCTCACTAGAACATTCAGAAGTTTAAAAATCCTTCTGTAACCAATGCCATCAGTATATTTTGCAACAATAAGGTTGCAAAGGTCTTGAGAGAGCTCTTTGCTTTTACCCATCATGAGATGCTTCTTGTGTTACACCTTAGTAATGAGACACTTTTTTAGAGGCCATCAGTTGAGACTGAACCAGCTGATATTAATTTGCACTGACAAGGGGCAGGATTGCTTTGTAATTATTGATAGATTATAGCTGGTAAGCCACCGGCTTTCCATGCCTTTTTGCACGTTTCTTTCTTCATGTGTTCAATAGATTTTCCCTGCTTTATTCCATTTTATTACACATAACTTAATTTCTCAACTTATTTGATTTGGTTTCTTTGTATGTATAGATTGCATGGGTTGTTACCGACATATTGTGAGCATTTAATGTCAATAGCACCTTTGGAAATGTATTTACCTAGAAAAATTCTTATTTTGTCTGTTGTATATAAGGATGTCCCCTAATGGGGCCGTTCGTAAGTAATAGCCTTGTTCCTAGTGGATAATCATTTGTGTGTGACTAAATGCCTGTCAAAGTCAGGGGTCAGGCTCAGAGATCAGTAGCTGTAGCAGTGGAAAGACTCCCACTGACCAGCTGGATAAGTACATTAATAGGTCACCCTGGCATATGACGCAGACTCACCGGAGGTGCAGGGTCTAAGCACAAACTGGTATTCACCAGAGCTCCTGATGGTGGATATGTGTTTTGCTGTGTGTTAGAACCAGGTCTTGGTCCTTAGGATCTCCCCACCAGGAGGTGAGTCAGCTGGACTCTAATAGCAGATATAGCAGGTAAGGACCAAGCAGAAGCGTATTCAGTAAACAGGCCAAAGGTCAGTAACCAGTGGCTGCAGGATTGGATCAAGCAGAATCGTGGTAGAGGAATAAGCTAAAGGTCAATAACGAATGGTTGCAGGTTGGGATCAAGAGGAAGAATAGCCAAGGAACAAGCTAAAGGTCAGTTATAAGTGATACTGGAAATAAAGAGAGCTGCAGGTACACAAAGGAGCACGATTATCAGCTGCAGAGAGTAAACAGGGAGTGCAAAGGCATGGCTTTAATAGGAAGTTCATGGGAGGAGCAAGGTTCACCTGAAAGAGGGCAAAATCAAGATTATCCAAGGAATCGGACATGCTGCCTAATGCATTGCCCTCCTGCACTCCAATCTTGAACATACTGTGCATGGTCATACTCTACCTTCCCATGCCACTCCTGAAAATACAGGATGCAGTTATACCCTCTGCAGTTGTCTCCTACACATACTATTTCCCTGTCATACCTTCTGGAATCCTTTGCTGCACATTCTACTCACTATCATATCCTCCAACACTCTTCCTGCTTTTACTACCCACTGTCATATCTTCCACACTCCTCCCCTGCATATACTGCTTGCTTTCATACAAACGGCATTTACTCTTGCACATAATACCCACTATTTTACCATCCGCATTCTTCTCCTGCATGCATGGTGCCCTCTCATACCCTCCATATTCCTGCACATAATATCCTGTCACACTCTTCATGTTTTCTTTATAGAAAATTACCTCTTTCCATGTTATTCCTGTCTGATTGAGTGAAAGTGTTGTCAGATTTTCAAAGGCATTCGTTAATGAAGATGGATGAGATGGAAGGCAAAATCGGTTTTCACTGTAAAAGTAAACAAAGAAAAATAATTAGTATAAGCTTCAAAGTACAAGTCCATAGTCAATGTCAGCAGGAGTAAGCGTATTATTCTGCTTCACTTAAATCCCAAAGTTCAGTAAGTTCCAAACAAGGCACACATATTGTTTGTCACTGTATGAGGCTGGATGCGCACTACCAGAACAACTATTACTACTTTAGGCACAAAAATTATATTTTTGACATACTTTAATAGTTAATGGATGGTCACCTATTTCAGACATCTAAAGTGTCAGCTATATAGTAATGCCAGGATATAGTCATAGTCAAAGCTACAAGACCCTGATGATGCAGACTACAAAAACATCATATGTAACAATCTTGTAGCCTAAATAATATATTTATTTTATGTATTCACATAACACCAACTAAGCAGTGCTGGTGTACAGTCGAAAGGATTGCATTAGGACTCAAGGGCATACAATGTGATTAGAGGAGAATCGTTTTAACCTCAGGCAACGCAGGGGGTTCTTTACTGTTAGGGCTACACAATTGTGGAATTCTCTACCACAAGAGGTGGTTTCTGCGGGAAGTATGGCTACTTTCAAAAGACTCTTGGACGTGCATCTCAAGGATCAGAACATTCAGGGGTATGAGAGATGATTAGAGTCACACACACCTACGCAGGTTGAACTGGATGGACTATTGTCTTTATTCAACCTCAACAACTATGTAACTATGTACAAACATCCATTTATCATGACAACATATATAATTACTATTACCACCTCCCATGGAGATTTTCACCCTAAGGCTTGTTCACATCTGGGGCAGTCCTTATCGCCCAGCTGAAAGTGTTTTCTATTGGATCACTTTTTTCAGGAAGGAAGAGCACTGGCTGCAAAGCATACAGGAGGCAATATTGCTATTATCTAATAAATGACCACACTGTAACTGTAAGGCAAGTGTTTAGTTAAAGGTTACAGCCCTAGTCACTTGATCGTGTTGGATATGGCGGCAGTACTGCCTGCTGAACACGACATGGAACCCAACTTTGTTATGGCTGCTGTATTAATCCAGTGCCCGAAGCAACATAAAGGCCCCTGTCACAGTTTTGGGTCCAGGTATAGTTCCCAAAGTTTAACTGAGGTTGGACTAATCTGCATACACTGCTTCTATTGTTGTAGTAAAATGCAATGAAGAGGTTGATTGAAGACTTGATCGAAGAATTCCAAGTAAATTAGAAATAGTCAAAGTGGACCTTAAAAGTTAAATAAATCTCCTCCCCACCCACTTTCTACACCGTTACTTTTCAAAATCGGGTGAATGCTCAGATACTGTATGCTGCTGGTCTCTGCCAAATGTTTAGGACTGAACTAAAAACTACAGCAAAACATTAACAAAAAGAGTGCTTGTATATATGAGATTTAAACATATACAGAGAAAATGTTATATGCAAAACATCAATAAAGTGCTAACAAGTGAAATAATAATGGGCAGCTGCTGTTCACTAAGTAGGATTCAGAAATAAACAAATAACAATAAAACAGTGCTTGCCTAAAAATTAAGCAAAAAAGTGCACAAGTGCAACAATATATGAATAAAGTGCTAAAATATTCCACAACTACAAGTGCAGCGGTGCTTCAAATGTCCATAAAGGTGCATAGATGTGCTTGAAAATATAAAGTGCTGGAGTGCTTGAAAGCCAACAACCGATGTGAGGTGCTTCACTCCCCTCCTGTGTCCCCACTCACGGGAAATATTGGATCCTTAGCTATTTCAGTCTGGGATCAATAAAGCTTAATATCGGTGAAGTGAGCGCAATTGGTCCTCCTTGTTGATGCCACACTCTGTTGCCCACCAGCTATAATGCAATCTTTGAGGCTCAAACAAAATAAAGAGCTGGCATAGGGAAGTCAGTAAAACAATATTTTTTTTGCGCACAATGTAACGCTACTTACAGAAAATCAGACAGATTCCGCTTTTGAAGAATACAACTCTTCCGGGAACGCCGTACTAGCGTGCGTTCCACGGAGGACAAGAAGTGACTTCAATGATTTCGGTGTACTGGAAATACGTCAAGACGTTTCGCCCCACCTTCCAGGGCATCATCAAAGGACATTACTCCTGAAACGGCAGCTAGTTGTATATATATCTTTGTATAGTCCCCTTAACAAAACGCCAATCAGTATTAGATGTGGGGAATAATTAAATGATTCCTAATGGTATAATAATGACTCAGTCACTTCTTGTTCACAAAATCGAGCAATTAAAATATCTCACTCATAAAAACCAATATTAATAATGACGTACAGAATCTATTTATCACAAAAACAAATAAAATATATGTAATATAAATTGACTATGGATAAAATAAAAAAATGGGAAATAAAGATTAGAAAAAAGAAAAAGAAGAGTAAAAAGAAAAAATACAAAAAATACAAAATAAAAAATACAAATGCAAGATGCAAAGAAATAATGATAAATAAAAATAAAACTGAAATTAAATCTGAAGATATAAAAAATAATGTATAGAAATAAATAAAAAAAATAAACAAATAAAATAATAATATAAAAAATAAAACAATTGTCCATAACAAATTAATAATGGAGGATTCAGACGATTTCAGAAGAAAGGCTAAGGCAGACTCCTAGGAGAGGAAGAGGAATACCCAATTTCAGAGGGCGGGGAAGGAATTACAATCATGGAGACAGGAGGGAGGAGTGGAGACCATGGGATCCCATGGGACCACCCCTACCACACACAGAGGAAGAAAGAGAAGGATGAGAGGCTGTAGAGGAGGGCAGGGAAAAAAGAAAACGAGAGACCTAATGGAAGGTATTTTTAATTTAAGTGACGTCACATTTACTGAAGATGAACTCAAGGTTTTAAATTTAGGTTTTAAATTCGCCCCAGATAGAAATCTTAATAAATGTGATGCATACATTGATTTACAAAAGTTTGTTAGGAAATTAAACATTAAAAAACATTTTGCAAAGAGCCAACCTAAGTCTAACCAGGAATCCGATTATTACCTACACACCCAATTGAGGGATAATTCCATCTTCAATCCCAAGCCAACCAATAATCAATTTGTGGAGGTTTTCAAATCTCTAGTGGAACATGATTTAGAAGAAATGAGAATAGATCCACCAAGAAAGAAAAAGGATATAGAGAGAGGACTGAAACAATTAGAGAAAGGAAAAGAAATAGTTATTAGATCGGCCAACAAGGGGAGGGAAGGGGCTGATCATTTTAAACAAAGGTGACTATCTAGAAGAACTTAATTGATTAGTTGGGGATACTGAGACATATGAGGAATAAAAAGGGAATCCAACCAACATGTATAAGGCCAAACCAGGTTATTGGAACGGGCAAGTAAAGAAGATTTAGCGAGCAAAAAGGAAGACAGATATTTGCTACTTGATGCACCCAGGGTTTCCGGTAATATACCAGTTACCTAAACTACATAAGGATAGAATGAAACCTCCTGGGAGACCGATAGTTTGTGGGGTGGACTCACTTTTTTCTAGACTAGGTGAATACTTGGATAGTTTTTTACAACCTCTAGCTCAGCAGGGGCAGGCTTATCTTAAAGATAGTAAAAATCTTATGGAACTATTAAAAGGATTAGAAGTTTGGGAAGGGAATATTCTAGCCAGTAAATATGTTAATGCTTTATATACTAATATTAAGTAGCATCATGTGTTGGAAGCAGTCAAATGGGCCCTAGATAAGATGGAAATTAAACCGAAACAGAGAATTTATCCTTCAAGCATTGGATTTAATTATGAGCAACAAATTTTTCTGGCATGAAAAAAAATATTTTAGACAAAAAAGGGGAGTGGCCATGGGAGCCAAATATGCGCCATCTGTGGCTAATATTTTCATGAATACGTGGGAAAATGAGACCATTTTCTGTAATAATTTTCCGGAACTTAAGATGTACAGGAGGTACAGACAATATTTTTATTGTATGGGGAGGCTCCCAGGAATCATTCCTGAGGTTTCTGAAGGCAAATGGTCAAAACTGGTATGGGAACTTTTTTTCAGAGACCTATGGATTTGAACTAGTAAATTATTTAGATGTGGTTATTTACAAAGATAATGGTAAATTGTCTACTCGTACATACTTCAAGGAGGTCGATAGGAATGGCTACATTCCACTCGGGAGTTGCCATCACCCCAGATGGCTAAGTTCAATCCCCAAAAGTCAGATGCTGAGAGTAAGGAGAAATTGTGACTCAGAAGAAGACTATAATATACAGGCTGATATGCTTATGGAAAGATGTAAAGAAAAGGGTTATAAGACCAAAGAGATCGTAAAAAATATTGATAGGGCGAGTTTGTTCAATACGAAAAAAGACCATTAATAGTGATTATGTTTAGCAGGCTCCTGCGCTAATGAGCTGATCCTGCATCAGAAAAAAATATTTTAATGATTGTGCTGCTGCTTAAAAACAAACAATATACCAAAAAAGTGAACAATAAAAATAATCCCACCTAGCAGCGCTCAACTCAGAAAAGTGCACACAATATATGTGAACAAAATAAACAAACAATTGAATCAATATATGTGTTCAAATAATCACTGAAAATCCAATCCCAAAATTAATTAGTGAACAATAAATCAAGTGAAAAAAAATCTGTGAAAAAATTCCAGTGAAACACACATGAATAAATCAATGTATAATAGTCCAATAGTAGGAGAATAGTGATATGTGATGATCCAGTGAGATTCCAGTGTAAGCTGAACAGAAACACACCAACAAAGAGTCCACCACCTTTGTGCTCCACGCCCCTCAGCTAGAACACTCACCCCCACTTTTTGCCCTCCACTCTCATGGATAGGGCTGATCACGCTATGGAATATACACCACTGCACAGGATATAGGAAATAATGGATCCTTGGTAATTCTCAAGATGCCACTCCACATATACCATAAAAGAAAGAGGAGCGCCAACTAGTGCAATAACGTATGAACTAGTGTATTCCATTCAAAATCCACTAATATGCACGTACATGGGATATAAATATGCAAAGCACATAATAATCAAGAGTGGGGATCAGGGTGCTCACTTTCTCCGGACGCGAATGGGGCCAGGATTCTCCCGTGAGACACCGCTGCTCACCCGACAAATCCCCAAGCACGTCGTATGGCCACATCCCTGAGGTTTCGTCACTTACTGACTTTTTCGAAGGGGGTGGTCACACGCTCTCTCTGCCGGAATTTATCACCATTCCCCATGTCTCATTAGACGCTAGATTAACCACACTTGGGATCATTGTCTCAGCACTAAACAAGACTATCTGCCATAATTGACTGCAATGTCCATATGTGCATTTAACCCTGTACGTATAAATGAATAAGTGTTATACCTTATTGGCCCTACTCACTGCTCATACATATGGCATTCCTAATCCCACAAGTTAAAAGGAGTACTAGGAATTACTAAATCAGCCATATGGAAGTGCTTAGCCATACACTTATCCATATGTACCATTAACCCCTTATGCTAGCAATATACATAGCATAGCTACACAATAAATAATTAAATGTGCAAATCCTAAAAGGGCATAGGGGAGCAATGAACTCAAGAGGGATATTACATAATGCTCATAAACACATAAAAGAAATACTACTAAAATTACTATCTCTAAATATAAAATGTATACAATAAATGAACATGTAATTAAGATGTCAGAGTCTCCAAAACACATTAATAATAAATATATTGTTGAATAAAACTAAAATCAGAAAACAGAAGGAAGCATCCGAAAAATACATATTAATAATTACTGATAAAACAATTAAGATCTAATTTTATATTCATACCTGTTGGCTCTAAAGTTTTTAATAAATAAATCCACTTAGTTTTACATTTTGAAATGCCTCTAACTCTGTTTGAGCCCCTCCAGTTTGGGGGTACCTTCTCGACACCCCAGAACTGCAATCCCTTGGGATCTCTTTGGTGTGTTGTTCTGAAGTGTCTTGAAACACTGTGGTATTTAAAAACCTTTTTTAATACTTTGAACATGTTCACCTACACGTACTTTTAGAGTTCTTTTAGTTCATCCTATATACATAAGACCACACGGGCAGGTAAGTGCATATACTACGTGCGTGGTATCACATGTAATGAACTGTTAAATATTAAAGGTTTTGCCATTTTGAGGGGATATGAATGAAGATCTTGATTTAACATTATTGACCGCATGGCAGCATGCTTTGCATTTACCACAGGCCTTGAAACCAGTCATATCTGCAAAAAATGTAGCCTTGGGGAGGGGGGTCCAATACTTTTTTCACCACCCGTTGGCCAAAATTGGGAGCCTTTCTATATATGAAAGATGGTATTTGTGGTAGGACACGTCCAAGGACTCTATCCATCCCCAATATGTGCCAATGCCTTTGAAATATATATTCTCTACCTCCCTATACTGGTTATGAAAATCAGATAGGAACGAGAATTGGTGTTTATCATTAATCACCTTTTGTCTATTTTCTAGACAATGGCTTCTTGGTACTTCAAGGATTTTTTGGATCTCGCGATTTATGTCCTGCTCTCTGTACCCTTTGTGTACGAAGCGCTCCTTCAGAACTTTAGATTGTTCCAAATAATCGCTTGTAAAAGGTGCAGTTCCTACGTTCCCTCATTAGATGGCCTCTGGGTATGTTCTTCAGCCACACTGGGTGGTGTCCACTGTTTATAGATAAATAGCTGTTTCTATCAGTGGGCTTGAAGAATATTTTTGTTGCAAAGCCATCATTACACCTAAAAATATAAAAATAGTTACGTCTAAAAACTGAATACTCTCTTCATGGTATTTAAAATCCAATATTATATTGCAGTTATTGTTATTTAATTCGGCCATTAATTTATCAAGACTTGTTTTAGTACCTTGCCATACGAAAACGATATCATCTATGAATCTTTTGTAATACAATAATTCTCGTTTTTGTGTTCCATAGACAGATTTATCCTCCCACTCTGCCATAAATAAATTTGCTAAACTGGGAGCAAACTTTGCTCCCATTGCAACGCCTTTTTTTTGGCAGAAAATTCTCCTTGGTAGCAAAAATAATTATGCGCAAGGCAATAATCCATTGCCCTACGCAAAAACACCTTGTTGGGAGTGGGGGAGATCCTCCCTTTTACTTAAGGCCCAATTAAGGGCCAATAGTGCATCTTCGTGCTGTATAATAGTATACAGTGATGACACATCAGCTGTTACTAGATATACGGATGCATCGCCTGACACTTTTACCTTTTCAAGTGAATTAAATAAATGTTTTGTGTCTTTTAAAAACGATTTTGTTGCCACCACACTGGATTGGAGGAACTTATCTAAGTATTCCCCTACCTGTGCTGATACCGATCCGATTCCATTTACAATGGGTCTAGGGGGTGGATTTTTCTCGTCTTTATGGATTTTGGGTAAGGTATAAATAATTGGAATCCTGCAGGCAGTAGGTACCAAATATTTCCTTTCTTTTTTATTTAGAACATGCGTCTTATAACCATAGTCCACCAAACTTTTTAGTTCATTTTTAAACATTATAGTAGGATCCTTCCTTAATTTCTGATATGTGGAATTATGATTCAGCATTTCTCTTAACTGATTATGGTAATAGTCTTTATCAAGGACCACCCTCCACCTTTATCAGCGGGCCTTACAGTAATTTTCTTTCTATTTTCCAAATTCCTAAGCCCTTCATCTATATGTTGGTGACGACTTTTCATCATGGGTCGTAGATCTTCAAGATCTTTCAATACTAAGGGCCTGATTCATAGTACGGCGAATTGGCGTTTCGGCGTGATTTTGCGAAGCGGCGATTATTTAAGTCTGAAATTGGCATTCAAAGAACGGCGGGCGGAAAATAGCGCCTAGTGTGAGATTCATTAAGATGCAATATGGTCAGAGCGCGACTTAAAACCACGCCAGCTAAAAGCTCGACTAAAGTTTAGCCAAATTTTCCCCTGTACCCCCAAAAATCCCAAATCACTGTGGAAGGTGTGGAAGTCAATTTGGAGATGACTTGCGTTTAAAAAATCTCAAAAACTGACTTAGAAAGAGAGATATCTGCGAAAGTGTGGAAAGGTTAAACAGCTCCTCCAGCCGCGAGCTGCGAACTCGCGAATGTGCGCATGCGCAACGTCAAATTGGCTCAAAAAATTTCGCCAGCGCGATTTTGGGTCAATTTTTTTTTGAATACCGCTTGCAAATCCGCTGTCTCGCCCATAGAAAATGGCAAAAACCGGCGGAATTGGAAAAACATGCACACTTCCAACAAGGGATCCTTTAGTAAACACCATCACATTCCATACACCTTTCCTGCTAACTCCGAAATCATAGCAGTCAAATCTACAGTGTTTATATAGAACCTCCACATTCTCTGAAAAAACCCACAAAATATTACATTGGGGAATTGGTCGTCAGATAGAAAAAAAATAGATGTAAAACATATTTCAAAGAAAGATTATTAGCATTTCACACATATCAAGGAAATGTCACAATTTTGACAATATTTTATGTGTTTCCAAAGAATGTTTTTAGAAATATATTGCAAATACTACCTTTTCTTCCATATGGGTATGGCCAAGTGTTACCATTTTACTACACATTTAACTGAAGGTATATATATATATATCCCTTATACTTGGCTAATTAGCAAAGTATGCCCAACAAACAAATAGAGCTTTAGCTCACAATATTGCTACATATTGACTTTATGGGGCATCTTTTGTATTTTGTTCATGTCTTTGGATTAAAAGTTTGCTGATACACATGCCTTTTTCAAACATGAACAAAATTAATGATGTCAACATTTGGAGGATTGGAGATATCCAAGTGTTGCCCATACAGAGGGCACCTTCCGGATTCGAACTTACAAACCTACAGCAGGAAGGCAGACTCCCTAATCATTGTGCTATTTCTCAGTGAGCGTTGGGTGTTTTCCTCATGCCGTCAAAATGCTCACATGGGAACAGGGGCCATTGAACTGAATAGGATTGGATTTTTTGCCTGTTTTGGGAGCTGATCCTTGAGCTGGACAAATCCCCCTCAAACGCCCCCAAACGGGCTACGTTCACATGTACGTGTTTGTGGTCTGTTTTTGGGTCTTTTGTAGGTGATTTCATATAACAATGCCTGCCCAAAAAATGCATGTCAAAACGCCTGGGAAAACGCCAGCCAAAATGCACATAAGAACGCCTGATATAATTGCCACGCCAAATTTAGGGATGTTCATGAGTGATGAGTCAGATTGTTGGCTTACATATCTGGTCAATCGTCACAATCTCACTTCTCAAATCCCAAAAGGTGTGTTTCAATTGTTTCCCTAAATATATATTTCTCTCTCTCTCACGTAATTGTATATATATGTATGTATTCCTGTATCTAAACATTCTAAATAATGACTAGCAAACTTCAAGAGAGAATTTTTTCAATTCACATATACTATACACACCTACATACATTTCTATTCCTCATTTCTATTTCCCTTGTTTTGGCAACTGAGCATGCTCCAAAACACACAGGATACACACAGTTAATTTTTGGACTGGGCGTTACCATTCTGGGTGTGTTTGCTTGGATTATATATAGCTCACTCAGACATCAGGAAAGATTTGACCTACGAAGAGGTCCAATATATTTGTGTGTCACATGTTTTATGGGTAACATTTTTGGCCCTTTGTTATTTATGGAGGTGAGATTTGGCTGTGTTGTGTGTTGACTCTCTGTAAGTATTTATTGCTGTTAACATAATTCTGTCAATCTGCACATGCATCTGTTGATTATGGGCTCTTTGTCGATGTATATGGTCTAAATGTTGTACAAAGGTTGTTTTGGTTTGAAAAATACAAATGTAATAAACAGCATGTTTCCAATTTTTTTTTTAAAATGTCTTCATGTGTCTAAATAAAGTTTTCTGGTGTCCACAAATGTATGTATTTGTATTTCTTTTTCTAAGTTAAATCTGCTTAATGGTTGTGTATGTTCACTATTCGCGAATTCGCGAATATACAAAACCGCGTTCTCACATTTATACATGAAACCGGAAACGAAACTTTTGCTGCGTGCACACGTTTCCGGAAATTGTCCAGGCCCTGTCGTAAGTGTGCATCATGGCTCCTGCACTGTTTACAGACGAAATCGTGGCATTTGTGTGTAAGGTAAGGAGGGGGTGTGAGTGTGCAGGGTGCGGGATGGGGGATGGGGGATGGGGGATGGGGGATGGTGGCAGGGTGGGTCGCTTATCTAGCGGGTGTGCAAGAAACTTTTGGTCTGCTGATCTGCGCATGCACTTTCTGCCTATTAGACGTGATCTAGAAGCTTCCTGTTATAGAAACTTCCTAGATGTGAACCTGTTCCCTATATATATATATATATATATATATGTATGTGTGTATATATATATATGTGTATATATATATATATATATATATATATATATATATATATTATATGTATATATATATATTATATGTGTATATATATATATATATATATTATATGTGTATATATATATATATATATATATATATTATATGTATATATATATATATATATTATATGTGTATATATATATATTATATGTGTATATATATATATATATATATATATTATATGTATATATATATATATATATATTATATGTATATATATATATATATATATATTATATGTATATATATATATATATATTATATGTATATATATATATATTATATGTATATATATGTATATATATTATATGTATATATATATATTATGTGTATATATATAGATGTATGTATGTGTATCTAAAAAATATATATATTAGACAATATATATACTATGTATATATTATATACAATATATATACATTAGATACATTATAGAATGTTATATACCATATATTAGTGTATATAATAGGGAACAGGTTCACATCTCTGAACTTTCTATATAGATATAGATAGGCATACCCTGCTTTAAGTACACTCACTTTATATACAATCGTGAGTAAGGACACAGCTTGTTCAGCTTGCCATGACACTGCTCACAAACCATAAGTGACAGGGATAACAAACTTAGGGAGCAACGACAGGGTACCCAGGTACCCAGGACTACACCATATCCATTTTGTGGCTGGCCAGCTTGCCTAGGTAATCTATCATGTCATAGTCCTGGATCCCCTTAACATGCTCCCACATGGTTTGGGAGTAAGGCTATGTCAATGTGGCCAAAATTTACAATGGAGCTGGTGTATTTTCATGCATCGAGAAAAGAAAAAAGGGATTGCTTCACTTTAAGTACATTTTCAGTTTCCATACATGCCCTGGTCCCATTGTGTACTTAAAGTGGGCTATGCCTGTATATAGATAGATTTGATTCGTTTCAACTTTTACACAAAATGAAACCCAATTATCTGTGACAGATTGCTCTGACGCTTTGGAATCTATCTAGATAAAGACAAATGTATTGACCCTTTTCATATATGCAAGATTAGAAACATTATATTCCCTAAATGCATAATGCAAAAAATTATTGCCTTACATACATCCATACACACTGCAAGCTCGGCCCCGTTTGTCTTGTCTGACACTCTTACCATCATAAGCTGGATCTGCACACAGCAGCTAATTGGTTCACCTGAGATGGAATCAGTGATCACAAAAATCTGGAATGGTCATGTCTTCAAAGGATTGCCTTGAACAAATCACCTCTAAAAGAAACACATGAGTGTATAATCACTTGTCTCAATGGATCACATTCCCAACAGACCCATCTCACACTGCCATATGATAATGAATGGGGGTGTCCATTGCAAGTTAAATACACCCCCAGATCCCATTGCTTTGTTAATTTACAGATCTAACTGGAATCTGATGGCACTGCTGTGAACCACTATGCCATCAAATTCTGCTGGTGACCTTTAAAAAGGATTATGTGTGATTGTGTGGATAATTATGCCACCTTAAATTTGCATCTCCCACATACCATGTGCAACTCTTGCAGGAATTGTGAATCAAGGATAATTCAGCACAGCTTAATGAACAGACACATTGAGGAGTGTAGGAACACACCGTCAGATTACCCGATCACACTATGGGGTTTTAACTCCTCCATAATTTTGCCACTTTGGAAACCAAGTGCTTACTTTATGTATACTTTTTAGACGGAACTACAATTTCTAGTAGGGTGATATCATTGCATGAGATTTTCCCTCACTTCCTGTCTTAGTGTCACCAAGACAGGAAGTGAGGGGAATATCACTGTGGGGAAATAGCTTGCAATTGTTGCCTTATAATGTCCATAGTATATATAAAAGGAAAGAATTGCTGGCTGTATCCCCACGGGAGATTCCCTCACTTCCTGTCCTGGTGACACCAAGACAGGAAGTGAGGGGAATATCACTGTGGGGAAATAGCTTGCAATTGTTGCCTTATAATGTCCATAGTATATATAAAAGGAAAGAATTGCTGGCTGTATCCCCACGGGAGATTCCCTCACTTCCTGTCCTGGTGACACCAAGACAGGAAGTGAAGGGAAATCTCCTGCAATGATATAACACTGTTACATGTTCTAGTTATGTAGCAAACTTAAGAATATACAAAGCAAACATCTTTTTTTTTCCATTTTGGCAAAATCATGGATTCATTAAAAAAATATCTTTGTTTGTCCCGTGGCTTGCAGGAAAAACATTTTGCCTTGATTCCACCATCAACACAGACAGGGGAAACCCTCCTGCGGAGCCATTGTGTTCTCCTGGTGCTGCCCCTGCCAGGAAAACACAGTGATTATTGCTAGTGGCTACAAGAGATGCTAGCGATAAGTGTGTGTAAAATCTGACAGACTGGTTGTACGTTGTCCTCCAGGTGATCGACCAATCAACTTGGGTACCTTCAGCCTGGCCATACACAGTTTAAATCTGCATCTCAAATGAAGCAATCCCATTTACATATAACACTCCATAAAGGAGAATTGAGGGGCTTATCAGGTCTGCGTCAAAAATTAACAGCCACACCCAATCAGACAGCTCGTGTTAAAAGGGACCTGAAAAGCAATCTGCATGGCTTGCTTTTCCAAGCATTGGCTAGTTTAGTGAGCCTGGACTAATAACAGTCACTGTAATGCTACCCATACTGCTGTCCTTTTAACATGGTGACAAAAGTTGATACCTATGCTACATGTGTGTAAAGTTACTTGCACCCTGCTAAATGGACAGCAATAAGGTTGTAAATACAGTGACTGCCTGTCCCCCCTGATGGCGGCCCTGGGTGTGTCATGAAAGGCCAATTGAGAAAATGGCTATATCATGTAGAGGAAATCACCAGTGTGGGGCAACCTATGTCATGGAGGTAGATTTGGACATCGATGTATATGTATCACCAGAAATGGAATTCTTTGTTCTACAATATCTCAAAGACGACCTAGCATGTTATTTGAAGACTGTACTATTTTGGACATACTTGGACTCAAACATACACTGCTCTTTCCACAGCTCCTCCTCCTCTGGGGGTATGATAAAGTTTATACGCATCTTCACCAAAAGCACAAGATGATGTGTCGTCTCCGGATGAGGCTGCAGCGGAGATTTCAGTTCCAGGCTGATATAGTGGATCTGCAGCGGGCCTGGAGTGATGCCAAAAGGCGCTCACCCAGGCTCCTGCTAAAGGCTGTGGAGCAAATCTCCGGTAAGTAAAAATATACATTACATGTGACCAGATAGGTTACAATTTTTTGGGTAGGTGGACATGTGTTTAGCTATGCAACAACACTAATACCAACACCCCCCCCCCCCCTCCCTCTCGCTCCTACCTTTCCTACCTCCATCAAGTGTCTCTTCACAACCTTTAATACTACTATGTACATTCGTATTTTTTATGTTTTTTTTTTTCTTCTGCTTCTAGCCAAAGCGGACGGACGGCACCCTCTTGTGATTTTGGTGAAGAAGGGGAGGAGGAGGACGGCCACACTCCAATATGCAGTCAGAGGCAGCGAGCCATTTGAGCAGCTGAAAATTGTGGATCGTAAGTAGAAAATAAAAATGTTAGAAATTTCTAATCTCTAATCACATTTTACAGAGCCCCCTTTACATCGGAGTCTCCAGACTTACTACACTGTAAGAGGGAAGTGTGAAGACTCTGATATAAGGAGAGTTTGGGAACCATTATTTGAGGGGGGAAGCTGGGGACTCTGGTGTAAAAGGGAACTCTGTGTTCCCCAAAGCTCCCCCATACATCTGAGCTTACAGAGACCCTCTTACACTTCCCTTCCTCAGTCCACCACAGTCAAGGGCACAACAAGTCCCACTGCAGAAGGCTACCTGCTTGGACTTGTAATCCTCTCTGTAGGGGAATGAGGAAATACTGCCTGCTATGCTAAGACTTGTAGTGCCCTCTGTTAGGGACTAAGGATTCCTCAGTCCTCAACATTCTAGGGCACTATAAGTCTCAGCATAGTGGGCTGTCATACCTCAGTCCCTCACAGCTCGGGTCAAAAACAACACAGTTAAACATCTAAAGGACAACTCCAAACAAAACTACCAATAATGGACAGAGTCCATATGCTCTATAATGTCAAAGACCCGCTACCACTCACCTTCCACCTCTGGTGCTGTCATTGTGTAGGGCAAAGGGCTCCATCTACACCATGTTTGGCTTTCATGTCAGATAGGCAGGACTTGCTCAGCTCCACTCTCTTCCTTGGCAATTGACTCTGGCGTCATTGTGGATCTTTCCTCCTCTAGAAAACCCCCAGGGGCCCTCTCCTTGTCCCCCAGCCACCCAGGGCCTTCTTCTCCTCCTCCTCCACCAACCATTTTCAGACTCTTCCAACTTCCCTGGGGCTACTCAACCACTTTGCATAGTGGACACAACAAATCTATGACCAGCCTGCAAAATATCAAGTCTGGGCCTGGTTACCTGTATGTTCCGGGTCCAGGGCGGAGCTCTCCTCCCAGAGCAACAACTGATGATAGCAGAGTGAGTTGACCGGCCAGTCACTTCCTACTGGTGCAGGTACACACCTACCGATTCCTCCACATCTTAGGATAACATGATCAGACGGCCAATCCCCAGGCAGAGAAGGAGGAGTAAGTGTCAGCGGACAACAGACACCTGGCAGACGCAGTGAAGGGACTGCAGCACACTGCTGCAACTTTTTGATCCGAGGATTGAAAGCAATCTTTTACTTGGGAGATTTCCCTGACTGCGCCCTTCGAAATGTTGGTGCTCCGCCACTGGCCGCAAGGCCCCTGTAGGTGCGAGGCCTTAGGCGCCCGCTTAATTTGCATGGTGCCCTCCTGTTTTAAAACATGGTCAATGCATCTCATTGGTGTAAGTGCACTTCTATGTTCTGAATTGTAGGGGCATTGAGTATGGTGCTAGCATGATGAGAGGTTACTGCCTATTTGTGTCCATAAATAATATATAATGTATTTCTTTTATTTTAGAAACCAGTGATCAGGATGTTGCGGCTCAGCCTTCTCAGGCCCCCTGTAAGTAATGTGGATGTGCTGGTGTGTTGTGTATTAGGTCGAACTTGGAGGAATGATTGTTTGTTTTGTTTTCTTTTGTGGTTGATGTAACTTCAGCAAGAGAGGAGCCTCAGGCAGGGCCGAGTCGCCTGGATCCGGGCCAGGAACAAACTGTTGGCCAAGAAGAGGCCAATTGGTCCGACTCGGATGAGGACCTGGGCTCTCCTCAAAGGGGAAGTAAGTATTCTACATGTGTTTGTGTGTTCAATGTGTCCTGGTAAATATAAGGGCTGTAATATATATATTTTGACATTGGGGTTTTGTAGCAGCTGACATTGAGGATGTTTGTTGTGGAGGACTGGGGAAGAGGGGCCACTGCTTACCCAGTCCACTGTAACTACTACCTTCAATGTTTCCAGACTACTTTCTGTGTGCCTTTATCAAATAGCTTTTGTTCAAGGATTGTATTTGTGTCTTTGTGTTTCTAGGAGATACAACGCCATCCCCCCATGAAGGGACACCATCCCCCCATGTAGGGTCTCCCCCATCCTCCCCCACTCCAGGCTCCCCTGAACTAGTCTGTAAGTACCTAAAATTAGATTCTCACATGAATTGTGTGTGCTAGGATGATGTGTATCTAGGATAATCTAAGTTGGAGTCAAAGCAAGTGTAGTTTTGCTATATGTGACAGGAAGGTTGGTCATGAAACACTCTTGCTTAACCTTCATGTTTGAAAGGTGGTTTTGGGGAGCTTTACAGGACATGTTATCTTTTGTAAGTTATCTCAAGCCACCCTATTCTAAATTGGTGTTAGTTTCTCTACATTGGAAATGGTGTGCTTTGTACTTGTAAATTTTTAGGGGACATTGTAATTTAATCATGTCCTGATTTAGTCAACACTGAAAATGTGTGTTTGTCAATCTTTCATAAATACTCTTCCTCGGTAATGTACCACATTCCAGTTCACAATTTGTGTTCTTTTTGTGCAGTTTCTCCAGAGCCAGCCACGCCATCCACTTCAGGGGCCCCAAAAAAACCTGATGATGGTAAGTTGTGTGCTTTTCCAGTAATGTGTCTACTTAGTAAGTGGAGAAATGCTAACTGTGTATGTCCCCGCTCAGGCTTCAAGTTGTTCTAAAGGCAGCGGGTTCTTTATGTGAATGCATTCTATGCATTAGTATTCCAAGTGATAGGTGTGCATATTCCCCCTAAGACTTACTGGGACCATTTTTTACGGTCCAAATGTTTGCACTAATACTTGTCTGGAACAGACTCCCCCTCCTCCTTAACTGAGGTGACAGCATGCCAATATTGCCTCCTGATGCTGTCACTCCTAATCATTGAGACCAATGGAAGGGAGGGGGGCAAGGCTGGCTCACAGCCTAGTGCCTGAACAGGCACAGGGTGCTTGGCTTCATCTCATGTGCCTCCATAGCAAGCTGCCTGCTGTGGGGTCAAACAACAGGAGGGAGGTGCCTAGAGGTGTGTACAGGGGCCATGTAAAAAGGAGGATTGTTATTTCTCTTGTCCCCAAAAACCTAGAGAGTGTAAGTCTAACCTGATTAGTTTTCCGCAGCCCTCCCAAAATGATATGTTTCCAACACTTAGAACAGGCAGGGCTGAGGCACCAAAAACATCAGAAAAACACAATCAGCACAAAAGCAGGGAGTACGTATCCTTAACGCTACAAGCTTCACCCAGAAGAATGACGCTTGCACTGTACAAATCTGCATCACCACCATATCAATGTCTAAATAAAACTTTCAGGGAAATGTGGAGGGGTAATGAGTGGGTGTTAGAGCGTTTTCATGACTGCGTAACCTACAGTTAGCGTGAGTCCATTTGTTGATAAACTTTTTCTTCTCTCTTAACACAGCTGGGATGGCGGAAAGGAGATCAGGGGAGCAGACACATCTGCTCCGTCCAGAACTGGCCCTCAAAATTCCTAAGGGTGAGTCTCTACTATGTGTCAGGTTCAATCTATAGACAGTAAGAGTGAGAGAGAACGCTCCACAGATTCCAATGGTGATAGAGATAAATGTGTGCACATGTATCGTGTTGACCAATTGAACCCAAAACACCTTACATTCTTCAAAATGATTGCTTGTGTTTACATGCAGAAAAGCATTTTACTTAGCTTTGGTGGAACTGCTACTAACATTCCAAGCCATCTTATGTAACCTTTTGAACAATTTGCTGTGAAAGTTTGAGTTTAAGGTTTACAACAGCAATTTAGCATATTTGCTTCAGAGTGTTGATAAAAGCCAACCAATAGACTCCTAAGCATATTTGTTGAGGCACATTAATTACAATCCTTGTTTGGATCATTTTGCCTAAAACTAATTGTCATGTTTTTTTCTACCCAGGGCACACCCACCTCACCTACGAGGTCCTCCTGGATTATATGAGGTGGTGCGGAGACCGAATTCTATATTTGGAACACCTTTGTGGCGTGGATCCAGACCCTAAGGAGCCATTCGTTAGGAATGTCACACCTTTAAAAAGATCCTAGTATTTTTTTTTTGTGGTTTGTTTACTTATGTTGCACGTTGCAACACAAAGAAATGTCCCATTTGTAATTGTTGCCCATTATAAACAAAAATCTAACAAAAAAATCAAAAACAGTTTAAAAAAAAACCCTTTTTTTGGGACCCAAAAAAAAAAAAAAAAAAAAAAAGCCTTGTTTTTGGCAACCAAAAAAAATATAAAAATTTATAAAAAACCCTTTTTTTGGGGACCCAAAAAAAAAAAAAAAAAAAAAAAGCCTTGTTTTTGGCAACCAAAAAAAATATAAAAATTTATAAAAAACCCTTTTTTTGGGGACCCAAAAAAAAAAAAAAAAACAAAAAGCCTTGTTTTTGGCAACCAAAAAAAATATAAAAATTTATAAAAAACCCTTTTTTTGGGGACCCAAAAAAAACAAAAAAAACAAAAAAAGCCTTGTTTTTGGCAACCAAAAAAAATATAAAAATTTATAAAAAACCCTTTTTTTGGGGACCCAAAAAAAAAAAAAAAAAACAAAAAGCCTTGTTTTTGGCAACCAAAAAAAATATAAAAATTTATAAAAAACCCTTTTTTTGGGGACCCAAAAAAAAAAAAAAAAACAAAAAGCCTTGTTTTTGGCAACCAAAAAAAATATAAAAATTTATAAAAAACCCTTTTTTTGGGGACCCAAAAAAAACAAAAAAACAAAAAAAGCCTTGTTTTTGGCAACCAAAAAAAATATAAAAATTTATAAAAAACCCTTTTTTTGGGGACCCAAAAAAAAAAAAAAAAAAAGAAAAAGCCTTGTTTTTGGCAACCAAAAAAAATATAAAAATTTATAAAAAACCCTTTTTTTGGGAACCAAAAAAACCAAAAAAAAACAAAAAATGCCTTGTTTTTGGCAACCAAAAAAAAAATGTTTACAAAAAAGCCTTGTTGTTTTTATGGCAACCGACAAAACCAAAAATGTTTACAAAAAAGCCTTGTTGTTTTTATGGCAACGGACAAAACCACAAATGTTTACAAAAAAGCCTTGTTGTTTTTATGGCAACGGACAAAACCAAAAATGTTTACAAAAAAGCCTTGTTGTTTTTATGGCAACGGACAAAACCACAAATGTTTACAAAAAAGCCTTGTTGTTTTTGGTAACAAACTAAACCACAAATGTTTACAAAAAAGCCTTGTTGTTTTTATGGCAACCGACAAAACCAAAAATGTTTACAAAAAAGCCTTGTTGTTTTTATGGCAACGGACAAAACCACAAATGTTTACAAAAAAGCCTTGTTGTTTTTATGGCAACGGACAAAACCAAAAATGTTTACAAAAAAGCCTTGTTGTTTTTATGGCAACGGACAAAACCACAAATGTTTACAAAAAAGCCTTGTTGTTTTTGGTAACAAACTAAACCACAAATGTTTACAAAAAAGCCTTGTTGTTTTTATGGCAACCGACAAAACCAAAAATGTTTACAAAAAAGCCTTGTTGTTTTTATGGCAACCGACAAAACCACAAATGTTTACAAAAAAGAATTGTTTTTGTGAAAACCTTCCAAAAAATGATGTCAAAACATAAAAAATGTTTAAAATGTTTATCTAAATTAAATTTAAGTATGTTGCTCTTTGCAACACAAATGTTACATTGGCAATTTAGTTCATTCTATTATATATTGTAATATATTTTTTGTACGCTACAGTTGGTAGACACCCACATGTGTTATTAAAACATTTATTTTATTACCCAAGTTTTCTTTTTGGTGTACACATCGAATGTCTTTTGTGTTGTATTTGTTTACTTGAGTGGTGTGGTCTGTAATTGTTAGTATGTTGGCTTTGGTTTATGTTAGCCTTGAGACTTGTTTTGAAGCTACATTTGAAGGGAGACCTTTTCTTGGGTCGTTATGTGAACATTGAGTTATCTAAATTTACATGAAATCATATGTTTGGAGATCGAGAAGCACGTGTGTATAAATGCCTACATTAACCAGGGCCATTACTTGGCCACCAACACTCCTAAAAAACCAAAGAGCAAACACAAACTAATCATTTTGCATAAAATTTTATTTCATCCCCAAAAAAAGCACTATAAGAAATCATATTGTGCCACCCTCAAATTTAAAAAAAAAATGGCCCCACAAATTGGCCAATGTAACAATCATTAACAAAACCAAAAAAAAAAAAAAAAAAGAAATTAAGTTGGTGGTGGTGGTGGTGACTGAAGCAGTGTGGTGAGCAATGGAAAGGTTCCTGCCATCAAATGGTGGGCCAATAGTCCCATCTGCTCTGGGGTTAGCCTTAGAGTTCTGGTAAAGTGGCCCATTAGAATCAGATCTTGTGTCTGAGGCTGCTGCTGATGCAGGGTGTTGAACCCTGGAAATGTCCCAGACTGAAGATCTTGTGCCAATAGTCCCATCTGCTCTGTGCTCAGCCTAAGAATTTGGGTAACGTGTGCCATTACCATGAGATGGGATCGTTGCTGCTCCAAGGCTATTTGATGCTGCTGGTGGTGCAAGGGTTGTGAAGATGTGTGGGGAGTGGTGGTTGATTGGTTGTTGTGGTCCACGGTGCGGGGGCAAACGACATGTCGCATTGGTGACAAAAAAGAAGAACGGCCTGGGGAGGAGTGAAGTGATAAAGGTGTGGAGGGAATGTAGTCAGGTGGAAGGGGTACTGTGGAACCAGTGCGCATTGAGGTTGTGCAGGAGGATTGCTCATTGAGGGGTGTGGGAGTCCGAACGGAGTGTGAAGTGCTAGGAGTGGCTACAGGAGGAATTGTCCCATCCCCAGCTGCCTGACAAGTGGCCAACACTGGCATTACCCTCCCACTACCACAACCTGCAGTGGCAGGTGAGTGAGATGTTTGGGAGGGCTCTGCCAATGGGGCATCTTCAGATCCAAACAGGCATTGGCGTGTGGCCAGCACCTGAGTGTCAACACTTTGCCGATCCCGTTGATGCTGGTCTGCTAAACTTACCAAGCTGTTACGCATATCCTGTTGAACCTGTAACATATCCTGGTGAACCTGTACCATTGTTGCTACAGATTCCTGTATGAGCCCGAGCAGACGTACTGCCTCAGTAGATTGCTGAGTACGCCTCCTTAACTCATTTTGGACCTGATACTCATCAAGCAGCCTCTCGGCTACATCCAGCATAGATGGACGAAGTTGGGTAGGTGACAATCCCTCTGCATCTAAGGCTACCTGAAAGCAGAAGAAATAGACCAAATCATTATCAAACATCATGACTAAATATTTCAGATTAGTTTGACAACTTAACACCCCAAGCAGAACGTTGAAAAGTTTGATGTGCTTCTAATGAGTACTTGTTCATTGTAAGATTATCCAAGCTAGCAACACTTCTGATAATGGGTACATATTATATTGGTAGGACTAATATGACAAAGGCAAAAAAGATTCAACATGAAGGTGTTCCCAATTAACCCTGGTGTGGTAGGTTGTTTATGCTTTTGGTAAATCTGTTACTACACCAATGACTTTATACATCTACGTATGTTGTCTAAAATCTTGCCATCAATCGGCTAGAGGACAACCCAACCAAACGATACCCATGAATTTGGACCTGGAAAATCAAAGACGGGCCGGACTTTAAAGATCCTGGATGTTTTTGGAACATTAGTGGCACACCAAATTATAACATAATTCCCTGATGTTCAAGATAGAACTCTTGTTGTGCTGGTGCATCGTCAGAATGTCATAGCACTAATTTAACACACACAATGTAAGCCACATCTAGTCCAAAATCAATGCTACCATTGAAATGTTACATGTGCACCTTGTTCCCTTATATCACATACCACAGCACTGGATGCAGAATCGTCGCCAGCTCCTGATCCAACTCCAGCTGCAACGTCAAGAGGGGCCTGATGTTCTTTTAAAAAAAAAAAAAAAAAACATGTTTAGTACATAACCTTAGTCAGTAATGATTATGGCCAGATTGCCCTCCTAGCTTCATGAATGAAGCATTGAGGCCAAACATTCAAAAGTGCTTTCCTGGGCTCATAGGACACTTGCTAAACCCTCCCAAAGGTTAAGAAGGCTTGGTCTGCCTACTAATGACGGCACCCATTAATGCTGTCAACTGTGTTTTGCAGGGTAAACATCTAAAAGGCAACACTCTTTCCTAAGAAAAAACATGTGTGTTAATGGGGTTAATAAGATTCAAAAAAACATTATTTGACTAGACATACCAACACCTTCCTCCAGGCCTAGCTGCACTGGGTGTGTTCCCTGCTGCGGATCTTCTGTAAAGGACATAGCAATATGAGCTATCTTGGCCAAAAAAAAACATCTACATTGTTTGGCACAGTATGATATTGGACCTACCAGGAGGAGGGTCAGCACTGATGTCAACACCTGTGAGTCCGTCTGGTTCGCCAAGCTGCATGGGCTGTGGAGGGGCTGAGATCCGTGCTACAGATGAACAAATTGCAGGTTGGGGAAAACAAAAAAAGGACAATTGGAAGGGCAAGTATCACATTCTCTTAATGTCACACATAGGATAGTAGTTAATCTTTTCCAAACAACTCACACAATTGACATCCAAGATAATATCCTACCTCGGTGCAAAGCATCCGAATCTAAGTCCTCTCTGGTAAAGATGGTATCGGGTCCTATGATGTTCAAGAAAGGTAATTGATAATCCCAGAGAGAACTTCGTGCACGTTCATCCAGCCGACCTTGACGGTCATAAAGACCCTCCGCAGCCCATGCAATTAGCTTCTTCCGAACGGACCCACAGATGTCGTTGACCTTCTTCCGCACACTGTCACGGTGGCGAGGTGCTTCACCCAGTGCATTTACAGCATCCCGGATTTCATCCCACAATCTGTTCTTCTCTGTTACTGAGTAAGACGCGGCCCTGGTCCCATGTATCGCCTGATATCTGGCCATATAGGCGTGGACCAGGGCACAGCACTGATTGTGGGTGAAACGGGGAAGCCGGGTTAATGTGGACAAGCTGACTCTGGTGGACGGACCCTCTCCAGGACTACTGTCAGAAGAGCCAGCTTGTCCACTTGGTGTGTTAACACCTCCCCCGGCTTCCTCCTCCGGGATGGGGATGGTGGACTCCCTCATGGATACAGCTGGAGCCTCCCTCACACCAGAGCCAGACGATCTGCCCACCCTGCCCCCCCTGCCCCCCCTGGCCCCCCTGGCCCCCCTGGCCCTTCTCATCCTTCCAGTGGGTGGGGCCATGGGAGCACGAGGTGGGCAGAGAATCTGGCTGTCCAGCAGCAGCAAAGAGCCCCAAACTCCTAAATCTGAAATGACAAAAGAGAAAACAGAAAAAACAGGATTTGCAGATTGCTCTTCATATACAGTATAATTAGTGAACAGTTACAGAACACACTTACCTAATGGCACAAACAGACTTGGTCGTGGTGGTGGTGGTAGTAGTGGGCAAAGAGCAGAAGAGGCTGCAAAGAAAAGGAAAAAAAAAAAACACATAAGAAAACGCATATGGGTACAAATCACACGAGGCCCTCCAAACACTTACCTAATGGCACAAACACGGTGGTGGTGGTGGTGGTGGCAAAAAAAGCAGAAGAGGTTGCAAAGAAATGTACAAAAAAAACACATAAGAAAACGCATAGGGGTACAAATCACACGAGGCCCTCCAAACACTTACCTAATGGCACAAACACAGTGGTGGTGGTGGTGGTGGTGGTGGTGGTGGTGGTGGTGGTGGTGGTGGTGGTGGCAAAGAGCAGAAGAGGCTGCAAAGAAATGTAAAAAAAAAACACATAAGAAAACTCATAGGGGTACAAATCACACGAGGCCCTCCAAACACTTACCTAATGGCACAAACACAGTGGTGGTGGTGGTGGTGGTGGTGGTGGTGGCAAAGAGCAGAAGAGGCTGCAAAGAAATGTAAAAAAAAAAACACATAAGAAAACTCATAGGGGTACAAATCACACGAGGCCCTCCAAACACTTACCTAATGTCACAAACACAGTGGTGGTGGTGGTGGTGGTGGTGGTGGTGGTGGTGGTGGTGGTGTTAAAGAGCAGAAGAGGCTGCAAAGAAATGTAAAAAAAAAACACATAAGAAAACGCATAGGGGTACAAATCACACGAGGCCCTCCAAACACTTACCTAATGGCACAAACACAGTGGTGGTGGTGGTGGTGGTGGTGGTGGTGGTGGTGGTGTTAAAGAGCAGAAGAGGCTGCAAAGAAATGTAAAAAAAAAACACATAAGAAAACGCATAGGGGTACAAATCACACGAGGCCCTCCAAACACTTACCTAATGTCACAAACACAGTGGTGGTGGTGGTGGTGGTGGTGTAATCCTTTATAGGCAAAAGGAGGCTGCAAACATTAAACATACATGAGAAATCGCATGACCTACATACGTGCACATAATAAATTACAGTTATCAGGAAAGCAAAAATGGTGTCTTTGGAAGCTGGGAAGGTAAGGGGGCAGGTTTAGATGCCAAATCTAGACTGCACACCTTTAACAAACATGAGAAAACACATGTCCAAACCACATGCACATGGGGCCAACTGCCAATGATTAAAAGACACTTGAGGGGTTCCCAAGCTATTGTGGGTTGGAGGGGATTCACCATAGACAACTTAAGCACACCCAAGATAAGTACAAATTGTCTCCTTCCTTTTTTTTGGGAGAGAGAGATACAATTGTCTTACCTCCAGATAATGTAGGTTGTGGGTCACAGGGTCTTGCTAGCACATAAGAAACATCGATCTATAACATCCAGCAGCCATATTGGCCATGTGCTCCTTTTATAGCTGGCTCACAGGTGTGATAATTAGCGGCCGTTTCTATATATATCTGCGCATTCGCGAATTTGCGCGTTCAAAATGGAGGACGATATCCCAGACGCATTAGATGGTGCAATGCTGGCATTTATTGGTGCCTTGTTTGAGGAGGCCCTGGCACAGGAGGCAGCAGAAGGTGGGGAAGCTGCAGCAGCAGCAGCAGCAGCACCTTCAGCAGCAGCACCTCCAGTCCGTGTGCCCTTACCTCGCCAGCCACGCATTTTTGCTCCAAGGATCTATTTGGACAAGCTGCGGGATTCTGATGTCAGGAGGAAGTTCCGGCTCGAGCGAGGAACTATTCTACACCTCTACCAGCTCATAGCAGAGAAAATTGACCCGGACACACAGCGCGGCCATGCGGTGCCCGGCATGGCCAGATTGCTGGCCACTTTGTATATTTTAGGGCGTGGCAGCTTCCAAGCCACTTCGGGAAGTATCATGGGCATTAGCCAGCCCACAGTTTCAAGGGTGTTCATGTTGGTCATTAATGCCATAGTGGATATAGTGCCCAATTTTATCCACTGGCCACAGAATGAAAATGAGTGGAATGAAGTCAAGTTGGGTTTCTACCGGCGGGCACACATGCCGCAAATCCTAGGGGCAATCGATGGCACCCACATAGCCATTAGGCCCCCAAGGAGCCACGAAAGTGAATACCGGAACCGCAAGCAGTACCACTCTGTGAACGTCCAATTAGTGTGTGACGCCAAACAGCGCATCATGAGTGTCAACACTGGTCACCCAGGGTCGTGCCATGATTCCAGTATGTTAAGAACAAGTACTCTGTACGAGGTGTTTGAAAGTGGACAAATGCCCGAAGGGTGGCTTATTGGTAAAGTATTTTGTCTTAACAACATAAACTGTAAGATTACATAGACATAGGAATAAGCTACATCGGTGTACACCCTGATTTAAGCAAAGCCTACCTAAAATGGATGTGTTATTAGTTGTCAGGCTGTTCACACACAACCAGATCAGCAGCTTAGCAGCTCACAAAAGAAAGATTTGCAAAGTTGTCTTTGAGTCCAATGAAGGTGGTTAACCAATGTGTAAATGGTGTCCTCTAGCCACCCAAAGAAAACCTACAAATGATTCCAATGGTATTGCCATATCCCCAAAGTACTTTGCATAAGTGAGTCAATATTGGTTTCCTCACTCTAGTTGCAGATATATTCCAGAAGTAAGACCTAGGCTAATGTAATAGGAACAGAATAGGGGCCAAGTTGTAACTTGCAAGAGAAACCCACCACTTTGTGTGTCCTTTTTCCCATTTGTATTAGTGATTTAGGCAGTTAGACAGAGTTGAGATGTTTCATATGATTTTTTGCAAACAGACGAGCAGGTTGTTTAGTAAAATGCCTAATTGTCTCCCATTTTGAGGAGTCATCTAAAGTCACATGATATGAATAACTAATGTATATTTTTCTTATTTTTCAGGGGATGCTGGTTACCCGCAGCTGACGTGGCTGATGGCTCCAATCAGGTACCCCCAGGGCCCAGCAGAGAGGAATTACAACAGGGCCTTGCGGAGAAGCCGGAGTATCATTGAGTTGACCATAGGTCTTCTCAAGTCCCGGTTTCTCTGCTTGGCCCGGCCTGGGGGTGAACTCCTGTACTCTCCTACAAAGGCTTCCAAGATCATCCTGGCGTGCTGCGTGTTGCACAACATGTGCGTTGCCCGGGATGATTCTTGGGAGCTGACGGAGGAGAGGGAGCCAGAGGTCCGTCAGCCGGCGGCCCCCAGGCGGCGGAGCACCGCTGCCGGTATGGCCACCCGGAATACCCTGGTTGCTAGCCACTTTACATGTAAGTACTGTAACCGGTCAAGATAGGGCATGTGTATTAATTAGCTAGTTAGCAGAGGTGCCACTCACAGGGAGACAGAGGGTGATTATCATCTGCCAATGACACTTGCCATTGTAGATAAAGTGTAGTCAACATTGGTAAAATTGTGTTACTTGAGCAAAAACATGCACCTCTAACCATAAACATGTTGGTATTGTGAATAGTGTAAAGGGCTGAGAAGAGCTGGCAGGTGTTTATTTGTGTCTATGCCACCTGTGTAGTTATTGATAACATGAACGGCTGCTTGGTATCTTATGGTGTTGTAATTTTCCAGAACATCAACATCTTGGAATCATGGCACGTACCATGGGAAGCCTGTGGTGATGGGCTGTCTGGCGTCACAGGTGTGTATTCAAATGTTTACATTAATGATTTCTGGTTTGTGTAAGTTGGCATAAAATGTGTTATTTCACTCGTGATGTCGAAATTAAATGAAGTTCAGAATGAAGCAAACAGGCATTAAGATGTGATTTTCATAATGAAATGTCTTATCCTTTGTTTTATTTTTCCAGGAGTGGTACTGCTTGCGGGTGTAGGTGGTAGAAACCCACCTTGATGGACTCCACTCATTTTCTTTTGTGGTCAGTGGATATTTGGTAAGGCACATGGCCAATGACCAACATGAACACCCTGGAACTTCGAAAGTGGCTTGGAAGCTGCCCAGCAACCTTGCCATGCCTGTCCCCTATGAGCTGGTAGAGGTGCAGAATGGATTCTGAACTCTGCCGGAAGTTGTGGAAGACATCAGAATCCCGTAGCCATGGAGCAAAGATCGTGGTCTGGCGCTGTAAAGGCACACGGACTGGAGAGTGACAATATTCTTTTGCTGCATCCCTCCTTCTGCTGTCATTCTCAAATAAATAAATACATTAGAATTGAACATGTGTTTTTTTGTTTTGTGTGGGTGCCTACAGACAAAAGGGCCATCCACACTGTAAGATTTAGAGAAGACTTTATCCTTCCGATTGACATTTTCTATGTAGTGCAAGGGCCTGCCTGATTGCATCCAAATTGAAAGTGTTGAGGTTTGAGCTTCTATTATATGGTTTGGTTAAGTCTACAGGAAAAAGTCTAGACAAATTGTTAGTGTATGGCCCATTAAGCTGCCAAGGCCGGAGTTTTGCACTTTGCATGCTGCTTGTACTGGTGATGTGAGGGGTTGTAATGTAGAGTAGGGATGTGACAGTGTTGTGTTGAGGTGTGAGGCAAATGTAGTGTTGGACTATGAGGGCCTGTGTTGTTGAAATATGGAGAGAGTCCAATATCAGACACCTATGTTTATTGGTCAAGAAATTGTAAGAACCATGGTAAATATGTAAAGAATTGCATCTCGATAAAACTAGGACCACACTCATAAAATCAAAATTGTGTTGTTTCCATTGATGTGCTTGAAATTTGGGTAGGACACCCCCCTCCCCCCCCAAATTCAAGATAGTTTAAAAAAACTGTTTAAAAAAATGAGAGTGAAAAGAGATCCCAAGTGTAGTGATGTGATTTGAACCCATGACGTTGTGAACTGCAGTGAAGTTGCAAAGCACTTAGCTATTGTGCAGAATAAAGCTGTATGGTGGAAAAAAGGGAGTGTGTTAAGGCTAAAAAGCACATATAGCTAAAGAACTAAACATTGTATGGAATGTGGGAAGAAGACCATGGTAAAATTGTGAGGTTTCATCTTGCCCTGAAGTAGGGTAGGGGTTTGGTCACTTGCCTTTGGTACTTTCCTTCATAAGATCGATTCGACACACAGACAAGATCAAAAAAACACTTAAAATGGTGTAAGCTTGCAAGCGCTTCTGAGTGTAACATTATTTAGCAATATATATGATGTAATCCGTTCCATTTTAGCAATATAAACAAAAAAAGAAAATAAAAAAAGTAGGTGGAGATGGTAAGCCTCGAACCTACAGCAGAGGGAGATGAATTACAGACATGTGATGTGTGCACTAATCCACTAGCCCACATCGCTATGTGAAACTGCTATAAGCAGGAAGACATAAGTTTGCGAATTGGCGAAGCCGCGATCGTAAGTGAATCCCGCTGACGGCGGAATTCATTATTGCTGTTTTACTCGCCAATTCGCCGCAGCGCCAGTTAATTGATTTGAACGCGGCGAAACTGAAACACGTCATAGATGTTTGAAGCTGCAGTTTCTTTAAATCCGGCCCCCCATGTTTAAATGTCTCGATCTGGTGAATATTACTAATCGATGGATTAAATAGGGATTTATTTTTCAAACCACTATCTATTGGATGAGAATTAGTGGTTGAATTACTAATAGATGTTACAGAGTTATTCAGATAATACTTCTTAAGATTCAGCTAGGGGATATACTTATGTGTATCTATAAAAACGTTGAATTTGTTAACAGGGAGCTTCGGAGCACATTTTAGCCCCAGATGCAATATATGCAACTCCTTGTTATTCAATTCAACTTTGCTTAAAGCGGAGTTCCAGCCATTTACTCACCTGTCCAACGGTCCAGCGATGCGGCCGCCGGAAGCCTCGATCCTCTCCCTCGGCGCCGGCATCACTGCTGTGGGCACCCGGCTGTTACAGTTTGCGGCTTCACAGCCGGGTACCCACTGCGCATGCGCGAGTCGCGCGCCGTGATTGGCCGGCAATCTTCTGGGACCTCTGACGTGTCCCAGAAGATTGCAGGGAGGGAGGGGGAGAGGAGAACTTCCGCTCAGGGCGCCGCGGCGCTCCGAGCGGAAGTGGGAGCGGGTACCTGTCAAAACTAGGTACCCGCTCCCCCCCCCCCAAAAAATGACATGCCAAATGTGGCATGTCGGGGGGTCAGGACTCCCTAAAGCGGAAGTTCCACTTTTGGGTGGAACTCCGCTTTAAATTAAAGATACCTTGTTTCAATATTCTTGCCTGCGTTTTTTTGTGTTTTATTTTTCTCCCTGCTCTGCAACCTCTTCTACATTTCTGTTTTGGGTGCCTCCATCTCTTTCTCCTTGTCTGTATATCCGAGGGTGGTTGCAACCTCTTCCTCTCCCTCGTACTAAAAAAGGAGGTCTGGACGGTGAAGGTGTATCAAAACCTTCCTCGTCATAATCCTCCAATGACCCATAATGGTTATATGTGGGTAAATCCCTATATCCTCAATCATTCTGATTGACTGGTATTGAGGATGTTCATGTTTTCTATTATGGTACTGCGAGGGGTTTCTTTCATAACCTTGATTTTGGGGTCTCATATTCCCCCCATTTCCCCTAGCTCTTTTTGGTTTACCCCTTTGGCCTCTCCTAGGGCCCTGGCCTCTATTCCTTGGAGTCTTCTGTTGGTATGAAGATGCTATAGGGAGTATAATTACTATATGGGGTATCATCTCCTCCATTTCTCCTTGCTCGCGTTTGAGCCGGAGTTCTAGGTTGATTTGTTTCGTGAATGATGGTGTCATTCACACCCTCATCCATATTAACGTTAGTGTCATTACATGAAACCACCTGCTGCCAATTATAGATTTTATTTTTAAAATCCTCCAAGTCTCTGTTAAATTTTTTTACCTTTTTCTTTTGCGTTTCTTTATCTACTTTATCGAGTAATTTAGTTAAAGACTCATTATAATCTTTCGATTCAGGAAGATCCTGATATGCTTCCAGTTTTTGTTTTAACTCGTTGATCTTACTAGTAATATTTTCAATTTTTTTATTTTTCCTTTTTAAAATCAATGTTTGGAGCTCTAAACCTGCTTTATTAAAAAATCCAATCCATTCATTATTTGGAACAATCTAAAGTTCTGAAGGAGTGCTTTGTACAAAAAGGGTACAGAGAGCAGGACATAAATCGCGAGATACAAAAAATCCTAGAAGTACCAAGAAGCCATTGTCTAGAAAATAGACAAAAGGTGATTAATGATAAACACCAATTCTCATTCCTATCTGATTTTCATAACCAGTATAGGGAGGTAGAGAATATATTTCAAAGAAATTGGCACATATTGGGGATGGATAGAGTCCTTGGACGTGTCCTACCACAAATACCATCTTTCATATATAGAAAGGCCCCAATTTTGGCCAACGGGTGGTAAGAAAAGTATTGGACCCCCCCCCAGGCTACATTTTTTTCAGATATGACTGGTTTCAAGGCCTGCTGCCATGCGGTCAATAATGTTAAATCAAGATCTTCATTCATATCCCCTCAAAATGGCAAAACCTTTAATATTAAACAGTTCATTACATGTGATACCACGCACGTGGTATATGCACTTACCTGCCTGTGTGTTCTGTATATAGGATGAACTAAAAGAACTCTAAAAGTACGTGTAGGTGAACATGTTCAAAATAGTAAAAAAGGTTTTAAATACCAAAGTGTTTCAAGACACTTCAGAACAACACACCAAAGAGATCCCAAGGGATTGCAGTTCTGGGGTGTCGAGAGGGTACCCCCAAACTGGAGGGGCTCAAACAGAGTTAGAGACATTTAAAAATGTGAAACTAAGTGGATTTATTTATTAAAAACTTTAGAGCCAACAGGTATAAATATAGAATTTGATCTTAATTGTTTTATCAGTAATTATTAATAATTTGCATTTTTCGGATGCTTCTGTTTCCTGATTTTAGATTTATTCAACAATGTATTTTTTATTAATGTGTTTTGGAGACTCTGACATCTTAATTACATGTTCATTTATTGTGTACATTTTATATTTTAAGATAGTAATTTTAGTAGTATTTCTTTTATGTGTTTATGAGCATTATGTAATATCCCTCTTGAGTTCATTGCTCCCCTATGCCCTTTTAGGATTTGCACATTTAATTATTTATTGTGTAGCTATGCTATGTATATTGCTAGCATAAGGGGTTAATGGTACATATGGATCAGGGCCGTCTTTAAGGCAGGGCAAAAGGGGCAGCTGCCCCGGGCCCAGTCATTGTTGTGGGGCCTAAAGCAGCTGCCCCTTGAGCCTGCACTGCCTGAGAATACTGTAGTTGATAAGTGGGTTTGGGAGGGCCCAAGAAAATGTTTGCCCAGGGTCCAATCAATATTAAAGACGGCCCTGATATGGATAAGTGTATGGCTAAGCACTTCCATATGGCTGATTTGGTAATTCCTAGTACTCCTTTTAACTTCTGGGATTAGGAATGCCATATGTATGAGCAGTGAGTAAGGCCAATAAGGTATAACACTTATTTATACGTAAAGGGTTAAATGCACT
This sequence comes from Pelophylax lessonae, assembly GCF_965119305.1. NCBI lineage: Eukaryota > Metazoa > Chordata > Amphibia > Anura > Ranidae > Pelophylax > Pelophylax lessonae. The sequence goes on along the minus strand of NC_138770.1, from coordinate 474,328,048 downwards.
AATAGACATTGCAGTCAATTATGGCAGATAGTCTTGTTTAGTGCTGAGACAATGAGCTCAAGTGTGGTTAATCTAGCGTCTAATGAGACGTAGGGGAATTGTGATAAATTCCGCCAGAGAGAGCATGTGTCCACCCCCTTCGAAAAAGTCAGTAAGTGACGAAAAGTCAGGGACTTGGCTATACGACGTGCCTCGTGATTGATCGGGTGAGCGGCGGTGTCTCACCGGAGAATCCTGGACCCGAACGCTTCCGGAGCAAGTGAGCACCCTGATCCCCACTCTTGATTATGATGTGCTTTGCATATTTATATCCCATGTACGTGCATATTAGTGGATTTTAAATGGAATAAACTAGTTCATACGTTATTGCACTAGTTGGCTCTCCTCTTTCTTTTATGGTATATGTGGAGCGGCATCTTGAGAATTACCAAGGATCCATTATTTCCTATATCCTGTGCAGTGGTGCATATTCCAAAGCGTGATCAGCCCTATCCATGAGAGTGGAGGGCAAAAAGTGCGGGTGGGTGTTCTAGCTGAGGGGAGTGGAGCACAAAGGTGGCGGACTCTTTGTTGATGTGTTTCTGTTCAGCTTACACTGAAATCTCACTGGATCATCACATATCACTATTCTCCTACTATTGGACATTGGACTATTATACATTGATTTATTCATGTGTGTTTCACTGGAATTTTTTCACTGATTTTTTTTCACTTGATTTATTGTTCGCTAATTAATTTTGGGATTGGATTTTCAGTGATTATTTGAACACATATATTGATTCAATTGTTTGTTTATTTTGTTCACATATATTGTGTGCACTTTTCTGAGTTGAGCGCTGCTAGGTGGGATTATTTTTATTTTTCACTTTTTTGGAATAGTGATTATGGGTTAGCTTTTATCACAGGCTTCACACGACAGTACAAACAGTTTGACAAGATTTTGAAAAGACATTGGTCCCTCCTATTGAAAGACGAGATACTCAAAACTATTTTACCTATGAAACCTACATTTATTTACACTAAACCACCCACATTAAAAACTAGGCTGGCACATAATGTCATTAATCCCCCAGTAAAGACACATACTTTTCTCAATCTGGTTGGCTATTTTATCTGTGGTAAATGTATGATTTGTAAAACCTCCCATCACAGAAAGGAAAACTACAGAAATTAGATCTTATTCCCATGGAGAATCCTACTCTATTAAGAAGTTTATCACTTGTGGTTCTACACATGTCACTTACCTGCTTTCTTGTCCCTGTGGGCTCCAATATGTGAGGTGGTACACGAGACAATTGAGAGTAAGGTTAAGAGAGCATGTCAATAACATAAAGAAAGGCTACCGACATCAGTTTATGCAACCACTTTAGACTGGTGCAAACTAGAGATCCAGGGGAGTTGTCTTTCTGTGGTATCGATGGAGTAGAAGCACACTGGAGGTATAGTAATCTTTAAAAATTGATCTCCCAGAAAGAAACCCAATTAATTAATCGGATAGGTACTCTTTACCCTTTAGGCCTGAACATAGACCTAGATCTTAATTGCTTTTTATCTAATTGGTGAATGTAGATACTTCTTAATATATTATACCTTTATTATATTCATGTCATTTTTAAATTTAAATGTATATTTATGCCTATTTGATGTCTATTTTTATTTTCAGTTTAATTTTTTTTAAATTTTATTTTTTTATTGTATTTTCATTATTATTGTTTTCATATCTATTTTTAGTTTTTTATTTATTTTTCATTTTAAATTTTATATATATTTCTTTATTATTTTCAATATTTTATATATTTTTTATTTCATTTTTATATAATTTTATTTTTTTATTACATTTTTTCTATACATTATTTTTTATTTCTTCAGATTTAATTTCAGTTTTATTTGTATTTTTATTTATCATTATTTCTTTGCATCTTGCATTTGTATTTTTTTAATTTTTTATTTTCACTTTTCTTTTTCCAATCTTTATTTTCCATTTTTTATTTTATCCATAGTCCATTTATATTGGATTTTATTTTATTCGTTTTTTGTGATAAATAGATTCTATACGGCATTATTAATATTGGTTTTTATGAGTGAGATATTTTAATTGAGTCATTATTATACCATTAGGAATCATTTAATTATTCCCCACATTGAATGCTGATTGGCGTTTTGTTAAGGGGAGGTCACTCTTATGTTGTATATATACAACTAGCTGGTGTTTCGGAAGTAATGTCCTTTGATGACGCCCTGGAAGGTGGGGGGAAATGCGTTGACGTATTTCCGGTACGCCGAAAACATTGACGTCACTTCCTGTCCTCCGTGGAATGCACGCTAGTACGGCATTCCCGGAAGAGTTGTACTCTCCAAGAGCGGAATCTGTCCGATTTTCTGTAAGTAAAGTTACATTGTGCACAAGTACAAAGCTGACTTCACTATGCCAGCTCTTTATTTTGTTTGAGCCTCAAATATTGCATGATAGCTGGTGGGCAACAGAGTGTGGCATCAACAAGGAGGACCATTGGCGCTCACTTCACCGATCTTAAGCTTTATTGACCCCAGACTTAAATAGCTTCAGTGAGTGGGGACACAGGACAGGAGTGAAGCACCCCGCACTGGTTGATGGTTTTCAAGCACTCCAGGACATTTGAATCATTGCTGCACTTATAGTTGTGGAATATTTTAGCACTTTATTCATATACAGTGCCTTGCGAAAGTATTCGGCCCCCTTGAACTTTTCAACCTTTTGCCACATTTCAGGCTTCAAACATAAAGATATAAAACTGTAATTTTTTGTGAAGAATCAACAACACTTGGGACACAATCATGAAGTGGAACGGAATTTATTGGATATTTCAAACTTTTTTAACAAATAAAAAACTGATAAATTGGGCGTGCAAAATTATTCAGCCCCCTTAAGTTAATACTTTGTAGCGCCACCTTTTGCTGCGATCACAGCTGTAATTCACTTGGGGTATGTCTCGATCAGTTTTGCACATCGAGAGACTGAAATTTTTGCCCATTCCTCCTTGCAAAACAGCTCGAGCTCAGTGAGGTTGGATGGAGAGCGTTTGTGAACAGCAGTTTTCAGTTCTTTCCACAGATTCTCGATTGGATTCAGGTCTGGACTTTGACTTGGCCATTCTAACACCTGGATATGTTTATTTGTGAACCATTCCATTGTAGATTTTGCTTTATGTTTTGGATCATTGTCTTGTTGGAAGACAAATCTCTGTCCCAGTCTCCGGTCTTTTGCAGACTCCATCGGGTTTTCTTCCAGAATGGTCCTGTATTTGGCTCCATCCATCTTCCCATCAATTTTAACCATCTTCCCTGTCCCTGCTGAAGAAAAGCAGGCCCAAACCATGATGCTGCCACCACCATGTTTGACAGTGGGGATGGTGTGTTCAGGGTGATGAGCTGTGCTGCTTTTACGCCAGACATAACATTTTGCATTGTTGCCAAAAAGTTTGATTTTGGTTTCATCTGACCAGAGCACCTTCTTCCACATGTTTGGTGTGTCTCCCAGGTGGCTTGTGGCAAACTTTAAACGACACTTTTTATGGATATCTTGGAAATGGTTTTCTTCTTGCCACTCTTCCATAAAGGCCAGATGTGTGCAGTATACGACTGATTGTTGTCCTATGGACAGAGTCTCCCACCTCAGCTGTAGATCTCTGCAGTTCATCAAGAGTGATCATGGGCCTCTTGGCTGCATCTTTGATCAGTCTTCTTGTATGAGCTGAAAGTATAGAGCAACGGCCAGGTCTTCGTAGATTTGCAGTGGTCTGATACTCCTTCCATTTCAATATTATCGCTTGCACAGTGCTCCTTGGGATGTTTAAAGCTTGGGAAAACTTTTTGTATCCAAATCCGGCTTTAAACTTCTCCACGACAGTATCTTGGACCTGCCTGGTGTGTTCCTTGTTCTTCATGATGCTCTCTGCGCTTTAACCCTCCTCTTATGTTAGGGTCAGAACCGACCCGTTTTCAGGTTTTGAATGTCTATAAGTATCACATAAATTTGTTTATTGCATCAAGATTTTTTTACTTTGTCAGGAACCTCTATTTAAACAATGTAATAGAAAAAGAATCCTTTTCACTAAATTATAAAATACTGTGGTGAAAATTAAGACGTTCATGGTGTTAGGGTCAATTCTGACCCAGTTATAATATAGGATTTTAGGACACTAATAAGTGCCAAAACTAAAATCATAAACACTCTCTCTGCTTAGTAACACTGACAGCCAATCCCCTCTCAACCCTGTGAGCTGTAGTTAGGGAGGGGCCTATCTCTTTTCCTGCTTGTCTGCTTCTCTAAATAAAGTGAAGAAACATAGGACCAATACATTTCAGAGTTGCTGACTTTATTTTACCATTTTTTAAATTTGAAAATGAGAGGTATGCTATCAAAAGAAAGGTCTAAGGGGTCACACCAAAAATATTAAAACCAATATTTTCAAGGATAAAGAAGCCTAACAAGGTAACCAAGAGGTAAGAAACAAATTTGATGATAAATAATTATTCAGAGGGTATTTTATGGCTGATTTAAAACACGGGTCAAAACCGACCCTAAACATCATGGATAGTAACGGAATTCTAACATAAGAGGAGGGTTAAACGGACCTCTGAGACTATCACAATGCAGGTGCATTTATATGGAGACTTGATTACACACAGGTGGATTCTATTTATCATCATTAGTCATTTAGGTCAACATTGGATCATTCAGAGATCCTCACTGAACTTCTGGAGAGAGTTTGCTGCACTGAAAGTAAAGGGGCTGAATAATTTTGCACGCCCAATTTTTCAGTTTTTTATTTAACAAAGTTTGAAATATCCAATAAATTTCGTTCCACTTCATGATTGTGTCCCACTTGTTGTTGATTCTTCACAAAAAATTACAGTTTTATATCTTTATGTTTGAAGCCTGAAATGTGGCAAAAGGTCGAAAAGTTCAAGGGGACCGAATACTTTCGCAAGGCACTGTATTGTTGCACTTGTGCACTTTTTGCTTAATTTTTAGGCAAGCGCTGTTTTATTGTTATTTATTTAAAAACGACAGCAGTCTGCAGCATTTGTACAAATATGCACATGCGTCGTAAGTGTGCATCTGTTCTGTGCATGCACTGCACCTTGCTGGGCTTGCTCCTTTCATAACACACATGAAAAGGGGGTTTTTGATCTCAGTGGAGCCCTTTAGTCGTTTTTTGCCACCGTCCCGTAGTCTAATGTTTAGGGTTGTGGGTGCCTCATACCCAATGGTAGGGACTTTATGGGCAAGAGTGAGTCAGAGAGTATAATAGAATAAAATAAATTTATTGACTAATAACAATAATACAAAGTCTTAAATGGGAAAACCCATTAAACAAGGATTTTGGGGAATGGGTAAAGGCCCATTGTGTGAGAGGTGAGAAAGTATAGAGAGTTTTGTGACAAGTGAGAATTCGGAGACTTGAGCGGACGTTTAACTCTGTTGTTCCATGTGTATTTGGAACTGAGTCCAGAGGAAACACAATGGGCCTTTACCCATTCACCAAAATCCTTGTTTAATGGGTTTTCCCATTTAAGACTTTGTATTATTGTTATTAGTCAATAAATTTCTTTTATTCTATTATACTCCCTGACTCACTCTTGCCCATAAAGTCCCTACCATTGGGTATGAGGCACCCACAACCCTAAACCTTTCATAACACACTGCTACCCAGGATATGTGTGACCTAGCAATCCCAGGGGGCAGTGTGTTCCAGCCTAGCCTGGAAAGATGAAAGTGCTTTTTTTTTTTTTTTTTACCTTTGTGTACGAGTCAGAGAAAAATAAGAAGATAAAAAATGAATAGCACAATAAAAGATAACATGAAAAAAACAGCTTTTGCTGCAATACACAACTCACTAGATGTCCTCAGTGTGATACCCAGCATCATTCAACCCAATTCCTCTGAGCCCAGGTTGGCTTGAAACCAGCCCTAGTCTGTGACTGGACAGTGAAAGAATAGGCAGCACATTGAGGAGCTAATCATTGTCACTCTGCTCTTTCCTACTGTCAGAATACTTCTTGTCAGCACATGACCTGATGGGTTCCTTGTGCTTTCTTTCCTTGCGCCTACTTGTCAGCACATGACCGGATTGGTTCCTTCCTTTCACACTCCAGCCCTGCTGTACAGGGACTGCAAAAGATTCATACCAGGTCAAATGCAAGTACTTTCACTGCTTCCGGGGGGCGCGCAGAGCACATTATCCTGCCGCCATCATATGACGTCGGGTCAGGATAATGTAACCACCTTCCCACCGTCATTTGCCTATAGGGTGGGCGGAAAGCGGTTAAGGAGGCAATGGAGTAATAGTTGCCCTTAGTAATTGCGTGCAGGATGATGGAATGTCCACAATAAGGATACACTTGCTCTAGCAGCTCCAATCAATCAATGGCATCCATAAACTGAATGTCAGGATTCGAACCTGTGACCAGCCACATCCCACATCCCAGCCACATCCCATACGGTAGCCCTCCCTGAAGCCTATTATTTCAACCTTAGTCTTGCCAAGCCTTGCTCATCACCCTTGATTGATACACCTGGTACTTCCCTCTATAAGTCCAGCCCCTTGCACTCAAGCTTGCTGATTATTGAGCTCCTGAGCCTTGATCAAGCTTCTCCTCACCTGCTGCTCTTGTCTACTACCACAAATCCACTGCTGACCAGGAATTGACTACCGACTACTCTTCTGCTTTGTCCCTACCTACTGAACTGCTACCTCCGTTGCCGATCCGGATTGTCTGACCACGCTTACTGATGCCTGGCCCGACCTTTGGCTCGTCTGACTTCTCTCTGGTTATCCCTTGTCTGCTCCTCCACCTTCGGACCGAACCTGCACTCTGCCTGGCTGGGTGATGCTGGGGGCCGCGACCTGGTGTTAGCTTGCAGCGCAGTCTATCCCCACCATCAGGGGCTCTAGCGAAAACCAGCTAGCACTTAGTTTCCGCACCTCGGGTGAACCTGTGTCCTCATCAGAGTACTACCTGGTGTCCATCCGGTATCCAGCACTGCTACCAGCCTGCGGTCCTTGCCACTGGGCTCCACTCCTACCTCCGGCCAGCAGTTCTATGACTCAGGTGAGCCTGTAGGATTGTTACACTGAAGCAATAACCATTAAAAGAGAAAAAGCGCACATATCTTGGTCATTAAAAACAAAATGCCAACTCACATTTTCTTTATAGTGAATTTTCTTTATAGGGACAGTGCCACATTGGGCCAAGTGTAAAAGTTCAGCAGCAGCTTGCATGCCATGGCCAGCTACAGGGCTAGTGAAGATGCTGAAATAGCTGTCATTTCTGCAGAGTAAGACCCGCTACACAGACTCTATGGCTCCATTCACACCTGAGTGTATTGTTTTCAGGCTTTTTTGGGCTTTTTTCAAGCGTTTTTTTAGGCATTTTTTGGGGCTATTTTCAGGCGTTTTTTTTTGCAGGTGTTTGGAGGCAGGCCTTGACATCTAACAAAAACGCTTGAACTCTGACAAAAATAGAAGCTCAAGTACTTATTTGAGCTTCAGGCAACAAAACGCTCATATGTGAACAGGGGTCATTGAAATGAATAGGAATTTGCTTGTTGGGTGTTTTGAGACAATTTAGAGATAAACGTTTTACGAGTTGAAAAACGCTGAGTTGTGAACAGGGCCTAAAACCAGTAGTATTTACGATCTTCTGAGTGCACCACTAAGGGGAAGGCAAGAAATCTGTGTCAGGAAGGTAGTCCAAGCGATGAGTTGAGGATATCCCTCTTTGTCAAGTGTAAATTCTGGTAGAGTGCCACTGTCTATATTTTGTTCCAGGAGTGGGAAAAGTGACCGTAATACCACCACAAGAGAAACATTAAAAGTTGAATAATCCTATGAAACTTTTTTTTTTTTAGAATCTTGCTTTGTCTAGTGTAATTGTTTTGACTGCAATTCTTTCTAAGCCTAAAAAGTTTGTGGCGACTGGGAAATGAAGGTATGATTTTTCCCCCTGTAGTCTTAAAATGGTTGCAGTAAATATAGTATTATTAAGATCCAGGAAAATCAGAGTTGTGAAATGGCTGACAGATATGAAGGATAGATTAAAAGTAATATTGTTGCAATGTTGTAGGGAAAAGAGCTATTGTGTTTGCTGGAAATTATAGTTGGTGAAAAATATAGTATTATTCAGATGGGTGAGCCCAAGGTTAAGTCTGCCATCCCATATACTTATAATTAGGGATCAACCAATTATCGGCAACACCGATATATCGAGGGCCAATATGCACTTTCCCCGATATATCGGAATCGGCCCCGGAAGTTACCGATATTGCCGATATTGTGCGCGGCGCACATGTGTCATTTTCCGGTGCGCTGCGCACATTCTGCCTTGTAAGACCGCCTCTCACGCCATTCTCCAGCGCACTGCACACATTCTGCCTTCTAAGACCGCCTCGTGTGCAGCCAGCTGCAGTCCGGTCATGGTGCCAGCCAGCCAGCCACCCACAGTCCCTGGCCTCAGCCACCCACCACAGGGTGCCAGCCAGCCAGCCATCACAGGGTGCCAGCCAGCCACCCACACTGCCAGGCTTCAGCCACCGACCAACAACAGAGTTCCAGCAAGCCAGCCACCCACAGGGTGACACCAAGCCAGCCACCGACCACAGTGTTCCAGCAAGCCAGCCACCCACAACAGGCCAGGGTGAGTGACACCAAGCCAGCCACCCACAACATGGCGTCACCAAGCCAGCCACCCACAAATGGGTGACACCAAGCCAACCACCCACAACAGTGTTACAGCAAGACAGCCACCCAAAACAGGCCAGGGTGAGTGAAACCAAGCCAGCCACCCACAACAGGGTGACACAAAAACAACCAGCCAGCCACCCACAACAGGGTGACACCAAGCCAGCTACCCATCACAGTTTACCAGCAAGCCAGCCACCCACAACAGGGTTACACCAAGCCAGCCACCCACCACAGTGTTCCAGCAAGTCAGCCACCCACAACAGGGTGACACCAAGCCAGCAAGCCACCCACCACAGTGTTCCAGCAAGCCAGCCACCCACCACAATGTTACAGTAAGCCAGCCACCCACCACAGAGTTCCAGCAAGCCAGCCACGCACCACAGTGTTCCAGCAAGCCAGCCACCCACCACAGTGTTCCAGCAAGCCAGTCACACACCACAGTGTTCCAGCAAGCCAGTCACACACCACAGTGTTCCAGCAAGCCAGCCACCCACCACAGTGTTCAAGCAAGCCAGCCAGCCACCCACAACAGGGTGAAAACCATGCCAGCCACCCACCAGAGTATTCCAGCAAGCCAGCCACAAACAACAGGGTGAAACCAAGCCAGCCACCCACCACAGTGTTCCAGCAAGTCAGCCACCCACAACCGGGTGATGCCAAGCCAGCCAGCCACCCACCACAGTGTTCCAGCAAGCCAGCCACCCACAACAGGGTGACACCAAGCCAGCCACCCACAACAGGGTGCCAGGCAGCCACCCACACTGCCAGTCGTCAGCCACCGACCCAAAACAGGGTGCCAGCCAGCCACCCACACTGCCAGACGTCAGCCACTGACCCACAACAGGGTGCCAGCCAGCCACCCACACTGCCAGGTGTCAGCCACCGACCCACAACAGGGTGCCAGAAAGCCACACACACTGCCAGGCATGAGCCACCGACCCACATTGCCAGGCGTAAAGCCAGCCACCCACACTGCCAGGCGTCAGCCACCAACCCACAACAGGGTGCCAGCCAGCCACCCACACTGCCAGGCTTCAGCCACCGACCCATAACAGGGTGCCAGCCAGCCACTCACACTGCCAGGCGTCAGCCACCGACCCACAACAGGGGGCCAGCCAGCCACCCACACTGCCAGGCGTCAGCCACCGACCCACAACAGGGTGCCAGCCAGCCAACCACACTGCCAGGCATCAGCCACCGACCCACAACAGGGTGACAGCAGCCAGCCACCCCACAACAGGGTGCCAGCAAGCCACCCACAGCAGGGCAGGGTGCAAGCAGCCAGCCATTATTTTACCTTATTGTCTCTTTCAAATTGCAATGGAGGTGGATGAAGACAGAAAAAGTAAAAGCGTGGTCTAGGACTTTTTTTCTCGTCTCAACCATATCCAGGAAAAGCAGCAGTGTGTAACACATGCACAAACAATATAAGCATGGGATCAGTAACTGCAAAAGACAAAAATACGTCAAATCTTTGGGCCCATGTAAGAGTTCATCATATTGAATTATATCATGCAGCACAGAAAAAACAAAATTAATATCAATGTGATTTTTTTGAAATACCTCCTCCATTATCCCAGGCAACAATAACAGATATGTTTCTGAAAAAAAACATGTGTCATTCTCTAGATTCAGATGGAAGATCCCAACTGCTGGACAGAGTAATCACAGAGATGATTGCCACTGAGAACCAGCCATTTACAATGGTGCCTGACTCAGGATTTAAGCGGTTGATGTCCATACTTGAGCCAAGCTACACACTGAAGAGTGAGAAGTATTATCGATCAGAAATGCTGGGAAACATTCACCAAAAAAGTAGTTGACAAAGTAAAGGCTATGCTGCAACCAGAGAATGCTGGCAACTCACTCTCATTCATGACTTATTGCTGGTCAGGATAAACTGAGTCAGAGTCATTAATGATTCTTAAATCCACTTCATTGACAGCTGATGTACAAAAAAGGCAATTGGTGTTGAATACAAAAGTGATGCCAATGTTTCTAGGTATGCTTGAAGACTGGGGAATCACCAAAGACCAAGTGATGCTTGTGCTCTTTAAAGACAGTGGCGCAAACATGCGGAAAGGAATGAGGCTTGCTGATATGTCAGACCTCAGTGTCATGGCAGACAACACCCTCCAACTTTCAAATGATGGTCTGTCAAGCCAGAGAAATTTGATTGATATATGTTTTGAGAAGCATGAAGAGATTAAAAATGTTGTGCTGGCAAGTCTTTTAAATCCTTGATACAAGAATCATGCTTTCTCTGCTGATGATGTATTGGCCAAGGCAAAACAATGGCTGACAGAAGATAATTCAACAGAAGGTGCAGGAGGTTTCTGCCAAAAAGACAAGTCTAGAACAGCATTTTTATATTCTGAAAGAGCAGCATGCTACAAAAACAGAAAAATGTCCACAAAGATGACAACGAACAGAACAGAATCTTTTTCATCGTGGTCAAATTGATCATAACATTTTCAGTGTTTTATTGGGGCCTCGTGCGGAGGATTCTTCTGAATCTACAATAATGAGCCTGGATGATGAACTTCATCTCTATTTGAAGGTACCAGTAATTGACAGAAGAAGTGGTGATCCTCTTCAGTGGTGAAAAGAAAATGAGGCACGCTACAGAAGACTTGCTTCCCGTGCTAGAAGATACCTTTCTCTCTCTGCTCCTCTGTCCTCCTCTCCTCCTGTACCAAGTGAGCATGTTAATGAAGTGGCAGCATTTTATGAAAAAAAAAAAAAAACAGAAGCTGTTTAACAGGTGAACATAAACATGCTGAAATGTTATGCTTTCTGCAGTATGATATTGTTCTACTTAACTGGGAGTATTGAAAAGTGTATAAGTACTAGTGTCCACTCCAATCCACAGTTGAGCTTTCGTCTAACTTTTTTTCTAGCAGTTTTGCACTGACTGCCGTAGTGATTAAAAATAATTACAGTGAGTGCACTACTGCAGCAGTAGTAGTCCACTGACTCCAGTCCAATCCACTGTCTAGCTTTTGTCAACTTTTTTTCTAGCAGTTTTGCACTGACTGCAGTAAATTATTGCAGTGAGTGCACTACTGCAGCAGTAGTCCACTGACTCCAGTCCAATCCACTGTCTAGCTTTTTTTCTACAGTTTTGCACTGACTCCAGTAAATCATTGCAGTGAGTACACTACTGAAGCAGTAGTCCACTGACTCCAGTCCAAACCACTGTCTAGCTTTTTTTCTAGCAGTTTTGCACTGACTGCAGTACTTGCAGTGAGTGCACTACAGCAGCAGTAGTCCGCTGACTCCAGTCCAATCCACTGTCTAGCTGTTGTCTAGCTTTTTTTCTAGGGGTTTTGCACTGACTGCAGTAGTGATTTAAATTAATTGCAGTGAGTGCACTACTGCAGCGGTAGTCCACTGACTCCAATCCACCGTCTAGCTTTTTTTTTTTTATTGTCTAGTTGTTTTCTAGCAGTTTTGCACTGACTGCAGTAAATCATTGCAGTGAGTGCACTACTGCAGCAGTAGTCCACTGACTACAGTCCAATCCACTGTCTAGCTTTTGTCAACCTTTTTTTCTAGCAGTTTTGCACTGACTGCAGTAAATCATTGCAGTGAGTGCACTACTGCAGCAGAAGTCCACTGACTTCAGTCCAGTCCACTGTCTAGCTTTTTTTCTAGCAGTTTTGCACTGACTGCAGTAGTTGCAGTGAGTGCACTACTGCAGCAGAAGTCCACTGACTCCAGTCCAATCCACTTTCTAGCTGTTGTCTAGCTTTTTTCCTAGCAGTTTTGCACTGACTGCAGTAGATCCTTTCAGTGAGTGCACTACTGCAGCAGAAGTCCACTGACTCCAGTCCAGTCCACTGTCTAGCTTTTGGCTAGCTTTTGGCTAGCTTTTTTTCTAGCAGTTTTGCACTGACTGCAGTAGTTGCAGTAAGTGCACTACCGCAGCAGTAGTCCACTGACTCCAGTCCAATCCACTTTCTAGCTGTTGTCTAGCTTTTTTTTCCTATAAGTTTTGAACTGACTGCACTGCAGCAGTGATTTAAAATTATTGCAGTGAGTGAGTGCACTACTGCAGCAGTTTATGCATCATTCACAATCAGATGATGTGAAACTGATATCCCTGCAAGTGCAGATTTTCTATCAGTTTTCATGCAGTTAAGGTGTGAAGAATGAGCCCTTAATGTTAAAAATGTTAATAAACATTAACATGTTCAGTAACAGATTTGAGTCAATATTTGTGCTTATTTTGCAAAACTTTAACCACTTGCCGTCCGCCTAACGACTATTTACTGCGGCACTCAGCCGCTTACAGGCAAAGTGACGTAGTCCTACGTCGCTCGCTCCCGCCCCCACTCGTTTCCTGGGGAGCCAGCGCATGTCACCGGCGGCTCCGATGGCCATAGGCCACTCGCAATCTCCCGCAGGAGAGGGAGAAAGACAGACGGCTGATGTAAACACAGCCGTCGGTCGTTCTTACTAAAGTAATCACAGAGGCTATGCGATCCTGCTATGTACGATCATATGTCTCTGTGATTACATCACAATCCACGCTCCCCCACAGTTAGAATCATGCCCCTAGGGACATACTTAACCCCTTGTTCACCAGTAAAGTTAACCACTTCCCTGCCAGTGTCATTTTTACAGTAACAGTGCATATTTATAGCACTGACTACTGTAGTGATGTCACTAGTACCCCCAAAAGTGTCAAAAATGTCAGTCAGGGGTCCGATCTGTACGCCGCAAAGTCGCAGTCCCGCAAAACAAATCACAGATCGCCGCCATTACTAGTTAAAAAAAATTACATAAATCTTTCCCGTAGTTCGTAAACGCAATAACTTTTGCGCAAACCAATCAAACTACACTTATTGCGATTTTTTTTTTACCAAAAATATGTAGCAGAAAACAAAATTGGCCTAAAATGTTAAAACATTTTGATTTTTACATTTTTTTTTTGAGAATTTCATATAAAAAAATTTGAAAAATATTCATCTGTAACACGCACTGTCACCACAGACAGGAATCTTCAGAGGATTTATTCTATACAGTAGCACTCTTCAAGAGACAGGTTCTTTGTTAGTTTGCATTAAGAGCTTAGAGACCAGATTAATTTTCAAAATAAGGTTTAATAATAAAAAGGTTAAAATTGGTGCAAATAAAAATATTTACAGAAAAAGGTGTTTCAAAGAAATAGAGACATAATTCACCATTTTGAAAATTAAGGTAGAATTGAGAAGTAAGAATACTTGCATTCAATGTCCTGAGTGTTACCAGAGTTCAGAGTTCAATAGCTGAGTCAGTTGTGATCGGTTCTCAAACTTGATAGATGTTCCTTCTTGATGTTACCATGAGAACTCCTGATAACAACGTTTGAGCAAGCTTTTCTCTAGGATCAAAGGGGCGTTGACGGACACCCCTGACCAATTACAACAGAGTGGCAAAGGGCTGTCCTGGGTTTATGACAAATATCAAGACTTCCTTTGTGGACAGTGTCATAACACTCTTAATATCTCAAAATATGTAATGGTTACATTCTTTAAACTGCTAGTTTATCATTCAGCAAGTCATTTGCCACCAAAAGATACTAAACATGGATACATTAAATCACACAGGGAATATCTAATTGCTATCTTCTATTCTATATGTGATAGGATGGTCATGCATGGTCTTAATTCGATCAGTATGACATTTTTCATACAAATATATACTTATTGTGAATGTGTCATGTTCCTGTCTGCATTTATGAATCGTGTGTGTATTGTTACATTTTCTAATGAACAGCTTGGTTGCGTGGTATTTATGAAACAGCTCTGGTCAGCCTTAATGGATTTGCTCAGTTTTACGACCAGCCTGTTCTGGAAGAACATCATCTGGCCAGGTTTCCTGTCTGTTCTGAGATAACGGTTCCTTTGAAGGGCCCAGCCCCCTGCATTCCTTGATTTAATTGAGGTGGGGAGAAGGGGGAGAAAATATCACTAAGTATATCTGGTCTGCCTGTCATGGCCGCTCTGAACAAAATGGTTGCTTGCGACAGCTTTTATTATATCCAGTGCAGGATATCATTACAATGACTAGGCAGGATGGGAATTGTAGTTCCTGAACAACTGGAGGGCCATAGTTTGAAGACCCCTGATTTAAAGTTTTGAAATTAAAGACAATTTTTGACACAAATCTGGTACTGAACATGTTAATGTTTGCTTATTAACATTTTTACCATTAAAGACTCGTTCTTCACACCTTACCTGCATGAAAACTGATAGGAAAACCGCATAGCTTTCACTTGCAGGTACATCAGTTTCATATCATGTGAACGAACGAGTCCTAGAAGAGTAGACAACTGTAGACAAGTGTGAAAAATAAAGTGCTGGGAAAATAATAACTAAAGGCTTCCCAAAACAAAATTTACATAAACTGCTGCAGTAGTGCACTCACTGTCTGCAATGATAAATTTTGTAGCTGCAGTGCAAAAGACTGTGGAGTAGACACTAGTAATACTCACTTTCAATTCTCCCAGTTAAGTAGAACAATATTAAAGTGCAGAAAGCATAACATTTCAGCGTGTTCACCAGTTAAACGGCTTCTGTTTTTTTCACATATTGCTGCCACTTCCCTAAAAACACGCTCACTAGGGCGTGGCTAAGATGGCGGCGTGAGCAGACGTCTTCCCCGGAGCTCTGCTGACTAACTGGCTCCGTTATCCTCTCCTGGGCTGCCGATTCCCTCCTGCTCTTTGTGCCTGTGAGGCGGATGCCGGCTAAAACCTCTGGCAGGGCGAAGGGGGGCAAAAAGTTGCGCTTTCCTCTGGGAGTCTCGGCCCTTTCTTCTCTCGCGGCCTCTGGCGGTAGTGAGCCCGCGCCGCGTGCTAATATGGCGCCACAGACAGACGCGCCGGAGGACTCTCCTGCACAGCCACCTGGCATTCCCGAAGTTATGGCGGCGATCACGGCCTCTCAGGCGGCTCCCACCACCAAGATAGAGGCTGTATAGCTAGATGTGGGGCTCATCAGACAAGACCTGGATAAAATTAGAACCCAACTTGCTACTGCGGAGGTCCGGGTGGGACAGGTGGAGGACACTGTCATGGAGCATTCCTCCGCTATCCGCACCCTCCAGACCAAAGTGAGAACTCTGGAATACAGGGCTGAGGACACTGAAAAAAGATGCAGGCGGAATAACATTCGCATCATCGGTCTGGCAGAAGGAGCAGAGAGCAAGGATGCCACTACATTTGTGGAGGAGCTGTTCCGCGGCCTTCTCTCGGCAGCCCAGCTCTCCCCCCACTTCACTGTGGAGCGGGCCCACTGTGTACCACCTCAGCCTGGCCCGCCGGGGGCGCCCCCTCATACCCTCATTCTCCGCCTGCTCAACTTCAGGGACAAGGATGAGATCCTGAGCGCCGCTAGGGCATTTGGTGATCTTCGGTACCAGAACAACCACTTGATGCTATTACTGGATTACTCGGTGGAGACGCAAATTTTTTTTTTTTTTTTAAGTATGTGCCCCTGGCTTGTCCGAGAAATTTTTCAGTTCCTGCATACCTATGCTGGTTCAGCATCTCCGTTCAGGAATGACTGCCAAAGTACTTTTAGACCTTTAATTCTATCTAGGGTCCTGGGGCTCCAGGACACCGTTTGAAGGTCCAGCTAGCCATGTGCCTCCTGACTGTTTGTACTGGCCCTCGGGCTGTTTGGGGATTTAAGCGGTCCTGTGTTCTATGGGTTCTGTGCGGGGGGGGGAGGAGTTGTTGGCCATTGCTCACTGGTTTAGGGCCCCCTTGGGCCTTTTGTTCTGTTTTTTTTCTTAACCATTCATTTTCCTTTCACAGGTTCCTTTGTGCTGTGGACTTGGCATCTTTTTATTGGCTACCAGGGCTGGAGGCTCTTTGTGGCCTTGGGGGACAATTGACACGTGCATGTTCTAAAACAAATTTTCTGCAGCAGGATTTACAATGCTTTTTATCTGCTCCTTTGTGCTTCTCTTCCTGTATTTTATTTCTCCCCTTTCTGATGCCTGATATTTGTGTACTGTCATAGAATGCGCGGGGTCTCGGTACTGCTGTAAAGAGGTCCCTGGTTTTTAACTACTTACGCAAGGTCTCCCCCAAAATATGTATCCTGCAGGAGACGCACCTCCTGGGTTCCAGAATTCTGGGCCTTAGACGTGCTTGGGTGGGGTCCCACTATCATTCTGTGCATTCTAGCTACTCTAGGGGGGGTCAGTGTTTTGATTCACAGATCTTTGCCTTTCACTCTCATGGATCTTTGCACTGACCCTGAGGGCCGTTGTGATTATCCATGCGCTCATCTCGGGTACGTCTCTAGTTTTGGTGGGGCTTTATCTTCCGCCTCCTGCCGAGGTCCCTCTCCTGACTCGTATCATGGAGGAAGTCCTGCGGTTTGGGGTGGACGATGTTCTTTTGATGGCAGATTTCAACCTAGTTATGCGCCTGGACTGGGACCGGCTCCTCTCCGCTGCATCGGGGACCTCCCGACTCGCCCAAAGGGAGGATGCTTTTGCACTGTCGGACATTTGGCAGGAGTTCAATCCCATGGCCCGTGAGTTCACCTGTCATTGGGCCTCGCACAGGTCCCTGTCCCGGATAGACCTTGCATTTGCATCTCACACTGCCTTGCGAAGGGTGTCGGGAGCGTCTATCCTGGCCAGAGGGGTTTCCGATCATGCGCCGCTGCTGGTGACCCTGCGGGAGGGTCCCTCAGGGGGCGGATTGTGGAGACTCTCCAGGTATTGGGTTATACATGACGCTGTTCAGGAGTCGGTCTTGGAGGAGATTTGTCACTACTGGCTTACCAATGAGGCAAACAGAAGGTAAGGGAGGCGGCCTATGTGGCTGATCCTTCTTCTACTACTTACAGTCTTTGGCGGTGTGCTATCAGGGAGATCAAGCTGCTGAGAGTTGAGATGACTCGTAAATCTAGGTTACATACGGCCCAACGGGTATATGAATATGGCAACAAAAATGGTAAGCTTCTGGTGAGATTGGCGCGGGGTTACTCTCCGACCACTCACATAAGTGGGATTAGGGCAGCTGATGGGACGGTCCTGCGATCCCCTGGGGACATTAATGCCCATTTTCTCTCCTTCTACAGGGACCTTTATTCCTCCAGTGTGAACTACACGGCTGGGGAGCTGGTGACATACCTAGACTGCATTGACTTCCCCGAACTGGACATTGACATTAGGGAGACCTTGGAAACTGCCATCACTCTGGAAGAAGTGCAGGAGGCTATTGGACTCCTTCAGCCTGGTAAAACCCCTGGAGCAGATGGCATCCCCCCGGTTCCCAAGCCTCGGAAGGATCCGGAAGATTGTGCTTCGTATAGGCCGATCTCCCTGATTAATGTTGATGCCAAAATTCTGGCTAAAGTCCTGGCTCGACGGCTCTCCGGTGTCCTTGATATGCTCGTGTAGGCGAACCAGATGGGACTTATGCCCAGGAAGGGTACTGACATTAATTTATGTAGACTGTTTCTTAACCTTGCTGCTGACCATGATAACTGTGGGCAACGGGTCATCGCCACCCTCAACGCCGAAAAGGCTTTTGATTCGGTCAAGTGGGGCTTCCTCTGGGAGGTTCTGCGACAATTTGGATTTGGCCCCAACTTTCTGACCAGGTTGACTATGCTTTACCACTCGCCTACCGCCCGGGTTCGCACTTCTGGAGGGGTTTCCGACCCCTTCCCTTTTTACAGGGGCACCCGCCAGAGCTGCCCACTGTCGCCCTCCCTTTTTGTGCTGGCGCCTTTGGCTATTTTGATCTGTGGTTCCCCGGCTGTCGAGGGCCTGTGGGTGGGCCCCCTGGAAGAGAAGATTTTGCTCCATGTGGACGACGCTCTATTATACCTGCACAGTCTGTTTCCTTTGGACCCTGGTACTAGGCTTGGTGCAGCCTCGACTTCGCTGCGGTGGGTGGACCAGTTTCGTTATTTGGGAGTGGAGGTGCGACGGGACCTGGCCTCTTTCTGTACCCTGAACCTAGATCCCCTCGTGACTCACCTTTGTGACAGGTGTGCCCTCTGGGCCTCCTTGCCATTGAATCTGATGGGGAGGATTAACCTACTTAAGATGGTGTTTTTGCCTAAATTTCTGTACTTCTTTAGGAATTGTCCTGTCTAGTTGTCTGCGACGTTTTTCAAGGCTATCGATGGTTGTGTGAGCTCCTTCATTTGGGCTGGGAAGTGTCCCCGTTGGCTAGAGCTACGTTGTGTCTCGTGTCTCTCGGTGTGGTGTGGGGGGCTTGCTATGCCTGAATACAGGACCTACTACTGGGCGGTGGTGCTGGTCACCGTTCGCTGGTGGTTTTCTCAGTCACGGGATAACGCGGTGGTTTGCCTTGTAGCTGCTCTGGTGGGCTCCCTTCAGGAACTTAGAAACCTGGTGTACAGAGGAATTTGGACCTGCCCTGCTGCTCTTCACTCCACTAGGGTGACGTTAAGGGTGTGGGTGGCGGCAAGAAGACGCTTCTCACAGCCCACTCAGTGGTCACCGGTTTGTCCCTTGTGGGGAAACCCCAACCTTTCGCACTTGACAACCATACAGGACCCTCAGGTTTGGGCCCGTTTTGGAGTAAAGACTCTCTGGGATGTGTGTCCTGGGGGTTCCGTTCACCCCTTTCCTGTCCTATGGAGGGAGTGTGGTTTGCCTGGGTGGATGTATTTTCGTTACCTCCAGCTACGGCACGTGCTCAGGGCTCAGTTCCCTTGGGGCCTGACCCTGAATATGGACCCTGTGGAGGAGCTGTTGGCCCAGGAGTCCCTGTCTAAGCCACTTTTCTCCCTCTATCTCACCCTGCAGTGTTCTCACTCCCCGAGAATGGATAAACTTTGGGACTTGTGGAAGGGGGACCTGCCAGACCTTGACCGCACTGACTGGGAGGACTGCTTTGAGGATAACACTAAGCTGATGATTTCCGCCAAAGACCGTTTGATTCAAACTAAATTTCTTCATAGAGAGTGTTTTTTACTCCTCAGAGATTGCACAGGATCTACCCCCAGAGATCTCCGGACTGCCCGTGTTGCCTCGCTGAGCCGGGATCGTACCTCTATATGTTTTGGAGTTGCCCTGGAGTTCCGCTGTATAAGCTGACCTACCTGTTGCGGAACTGCCCCAAAAAATTTGACAGGGTGTGGCAGCCCTGGTTGGTGCCTTCTGGCTACCCTCGGCTGTCTCACCATCACAGATCCTTGTGTGCTCTGGGGACGGGGAAAAATGGATTTTTGTAAAATCTTACCGTAAAATCCTTTTCTCTTAGCTCATTGACAGACGTAGTCCTCGGTGATTCAACACCCTCGGGTTATGCTGCCCTCTACAGGAGTAGGACTAGACAGGAAAGAAAACATTCTGGCCACACCCTAGGGGCAGTCCCAGAGGGTATATCCTCTCACTTCCTGCTCTAGCAAATCAGTTATGTCACAAAGCAGTGTTTAGAGAATTTAACCCAACCCAACTCAAAAACAGAGAGGCGGGTACTACGTCTGTCAATGAGCTAAGAGAAAAGGATTTTACGGTAAGATTTTACAAAAATCCATTTTTCTCTATCGCTCATTGACAGACGTAGTCCTCGGTGATTCAACACCCTCGGGATGTCCCAAAGCAGTACCACAAATTAGGGGTTTGAAAATGGAAATCAAATCCAATCTAGAAGGCCCAACCGGTGCCAACTAGAAGTTTACAATGCTCATCCTCAATGATGAGACTCAACAGAAATTTTTCAACAGAAAAAAACCCCCGAGGTAGACCACCGGTCTCCTCAAATTGCGGCCTGCAAAACCTTGCGGCCAAATGAGGCATCCGCCGATGCCATCACATCAATCTTATAAAATTTTGTAAAGGTATGTACTGACGACCAGGTGGCCGCCTTACATACCTGGACCACTGACGCCTGATGGCGATAGGCCCAGGAAGTACTGAGCGCTCGAGTGAAGTGCGCCTTAACAGGGAACGGAGGATTCCGACCCTTAATAGAATAAGCCTGTACCACCGTCTGACTGATCCATGTAGATATGGTCGCGGCAGACACAGGCAACCCCCTTCAAGGGCTATCCGTGATGACAAAAAGTGAGTCCGTCTTACGAAAACAAGTTCGTAGTAGTCAAGTGTATCCTTCTGAACCCCATCCAAGGAGTGTAATGCAAACTCCCAAGGATGGCTAGTCTTAGGACACGGGGAAGGTAACACAATACTTTTATTCAGATGAAAAACTCTGAAAACCACTTTAGGAAGGAAGGATGGATTCGGAAGAAGAACCACCTTATCCCTATGAACCACCAGATATGGGGAACGACAAGATAATGCGGCCAGTTCTGACACCCTGCGTGCAGAAGTAATGGCCACCAAAAAGGCCACCTTCTGGGATAATGTAAGCAAGGGAATCTCCCTAATATCTTCAAAGAGAAGTTTCTGAAGAACCGACCACACTAAATTAAGATCCCAGGCGGTAAGGGTGCGCGCACTGGCGGAGCCAGATGTCGCACCCCCTGGATGAAATTTCGCACCAAGGAATGATTAGCCAAAGGTTTCTTGAAAGAAGATTGCCAACGCCGAAAACCTGACCCTTGATCGTGCTCAAGGATAGTTTCTGCTCAACCCCTTGTTGCAGACAGACCAAAATTCGGGTCACCGAATAGGTATGTGGGGGAAATCCAATAGATTCACACCATGCAATATAAGACTTCCATGTGCTGGAAGTCGCTTTCCTTGCTTTAACTGGAGGTAGGAATAACTGAAGCTGACACTCCCTTGTCCTTCAGTACCTGGGTCTCAATGGCCAGGCCATTAAGCCAGGGACTGTAAAGCAAGAAGGAAGATCGGTCCCTGAGACCGCAAATCCTCCCTGAGAGGAAGTCTCCAAGGAGCGTCCGCGACTAGCCTCACCAAGTCGGCGTACCAGGCTCGACGAGGTCAGTCCGGAATTTCCAGAATAACTGGAATTCCCTCCACCTCTATCCTGCGAAGTAGTTCCCGCAGCAACTTGAGAGGATGGAAGGCATGCCGTAGCTGATACTGCCCCCACGGGGCGATCAGCGTTTCTGCTGCGTCCGCTAGAGGATCGCGGCGCAAGCCACAAACCTCCGCACCTTCCTGTTAAGCCAAGGTGCCAACAGATCTACATCCGGGATGTCCCAATGAAGGGACAGCTAGTGAAAAACCTCTGGATGAAGAGGCCATATGCGATTGGATCCGAATCGGGCTGCTCTAGAGCTGCTCGATCCAGTAAATCAGACAAAATCTGATCGCTCTCAGTTCCGATACCCTTATTGGTAATCTGGATACTATCGGAAGAAATGACTTCCCCTGGTTGAGCATCGGAGACTTCCTGGTCCGCTCGCTCAACCGGATCCGATTGTCCAGGGAATCGGAATTCTGATTCCATTAAAAAAGAATCTCCTTCAGGAGAATTCGGGTATGAGACTGGGTATACGGTACTGCCTCTAAGAAGGCCACCATCAGTCCCAGCCAATTGACGGACAGCAACATCCGAATCGTTGACTGAACCTTCTGGAGTTTCTCCGCAAGGAGAAACTCTTGCCCAGGATGTATCCAACCTTAGGCCCAGATAGTTCAATCTCCTGGTGGGAACCAGGGATGATCTTTGGGAAAGCGAAAAAACGCTGATGTCCTGCGATGATGGGGATATAAAGATAGGCCTCCTAAATGTCTATGGACGCCAGGAAATCCCCCTGATGCAGGGAGGCCACCACTGTACGGATGGACTCTATTTCTTCCCAAGTCCAGATTTGGACGCACCTTGCCCTCTTTCCTGGGCATAGTGAACAGGTTCGAATAGAACCCCTGAAACCGTTCAATGTTAGAAGGGAAGAATCGCACCGGTGGAAGTGATCGAAACTCGATCCTGTGTCCTCCAGAAACCGGTGAAGACATCCCCCCCACCCCAGAGATGGGTAGGGGCGCATCAGGCTGTATCTTCAGGCTTGGCTGAGCCGGACTTTTTGTTTAGCCGACCAGCGCCCTTTGAAACCCCTCTAAAGGGGCTTTGGAGGGTTTCGCCTTATCGCCCGCCCTCGCGGAACGAACAACTCTTTATGAGCAGAAAAGGAAGGTCCTCGTTGTTACGAGGTCCTTTTATCCTAACAGTCTGTGGCAAGACAGCAGGTGGTACCGTCTATTCTATAAAGAGGAATTCCTCAAACGGATAGCACCTAGCCATGCGTTTGGAAATAACAGGGGTTCGTTTCAAAACGACCCCATTTGGGTAAAGGAAAATCCTTCGCCCTTTTGGTAGGCTAACAAGTACCAAAAAGGAATCTCAGTCTCAGCTACCTCTGCCGGTGTAACCTCAAGACTAAAGGTTTCCCGGACGGACACAACTAGTGCATCCACCACTCTTGTGCTATGGCGGAGGCAGAAACGTGCTCCTCACTGCTGAGGAGATATTACCTGAGACAACAGCCCCTGAAGTATCTGATAAACAATAGGGGTAGGCGGGGGTCGCTTCTTGACCCCCGTCCCTGACAGGCCACCTCCACCCGGGATACCAAAGACTCCAAAACTGCCGATAATGCATTAAAAACAAGTGGGGTACTGGAGGGTCCTGCGGCCACCTTGAGGGGATCAGGTGGGGATACCTATGCGGCAGGGTCAATGATTATACAAGACACTTGCCAGCGACAAAAAATGACAAAGTAAAAAACTTTTTTTTTTTTTGTGTCCCCCAGTCGCAACAGCGCCCCTCAGTGTTACCTGCCTTTTTGGACCTGAGAGAGAGAGAGAAACCCCAAGGCTCATCCCTGATGCACAGAAGTTTTCATCAGCTTGCTCAGTGCTTGTCTTGTTACAGACAGGAAGTCTTTGGCCCTATTTCCTGGGTAAAGGAGGCGGCTCCGCCCCTTAACACGCCTGCCGGCGCCTCCCCCTGGCTCCATGAGGTGTTTGAGTCACCTCAAACATGGCCGCCCCCATGCTGGAATCACGAGGCTACACCAAAATGGCGGCCTCGTGCGATCTACCAGACAATGGCGGCGGCCTGCACAGAATAGCGGCATGTCTGCAGAAGGATCTCGGCCTCACAACCCTTCACCCTCACGGTGGTCAGCGGTACCGGACCCTGGCGGGCCGTATGCGGTCCGTGGCCGTCGGGAGGCATCTGCTTAGCTGGAGGAATGATCTGGAATGCAGTATACATGTATAGACATCGCCCTGTGGCTTCTGACAGGTAGGATACCTTATACTATCACAGTAAAGTTCCAGTACTGCCACTGACTACAATCATTTTCACATTTTTACAATTAGATTGTCAGCTCCCAAACCAAGCCTCCTGGCTTCTTGTACACAAAAATCACACTCAATTAGGGGGATCTGTGACATGTTATAGGATAGAGGGGAACCCATCCTTACCATTACAGAGAGGGGCCCGCGTTCACCACAAGACCCGTCAGGGGGAAAGGGGGAACATACTACTCACCATACCGGAACCAGGCGGGCGCCAACTCCTGACAGTACCCCTCTCCACCGAGGTAGGAGGGCTGTCGACCAATACGGACGCCGTGACTCATGGTCTTTGGCGTTTCAGCGAGACGTTTAACTCGCAGGGTCAGTCCCCATCCAGTGGGACTATGTCGCGGCCGAACCAGCGCGGAGCTATGGCCTGCACGCGCTCGTAGGCTGAACTGGGGTGACCACTGGATCTCAACATCCAGCCCGTCGCCCAGTTCAGCTTTCTTGCTTGAAGATCTCACAGGAACACTGGAGAAAAAAAGCTGTCTAAAAAATCTTTTCTAAGAAAAAAATCCTGCCAGGACCGAAGATCCCAGCAAGGTATCTAGGTCCTTACTCCTAACTAGACAGAAAAAAACTGATTTGCTAGAGCAGGAAGTGAGAGGATATACCCTCTGGGACTGCCCCTAGGGTGTGGCCAGAACGTTTTCTTTCCTGTCTAGTCCTACTCCTGTAGAGGGCAGCATAACCCGAGGGTGTTGAATCACCGAGGACTACGTCTGTCAATGAGCGATAGAGAAATTGGTTTATTGTGTAACCTGTTTTGCGGTTTTATCCACTGTTCTTCAGTGAATTTTGTTTGGGTTCTTCCTTTTTTTATGTGATTGTCCATATGAATGCATTGTGTCATTTCACTGTTTTCAATAAAGGAACCTTCTTATTTTTTGTAAAAACACGCTCACTTGGTACCGAGCAAGGAGGAGCAGAAAGGTATCTTCTAGCATGAGAAGCAAGTCTTTTGTAGCGTGCCTCATTTTATTTCCACCACTGAAGAGGATCACCACTTCTTCTGTCAGTTACTGGGTCCTTCAAATAGAGATGACGTTCTGCATGAGGCCCCAAAAAAAAAACTGAATATGTCTTCTATTTGACAACGATTAGGTTTCTCTTCTGTCCATTGTCTTTTTTGGACATTTTTCTCTTTTTGCAGCATCCTGCTCTTCCAGATTAGAAACCTGCTCTTCCTGACTTGTCTTTTCGGCAGGAACCTCCTGCACCTCCTGTTGAATATCTTCTGTAACCACTGTTTTGCCTTGGCCAATACGTCATCAGAAGAGAAAGCACGATTCTTGTATCGAGGATCCAAAAGACATGCAAGCACAACATTTTTATTCTCTTCATGCTTCTCAAAACTTTTGGAGAGGCTGTCCCTCATGGCCTGCCTACATGGTTTAGTGCCAAGTGTGTTGGGTCCTTCATTCTCTTGAGGCCCCTTTCACACTTGTGCGACTTCAAAGTTGCGCAATTTTACAGCGATTTTGACGCAACTTTTTGCCGCTATTTTGATGCGAGTTTGACTGGGCTTATAATGTCTTTTCCTCAAAACGCATCAAAATCATGACAAAAGTAGTGCAGGGACTACTTTGAAGTCGGTGCGACTTCAAGTCGCACAGATATGAATGGGGCTCATTGGAAATAATGGAGAACGACCTGTCATGCGATTTTGCAGTCCAAAATCGCATGACAAGTCACACAAGTGTGAAAGGGGCCTAAAGAAGCATCTTCAGCACTCTCACACATGGGATAAAAGATGACACAGATGAGTCATAATGACTCACCTCTAGTGTCACTCCCTCTATGGGGAGGAGGTTCTCAATGACATTGGCTACAATATCCCACTGACCAGCAGTAGGACAAGAATATTATCCATATTCACCTGAATAGAAGGTAAGAGCTGGCTTCAGCTCCAGCATCCTTGCAGCATGTGAAGTGTTGAGTGACATTGTGTTGGAACAGCGTTAATCAAGTTGTTTTTGGGTAGGCCAATGTCTTCCTGAATGCACCTCAGTCGCTTCTTGGCAAGGATTGAATGGTGGAAATGGCCTGCGTACCTGTTCAGCGTGCCAATTAATATCAAACAAAGATGTGATAGAAAGGGAGAAGGTATTTGCGCTGCCTGGATAAAGAAGTGGTCTAAATCAATATACACAAGGTATGATGGAGTATAAATTGAATATAAAGAAAGCGTATGGTATTATCTCTACCTGAGTAGCCTATGATCTGAATAATTGTGCACAATGTATGATGGAATATCAAACATGCAAATATATTACACAGTGATAAATCTTGTAGAATATAAACAATGTAAGAATATCTTAATAAAATTAAATTAATGTGCAAAATGGACAATGGGTAATCCCAAATAAAGTGGTATGTGCTCTCGTGCAATGTGTGTAGTCTTGATATCGCCTAATGGTTTACTGTGGCGTCCGTCTCTGATAACTAGAATTTTTTCATACATGAACATCTCATTCACAAGTCTGATAACCTCTTTAATCTCAGGGGCAGTTGAGGATTTCCAATGTCTCATCACCGTTAGACGAGAGGCATGTAATATAAACATACACGTAGACCTAAGGGAAGAGTGAAGGGCCGTGACTCCCAAGCCCAAAATAGCGAGTGCAGGGTCAGGTTTCAAGAGGTGTCCGGTAGTATCGGACAGCATACGAAAGACCGCTACCCAGAAGCTACAAAGATGCAGGCAGGACCAAGCCATGTGGAGCAAGGTGCCCACATGTCTGCAGCCCCTCCAGCATTGGTCAGAGGGGGGTCTACCTGATGGGGAGGTGAATTAAGCTAATAAGTAGAGGGTGTAATACCACCGTTGGTGAAGCTTCTGGGCAATTTCCGTATGATTGGCACATCTAGTAAATTTATAGTTGCATTGAATTGCTTGGAGCCATTGGACATCAGTGAATGACTTGTTAAGATCCCTCTCCCATTTCATCATGTATGAGGTTTTGGGGAATGTCGCTTTGGACTGTTAGACCACTTCTTTATCCAGGCAGCGCCAATACCTTCTCCCTTTCTATCATACCTACATATACCCAATATAGGGTTATATTTAACAGGTAGGCTGCAGCCTTTAATATCCTAAGCGCAGATTTCCCCTCCTTTTTTTTCTATATCAAACAAAGCTCTCTGGTTTGACAGACCATCATTTACCACAAGTTGTGTGCCATGCAACTGAGGTCTGACACGTCACCAAGCCTCATTCCTTTCACCTTGTAAGAGCTGTGAAAATGTGGAATAGACTCCCTCCAGAGGTGGTTCTGGCTTGCTCACTAGATTGCTTTAAAAAAGGCCTGGATTCTTTCCTGGGAGTACTTAAAATAAGTGGGTACTAAAATTTTGTTAGGTAAAGTTGATCCAGGGAATATCAGATTGCCTCTCGGGGGACCAGGAAGTTATTTTTTTTCCCCTGCTGTAGCAAATTGGATCATTCTTTGCTGGGGTTTTTTCGCCTTCCTCTGGATCAACTGCGGTTATAGGATTGTGTATATGGGATTGTATGGTTGGGTTTTTCAATACCGTTTTTTTTTTTGGTTGAACCAGATGGACCCGTGTCTTTTTTCAACCTATCTATGTAACTATGTTCACTCCGCTGTCTCGAAGCGCAAGCATCACTCGGTCTTTGGCGATTTCGAAGTCTTCAAGCATGCCTAGAAATCTTTCTCTAATGTACTCCCCAGTGTGGGATCCTTGCATTACTTTTGTATTCAACACCAAATGCCTTCTTGTCCATCCGATGTCAATGTAATGGTATTTAAGACTCATTAGGGACTCTGTTTGTCCTGACCAGCAGTCAGTCATGAATGAGAGTGAGTTGCCAGCATTCTTTGTTTTCAGCATAGCCTTTTCATTCTCGATGACTTTTTGGTGATTCTTTCCCAGCATTTCTGTTCGATAATACTTGTCACTCTTCAGTGTGTACCTTGGCTCAACTATGGACATCAACCGCTTAAATACAGAGTTAGAAACCATTGTAAATGGCTGGTTATCAGAGACCATCATCTCTGTGATTACTCTGTCCAGCAGTTGGGATCTTCCATCCGAATTTGGCCACCTGTTTTTTTTTCCTGAAACATATCTGTTATTGTTGCCTGGGATACTGGTATTTCACCTTGTGATTCATTGTGTTTTTTTTCTGTGCTGCATGATATAATTTAACATGATGAACTCTTTGATGGGCTCAAAGATTTGATGTATTTTTGGTTTTTGCAATTGCTGATCCCATGCTTACATTGTTTGTGCACGTGTTGCACACGGCTGCTTTTCCTGGAGATGGAGACGAGAAATCGTTCCAGATCACATTTTTACTTTTTCTATCTGCATCCATTTCCATTGAAATTTGAAAGACATTACTGAAATTTAATATAGGTTTTAAAAAAACTGGCTGACTGGCATCCTGTGGTGATAAGTGGCTGGCACCCTGTGGTGGGTGGCTGGCTGTCTGGCACCCTGTGGTGGGTGGCTGGCTTGCTGGCACCTTGTTTTGGGTGGCTGGCAGTCCAGCACCCTGTGGTGGGTGGCTGGCTTGCTGGCACCCTGTGGTGGGTGGGTGGCTGGCTGACACCTGGTGGTGGGTGGTATAGGGCCTGTGGGTGGCTGGCTAGCTGGTACAGTGCCTGTGGGTGGGTGGGTGGCTGGCTGGTACAGAGTCTGTGGATGTGGGTGGCTGGCTGAATGGCTGTGTTACACTCCCGAGAGACTAGTCCCGACTCCAGACAAGGTTGTCC
Organism: Pelophylax lessonae; assembly: GCF_965119305.1. NCBI lineage: Eukaryota > Metazoa > Chordata > Amphibia > Anura > Ranidae > Pelophylax > Pelophylax lessonae. The sequence continues at coordinate 474,299,349 of NC_138770.1, read as the reverse complement.
AAGGTGTGGGAGACGGCCTAAGAAGGCAGTGCACGGAGGCACGTGGCGCAACATACATAATGATGTTACGACAGTAATTGGTAATATCAGCAAGTTCGGGGCCGATACTGATATATCGGGAAAAGCTTTACCGATAATCAGTTGATCCCCACTGTGCCATCAGTACATCAGGTGTGATCAATTTTCAGGGATTGGTACCATAGCTTGTAGACTCTACAACTGTCACACAGACTAAATAATATCCACTTATTTGTGTTATTTTTACCAAGAATATGTAGCAGTTTAAATGTTGGCCCAAATTCATTAACAAAAATAACTTTAATATAAGGTGTGGGTAACTGCGCTTATGGTGATAATAAATAATGAATAAATAAATAAGCTAATTAGTTATGAGCTGCAGCTAGGCAAAAAAGGAAGTGTCCCTTTTAAATATGTGATAAATTAAGTGTCAGCGCTGCTCAATACATATATGTGTTGAATTGTAAATAAATATATAAATTAAATAATTTGTGCAATAATATGCTAAAGTGCAAAAATCCAATATCATGTGCAAAAACCAATATTAAACCACAAATCCATTATAATAAATTCATTAAACAGAGGTGAAAAATTCTGCGCTTATGGACAAAGGATGGGCTGCAGCCAACCTCAAAATATAGTCCAAAAGGGCTATATCAGTAGATTTGGGGTAAAGGGAGGTAGATGGCGCTGCCTATGATTGATAAAATATGTGTGGAAAGGAATGAGCTTGTTTCACTGGATTAAGTAAAATCTAAAAGTGCTATTGTGCGTATATAAATAACAATATACAAAAAGTATACAATAAACACTAAAAGTAGATATATAAATAATATAAGGTGCAAAAGTGACAGAGATGTTCTGGTTTAAAAGAAAATAACAGAATAGAATGATGCTCAGTGAGTCCAAAGACAAAGTGATTAGTGCAATAAATAGATAAGAATAAATTTAAATATCAATAAACCGTGTTCCAGTAACTCAATACATATTAAAAGTGTCAAATAGTGATGATATTAAGTAAAGATACCAGATAAAAATCCGGAATTAATTATCTATAAGAAATGTAGTGAGCTTAAAAATAAGTATCAATAATCCAAAATATGTGATAAAAAGTCCATAAAGTGCTACAAAGTAAAAACAGTGCTTCGGTAATTTTGATGGGTGATATTCAAAGTGGTCCGAGTGCTAGGTGCCAGGTGAGAAAACGGTGCACCCCTCCAATATATCCAACACTCACCAAAATTGTATACCCCTACAGGGGTAAAGCGCCTTAGGGTAATAATTGGTATCCTCTATCAGGCGATTCCTGTGCACTGGATTCGTAGAGAAAGGGATCCCTGGATCATTTCTTTCAAATGGGCAGTGTATATTCAATGTAATTGGTAAAGCCTCATATTTCCATTCATCTTAAGGTAAGTATATCCCGAGGTAATATGCAAGAAGAAGGCCTCATATAGTGACGTACCGTTTAAAATTAATCTTTATTATTGAAATCAATTAATGTACTCACATTTACAAAGTAGGTAAACAAGCATTCAAGGCAGTAGGAGCCGCGAGTCCCTCGTTGGCAGCTGCTTCCGGGACGCTATGCGTGTCAGCGACCGGATCTGCGTTCCAGTGGGGCGGAAATGACGTAACTACGCACGATGCGTTTCGTCACAACTGACGTCATCAGGAGCGTAAGTCACGCCATCCCCGCTGGCTATTTGTATTGAATGGTTACCAGGCAACCGGACATTGTTAACTAAAGTTGTCCAATTGAAAAATAGAAAAAACAGGGTCGTATGTTGCCGGGCAGATTAGCGGTATGCTAATTCGGCAGAAAATCATCAACCAATGGAAAAAAGAGGAAAAATCAGCCAATGAAAAAGCAAAAAGGAAATCCCTGAGTGTAATGTGTTGTCGGGTAGGAATTATATACCACAATATGTGTAGAAAAGATGAAGCAACGAATAAATGTTATTAAAAAACTATATTGTCATTATGTATATCAAAAAATTATTATATATACCAGAAGCTGTGTGTCAAAAATGGTTTGATATATTATAAAAACATAATTTACAGGCAGAAAATATTTATAAGGGTAAAAATGATTCAGTATATAATTAGCCAATTTAAAAAATAATATAATTAGCCAATTTAAAAAATATATATATTTTAATAAAATCCTTAATGGACACATATATAAATTAAATTAATGTACACGTAAAAAAGGAGGACCACAAATATAAGTGTGGGACATGGGTGTATGAATATTTAATAATATATATTTACATAGATAAGACCTCAAAAATGGTGTGAAAATATTCTAATAAAAATACTTAAAAATCTGAAATTTAAATATACAATACTACGTGTAAATTTAAAAAATATATATATAAAAAAATATATAAAAATATATAAAATCCTGTGGTCTAGTAACCATATACAAATATAGATGTCCCACATTGCCAATCTGCATCTATACAATTAACGGCATAATCACGTATAGTAATATATATAAATATAGGGACCAAACAGGAGAAATGAAATGTATATACAAAACTCTACAAAAAGGCAATAATCTATATACTTAATAAAACCTAGATAAAAATAGTCTTTATATACGACCAATCAATAATATAGCTAATAATAACTGTTTCTATATGGCCAGTCAGTAATATAGTAACCCAACTAATTTATCAGGAATTTAAAATATGTGATACAAGGGCCTTAATAGGAAGGAGAGAGAGAAGGGAGGTTGGCTGTATAAAACGTTAAAAGTTAAAAATCAGAGATAAAACAGTTTAGATCAATATCCCGGTTAAGTCCTCCAGGTTGGAGTGATCCAAGTTGGTAGATCCACCTGGTCTCCTTCTGTGATATTTTTCTTGTTTTGTTTTCTCCCCTCCAATGTTCCTTAATAGTATCTATTCCGTAAAAAACTAAACCTCTGGGGTTACGATGGTGTACATCTCGAAAGTGCCTAGACAGGCTGTGTTTTGGAAAGCCAGTTTTGATATTGTTAAGGTGCTCTCTAATGCAAACAAAAAGGGGCCTAGTGGTCCTGCCCACATATTAAAGCCCACAGGGGCATTCAATAATGTATGTCACATGTGTGCTGTGGCAGGTGATAAGATTCCTAATTTGAAAAGACCTTTTGTTCGCATAAGACTTAAATTGTGTAACTTTCTTAGTTTGAGTCGGATTGTTTCTACAAGCTAGACATTTACGGCACCTAATGAAGCCTTTCATGTAAGGAAATATCTTAACTTGTCTTGGTGGGTCCACCACATTGTGGACTAATCTGTTCCTTAATGAGGGGGCTTTTCGATAAATAAACCTCGGTCTGTTGGGTAAAATGCGTGAAAAAGTTTTGTCCGATTTTAAAATTGGCCAATATTTTTTAAAAAGGGTTTCAACTGATTTATATTGGTTATTAAAACTTGTAATAAAAGCACAATCAAAAAACTCTTTGTCGTTTTTGTTCTTGGTAATAAGTAGATCTTCCCTTTGCATATTCTTAATTTGATTCTTAGTAATTTCTAAAGTGCGTCTGTCGTATCCTTTTTCTTCAAATCTTTATTTAAATTCTCAGCTTGAATTTCGTAGTCGTCTGATCTAGTACAGTTGCGCCTAATTCTCATATATTGCCCTTTTGGTATGTTTTGCTTCCATTTAGGGTGATGCCAACTTGATTTCGGTATATAACCGTTTTTTTCTGTAGATTTAAAGAATGTTTTGGTGTATAGATGGTTATCCTCCTTTAAAATTTGAAGCTCTAAAAAATCTATTTTATCCTTATCATAAGTGCCTGCAAAACTAATGCCATACTGATTACTGTTAAGATCATTTAAAAAGAGGGCCAAAGATTCCTGTGTGCTATCCCACATTAAAACAATGTTGTCTATATAGCGACGATAAAAACGAAGACGCGGATGGCTTTTTCCATAAATCATTTCTCTTCCAACATGTTCATAAATACGTTGGCGACGCTGGGGGCGTAACGAGCCCCCATAGCAACTCCTTTAGCTTGTACAAAGAAAGTTTTGTTATGCCAAAAGTAATTATGTGACATAGCTAATGATAACCCCTCTAATATACAGTGGGTACAAAAAGTATTCAGACCCCCTTAAATTTTTCACTCTTTGTTATATTGCAGCCATTTGCTAAAATCATTTAAGTTCATTCTTCTTCCTCATGAATGTACACATAGTACCCCATACTGACAGAAAAACACAGAATTGTTGACATTATTGCAGATTTATTAAAAAAGAAAAACTGAAATATCACATGGTCCTAAGTATTCAGACCCTTTGCTGTGACACTCATATATTTAACTCAGGTGCTTTCCATTTCTTCTGATCATCCTTGAGATGGTTCTACACCTTCATTTGAGTCCAGCTGTGTTTGATTATACTGATTGGACTTGATTAGGAAAGCCACACACCTGTCTATATAAGACCTTCCAGATCACAATGCATGTCAGAGCAAGTGAGAATCATGAGGTCAAAGGAACTGCCTGAAGAGCTCAGAGACAGAATTGTGGCAAGGCACAGATCTGGCCAAGGTTACAAAAAGATTTCTGCTGCACTTAAGGTTCCTAAGAGCACAGTGGCCTCCATAATCCTCAAATGGAAGACGTTTGGGACAACCAGAACCCTTCCTAGAGCTGGCCGCCCGGCCAAACTGAGCTATCGGGGGAGAAGAGCCTTGGTGAGAGAGGTAAAGAAGAACCCAAAGATCACTGTGGCTGAGCTCCAGAGATGCAGTCAGGAGATGGGAGAAAGTTGTAGAAAGTCAACCATCACTGCAGCCCTCCACCAGTCGGGGCTTTATGGCAGAGTGGCCCGACGGAAGCCTCTCCTCAGTGTAAGACACATGAAAGCCCGCATGGAGTTTGCTAAAAAACACCTGAAGGATTCCAAGATGGTGAGAAATAAGATTCTCTGGTCTGATGAGACCAAAATAGAACTTTTTGGCCTTAATTCTAAGCGGTATGTGTGGAGAAAACCAGGCACTGCTCATCACCTGTCCAATACAGTCCCAACAGTGAAGCATGGTGGTGGCAGCATCATGCTGTGGCGGTGTTTTTCAGCTGCAGGGACAGGACGACTGGTTGCAATCGAGGGAAAGATGAATGCGGCCAAGTACAGGGATATCCTGGACAAAAACCTTCTCCAGAGTGCTCTGGACCTCAGACTGGGCCGAAGGTTTACCTTCCAACAAGACAATGACCCTAAGCACACAGCTAAAATAACGAAGGAGTGGCTTCACAACAACTCCGTGACTGTTCTTGAATGGCCCAGCCAGAGCCCTGACTTCAACCTAATTGAGCATCTCTGGAGAGACCTAAAAATGGCTGTCCACCAACGTTTACCATCCAACCTGACAGAACTGGAGAGGATGTGCAAGGAGGAATGGCAGAGGATCCCCAAATCCAGGTGTGATAGACTTGTTGCATCTTTCCCAAAAAGACTCCTGGCTGTATTAGATCAAAAGGGGGCTTCTACTAAATACTGAGCAAAGGGTCTGAATACTTAGGACCATGTGATATTTCAGTTTTTCTTTTTTAATAAATCTGCAACAATGTCAACAATTCTGTGTTTTTCTGTCAGTATGGGGTGCTATGTGTACATTCATGAGGAAGAAGAATGAACCTAAATGATTTTAGCAAATGGCTGCAATATAACAAAGAGTGAAAGATTTAAGGGGGTCTGAATACTTTTCGTACCCACTGTAAGTTGGATCTGGGCCTGTTTCAGATCAGTGTCTTCAAAAAAAGCTCTCTTAATTGCTTCTAGGCCATCGTCCTGTTTTATACTGGTGTACAGTAAATTTGCGTCAATGGTGACGAGGAACCAGTTATCTTCTATATTGAGATCTTGTAGTTCTCTAATCAATTGAGTGGTATCTTTAAGATATGATTTGCCTTTACTCACTAGGGGTTGGAGAAAGGTATCCAAATATTCACCAAGCCTGGAGAAAAGGGAATCTATCCCACTAATTATAGGTCTACCCGGTGGTTTATCTAGTTTCTTATGTATTTTCGGAAGATGATAGATTACCAGTGTTTTGGTGGATTTGGGAAGTAGGTATGTTGCTTCCTTTTCTGTAAGTATACCACTATCCTTTCCCTTCTTGATGTATTTTTCTAGTTTCTTCCGATATTCCTTGCTGGGGTTACCTCTTAATTTTTTGTATGTGCCAGGTATTTGCAAAAGGTTATTCATTTCATCCTCATAATCTTGTTTTTTCAAGATTACTAAGCCCCCCCTTTGTCTGCTGGGCGTATCACAACTTCTTTCTTTTCTTCTATGGATTTAATTGTTTCCCAGATCTTGTTATCTTTCTTATTGTGAATCTTAAGTTGTTTAATGTCATGTTCCACCATTTTCTTAAAAGCCTGTACTGTACACATTCATTATTAGGAACTTTTGGGTTAAAAGCAGATCGATTTCTTAAATTAGTGTGTGTAAAATGATTTTTTGATGTCGTCTTATATTCCCCTTTCAAATTAAAAAACGTTTTTACATTTAGCTTCCTTAAAAACTTCTGGACATCTATATATGCCTCAAATTTGTCAAAATTCTTACTTGGAGCAAACTTGAGACCCAAATCTAAAATTGCTAATTCCTCTTTGGTAAAACTAATTCCGCTAAGATTAAAAATGCCGGAGCCTAGTATTCTCTTCTTCTCTTTCTTCCTGCCACCTCGTTTACCTCTGGTCCTCCTCCTCCTTCCCAATGGTTGTTCCATGCGTTCGGCCTCCCAATATTCTGATTGTAAGAATTGGGGGTTCCTCCATCCTCTGTGGTGGGGTAAACCTTGATGGTAGTTGTATCCTCCTGTTCTTTGGTTGTCTTGAGAACCTCTCCATCTCCACCTAAATTTCATTAATTATATATACAAGTGTCCTCCCTTTGTGTTTTATATATACATCTTATTACCCTTGTTACGGGTACTATATTATTGATTGGTCGTACATAAATACTATTTTTATCTAGGTTTTATTAAGTATATAGATTATTGCCTTTTTGTAGAGTTTTGTATATACATTTCATTTCTCCTGTTTGGTCCCTATATTTATATATATTACTATACATGATTATGCCGTTAATTGTATAGATGCAGATTGGCAATGTGGGACATCTATATTTGTATATGGTTACTAGACCACAGGATTTTATATATTTTTATATATTTTTTTATATATATATTTTTTAAATTTACACGTAGTATTGTATATTTAAATTTCAGATTTTTAAGTATTTTTATCAGAATATTTTCACACCAATTTTGAGGTCTTATCTATGTAAATATATATTATTAAATATTCATACACCCATGTGCCACACTTATATTTGTGGTCCTCCTTTTTTACATGTACATTAATTTAATTTATATATGTGTCCATTAAGAATTTTATTAAAATATATATATTTTTTAAATTGGCAAATTATATTATTTTTTAAATTGGCTAATTATATACTGAATCATTTTTACCCTTATAAATATTTTCTGCCTGTAAATTATGTTTTTATAATATATCAAACCATTTTTGACACACAGCTTCCGGTATATATAATAATTTTTTGATATACATAATGACAATATCGTTTTTTAATAACATTTATTCGTTGTTTCATCTTTTCTATACATATCGTGGTATATAATTCCTACCCGACAACACATTACACTCAGGGATTTCCTTTTTGCTTTTTCATTGGCTGATTTTTCCTCTTTTTTCCATTGGTTGATGATTTTCTGCGGAATTAGCATACCGCTAATCTGCCCGGCAACATACGACCCTGTTTTTTCTATTTTTCAATTGGACAACTTTAGTTAACAATGTCCGGTTGCCTGGTAACCATTCAATACAAATAGCCAGCGGGGATGGTGTGACTTACGCTCCTGATGACGTCAGTTGTGACGAAATGCGTTGTGTGTAGTTACGTCATTTCCGCCCCACTGTAACGCAGATCCGGTCGCTGACACGCATAGCGTCCCGGAAACAGCCGCCAACGAGGCACTCGCGGCCCCTACTGCCTTAAATGCTCGTTTACCTACTTTGTAAATGTGAGTACATTAATTGATTTTAATAATAAAGATTCATTTTAAACGGTACGCCACTATATGAGGCCTTCTTCTTGCATATTACCTCGGGATATACTTACCTTAAGATGAATGGGAATACGAGGCTTTACCAATACATTGAATATACACTGCCCATTTGAAAGAGATGATCCAGGTATCCCTTTCTCTACGAATCCAGTGCACAGGAATCGCCTGATAGAGTATACCAATTATTACCCTAAGGCGCATTACCCCTGTAGGGGTATACAATTCTGGTGAATGCTGGATATATTGGAGGGGTGCACCGTTTTCTCACCTGGCACCTAGCACTCGGACCACTTTGAATATCACCCATCAAAATTACCGAAGCACTGTTTTTACTTTGTAGCACTTTATGGACTTATCACATATTTTGGATTATTGATATTTATTTTTAAGCTCACTACATTTCTTATAGATAATTAATTCCGGATTTTTATCTGGTATCTTTACTTAATATCATCACTATTTGACACTTTTAATATGTATTGAGTCACTGGAACACGGTTTATTGATATTTAAATTTATTCTTATCTATTTATTGCACTTATCACTTTGTCTTTGGACTCACTGAGCATCATTCTATTCAGATTTTTTCTTTTAAACCAGAACATCTCTGTCACTTTTGCACCTTATATTATTTATATATCTACTTTTAGTGTTTATTGTATACTTTTTGTATATTGTTATTTATATACGCACAATAGCACTTTTAGATTTTATTTAATCCAGTGAAACAAACTCATCCCTTTCCACACATATTTTATCAATCATAGGCAGCGCCATCTACCTCACTTTACCCCAAATTCATTGAACAGTCTCTCAATTCAAAAATCAAAGTGCTCAGTGCTTCTTTCTCCTTTTCATACAAAGTGCTTTGTGCTCAAATTCCTCTTCACAATTAGTGAGTAAGGTGCTTGCAATCCGTGCTCCCCTCTCAGTTCCCCACTCACCAAATATTAAGATCAAAAGCGCCTATAACAGCTCTTTCTTTATTAATAAAACAAAAATACACTTACAAAAAAGCAGAAATAGTGAACGCCTTATCGTTTTCCTGGAGGTGGAAGCCGCTTTCGCGTTCTGCGCTCCAACCACCGGATATGACGTCGTACGTGCGGGCAACGGCTTGACGCGTTTCGATCCTCCAATCGGATCGTTTTCAAAAGCTGTTGCGTCATCCGCAAGTCCGCCCTATATAAAAAGCCCTGAACTCCGCACAGTTCAGCTCTCATTGGATAACGGATGATCCCGGAAACACCAGAAATCAAACATTCTCCATCTTGCTACACCTCTAAACTTATGCAGTAACATATATTTATAATATATCACAATATTTCTCATATTATTTCAACACAATTACCATATATATAGGTCACCACGTGGCAGTATATAATATTAGAGGCAATAAATAAGACATAACATCATTATATTGCGATGACTGGAAATGCTACGGACTCCATCTTGATACTCATATTCCTACAAATGTGCATTGTGTATATATGTATTAATCTCTTAGTGCCGGTTCACACTTCTGCGATGCGGGAACGCTGCAAATATGCAGCGTGTTCCCGCATCGCATCCGCACATCTGGCAGTTCACACTGCCATATGCGATACGCAGGGGGTGTCAATTAAAAGTGAACGACACCCCCAGGTGCGATCTGCAAGTACGCACAGAATCCGATTGCACAAGTGTGAACCACTATGCGATACGATTCTACTGCGGCTCAAAAAAAGCCTCATGTGCGTGTTTGGTGCAGATACAGTGCGAATTCAGCCATACAAAGTGTATGGCTGAACTTGCATCCGCACATCAAATCGCATGTAATTAGGAGAAGTGCGCTCCGAATTACATGCAATCTCCGCAAACGAGGAAGTGTGATCCGGCACTAAGTAAGCAATTATACTTAATATTAAATAAAAATAAAATAAGTAAATAACATAAAATTTAAATTATTATAAAGAGGAATTAAGGTATATCACTCCTCTATATTAATATTAATCTCCTGTAAACCTTTATGGAAAATCATTCCGCTCTTTAACTTCAATTATTTAAGCAAGCTATTCAATATGTGGGGATATTAATATTTAAATATTTAAACTAGATAGAATAGATAACCAATCAATGTTATGAAATCAATCATTAACATGAAAGGGTATATAATGTGCTAACCCCCCCCCTTTTTTTTGGATACATAAATATGGATACATCTCTATACATATAAATTATAGATACATATTAATATAGTATTATGGTATTATAAAAAAAAAATAACTGATTTGCAAAATTTTAGTATAGAAAGTAAATAGTTTTTTGGGTTTTTCTTTCAAATTGTTCACTCTCTTTTCACTTATATGGCGAAAACCCAGTGGTGATTAAATACCACCAAAAGAAAGCTCTATTTGTTTGAAAAAAGTGATAAAAATGTTATTTGGGTACAGTGTTGCATGACCGAGTAATTGTCATTGAAAGTGTGAGTGCACTGAAGGCTGAAAATTGGTCTGGGCAGGAAGGGGGTGAAAGTACCCTGTATTGAAGTGGTTATGCATTCGCTGGTGAGAAGAATGTTGGGTATTGGGTCTAAACAGCTCATGATCTTTTCAGCTGCTTATACTCCTGCAAATACAGTGTTCCACTAATGCTAAAAGTATAGACTTACATCAATTGTCCTTGTACAGTTATAGAGTATGCCGTTTTAGGGGATTTGTGTTTTGGTGCATTGCTTTCAGCCAAATCACAGGAAAACTGGGTCTTAATGATCCTATATTAAGGCTTATCTATAGGTAGTGTAAATGTCTCCTAAACATGCACCGTTTAGGAGTTATTTACTGAGCTAGCAGCCAGTTACGTTACTGGCGTATGCCCTCTGAAGAAACGGCCATCCTACCGTTTCTTTCGAGCAGTGTGACTGACGGCTTCCGTGCGCATGCGCAGGAGTGACGTCATCGCGGCTCCAGCCAGTCACAGAGCCGCAAAAACCCGGAAGGAAGACAGGGTAGAGATGGATGCTGCCTTTGGCGAGGCATCGCATCGCTGGAATGCTTTGTTTTCAGGTAAGTTTAACATAATGTGCTAGTAGGCGATGCAGGAACTTGGCTGTTACAGGGCTGTGTCAGGGAGATCAACAATTGGGAAAACCTACATCTGGTGAGCGAATGGTGAGAGTTCCGAAACAGACAGTCCAGCCTTAATTTGCCAACAGCTGTATGCTGGAAGAGGTCCATCTTCCTAGAGGACACCAAGCTAAACTAAGCATGGTTGGTGTAAGAGGGGCTGTAGTCCTTAGGGTCTGTCCTCCATTTTTTGTTCTTAGTGTTGAAACTTCCTGTAGGATGCAAAAGTGCGGTGTCCCTTCATGGTAGAGATAGAGAAAGAGAGCTTTAGCCCACATGACCCTTCACAAACAAACCCTAAACACATTACCTGTTTTTCTGATTTACTGGTTTGTAAGGTGAAGCTGTGCAGGTAGAATGAGTTTAGTACAAAACCTTCAAATCACTAGAGCTAAAAATTACTCACCTATCCCTAGTAACCATGCAGAGAACCTACAGTATATGAAACTTCTTAACTCTTAGCAAAATATTAACACACACATTTTCAGTAAGTGTCCTTCAGAACACGTTTTCTCTAAGCAGGTAGAAAAAAAATACATACCTGAGATCAAGGGTTTTCAGTTTCTTGAGCTGACAGGCAATGTCTGCTACATTTTCCCATGAAGACAGAAGATTTTTTGACAAATTTAACACAGAAATATCTGATAGTTAATAGGTTAAGAAAAACAGCCAATCAATAAATCAAGTAATATGTAAAAAATGAAATGATACAAAACAGATTTTAAAAAGTCAAGATAAGCAATGCACACTAAATAATATTTTGGTTTAAAGAGCTTCTAAAGCTGTAACTTTTTATACCTTGATGGAATTCAATTGCATAGTGCAGGTACGTATAAACTTGTAATAAAAAAAGACAGCGCTAGCAAAAATGATACATACCAAAATTCATATACTCAAAAACATATCTACATAAAGTGCACAGTGCTAGAAAGCATATGAGTGAAATCCTTTACAGTGAAATAAAAGTGCACAAGTGCTTATAATTAATCAATATATAAATAAAGTCCAAATCTGTGCAACTAAATGTTCAAAATTCTTAAGGTGCTAATGTGCTGGTAGTGCTGAAGTGCTGGGGTCCTGAGATACAAGAAATCCGTGCAGGGTGCCTTAGATCCCTCCAAGAGCCGCACTCACCAGATATGGTGGACCCCTAATAGAGTCAAACAGGTATGTAATATGAACGCTCACCCGGGGTCACAGACCACTCCAGAACTGCCTTGTCCTCTTGTTGTAATTCGGGTAAGCACCAGACACTGTTGGACTCAAGCGAAAGGAGTGGACCACATATAGTGAAGCCAGTTGGTATAAGGGTTTTTTAATAGTATAAAAACTACTTACAACAGAGATGTAGTAAATCGCATGTAGAGGAAGGAACCAGGCTGGACGCCGCAATGTACAGTGACTTCCGGGAACGCTCGCGCGTGCGTTCCACGGGACCAGGAAGTGACGTCAGCTGGTCTGCCGCACAGGAAATTCAACGACGCGTTTCGCCCTCCCACTTGGGTGTTTTCAAAGACATGAAAGAAAATGTCTTTGAAAACGCCCAAGTGGGAGGGCGTAATGCGTTGATATATTTCCGGTGCGGCAGAACCAGCTGACGTCACTTCCTGGTCCCGTGGAACGCACGTGCGAGCGTTCCCGGAAGCCACTGTACATTGTGGCGTCCAGCATGGTTCCTTCCTCTACATGCGATTTACTAAATCTCTGTTGTAAGTAGTTTTTATACTATTAAAAAACCCTTATACCAACTGGCTTCACTATGTGGTCCACTCCTTTCGCTTGAGTCCAACAGTGTCTGGTGCTGACCCGAATTACAACAAGAGGACAAGGCAGTTCTTGAGTGGTCTGTGACCCCGGGTGAGCATTCATATTACATACCTGTTTGACCCCTAATAGGGGTCCACCATATCTGGTGAGTGCGGATCTTGGAGGGATCTAAGGCACCCTGCACGGATTTCTTGTATCTCAGCACCCCAGCACTACCAGCACATTAGCACCTTAAGAATTTTGAACATTTAGTTGCACAGATTTGGACTTTATTTATTTATATATTGATTAATTATAAGCACTTGTGCACTTTTATTTCACTGTAAAGGATTTCACTTATATGCTTTCTAGCACTGTGCACTTTATGTAGATATGTTTTTGAGTATATGAATTTTGGTATGTACCATTTTTGCTAGCGCTGTCTTTTCTTATTACATCCTTATAGCCGGTAATTTTTACCTGGTGAACAGCAGCTGCAAATTTTTAGATTTTTATCATTATTATTATTTTTTAGCACATCTAGCGCGGGTATAATTTATTTATCTATACGTATAAACTTGTTTTTATTTTTTTCAAATTTGAGTTTACAATCACTTTTAGTAGGAACAATAAATTAAGATTCTTTTTACTTATCAGCAAAATCTGTTTCTTGGAGTACAGTAGGGGACACAGGACCTTTAGTCCTTAACCATAGGTTAAATGCTTAAGACACATCCCCTATATAATCCCTCTAACTCCCAGCTAACCTCAGTAACGTAGCATGTAATTGAGAGGTCAAAAGAACAAGAGTGGAACCTGTATCCTGTATTGTACTTCAAGAATCATATTTTACTGGTAAATCAAAAATCTTGTTTTCTTAGTAGCAAAGTACAAGACACAGGGTCTTTAGCCTTTAACAACAGGACATCAAAAACAATTCAAACAGAATAGGCCAAGGTAACCATTTAAACACTAATAGGCCCACATAAAAAACAAAATTAAAGTCAAAAAGGTCTCAACGGACTCCGAGAGCATCTTGTAACATCTTAGCACTTTGGCATTAGTGGAGGCCAGAATATCCACCTGGTAAAAAGACAGGTTAACAGAAGCCCAGGTGTCCCCCATGCAAATCTGGGAAACAGATGCCTGAAACCTTATAAAGCAAAGATCTAGTACAGTGTGCCTTAACAGGGAAAGGGTAATTAGTTTAAAGGATGATTTGTCTACTAGGGGTAAGAAACCATCATGCCAGGCACAACTCAAGTCTCAGACGCAGGGACCGAAGGGCATGAGAGCAGGACACAAGTCTGTCTCTTGGCAGGAAGATACTATGTCAGGCCTAATTGCTCTAATCAGTGAGTGGATTTCAGCGATGTTTTCTGAGGGTTGAGGATCCACCCGAAGCTCTGCAGAGTCTGTACAGGCCACTGGCTGACAGTAATAGGAGAGGACTGATCCCTTAGCAGGAGACTGTCCAGGTAACCCAAAAGTGAATTCTCTGTGAATGAAGCAGACTGGGAAAAGTACCTTGGTGAAAACTCAGGGGGCCATATACAGGCAAAAGGGAAAGGCCACAATTTGGTTCCAGCGTTGATGAGGAGGGAAAATGGGAATATGCATGTACGCATCCCATCCTGGGTTTCTACTGAAGCCATAAAATCCCCCAGAAGGTGGAAAGCAATAACTGACCTTGCAATTACTATGCAGTACAGCTTAACCTGTCAAAAGTGCACTGTTGATTCTAGTGAACATGGCAGATACGATAAACAACTGAAAGGTGGCAAGAGCCCAAAGCCAACCCTGCAAGCCTTTGGCTGCCTTTTGCACCAATGTCACAACTTTCTGCTGCAGAGTGTAAGACAGCAGAGTGATATACTGTAAATCAGGGGCTCTGTCTCCTGGCACTTACCTGTCACCTCTCGCAAACATACTACAATGTCATACTCTTCACACTCCTCTCCTACGCAAAGTGACCAATGTCATATACTTATCTGCTATTATACCACTCAAGCTCCCCTCTACCGCTCCTACTGCCAACTGTCTGAACCTCTGCAGTCCTCCCCTGCTGATACTGTCTGTGGTCATACCCACCACTCTTTTTTCTTACACAGCACCCTGAAATCCTTATGAACTCCTCTTAGGCACATATCAGACACAGTCATACTCTTCATATTGATCCCTCCCATACACTTTTCACTGACATACCCTCTAAACTCCTCGGATGCACACCCACAAAATTATTTGATCCCTTTTACTTTTATTTTTTTAGTTTCTTACAATTGTCAACCTTGCCAGTTCTGAAATAATGGGATTTTTGACTTAAAAACCATTTCTCTGATGTTCATTGACGGACACAGCTCCTGATCTACTTAACCATTGGGTTATACTGCCCCCTACAGGAGTAGGACATCAGGCAGAAAAAAAGTCTGGCTATGCCTATGGGCAGTCCCAGTGGGTGTACTCCCTCTCACAGCTATAGGCACTCAGTTTTGTTACAAGCAGTGTCAGAAGAATTACAACTCCACAGAGGGGTGGGTGCTGTGTCTGTCAATGAACATCAGAGAAATGGATTTTACGGTAAGTCAAAAATCCCATTTTCTCTTTAGTTCATTGACAGACACAGCTCCTAACATTCTTAACTATTGCGACATCCCAAAGCAGTGTTAAAGATGAGGGGTGGGAACAGCGAAAAATACATTCCCAAGGCTAACTATAGCGAACCAGGTAAACAGGAGCTCAACCAAAACAACTGGAACTCACCTGAAAAAAACAATACACCCTCAAAGAGGAACAGATCCTCTAAACAGCAGCCTACAAAAACCTTGCGGCCAAGGGAAGCATCCACAGATGCCAACACATCCACTTATAGAACTTTGTAAAAGTGTGCACAGATGATCAGGAGGCCACCTTGCAAACCTGCGTCACTATCGTCTGATGGTGGAAAGCCCAAGAGGCACTAAGCGTCTGAGTAAATGCGCCTTGATAGGGAAAGGCGGAACCTGAACCTAGATGGAAAAGCCCTGAACCATCGTCTGTCTGATCCATCTGGAAATGGTCGCAAAGGAAATGGCAACCCTTTCCGAGGCCCATCCATGAGCACAAATAATGAGTCTGACTTCATAAAAGACTCTGTAGCTGCCAGGTACACCCTTATTGCCCGGTCCCCGGTCCACATCCAAGGCACGCGAAGCTATTTCCTTCGGATGTGTTGGCCTGGGACTCAGGGAACACAACACAATGTCTTCATTCAAATGAAAAGAGACAACCTGTCAGGTACCTGTGAGGTAGAGTCCGAAGTGGAGCTTGAGTGCTGAGGATTCAGGCGAAGAGGTAGTCAGGGAGGTTGGGAAAGCAACAGATCGGGCAAAGCGGTATACAAACAAAATCCAGAGAGTGGTCAGGCAGGAATAGGTCATACACAAGCTGGAAGTGAAGTACGAAATCGGCAGCCTGGAGAGAAGTCAAGAATTCAGGCAAAAGTTCATACACGATCATCAGAGTCACAGAGCATACAGCACACCCAGGGAGATAGTCCACACAAACAGGCACTGAGTAACAGGAAGTGCTGCTATTTATAGGATGGTTAAATAGTACATTGTTCGCAGCTGGCAGCAGGTGGGGCTAGTGAGTCCAAAGCAATGCACAGGGCTGGAAAATCACTGTAAACAGTTGGGAGCTTCCCTGTGGCACAAAAGGCAAGGCTGTACGCTGCAAAATCAGGAACCTCCCGGTTCAAGGACACCTAGGTACATGACACAACCTGAGGAAGGAACCATGGACGGGGGCGAAGAACTACCTAATCCCTGTGAACCACCAGTAAGGTGAACGACAAGACAACGTCGCCAATTCCGACACCCTACATGCAGCGGTTAAGCCACCCAAAAGGCCACCTTTGGGGACAGCAAAAGCAGGGGAATCTTGCAAAAATTCTCAAAAAGAGGCTTCTGGAGGACAGAGAGCACCAAATCGAGGTCCCAAAGTGGCAACAGAGACAGCACTAGAGGTGTCAAGTGCCTAACTCTCTACTAGGGAGTATGTGGCCAAGGGCTGTTAAAATAGGACCGCTAAAGCCAACACCTAAACCTTGATAGTACCCAAGGCTAGTTTCTGCTCAACCCTCCATTGAAGGAAGGTAAAGTTCCAAACCACCGAACAAGAACGAGGATGACCACCAACAGACTTACACCACGCAATGTAGGTCTTCCACATATGACTGTAGATCTTACTAGAAGTAAGTAGGTTTCCTAGCTAACAGCGTTGGAAACACTGATTCACAACTGTAAAGCAGGATGGAAGATTAGTCCTTGGGACAGCAGACCCTTCCTGAGAGTAAGCTTCCAAGCAACATCGGCGACCAGCCGCACCAGATTGGCGCATTAATCCCGGCGATGCCAGTCCGGGGCCACTAAGATGATGGGAATCCCTTCTTCCTCGATTTTGTGTAGAAGTCTTGGCAGAAGCTTGAGAGGAGGGAAGGCGTAAATCAGATGATGCTGAACCCTCGGGGCCACTAGCGCATGTGTGGCATCCACCAGAGAAACCCGTGACCGAGCAACTAACCTCTGCACCTTTCTTTTGAGCTGGGAAGCCAACAGATCCACCTTGGGGATGCCCCACAGGAGACAAAACTGATGAAACACCTCCGGATTGGTCCAACACCTGCCGACTGAGGTACTATGGCTGCCAGTTTCCCACCCTGGGAATGTGTACGGCGGAGAGGGTTGGAACTAACCGTTCTGCCCACCTTACAAAGCCACAGGGCTTTATTGTCATGGCGGCCGCTATTTTCAATGGCAAACCACCACAAAATGGCCACCGGACTACACAAACATGGCCGCCATGCCCAAGGAGGAGCCCCCGTCCACCCCAAAATCCTCCAGGGGGAAAGGGGGGACAGCTACTCACCATACCAGGAACCAGATGGGCACTGCTCCAGACAGAACCACTCGCCATCGAAATAGGTGGGCCATCAGCCAGGAGGAATGCTGTGACTCGGTCCGAGGCATTTAACTCGCAGGCCAGCCCCCGTCCGGTGGGGCTAAGCTGTGGCCGACCTAGTGCGGAGCTGAGGTCTGCGCGCGCTTGCTGGCCAGACTGGGGGAACACTGGATCTAGATTATCCAGCCCGTCATCCAGTCCGGCAGTTGATTGTAGATCTCACATGAAAAAATGCAGGGGAAAAAAATTATATCTAAGGAGAAAAGAAAAATTGCCAGGACCAGAGATCTCAGCAAGGAACTAGGTCCTTACTACTGACTAGGCAGAAAAAAACCTATAGCCTATAGTAGAGAGAGGGAGTATACCCCCTGGGACTGCCCATAGGCGTATCCAGACTTTTTTTCTGACAAGTGTCCTACTCCTGTAGCAGGCAATATAACCCAATGGTTAAGAAGATAAGGAGCGGTGTCCATCAATGGACGAAAGAGAAAGGAACATTTTTATAATAATCATAATAATTATCATAATAATAAAAGATATTAAGCTTGTGGGTAATGAACAAGCAGTTCCCAAACTAAGGAGTGTTGGACTGGGTGTAGTGTACATGAAAAGGTTTATGGTTTGGTTACAGCACAACCTTTGCAGAAGATTACTAAAACAATGTTAAAACAAGGATACTTGGACATGAATGAAGAATCTCTCCTTTCTGTCCAGCATTACTGACTTCATATCCTCGCAATGAAATATCAGACAATGTGTTCAACTGGCTGAATTTAATAGAAAAATAGTAGTATAGCTTTAACATACAAAAAAGTCACATAAAAGAAACAAAATAAGCAAGAGTAATATTACCAAAATATAAATGTGTATACCAGTGACAAGTGACAATTTTTTTTTCTTTAAGTGAATTCTTGTTTTTACTGTCTTCACTTCATCTTATGTAATGGCAAAATGTAGTGCACCCGCAGTTAAATCCATCATATTTGATTGGGACATACCATACTGTTAAAGCAACATCATATTCATGTCTATGGCGTGGTATTACACGGGCCACACTGCCCTAGATTTGGCTGGCCGGATGTAAAAAAAAAAAAAAGACTCTCGCCAGGGTTGTCACTACAGATAATGCCACCCACGATCAGTTACCTCTGTAGCCAGTCAGTACACTACTAGGGACCAAAGCTGCGGACAGCATCACTTTATGGAATTAACTTTTAATCTTCATTTTCCAGCAAACTAATTTTTTTTTTAATCAAAACTTTATTGGCAAGGGTTGTAAGTGACTGTGCAGTACAATAATGTGGTATACAGATCAATCAGAACACAATTATTGCACATACTATTATATATATATATATATATATATATATATATATATATATATATATATATAGTCAGAAAAATAGAAGGCGGTCCCCTGGCGTGTAGCACATATATAGCATATTGTGCAAAAACAGAAAACAAAAGGAAAAAAAAAAAAAGAAAAGAAAAACGAATCAAACCACCCGACATTTTGAGCATCTGCTCAAAATGTCAACTTAGCTATGCCGATATATAGAACATTGGAAAGGTCCAAAGCTCAGGTAAACCTCACTAAAACTTTTGGTGTTTTTAAAATCATAACAATCTATACATGACTGGCTGTGGAGGAGCAAGGCTAGGGTTATCTAGCCAGCTCTGCCAGACAAGGCTGAACATTTTGACTGCATTATGATTGCGATAGGCTAGACCAATTTTTCTCTAAGAAGGAAAGAGTTAACATAGGTAACCCACTGGGCCCTAGTAGGCACAGTAGATGCCAGCCAAAATCAGGCAATCAACTTCCTAGCAAAGTATAATAATCTGGTTACCATGATATAAATACCTCTTGGATACATTTCAGCATCGATCGCACCCAACACACACACTAGCGGATTGAGAGGTATAGGTGTTTGGGCTAGATCAGAAATAGTCTGCATAACCTCTACCCAATATCTTTAAGTTTCGGGCAACGCCATATTATGTGTATAAAGTCCCCTCTGTGGATGTACATTTCAGGCATAAGGGAGAGTCCCTCCATCCAAATAGTTTAATAGGTGTACGATAAGTTCTGTGTAGGCTAAATAGTTGCGGAAGGCCAATACTGACAACTGGAAGAGACTCCAGGGCCATGTCCCATTGATTCCCATCTATATCTCAGATACCAGTAGTCCAATGGGTTCTACATTTAAGTAAACCAGGATCCTAAATGGATGATAAGAATAATGAGTACGCTCGCGATATCAACCCCTTGCAATCGGATGCCTGCATAACCTCCTGCAGAAGCGAGGAGCTAGAGACGGTCAGTTTTAGCATTTGTTTTTGGGTCTGTATCGCATGCCTGAGTTGGAGATATTGATAGAATTGTTTGTGCATCAATTGAAATTCTGCACATAAATGATCATACACCTTGAGAGTGCCACTAGAGTATAATTGATTGAAAGACCAGATCCCCTGCTGCCCCCATAAGGAAAATCCCTATAATTTACATAATTCAAGATAATTAGAATTATTCCACAATGAAGTAAACTCCATAGGTCTGGTAATGGACAGTGCCTCCGTGGTTGCCTGCCAATCCTTCCTAAGCAGATTCGCTGTTGGAGAGGAAGAGAGGACACCTGGAAGACCCATCTCCAGGTGAGAACCAGCTGTAAGTGTAGCAGTAGGTAAAGACACCATTTGGGCAATAGGGTCATTAGTGTCTCCCAATCCCCCAACCTGCGAACTGCTGTAATTGGGATGCCAAAAAACTGAATTTTTGTAAAATCTTACCTGTAAAATTCCTTTCTCTGAGTCCTCCGACAGTCGCCGCCTCCTCTAAGTCGTCACAATTGGGTATTGTCCACCTGTCCGTAGGACCAGCTAGGCATATAGACTTAGTCAAAAGACAAAAGGCATTAGCATATACACACCCACGGGGGCTGTCCCATCTGGCCAATACCCCCCCTGCATCACCACTCCCAACTCAGTTTGGTAGCATAGCAGTAGGTAATAAGAACCCCACAAAAGAGGGGTGGGGGCGGCGACTGTCGGAGGACTCAGAGAAAGGAATTTTACAGGTAAGATTTTACAAAAATTCAGTTTTCTCTTACGTCCTCTGACAGTAGCCGCCTCCTCTAAGTCATCACAATTGGGATGTCCCAAAGCAGTATAGACATGAGGGGTGGGAGACGCAACCGTAGAAAAGGCAACGCAGTACCCACATCAGAGAAAGGAATCTTACATTCACTGTAAGAACCAACTGGGCAACAGAGAAAAAAACATGCTCAACAGGAGCAACAGCCCAGGAAAGCAAATGCCAACAGCCAGGGACCCAGAGAAAAAAACTCAAGGGTCCATCATGGCCCAGCCGCACTGAGAACTTTGCGGCCAAAAGAAGCATCAGCTGATGCCAGAACGTCTACTTTGTAGAACTTGGAAAACGTGTGCACCGACGACCAAGTCGCCGCCTTGCACACCTGGGCCACCGAGGCCCGATGCAAATAGGTCCAGGAAGTACTCAAAGACCTGGTAGAGTGCGCCCTAACAGGGAAGGGCGGAACCCGTTCCTTCAAGGCGTAAGCCTGTTCAATGGTCTGTCTGATCCATTTGGCAATAGTCGCTGCGGACGCAGCCATGCCCTTCCGAGGTCCCTCAGGAAGGACAAAGAGGGAATCCGTCTTCCGAAAGGACTCCGTAGACGACAGGTAAACCCTGATCGCCCTGACAACATCTAAGGAATGCAAGGCAATCTCCTTTGGATGTATTGGCTTCGTACAAAGCGAAGGCAGGACAATGTCCTCATTAAGGTGATAATCCGAGATCACCTTGAGAAGGAAGGATGGGGGTGGTCGCAAAACCACCTTATCCTTGTGAATTATCAAGTAAGGGGAGCGGCAAGACAACGCCGCCAGCTCCGACACTCTGCGAGCCGAAGTGATCGCCACAAGAAAAGCAACTTTCTTCGACAGCAGAGGCAATGATATCTCCCTGATATTTTCAAAGGGAGCCCGCTGCAACGCGGACAGGACCAAGTTCAGGTCCCATGGAGGTAAAGGCTCCTTTCTGGGAGGAGCCAAATGTCGCACACCTTGAATGAATGTGCGCACCAAGGAATGAGACGCCACAGGGCGTTGAAAAAGGACCGCCAGTGCTGACACCTGGCCCTTTATTGTGGCCAGCGCCAGGCGCTGATCCACTCCAGACTGGAGGAAGGCCAAGATTCTCGACACCGAGTAAGAACGAGGGGAAAAACCCCTGGACTCACACCAGGTGAAGTAGGCCTTCCAGGCACGGTAATAGATCTTACCAGAGGAAGATTTCCTAGCCTTGATCAAGGTAGGGATAACCTCAGAGGATAGACCCTTGTCCTTCAAGACCTGGGTCTCAACAGCCAGGCCGTTAAAGCCAGCGACTGTAAAGCAGGATGGAAGATCGGACCTTGAGACAGGAGATCTTCCCGCAGAGGCAGGCGCCACGAAGGTGCCACTGCTAGGCGAACAACGTCGGCGTACCAGGACCGGCGAGGCCAGTCCGGTGCCACCAGAATCACCATGTGCGGTTCCGAGGCCAATCTGCGAAGGAACCGGGATAGTAACTGAATTGGAGGAAAGGCGTACATCAGACGATACTGATGCCAAGGGGCCACCAATGCATCCGAGGCATCCGCCAACGGATCGCGAGTTCTTGCCACGAACCTTCCCACCTTTCGATTTAGCCGGGATGCGAACAGATCCACGTCTGGGGATCCCCACTTCGCACACAACATCTGAAAGACCTCCGGGTGTAGGGACCATTCCCCCTGGTCCAGGGTCTGGCGGCTCAGATAGTCTGCCTGCCAATTCTCCACACCCGGAATGTGAACTGCCGAAATCGCCGGGACATGAGTCTCGGCCCAAGACAGAATGTCGGTCACCTCCCAGGCTGCTCGAGCACTCCTGGTGCCCCCTTGGTGGTTGATGTAAGCCACCGCGGTAGCATTGTCCGTCTGTACGCGAACAGGCAGGCTCTGGAGACGGTCCGACCACTGGAAGAGACAGAGTTTTATCGCTCGTAGTTCCAGCACATTTATCGGGAGGGAGGATTCCTCCTCCGACCAAGTGCCCTGGGCAGACAGGTTGCCCAGGACTCCACCCCAGCCCGACAGGCTGGAGTCCATGGTAACCACTGTCCATACCAACGGGCGGAAGGACTTGCCTTCCGCCACCGACGGGGACTGGATCCACCACAGAAGAGCCAATCTGGTCCGGCGACTCAAGGAGACATAAAGATCCAAAGACTGAGGAAGTCTGTCCCACCTGGTCAGGATCTCCGTCTGGAGAGCCCGTGTGTGGAACTGGGCAAAGGGAATAGCCTCGAAGGCCGACACCATCAACCCCAGGCCCCGCATGCAGGTCCTGAGTGACGAGGACGGATTGTCCCTGAGGGACCGGATTTCGTCCCGCAAAGTCCGGAGCTTGTCCTCCGGCAAGAATACCTTTGCCTGAGCAGAGTCCAGAACCATTCCCAGATAGGGAAGGTGAAGCGATGGAGACAACGCTGATTTTTGAGCGTTGATGGTCCACCCGAACTCCTGGAGCGTCTGTACCGTGATGGACAGATCGCGCACAAGGTCCTGACTGGCACGCAATCTCAGAAGTAGATCGTCCAGGTACCCCAGGACCGCAATGCCCTGGGCCCGCAGCAGGCCCAGAACCGGTGCCAACACCTTGGTAAACACTCTGGGTGCCGAAGCGAGACCGAACGGTAACGCCACAAACTGGTAGTGGTCTCTACGATAGCGAACCGAAGGTACCGCTGATGACCCTCGAAAATGGGGATGTGCAGGTATGCATCCTTCAGATCTATCGAAGCTATGAATTCTCCTGGACTCAAGGAGGCCACTACTGAACGGAGAGACTCCATTCGAAACTTCCGAACACGCACAAAGCGGTTCAGTGCTTTCAGGTCCAGAATAGGACGCACTTTGCCCTCCTTCCTGGGCACAGTGAACAGATTCGAATAAAACCCCCGAAACCTGTCCCGATGAGGCACCGGGACAATCACCCCCTGAGCAAGCAGGTCCTGCACCGCTTGATGCAAGTCCTGCAAACGCCCCGGAAGCAGATGGAGATTGGAGGGAAAGAATCTGTCCGCCGGCCTGGAAAGGAATTCGATCTTGTAACCTGATCGAACGATTTCCAGGACCCACCTGTCCGAGATCCGGAGCAGCCAAGGCTGAAGGAAACCGCGCAAACGTCCCCCCACCCCAGAAACGGATGAGGGCGCCCCTTCAGGCAGAGGCGGAGTGTCCCGCCGAGCCGGCATTGCCGGTCTTCTGCTTACCCGCCCAGGGTTTCTTCTGGTTGCCCTGGGCCTTGAAGGGCTTGCCCTTGGATTGGTTCCGAAAGGCACGAAAGGACCCCTGATTTGATCTAGGCGCAGAACCCCGCTTGCCACGGAAAGATTTGTTCTTCGGGTTCTGGGGTAGCATAGTGCTCTTGCCCCCCATGACGCCTTTTACCAAGGTATCCAACGCCTCACCAAAAAAGCGAGAGCCAGCATAGGGAAAATCAGCAACAGTTTTCCGCGAGGACTGGTCGGCCGACCAGCTCTTCAGCCATATCAGTCGCCGGTTAAGTACCGCGACACTCGAGAGGAGAGCCACCAAGGGTGCCTCATTCAGGGCTGCATCACACAGATACATGACACCTTGGTGGATCTGGTCCACCATTTCCAGTCGTGCAGGCGGCACGTCATCAGACACTAGGTTGCTTCTAAGCACCTTAATCCAATCAGCCACCGCCTGAGCCACCATAACGGAAGCAAAAACGGGTTTGAGCAACGAACCCGCCACCGTATAGGAATGGCGGGCTAGAGACTCCAACCGCCGGTCCGCAGGATCCCGGAAAACCGGGGTATCCTCAGTAGGAACCAAGGTAGCCTTGTTCAGCACGGCCACAGTGTGATCTACCTGTGGAGGCACACACCATCGCGATTCCGTAGGCGGCGCAAAAGGATAAAGCAATTTGAACCGACTAGGTACCAGGAATGGACGTTTTAACGTGCGCCACATTTCATTAACAGTGTAATGAAATTCAGCAGGGCAGGGAAAAACCTGCACAGACTTGCGGGCCCTGTGCGTCCCAAAAGAGGACACAACGCCCGGAGGACTGGGCTCGTCCTCCAAATGTAAGGTATCCTTAACCGAAATAATCAACTCATCCATGGTCGCCCGTTCTTCAGGTGACCCTGGGGAGGATGTATCAACACCCTCCACCTCAGCCTCCCCCTCAGACCCCGGGGGGGTCTAAGGATGAGCGGGACCCTGAAAAGGGCACGCTCGCAGCAGCAGCAGCCAAAACCCCATCTGAATCAGAAGAGAGAGACAGCCTGGGCCGTTTTCTCGCAGCCCGTTCAGACATCAGCATTTCCATATTTGCCACTAAAGTCGCAACTACAGCAGCCAGATCAGGGCGCAGCGGGGCCACAGGAGAACTGGGGCCCCCCACTAAAGCTGGAGGAAACTTGCTTTCCTGAGAATCCATGGCTCAAGATAATAAAAAACGACAGTGCAAAAAAGTAGTGTACTGTCCCCTTAAATAGCGCTGCGGAGTGCGCAGCCCACCGCTACTGTCACAGCTATGAAGACCCCCAAAAGGAGAAAGAAACTAAGTCAGAAGCAGTATACAGAAGAAGACTGAGAGAGATAAACTGCAGAGCCCGCAGATCATTGCTACCTGTGTCCTTGCTGCCTGAGAGGAATAGGAAATGCTGCTGGAGGGGGCTGGCTATAAGCCAGACCCCAAGGAAAATGGCTGCCCCATAGGGATGCAAAGGAGGCTACGCCAAGATGGCCGCTGACATGCGGCCGAACCAATCGTTCTACCGCCCACAAAATGGCGGCGGATGGCACCAAAATGACCTGTATACTCGCCCCAGAGGGGCCATACACGTGTGCATAGTAAAAACATGGCGGACTGCGCGATTTTACCCCCGCAGCGGTCGCCGCACAATACACAAGTCTGTACCCCCAAACATGCACCTAAAGTGACACAGGGACAGGGACCCCCAGCAAACATACAGATCTGCACCAAGCGAACCCCGCAGGGATCGCACAGGGAGTCACACAGGCACAGACATGGGGACACACAGCAACACAGACTGCCACCCCAGGCAGAGGCCCCACACAGAAAAGTACTTACCTGTACCCGATGGCGTGGGGAGTCTCCATGCACGGATAAACCTCTGTCCTCATCTGACAGGGAGTGCCGTGAGCCAGGGACATGACGCTGCAGCACCGCAGATGAGTCCTGTGAGGTAGCCACCTCACGGCTGCATCCCTGCAGCGAAACAGGGATGGGTCGTTCTTAATGCCAGGGCGAACCATAGCTGAACACTCAATGGCGGACTGGGGGTCCATCTGACCCTCTGTGCCCTGGAGAACCAGGGCGGCCAGTCTGAATCCCAGCACCGCATGATCCATCTTCATCCGAAGAATAAACTAACACTAAAGCTGACAAAATAAACAGCTAGTAAAGTGAGAGAAAAAACTGACATTTAGAAAGAAAATCAAAAAAGATTTAGGAAGGCTGAGACTGAAGCCCCAGCACAAGGTAGCCTGACTATTCCTGACGCTAGGAAAATTAAAACTGAGTTGGGAGTGGTGATGCAGGGGGGGTATTGACCGGATGGGACAGCCCCCGTGGGTGTGTATATGCTAATGCCTTTTGTCTTTGGACTAAGTCTATATGCCTAGCTATTCCTACGGATAGGAAGACAATACCCATCAGTGAGGACTTAGAGGAGGCGGCGACTGTCGGAGGACGTAAGAGAAATACTGTTTTTTTGAGGTTTTTTTTCAGAATTGTCGCTCTTTTTTTGTTTATAGCGCAAAAAATAAACATAGCAGAGGTGATCAAATACTGCCAAAAGAAAGCTCTATTTGTGGGGAAAAAAAGGACATCAATTTTATTTGGATACAGCTTTGCATGACCACGCAATTGTCCGTTAAAATAACACAGTGCCGAATCGCAAAAAATGGCCTGGTCATTAGGGGGCAAAACCTTCCAGTCCAGAAGTGGTTAAATAAAACAGAGGGACATCCCACCCGTCAACAACCACTAACTTCAGAAGGGCAAACTTTCCCAAATTGTGCTACATGATGGAAAGGGTAAACTGGGACCAAACCCTGGGAACACTGACCACAGAGGAAAAATGGGATTGCTTTAGGAACATATTAAACAAATGCATCTTGCAGTGCATTCCTATGGGAAATAAATTTAGAAGAGACAAAGTCAAACCTGGCTGGCTAAACCGTAATGTTAAAAAACGTATTAAGGAAAAAAAAAATGGCCTTCAAGAAATATAAATCAGAGGGCACAGTATCGCTTTCAAGCAATACAAGGAGGCAAATAAGAAAAGTAAATACGAAATCTAAATGGCTTAAATCAACTTTGAGAGACAAATAGCGGAGGCTAGTAAAAAGAACCCAAATAAGTTCTTTAAATATATCAACAGCAAAAAAAACTAGGGCAGAGCATATTGCACACATAATTAACGATGATGGGAGGATGGTTACAGAGGACACTGAAAAGGCAACCGTGCTGAACGCTTTTTTCTCATCAGTCTTTACTCAGGAAAAGGAGGGGTACACTGACCACGACTATATGGGTAGTAGTAATACACAGGACTTGCCACTATGGCTAACAGAGGGTGAAATTAGGGAAAGGCTGAATAAAATTAACACAAATAAATCACCAGGCCCGGATGGCGTACATGCGAGAGTACTCAAAGAACTTAGTAAGACTATATCTAGACCACTGTTCCTGATCTTTGCTGACAGTATTATGACAGGAAATGTACCAGGGGATTGGAGGAAAGCTAACGTGATACCAATATTCAAAAAAGAGCAGAGGCATGTCCCAGGAAATTATAGGCCTGTCAGTCTGACATCGATAGTATGTAAACTTTTGGAGGGGATGATAAGGGACTATATCGTAGAGTTTGCTAAAGACAACAATATCGGCAGCATTAATCAGCACGGGTTTACAAATGGGCGTTCTTGTCAAACCAATCTCTTAACATTCTACGAGGAGGCGAGCTGTGAGCTAAATAGGGGGAGACCAGTGGATGTGGTGTACCTGTATTTCGCTAAGTTGATACAGTTCCCCACAAGCGCTTAATTTATAAAATAAGGTCTGCAGGCATTGACCGCAAGGTCTGCTCTTGGATACGGAACTGGCAAAAAGGGCATGTCCAAAGGGTGGTAATAAACAGCGCATACTCAGACTGGTCTGAGGTGGTAAGTGGGGTCCCCCAAGGCTCAGTCCTGGGACCAACCTTGTTCAATTTATTCATAAACAGCATTGAGGACGGGATCAGTAGCTCTATATCAGTTTTTGCAGATGACACAAAATTGGGCAGGTCAATAACTGCACAGCATGAAGCAGATATCCTACAGAATGACCTGGACAAAATAACGGAGTGGGCAACGACATGGCAAATGAGGTTTAATGTGGAGAAGTGTAAGGTTTTGCACTTGGGGACTAAAAACATAAAAGCACAATACACTTTAGGGGGGGAACCTTGGGGGGGATCAAATCAAAAATGGAGAAAGATATGGGAGTCCTGGTAGAGGATAGACTAAGCAATAGCATGCAATGTCAAGCGGCAGCTTCCAAAGCCGGCAGAATATTAGCATGCATAAAGAAAGGGATGTATTCCAGAGATAAAATTATAATCCTTCCATTTTATAAAACTCTGGTCCGACCGCATCTGGAGTATTCTGTCCAGTTCTGGTCGCCGGACCTCAGGAGGGATGTGTTGGAGCTGGAGAAAGTCCAGAGAAGGGTAACTAAACTAATTAGGGGATTGGAGGACCTTAATTATGAAGAGCGTCTGCAATCACTTGATTTATTCTCCCTGGAGAAGAGACGCCTGAGGGGAGACATAATAGCAATTTATAAATATCTCAATGGTGATCTCAGCATAGAAAAAAAGCTATTCAGTCGGAAGGATTGCATGAGGACTAGAGGGCATACAATGCGATTAGAGGAGAAGCGTTTTAACCTCAGGCAACGTGGGGGGTTCTTTACTGTTAGGGCTACAAGATTGTGGAATTCTCTACCACAAGAGGTGGTTTCTGCGGGAAATATGGTGGCTTTCAAAAGACTCTTAGGCGTACATCTCAAAAATCAGAACATTCAGGGGTATGCGAGATGATTACGGCCACATACACCTACACAGGTTGAACTAGATGGACTATTGTCTTTATTCAACCTCACCTACTATGTAACTATGCGACATCTTTACCACAATACATTAGGAATTGTGAGATGTGAGAAATTTGATGGATTTTATGTAAAATGACAAGCAATGGCTGGAAGAAATGTCTATTAACCACTTGCCGCACCAAGAGGACTTTGACAGTGAGGGTGAGGGAGCACATAAAAAATATTAGGAAGGGTTTTCCTAATCATAGTGTTCCAAGACACTATGCTAATTGTCACGATAAAAACCCTAAGGGCACAAAAATATGGGGGATTGATAAGTTCACCCCCCATTGGAGGGGTAGCCATATCCATCGAGAGATTTCCCGTTTGGAAACTCGTTGGATTTTCAATATGAGAACCTATGCCCCATGGGGGTTGAACGTCGAGTGGGACGTGAATTGCTATATCAACAATAGCTAAATTAGGCTCTTTTGACATGTGTGATAAAATTTTTTTTTAATTTAATTTAATTTATTTTATTGTATTTTATTACATTTTTTATATCTCTTTTTTCATGTCATATGAAATATATTTCCATTATGGTTTTGGTGTTTATCATTAAGAAGACTTGTGTGTATGATGTGTACACATTTTTTCCGTCTATTGTGGCATCATTTACACTTGTCTTGTTCTTCTTTTCCAGCAATGTTTAATCATGTATAGGCTCCTTTTGACCTTTAGTGGTTAAATTTGTAGCCTCAGTTAACATCGCATTGATATTATGTTCTTTTAATATGATGCATTATGTTCTATTTGCATTTCACTCGTTCTTGGAATTTTTGTCTTTTATAGATTTTTATCTGAGTCAATCAGTTGCTTTTGCTGACGGGGAGGAGACCAATCAATTACTTTTCTTGGGTTGTCTTGACCTATTAGGTCTCCTCTGCGCTATATCCGGTTTTAACCTGGAGCCTGATGGGACGGATTGTTCCGCCTGCGTCACTTCCGGTTCCGCCCGACGAACGAGTGGAACGCAATCGGCGGCTGGTTTCCGCCTACGCCATTTCCGGCTGAGTCATTTTTAAGCGTGCTGCCATTTGGAGTTTGGTCCGCCTCTGATGATGTCATTGTTTTGACGACACGCGTCAGGCGACCCGACTTACGAGCAGCACGCCATTCTACACCGCGGTTGCTTTCCAATATGCTTTTAATTATCCACTTCAATGTGAGTATATTTTTGTCATTTGAATGAAAAAACTACCCATACGGTCTGCACTATCGTCCTGCCTTCTTTCATTGAGGTAAATCGGAGTTGATGTGACCATATACCCCTCCTGGTGGTTTGACCCTTACCCATATCGTTACCTTGACATTGTGGCTGCATATTTTATCGGAGCTGATATGACCATATGGCGAGACTGATCCCTTGATTGATGGCCCATTTGTGTCCTATCCATCGCTCTTTACTATACAATATCTGGTAAGCAGTTGGTGTTATTCCACGTCTGGGTGTCGGCTTCCTATTTCTGCACAGTTGGAGTTTGGGAACTGGTCTACACTATCTCCCCCCTTTTTATGGACTTTTGGGACTCTATGTGGATGTTTTACATTGATTACAATTGTCTTTAGTGTTTTGGCGCTACTACATTTTTATCTATGCCTTTTTAGTCTGTAATCTACTATTTAGTTGGCTGCCTACACTTATTGCCTCATTTGGACTTCATTGTTCTTGATCTAGCTGTCTGAGCGCAGATTCTTCTAAATTTTTTATATACTGCGGCAAGTTGGCTCTATTGCATGAAACAATGTACCTGCACATCATTTTGTGCAATAGCCAGGCACGCGCTGATTGGTCAGAAGGGGAGAAAATCAGCGGGTGTGGCGGACACGATGTCCGCCGGCCACCCGCGACCACTCCCTGGAGAAAAAGAACGGCAATCTAATGATGTAAACAAGGCAGACCGTTGTTCTGTCAGAGATGAATACAGTGATCTTGTGTTCCTGCTATTTAGGAACAATGGTCTCTGTGTTTACCTAGTGAGTCCATCCCCCACACAGTTAGAAAGCATCCCTAGGGACACACTTAACCCTTTGATCGCCCCTGGTGTTAACCCCTTCCCTACCAGTGTCATTAGTACAGAAACAGTGCATATTTTTAGTACTGATTACTGTAGTACTGTAGCAATGTCACTGGTTCCCTCAAAAGAGTCAGTTAGGTGTCCGATCTGTAGCAGTCCTGCTAAAAATCGCTGTTTCTAGTAAAAATAAATAAAAAGGCCATAAATCCATCCCCTAATTTGTAGATGCGAAAACTTTTGCGCAAACCAATCAATATACACTTATTAGGATTTTATTTTTACAATAAATATGTAGCAGAATACATATTGGCCTAAAGTTATGAAAAAAAAAATTTATTGGCTGTGTTTTATAGCAGAAAGTAAAAAATGTTTTGTTTTGTTTTTTCCAAAACTGTCACTCTTTATGTTTATAGCGCAAAAAAAAAAAAAAAAACGCAGAGGTGATCAAATACCACCAAAAAAAAAAAAAAAACTCTATTTAAGGGGAAAAAAAGGACATCAATTTTGTTTTGGGAACAGCATCGCACGACCCCACAATTGTTAGTTAAAGTAACGCAGTGCCATATCGCAAGAAAATGGCCTGGTCATTAGAGGGCAAAATCTTCCAGTCCTGAAGTGGCTAAATAAAACAGAGTGACATTCCACCCGTCAACAACCACTAACCCTTCTATGTCACCTATAGCCAAACACACAGCCAATGATACTTCAGCTCCTCATTATCATAATAACAAAATGCAGATTTGCTTAAATACTAAGCACTCAAAATTAGGTGGCAATGATTAGAAGTTCCTTATGGAGTATGTGGGTGGAACCGGTTTTATGGGAACTTTTTTCATTTCTGGCTATTGATGTGTTTGTTGTCACCATGCCAGGATAAAAAGAGCTCTCTAAGGCCCTAAGGAATGTGGATGTGGATGCCCATTGGTCCACCAAGGGATTTAAAGATACTTAAATTAATCATCTTACTTTAAAGAAATAATGTATAAGTGGCCTAGATTTCAAACAACTGCTAAACTGTTCAGAACCTAACCCCAAAATTTCACTGCAAGATCTGCAGGTAACTTGTGCAACAGCTGATGTTAAAGTGCATGCATGTACAAAAAAAAAAAAAAAATTGTGCCAATTTACCCTGCATGGTAGGTATGCCAAGAAAAAGCTATTGCTTTCCAAAAACTATTAGCTTCTGTTCACTCCTGGCTCTAGGGCAGGGACAGCTGCTGCGTTATTTATTATTTTTTTAGCTTTTTTGTGGAGCGTTTTTGAAGCGGAACCATTCATATGAATGGGCCTTCTTTTACTCCAAAGAAGCTCATGTACAAAATCTTGGAACAAAGACAGGATCATTTGGCGTTGCAATTTTGGCGCATTTTGTCACTCGACAATCGCACTGCGTTTGGGGTGCCATTAAGAAATAATACAAATACATAGCTTTAACTTGCAAGGCTCACAAAACTGAATATTCACCTGCTGCTGATTTGATTAGCTACATGCACAGTCATGCCAGGTCATCTCCATTTCTATTTAAACCACGTTCATTCCCCCAGTCATTGCCAATAGTGTTTTTAGCTTCCTTCACTTTGAGTGACCCTGAGGTTTCTAGTGTTTCTGTAGCCAGATACCCCCCAAATACCCCCTTGTCCCCAGTGAGTTCACAAGTGTCTTCCAGAGCCCCCCAGTGTGCTCTCCATTTCCTCAGTGTTGTGTCAATTTGCCTTCCAGGGTGGTCTCTAAGTTGGGAACTTATCAGAATTGACACGGAAAAACCTGAATTTAGCGATGATTGCCGGGTCATTACCAAAATGTTTAAATCTTCAGGAATCTCGGCACCTGTGTCTGCAGTCTGCTTCAGTGTCTATATGTGTTTTCTGCTCTGTATCCCCATGCACTTCTGCCTGTTCCTATTTGTGTCTGTTCATTACTACTTATTCCTAGTTGTCATGTGTGTCCCTGGGCACTGCTACCCAGTTCCAGTGCCTCTGCTTGTTTTCCTTGCATCCAGCCAGCTTCAACAGTACGACCTACTGACCTGTGATCCCAACATCTCAGAGATTTATACCGCTCTTAAGTCTTTCATTCACAGTGGCTGCCTGCAACCCAATGCTGCACTATACTATTGCCATTCCTTTGAGTCTAGTATTCCATGCTTTCCCAGATCCTCATCTCTTGTGCTTTCCTGAATCTGGTCAGCTGTAGCCTGCACAGGTGCGCTTTTCAACACACAGCCATCCAGCATGCAGACTGCAGGAATGGTCCACATTCTTCAACCATTCCCGACAGTTCAATGCAATACAGCTGTGCTTGATTTTGTTAATGGCTCATGATGCATATAAACCCTATGCTTGCGGCCACCCTTACCAGTACAACTAAGCTCTATTCAGGTGAAATGCCTCAGAAGGGTGTGGACAAAGGGAGGGGACTGAGCTGAAGGCGGTATTTGGTTCATACAATATAAGTGAAAATCTATCAGCGCAATAATACAACAAAAATAATAATTGTGAACTGTGATAAAGCTGCAAACACTAAATGTGATCCCACTGCACAAATAAGTAAATAAATCCAATATATGTGTTGCGCTAAATCATAAATCAATACATGTGATACAATAAAACTAAACAACATAAACTATGTGAAAAAAATCCATGTGATCCAGATGGATAAAATTATTGATTAATAAGCAACTTCGGGTAAATCATAAACCAAGTCCACGTGTAAAAAAGTGAAGAAAATATATAAGTAAATAAAATCACCGTGTGGAAAAATGTGCTGTGATCAATTAGTTCCAAAACACCTCCGTGACCGTAGAAATCCACCACCAAAAATGCAAGCCTCTCACCTCAATATCTGACCCAGGAATCACCTAAGGTCAGACACAGCAGTCCCCTACAGGGGTAATATATGCAAGAAAAAGAATAATCAAACACACATATGTTAAAATATGTTAAAATATTCCAGTAGCGCAAGGGGAGACCATATTCCAGCCCCTACCAATTCATCAGCTGACACTGACAATAATAAAAATCACCAATGAGGTACAGTTCATAAATTGATATGCAGCAGTAGTCCACAAGCATCGGTTAAACGAAGCAGATTGTAGGTGTAGATCTATGGGATCACCAAACCGTCACCACTGTGCTCTGAAGGGGGATAAGCAATACCCACTCACCAGCTCCATAGGCTCAGTCACTCTCGTGACAGAGCAAACAGGCAGATAATCACAGCTTTCCTCAGCCTTCCAAACCGGAACAGTGACTCGGGACTAGTCAAGTTTGAGACATGTAGAGGAAGAGAAATGCTTAACACTTCGCTTTATTGACACATAAAATAAATGCACTCACATGTCTCAACTGGATACACAGCATATCAAGCAACCGGAGGTGTTCACCCTTCAGGACCGGGACCCAGGCTCCACGCCGTCATACCCTCTTGTATGGATACACTGTTGTCTGCCTATGCCTGATTACATTCATTGTATTGTGAGTACCCTGAATTTGGATTAAACGTTTACTTGATTACTTGAAAACAGAGAGCACTAGATTTCTTCTGTTTTTTGTCCCCCTTTACACCTGCTGTATGGACGTATGAGTTATAGGATCCTGGACTCTCCTGTAAACATCGCTTTGCTGGCCATATATTACCCCTGTAGAGGACTGCTGTGTCTGACCCTGGGTGATTCCTGGGTCAGATATTGAGGTGAGAGGCTTGCATTATTGGTGGTGGATTTCTACAGTCACGGAGGTGTTCTGGAATTCATTGATCACAGCACATTTTTCCACACGGTGATTTTATTTACTTATATATTTTCTACACTTTTTTACACGTGGACTTGGTTTATGATTTACCCAAAGTGGCTTATTCAATATTTTTATCTATCTGGATCACATGGGTATTTGGTTCATATCATCATGGTTAAAATGGTCATCATGTAGTCTTGGTTTATTTCCCGACAGTTCATATGTGACCTAAAGCTAGTATTAATGCCTTTAGCAGAGATTACTTCTTGTAGGAGTTTAGCACAACTGCCCATCAGTGTCTGACATCAAATCAATAACTCCTTCATGCTTAATTCTTTCACTTGCAAGATGTTTGTGGGTTTAATTGCATAAAAAGCTTGTTTCATATCCCCACACATTCAAATCAGGGCTTTGACTAAGTCAGTCTCCATATCACACACCAATAACAAACAATGGTATATGGCGTTCTCTCAGTAGGACCAAGCTGGGGACCCATACGGTTAATAACAATACAATAAATGGGTCATAAAGTTGAATGAAGGATCTGGGGGATGGGAGGTAACTGTCCTTAGTGGCTGCCAGCTGGAGCGTGGAGAAGCTCTAAAATTCCAGCGTAATGTCCAGTTCAGCATTATTCAGCAGGACTCGAGAGCAGGTGACATCACTTCTGGGTAAGCAGGAGAAGCATGCGTTTGGAGCATGTGTGCTCCAAACGCGTGCTTCTCCTGCTTAACCTTACGTGACATCACCTGCTCTCGAGTAACGCTGAGCAGGACATTACACTAGATGCCACCATCGCCTTTGTGCTGCGGCAGCCTTCACCACAGATGTCACAGCACCCACTGGGGATACAGTAGAGGATCCTTCACCTACCATGCCTGTACTAACCTACTCTTGTGAGTGTGTTATCACTTTTTAATTCCCAAATAAATCTGCTAACGCTACACTTAACTGGCGCTGCTTTTTCCTTTCTGCTTCCATATCAATCACTGTTTCTTTTATTTTACCTTGGATTTCAGTTATGCTTTGAACTATTTCCAGTTTAACCCCAATTTTCGGACAGATGGCCTCACATTTTAATTAAGCAGAAATCCCAGTTGACTCGATGACTGCAAGCTACCCGGCCCCTAAAGTAAAAACTCCAGACCATAACATTTCCACCACCATGCTTTAGTGTTGTTATGAGATAATTGAAATGCTGCCTTTGATTTGAACCAAGCACGTCCTCTGTTACTATGGCTAAACAAATCTATCTTTGGTTTATTAGTCCACAGCACATTCCAGATGGTCTGTTCTTTGCATATACAGTACATAAAATGTTAAACTGTTGTTTTACTCTCTTTCTACAGTAGATGCACTTTGACACCACCCGTTGCAAGCGTAAAGCCACAAATTGATAGTGCTCCTCGCCCACAGCAAAGCAAAGAAAATGCTGGAGCCCGACATATATAAGGATATGAAGGTAAGTGTCCTTGAGATCGATACAGGCCAGAAAGTCCCCTTGATGAAGGAATACCACAACCGTGTGAATGGACTCCATCTGAAATTTCTGATCCCGCACAAAGTGGTTCAGAGGCTTGAGGTCCAAGATCGGGCGGACCTTGGCCTCATTCCTGGGAACAGTAAACGGATTTGAATAAAAGCCTTGAAAATGTTCCGACTCTGGAACCGTCATAATGACTCCTTGTGCCATCAGGTCCTGCACGGTCACTGTGAAAAGGTTTCAGGCCAGAGCATCAGCTCTCTAGTCC
The DNA here is from genome assembly GCF_965119305.1 of Pelophylax lessonae. Classification (NCBI taxonomy): domain Eukaryota; kingdom Metazoa; phylum Chordata; class Amphibia; order Anura; family Ranidae; genus Pelophylax; species Pelophylax lessonae. Next base: position 474,262,691 of record NC_138770.1, on the reverse strand, counting down.
ACAGGGTCCTTAAAGGATGGGGAATCCTCCACCGGTAAAAGTGTGGCCTTATTCAACCTGGAAACCTGAGAGTTCACGGTCGGTGGAACCGTCAGCTTCTTCAACAGAGACTCCTCAAAGGGATATCTCCTAGCAAAACGCTTAGGTATTCCAACCATGCGTTTCGGGGATTCCCGCTGACTAACAACAATGTTGTCAAAATAGGCAGGAAAGGGAAAAACCTTAGTCACCTTGGATGATCTGCGGGTGCCAATCTGAGTCCTCCGGCATTAAAGTATCCCGCACTTACACAATCCGTGCATCCACCAGCATCCTTTTCATGCGTGGCTGCAGTGGAAGAGGATTCACCCTCACTGTTAGAGTACTCAGGGTGCATGGACGCAGACCCAGTGGGTTGACTCGCGTCGGTCGCGGCCATATCTACCTCAGACTCTGAGGAGGCGGGCAATGCAGGTGAAGGCGGTGGGCGCTTCTTGCCAGGCCGCTTTTGCAGGGCCATATCAACCTTTGACACAAGCGATTGCAGGGCTGCCGTCAGGGCAGAATGATACCCAGAGGATCTGGCAGCTTCTGAGAGTGGGTCAGGTGGTGATACTCGCTCCAGGTGCTACATGATTAAATCAGAGGTCGCACCGTGTACAAACAAAAAACGTTTTTTGGGGTTTGCAAAAAAAAAAAAAAAAACCCTTCACACCGCTACCGCTGTGGTACCACAAGGATCAGTGCATCAGCGGTGCTGATATAGCAGAGAGGAGGCTGTATACCCGCAGGGACTCACCACCATAAACTTAGAACTGGATATAGAGCGCCAACCTGCTTGCCACACTGTGATCAGAAAGGAAGAGGAAGCGCTGACACTGTAACTAGAGCCCCCCCCCCCCCGGCACGTCACCATTTCAGACTTCAAGAAAATGGACACCGCATTGACTACAATGGGAAACTCCAAAACCATGGCCGAAAGACTACACAAACATGGCTGCTAAGGCCGAATACAGCCACCCACAACAAAAAGGTGGCAACCAGGACCCCGAGGTACATGTAGTCCACCAGGGGGGGGAGCCCCCACATGGATCCCACACAGCCATTGTCGCAGGCACACCAGAAAGGAGCTGCTGACGGCATGCTCCCACCTTCCAGCGCATCACTAAACAGGCACAACTCTCACCCAGGACCACCCGTGCACCCCAAGGGGAACTAAGGAGGGAGAGGGGGTAGGTAAGGGCAACCATTACAGGGCAACCATTACAGGGGAACCCCCGCCAGTGGAAAAAAAAGGGGGGATCATGAGGGAAAGAAGGGCACAGGATGGACCTACCAACCCGAGGAAGGGCCCGCGTCCACTGCAGCATTCCCCAGAGAAAAGAGGGGGGACACTACTCACCACACCTGGGAACCAAGCGAGCACCACTCCTGGCAGTACGACCCGCCATCTTGGAATGGGTGTGCTGCGGCCAGTGGTGTGTTGTGACTCTGGTCTTGACCATTGTCGTGACCAGGGCTATGCGTCCTCGCGAGGTGTTTCACTCGCCGGCCAGCCCCCATCCAGTGGGGCTATGTCGCGGCCAACCTAGCGCCGAGCTAATAGTTAGGTTGCGCTCACAGGACAGACTGGAAAGACCAAAATGATCTATGATATCCAGTGTGTCACCCAGTCTGGCTGTTGATTGTAGTTCACACAGGAACAGAATTGATTTTTGTTCACACAGGAACAGAAAATAACAAAGGAAGAAAAAAATTCCATTTAAAAAGGAAAAAAATGCCAGGACCGCAGATCCCAGGAGGGAGCCAGGTACTTACTCCTGACTAGGCAGAAAAAGTACTATAGAAGGAAGTAATGGTATACTCCCTGGGACTGCCTTAGGGGCGTAGCCAAAATTGTTTTATACTCCTGAAGAGAGCAGCATAAGCCCAAGGGTCTAAGGAAATATGGAGCTGTGTTCGTCAGTGAGCAAAAGAGAAATCCAATTTTTTATTTCGTTCAGTGACGGATACAGCTTTAGAATCTTCTTGACCATTGGGACATCGGAAAGCAGTGTCAAACATGAGGGGTGAGAAAAACAGCAAAAAAAATTCCCAAAGGCTAAACCTAGCCAACCAGGTAACATGGAGCTAAACCAGGAACAACTGGAGCTCACCTGAAAACAATACACCCTCAGAGAGGACCAAGTCCTCTCAAACAGCAGCCTCTAAAACTTTGCGGCAAAAAGCAGCATCCGCAGATGCCAACACATCTAATTTGTAAAATTTTGTAAAAGTGTGCACGGATGACCAGGTGGCCATATTGCAAATCTGCATCACTGACGCCTGATGGCAGAAGGCCCAGGAGGCACTAAGCGCTTGCGTTGAATGCGCCTTAACAGGGAAAGGAGAAACCTGACGATTAAATAGACCTGCACTACTGTCTGTCTGATCCATCTGGAAATGGTCGCAGCAGATGCGGCCAACCCCTTGCGAGGTCCATCATTAAGGACAAAAAGTGAGTCCGATTTCCTAAATGACTTGGTTGCCGCCAGGTACACCCTGATCGCCCGAACCACATCCAGAGAATGCAAGGAAATCTCCTTAGGATGCTTAGGACACAGTCAACACAATGTCTTCATTCAGATGGAAACCAGAGATAACCTTAGGAAGGAAGGAACGACTGACAATGGCAAAGCACCACTTTATCTCTGTGAACCACCAAAACTTGTAAACGACAAGACAAACCTGCCAGCTTGGACACCATGCGTGCGGAAGTAATCGGCAACAAAAAGGCTACCTTCTGGGACAATGTAAGCAGAGGAATCTAGCAAATATTTTCAAAAAGCGGTTTCTGAAGAACTGACAGTACCAAACTGAGGTCCCACGGAGGCAACGGAGACCACACAGGCGGAGCCAAGTGGCGAACCCCCTGAACAAAGATGCAAAACCAGAAATGCGTAGGACGTTGAAAAAAAAATCGCCTAAGGTCAAAACCTGGCTCTTAATAGTACTCAAAGCCAGGCGCTGTTCCACACCTCTTTGGAGGAATGCCATAATTCGAGCCACCGAAAAGGAATGGGGAGAAACCCTCAGAGACTCACACCACGCAATGTACAACTTCCAGACACAATGGTAAATCGTCCTAGGAGGTAGATTTCCTAGCTTTTAACAGTGTGGGAATCATCGAGTCAGACAACCCCCTATCCTTCAGCACCTGGTTTTCAAACAGCCAAACCGTTAAAGCCAGTGACTGTAAAGCAGGACGGAAGATCGGACCCTGGGCCGCCTGGTCTTCCCTGAGATGGAGTCACCAAGGGACATTGGCGACCAGCCATACCAGGTCGGTATGGGGCCACAATGATGTCTGGAATTCCTTCTGCCTCGATCCTTCTCAGAAGTCTCTGCAGCAGTTTGAGAGGGGGAAAGGCGTATATCAGACGGTACTGCCCCAAAGGAGCAACCAGTGCATCCATGGCATCGGCTAGAGGATCCCGACACCTTGCCACGAATCTCTGCACCTTCTTGTTGAGACAAGAGGCCAACAGATCCACCTCTGGAGTTCCCCACCGGAGACACAGCTGATGAAACCCCTCCGGATGAAGTGACCATTCTCCTGGGTCCAAGGCCTGTTGACTGAGGTAACCCACCTGCCAATTTTCCACCCCTGAAATATGCACAACCAAGAGCGCTGGAAAGAAACATTCTGCCCACCTTACAATGCCGGCTACTTCCCGAGCCACTAGGATACTTTTTGTGCCCCCTTGATAATTGACATATGCCCCAGCCGTGGCATTGTCCAATTGAATCTGTACCGGACACCCATGAAGACGAACTATCCAATGGGCCAAACAACGTCTGATCGCCTGAAGTTCCAGTACGTTGATTGGTAGCCTGGACTCCTCCAGAGTCCTAACCCCCTGAGCACAGTCGGCGCCCAAAACACCTCCTCACCCGTACAGGCTGGCATCCGTGGTGATTACTGTCTAGTACAGGGGAAGGATGGATTTTTCCCTGTCGAAGAGCAGGAGAGCAAAGCCACCATATCAGGAACACTCTTGTACCCTGGCTCACCAGGATCAGATTGTCCAGAGACTGTGGCTTCTTGTCCCACTTGGCAAGAATCTCCCTTTGCAGAGGTCTCGTATGGAACTGCGCAAACGGAACTGCCTCGAAGGTAGACACCATCACGCCCCCAGCACCCCCATGCAAGTTCGGAGAGATGACCAACTGCTGGACAACAAAAGTCAAATTACATCCTGCAGTTTCTGGAACTTGTCCAGCGGGAGAAACACCCTGGCCGAGGCCAGAGTCAGACCCAGATAGTCCAACTTGGTGGACGTAACCAGAGCAGATAGTCCAACTTGGTGGACGTAACCAGAGAAGACTTCTGAAAATTCAAAATCCACCCAAATTCCTGCAGAGTTTTACAGTGATGTCCAGGTTGTCCTGTAGAGCAGTCGGAGATTCTGCAGAAGAAGGAGACCGTCCAGGTACCCCAGCACCGTAATCTCCCACTGTGGCAACAATGCTAACCCTGGGGCCAGCACTTTTTTGAACACCCGAGGAGCTGAGGCGAGACCAAAGGGTAACGCCACGAAATGATAATGCTCCTCGCCCACGGAAAAGCAAAGAAAACGCTGATACCCGACATATATGAGGATATGAAGGTAAGCATCCTTGATATTGATAGAGGCCAGAAGAGCCCCTTGATGAAGGGATGCCCCTACCATGCGAATGGATTCCATCCGGAATTTTTCTACCTGCGCAAAGCGGTTTAAGGCCTTGAGGCTCAGGATTGGACGAACTTTGCATTTCTTCCTGGGAACAGTAAAAAGGTTTGAATAAAACCCCTGAAAGTGTTCCGATTTTGGAACCGGTACAATGACCTCTTGTAAGAGCAGATCTTGCACCACTCCGAGGAAATCTCGCAGGCGAGCTGGGGACAAACGCAGATTGGAAGTAAAGAACCTTGCCAGAGGCCAAGACCAAAACTCGATCTTGTAACTGAACCAAATTAGCTTGTGGACACACCTGTCTTGAATCAAGGAGGTCCACGGGTCCGAAGAGAAGTGAAGACGCCCCCCCACCCCAGATACAGCTAAAGGCGCCCCTTAAGGCAGAAGAGGGCTTGTCTGCGGGTCTGGAGAGAAACACAGCCTTTTTACTACTTTCTCCAATCAATACAGATGGGTGAATAAAACTATTCAAAAGCATTGGAAGATTTTGAAGGGAGATAAGGTACGTAGGCCTACTCTTCCAGATAAACCCAATGTCATTTATAAGAGAGCACCAAATTTATGAGATATGGTTGTTCCTAATCCCATAGAAAAACCTATCCAACAAGTTATGTATGGTAACATGAAAGGTTTCTTTCCGTGCCGAAAGTGTAATGTCTGTGTCAACTCTAGGACGATATAAACCTCTAGGTTTACCTCAACTGTCATGAATATAGTATAATATTAAGAATTTTATTACGTGTCATACAAGAGGAGTGGTTTATCTCCTCCGGTGTAGCTGTGGTCTTCAATACCTTGGGAGGACAGTCCATACTCTTAATATTAGGGTGGGCGAACATCTGGCTAATATTAGGAAGCGGTTTGTTGGACATATTCTGTGCAAGCATTTTTCAAGATGTCATCGCAAGAATCCTTCCTCTTTGGAGGTCATAGCGATTGATAACTATATCCCACACTGGAGAGGGAACAATTTGAAGAGAACTATTTCCAAGAGGGAAACTCAGTGGATTTATGATTTGAAATGCTATAGACCCTTGGGACTCAACGAAGAATGGGACATCAATGCCTATATTAACAACAGCTAAAGGAATTTTCAATTGTTTGTTGATTTTAAATTGTAAAGGTGGGAGCCTTCCACAAAATACAAGTAATCTTATACTTTTCAGTATTTTTTAGATTTTTAAGACTAACTCATTTTTGAGATTTTTCTTCGATTAGTGGTTCATTTTTTATAATTGATTCTCCTTTATTATTGCATATTTTCCCTTTTCATTTATTTTTCTTTTTCAATTTCAATTCCTATTTTTTTTTTTTTTATTTGTATTTTCATTTTTTTTTGTATTTATTTTTATTTATTTCATTTTGATTTATTTTACATTTTTTTAAGTTTTATTGTTAATTTTTATTTTTGTTTATTTTAAATTTTATTTATATTTTTATTTTAAATGTTATTTTTTTATTAATATTTGCAACTTACAATTTTTATTTTGAAGTTTTGGATTTTAGTTTTTTGGTTTTTGTATCACTGAGGTCATTTTTTGAGACGGCCTCTTACGTTCAAGCCAATTTTAATTAATAGGTAAACGTTCTAGTTCCTTCTAGTTCCTTTTCTTTTTAGTGAAGGTTCCCGTTTTTAAAGAATGAGGTAGAGAACTAAAACGGAAGTTGTGTACTTTCCCATGTCTGGGGTTCCTGTGTCTCTCTCCTCGCGATTACATAAGATACAAGCGTGACGACGCGGGCTGTATTACACCATTTTTTTTATGGCTAGTTTTCATGCACCTTTTGTGGTTTATGGACAATTTTTAAGTACAATTTTTTCTTTATGTGTTTCACTATTGTCATCATTTATTATGTTTATTCATTTATATATATTTTTAGCTAACTAGTTTTTTTCACATACTGCTGCAAACAAAGCCAACAGAATATTAGCATGCATAAAAAACTGGATTTTTGACTTACCGTAAAATCCTTTTCTCTGAAGTTCATTGACAGACGCAGAGACATATTCTTCTTGACCTTTGAGTTATGCAGCCCCCTACAGGAGTAGGACACTGGGCAGGAAAAATATTTACCACACCTATGGGACAGTCCCTGCAGGCATACACCCACTTACTCTGCTATAGGATTCAGTTTTGTTGCAAACAGTGTTTAAAAGAAAAAACTCCATACCATTCAAAAAAAGAGGGGCTGGTTCTGCGTTTGTCAATGAACTTCAGAGAAAATGATTTTACGGTAAGTCGAAGATCCAGTTTTCTCTATCGTTCATTGACAGACACAATGACCGGAATCCCTTCCACCTCTATTCTGCGCAGAAGCCTCGGCAGGTGTTTCAGTGGAGGGAATACATAGATCAGCTGATACTGACCCCAATGAGCCACCAGTGCGTCTGTGGCGTCGGCCAGAGGATCCAGAGACCTGGCTACAAACCTCTGTACCTTCTTGTTGAGTCGAGAGGCTAACAGGTCAATGTCGGGTGTCCCCCAGCGGACACACAGCAGGTGAAACACCTGCGGGTGCAGGGACCATTCCCCCGATCCAACACCTGACGACTCACGTAATCCACCTGCCAGTTTTCCACTCCTGGGATATGCACAACGGAAAGGGCTGGAACAAAATTTTCTGCCCATTTCAGGATTTTGGCCTCCTCCCGGGCCGCCAAGACACTCTTGGTGCCCCCTTGATGATTAACGTAAGCCACGGCCGTGGCATCGTCTGATTGGATCCAAACTGGACAACCCTGCAGACGATTTGTCCAATGACTCTGAATTCCAGACTATTGATTGGTAGTCTGGACTCCTCCACGGTCCAGGACCCCTGGACACACAGCTTCCCAAGCACTCCTCCCCAGCCGGACAGGCTGGCATCTGTGGTTACCACGGTCCAATGCAATGGGAGGGAGGACTTGCCCTGGCGTAGGGCCAACAAGCGAAGCCACCACAGAAGAGCACTCTTTGTGCTATGACTCAACGGAATCATACTGTCCAAAGATTTTGGATCTTGACAAGAATTTCCCTTTGTAAGGGTCTCGTGGGGAACTGAGCAAACGGAACCGCCTCGAAAGTCGACACCATCAGACCTAAAGCTGGTCAGCTAGCCGAAAGATCGTTCAAACTCATTTTCGAAAAACAAAAAAATCGGCCGTGAGAGCAGACGATCATGCCATCTTATAATGACAGAATTTTCAACGATAAATCGTTTAATGGACATAAATGAATCAGTTTTTCATTCAGTTTGTCACATATGCCTAGTGCAAACAGTTCAGGGGAGAAACAGATTAACCTTTCCATTTATCGTTCGTTCGGCAGAATTTTCCAAACTGTTCCTTCGATTTTTCGGCTCTGAAAAGTTAAAACTGATTTTCTATTTTTCGGCTAGTGTATGGCCAGCATAAGGCTTGCATGCAAGTCTGCAGAGTGGGCAGGTTGTTGGATAACAGCAAATGAATCACCCTCTGCAACTTTTGCAGCTTTTCCGGGGAAAGAAACACCCTCGCCAAAGCTGAGTCCAGAGTCAGGCCCAGATAATCAAGTTTTGAAGACCAGTATTGGTACCAGAGTAGATTTTTTGAAATTGATGCTCCAACCGAACTCTTGCAGAGTCCATACAGTGATTGTCAAGTTGCCCAACAGGACTGAATGTGTAGTCTGCTCTTAAGATGAGATCGTCCTCATCCAGATACCCCAGAACCGCAATCCCCTGTTGTCGCAGTAATGCCAATACCGGAGCAAACACTTTGGTGAGAACCCTGGGAGCGGAGGCGAGACCAAAGGGTAACGCTACAAATTGATAATGCTCCTTTCCTACAGTGAAGCAAAAAAAACTGCTGGTACCCAGCGTAAATAGGGATGTGTAGGTATGCGTACTTGATATTGATAAAGGCCAAAAAGTCTCCTTAATGTAGGGACGCCACTACCGTGCGAATGGACTCCATTTAAAACTTCTGTACCTGCACAAAGCGGTTCAGAGCCTTGAGGTCCAGGATTGGACGCACTTTGCCTTCTTTCCGGGAAACAGGTTTGAATAGAACCCCTAAAAGCATTCCCAAGAAGGAAACCGACACAATCACCCCTTGCGACAGCAGATCTCGTACCGCCTCTTGTAGATCCCTTAACCGATGGAGATAGGCATAGATTGGATGGGAAGAATCTGTCTGACAGTCGAGACCTGAATTCGATCTTGTAACCTGATTGGATCAGATCGTGGACCCATTTTGTCCTGAATAAAGGAGATCCATGGTTCCAGAAAGAAGTCAAGATGTCCCTCCACCCCAGTTACGGGTGAGGGCGTCCCTTTATGGAGACGGGGATTTGTCTGTAGATCTGGATTGACCTGCTCTCGGCTTACCCGATCATGGCTTCTTGGAACCCCCAGAAGACCGAAATGGCTTAAATCCTTTCTCCTGCATGTCACGGAACCATGAACCAGACGTACAACAACAGATAAGTGAAAATAAGACAGCTTTATTGAAAAACAAGCTATAAAGCAAAAGTCCAAACAGATGGCGAAACCGATGCAGAGTCTTTGCGAAGCCAGGGGTCAGGAACCAGCAGGGTAGTCAGACGAAGCCAGGATCAGGAACCAACAGGGTAGTCAGACGAAGCCAGGATCAGGAACCAACAGGGTAGTCAGACGAAGCCAGGAACAGGAACCAGAAGTAGCAGCAGTCTTAGTAGCATGTGAACACAGGAGGACCAAGCAGGGAACTGAAGCCACAGACCTCCTATATATATGAGCTAGGCATCCAGCTCCTCCCAGTGGGAAGGAGGAGCCGCAGGGTGGGAGGCTACAAGAAACCCAGAAACCAAGATGGCCGCCAGCACATGTCAAACGAAGGAGAACAGCAAGAAGGTAAGACCATGACAGTACCTCCCCCTCAAGGGCCCCTCCTCCGCGGAGTAAAGAACGGTTTCTGAGGGAAGCGTGCGTGGAAGGCTCGGAGCAAGGCAGGAGCATGGACATCTGCGGAGGGAACCCAGGAACGCTCCTCTGGACCATAACCACGCCAATGAACCAAAAACTGCACCCGACCGCGGACCAGGCGTGAGTCCAGGATATTGCTCACCTCATACTCCTCACGATTGCCCACTCGGACCGGACGAGGCCGAGGAACCGAGGAAGTGAAACGATTACACACCAGAGGCTTCAACAGGGAGACATGAAACGCGTTGGAGATCCGCATGCCAGGAGGAAGCGCAAGGGCATAGGCTACCGGGTTTACCCTGCGAAGCAATCGGAAGGGACCAACAAAGCGAGGCGCCAGCTTGGGAGTGGGCACTCGAAGGTTGAGGTTGCGGGTGGACAACCATACACGGTCTCCGGCCTGGTAGGAAGGAGCAGGCGCTCGTCTGCGATCAGCCTGGAGTCTCTGGCGCTGCGCAGAGACCTCAAGGGACTTCTGGATCTGTACCCAAGAAGCACGTAGGACGGAAAGGTGATCCTCCACAGCCGGAATATCCTGGGGAGAGAATACCTCCGGTAACACGGCAGGTTGGAACCCATAGTTGGCCATGAAGGGAGACGTCCCAGAGGAAGAGTTCACCGCCGTGTTCCTGGCAAACTCAGCCCAAGGCAGGAGGTCAACCCAATTGTCTTGGTGATCGGAGACATAGCAACGAAGGAATTGCTCCAAGGCCTGATTGGATCGTTCTGCGGCCCCATTGGACTGAGGGTGGTAGGCCGAGGAGAAGGAGAGATGAATCCCCAACTGGGAGCAAAAGGCGCGCCAGAACCTGGACACAAACTGACTCCCCCGATCCGACACAATCTCCTTGGGCAAACCGTGCAACCGGAAGACCTCCCTGGCAAAAATCGTGGCCAACTCCTGTGCAGAGGGTAACTTCTTGAGAGGAACACAGTGACACATTTTGGAAAACCGATCCACAATCATGAGAATGACCGTATGGCCTCGGGATGCAGGGAGGTCCACAATGAAATCCATCCCCAGGTGTGACCATGGGCGCTCCCCGGTGGCTAAGGGTTGCAGAAGGCCCAACGGAAGGTGCCGAGGGGACTTACTCTGGGCACAAACGGAGCATGCCGCTACATATGCGGCGATGTCGGAACGTAGGGAAGGCCACCAGAACAGACGTGAAACAGCCCAGGACAGCTGATTCTTTCCAGGATGCCCCGCGGTCTTGGAGTTATGGTAGGTTCGCAACAACCGAGTGCGCAACTCCTCAGGCACAAAACATCTGCCGTTGGGTCTCCCAGAGGGAGCACCAGATTGAGCCGCCAAAATCTGCTCACCCAGGGGAGAGGTCAGGCTGGTGCGAATGGCAGCCAGGATCTGATTCGGAGGTATGACCGAAGTCGGAATCGACTCCTCCCTGGACAGGTCGGAGTACTGCCGTGATAAGGCATCAGCCCTGATGTTCTTGGAACCGGGTAGGTAGGAGACCACGTAATTAAAACGTGACAAGAACAGAGCCCATCTGGCCTGACGTGGTGTCAATCTCTTGGCCTCAGAGAGGTAGGTCAGATTCTTGTGGTCCGTCAGGATGAGGACCGGAACCACCGAACCCTCGAGCAAGTGCCTCCATTCTTTAAGAGCCTGCACGATGGCCAATAATTCCCTGTCACCAATCTGGTAGTTGCACTCCGCGGAAGACAGTCTCCGGGAGTAAAACCCACAAGGAAGCAGAGGACCCTCTGGTGTTCTACGCTGAGACAGAAGGGCGCCTACTCCCGTCTCAGACGCGTCCACCTCGAGGACAAAGGGCAACCCAGGGTTGGGATGCGACAGAATCCGAGCCGACACAAAGGCGGACTTTAGAGCCTCAAAAGCTCGGATGGCCTCGGGCGGCCAGACCTGGGAATTACTGCCCTTCCTGGTCAGATCCGTGAGAGGCTTGGCTAGCATGGAAAAGTCCCTGATGAACTTCCGATAATAATTGGCGAAGCCCAAAAAGCGCTGCAGGGAGCGAAGACCACTGGGCTGGGGCCACTGTAAGACAGCCGAAACCTTCTCAGGATCCATGGAGAACCCCTCAGCGGAAATGATGTAACCTAAGAAGGTTACCTGGGATCGGTGAAATTCGCATTTCTCAAGCTTACCGAACAGCTTGTTCTCTCGTAACCGTTGCAACACTCGTTTGACATCCAGAATGTGGGTCTCCATGGACTCAGAATATACCAAGATGTCATCCAGGTAGACCACCACACACTGCTGCAACAGGTCACGGAAAACATCGTTGATGAATTCCTGAAAGACTGCGGGCGCATTGCACAGCCCAAAGGGCATAACCAAGGATTCATAATGACCGGTCCTGGTGTTAAACGCGGTCTTCCACTCATCGCCCGCCTTGATCCTTACGAGGTTATATGCCGCCCTCAGGTCGAGTTTGGTAAAGACCGTGGCCCCTTTAAGGCGATCGAACAGCTCGGAAATCAAGGGTATCGGGTAAGCGTTCTTGATCGTGATGCGATTGAGACCCCTGTAATCGATGCAAGGCCTCAACTCACCGCCCTTCTTTTTCACAAAGAAAAATCCAGCCCCTGCCGGGGACGAGGATTTGCGAATGTGTCCACGTGAAAGCGCCTCCCTCACGTACTCCTCCATGGCCTCATTCTCCGCTACCGACAGTGGATAGACTTTGCCACGAGGAGGAACGGCACCAGATTGTAACTCGATGGCACAATCGTATGGGCGGTGCGGAGGTAGGGCAACCGCGCGCACCTTATCGAATACATCCCGGTACTCCTCGTATTCAGGGGGCAACAGAGAGTCCGAGGAAGTACACAGCAACTTGACAGGCCCATGGATGCAACTAGTCCCACACTGCGGTGACCACGAGAGGATCTCGGCCGATCTCCAATCGAAAATCGGATTATGCTTCTGGAGCCAGGGGTACCCCAAGACCACCGAGTAGTGTGGAGACGAAATAACCTGGAAGCAGACCGACTCTCTGTGGACGGCACCAATGGCTAACCCCACTGGAAGGGTCTCATGAGTCACGTGTGGCGGCAGAAGGGGTCTGCCGTCTATCGCCTCAAGAGCCAGAGGAGAACCTCGAGCCTGCAGAGGAATGGAATTGGCGGCAGCGAACACACTATCAATGAACAAACCACCAGCACCAGAGTCCACCAACGCCTGGGTCGTCACCGAGCCCCCGACCCAGGAAAGGACAACAGTGATCAGTGGTTTGTCAACACGGGAAACCGGGGACGAGGAGACTCCACCCAAGATCTGCCCCCGACAGGATCTCAGGTGCGAGCGTTTCCCTGGACGGTTCGGACATGCCAACCGAAAATGCCCACCGATCCCACAGTACATGCATCGGCCCTCGCGTCTCCGGAGTACCCTCTCCCCCTCGGACAGGCGAGCAAACCCCAGCTGCATGGGTTCACCCCCAGACAAGTCATCCCCAGGAGGCGTGGGAGGAGAGGGAGGCACGGGTGGGACAACAAAGGTAGGCGCCAATCTCTTAGGAGGCCTCCGCAGACTCTCCTTAAAGGAAGGTCTCTCCCTGAGTCTGGTGTCAATCAAAATCAGGAAAGAAATAAGAGACTCGAGCTCCACTGGTAGGTCCTTAGCTGCAACCTCATCCTTCAAGGCATCCGAGAGACCATGAGAGAAAGCAGCGACCAGAGCCTCATTATTCCAGCCCACCTCTGCTGCCAGGGTACGAAACTCAATGGCGTATTCAGCTACGGATCGTGAACCCTGTCTGATGGACATAAGGAGCTTCGCAGCAGAGGCAGCACGAGCCGGCACATCGAATACCTTCCGAAGAGAAGCAACAAAACCGGAAAACTCGGCAACCACCGGATTGTTGTTCTCCCATAAAGGGCTGGCCCAGGCCAAGGCCTTGTCCGAGAGCAGCGAGATTAAGAAGCCCACCTTTGATCTCTCAGTAGGAAAGGCATGTGGCAGCAACTCGAAATAAATGCCCACCTGGTTAAGGAAACCTCGGCACTGAGTTGGCTCTCCCCCAAAGCGCTGTGGAAGGGGGGCAGAACCGGACATACTCCGAAACACCGCGGGCGCAACAACAGGTGTCGGGGTAGACTCTGGCGCAACAACCGGAGCGGCAGTAGGAGCGGACCCAGGAGCGACAACCGACCCATCGGCAACGGGAGCGAAATGAACCGTGCGTTCAAGCAGGGTTTGCAACGCCACGGCGAACTGACCCAACAGGTGATCCTGCTGATCAAGTCTGGCAACCAGCGTGGGTAGTGAGGATGGCCCTGTACCGTAAGAATTCGTGGCCTGTGGTACCGTGCGTTCAAGCAGGGTTTGCAACGCCACGGCGAACCGACCCAACAGGTGATCCTGCTGATCAAGTCTGGCAACCAGCGTGGGTAGCGAGGATGGCCCTGTACCGTCAGAATTCATGGCTTGGTCCTAATGTCACGGAACCATGAACCAGACGTACAACAATAGATAAGTGAAAATAAGACAGCTTTATTGAAAAACAAGCTATAAAGCAAAAGTCCAAACAGATGGCGAAACCGATGCAGAGTCTTTGCGAAGCCAGGGGTCAGGAACCAGCAGGGTAGTCAGACGAAGCCAGGATCAGGAACCAACAGGGTAGTCAGACGAAGCCAGGATCAGGAACCAACAGGGTAGTCAGACGAAGCCAGGAACAGGAACCAGAAGTAGCAGCAGTCTTAGTAGCATGTGAACACAGGAGGACCAAGCAGGGAACTGAAGCCACAGACCTCCTATATATATGAGCTAGGCATCCAGCTCCTCCCAGTGGGAAGGAGGAGCCGCAGGGTGGGAGGCTACAAGAAACCCAGAAACCAAGATGGCCGCCAGCACATGTCAAACGAAGGAGAACAGCAAGAAGGTAAGACCATGACACTGCATGCCAGAGGCACGAAAAGTCCACCTGTGGGCTGTAAAATAAGGCCCCCGTCTATTACGTGGTGACTTGCCCCTGGAGCATTGGGGAGGAAGAGTACTCTTCCCACCTTTAAGACCCTTGATCAGTTCATCAAAACATGAGGATCCAAACAAACAGTGCCCTGTATAGGGGAACTTTGATAGAGCCTTTTTTGAAGCCTGATCCGCAGACCAGCTTTTTAGCCACACCATGCGTCTAATAGCTACCCCCACCGCAGATACTCTGGCTACAAGGGGGGCCGCATCTAGCGACGCATCCCATATAAATAGTAAGGCTTGGACCATTTGGTCTGTTAGCTCTGCCAAGCCCGGAGGAAGCTGTTCTGTTTCTAGGTCACTTTTTAGTAACTTTGCCCATTCTATTATGGTCTGTGGGACACCAGAGTGATCATGAAGATCGGTTTAAGCATTGAGCCCGCTATCACATGTAAGTGGCAGGACAGAGACCTAATCGTTCTATTCACAGGGTCTGTAAAGACTGGGGACTCCTCCAACAGGACCACAGTAGATTTGTTCAGCCTGGAGACCGGATGGTCCACCTTTGGTGGAACGGTCTATTTTGCGGATACCACGTCTGCGAATGGATAGCGCCTCTTAAAACGCTTCAGAACCACTAACACCTGTTTGAAGCGCCCCCCTTGCTCAGAGACTATTTTGTTAAAAAGTTACAGACAAGGGATAACCCTGGCCGACTTCTGGGATTTGCGAGTGCCAAATGACACCTGCATCCATGATGATGCAGAATCATCCGCCATTTTTGAGTTTCCCACACTGCCACTATAAGTGCCTCCACCAGCGCGCTTTACCGCACGGCTGCAGAAGAGGATATGCAGTCCGCGTCATCTGAGTGCGATGACGCAGAACCCTCAGGGTGACATGCGTCCACGGCGGCCATATCTACCTCAGAATCTGAGGATACAGGAGAGGCAGGGGAGGGCATAGGGCGCTTTTTACTAGTGGTATTTTTTTTAAAACCAAATCCTCTTTTGACATCAGGTTTTCTAAAGCCGCCGTTAGGGCGCACAGGGGTTTCGACCCGGAGGTTCCCGCAACCACAAGGAGGGGATCTGTAGGTGGAATTTGTTCCTGGTACTCCATATGAACCCTAGAATAGCGCAGTGTCACTTTAAGAAAACTGTGAAAAAATTACCCACACCGCTGCACCAGTGGTACTACAAGTCCCAGCCACTAGCGATTCAGATAGCAGGGTGAGAGAGAGAGAGAGACCTATAGGGACCCCAATAGACATACCACCATTCGATATGGAGGAGAACAGGATCGGTCTGCTGTGCAGAAAAAACAATCTTCACAGGAAGAGTAAGTAACCGGGTAATCACTAGAGAAAAAGGCCTAGCTGCTCCCTGGTGTCCAGCGTTTGGGGACTCCGAGATAATGCCGCCAAATGCACTCCAATGGGAAAACCACAAAAACATGGCACAAAAACTTCTGCAAAATTAAACTGAATGATTCTACAGTAAAATGGCAGCCCCCTCTGCACACCACGCGGTCTCCAGGACCCCCTAAGAGGTCCAAACGATTAGTGGCATCAGGGGGTCCTTGGCAGGGACCCCCACCAGGATTACCCTGGTCGTGTGTCTCCCGGCCAGGGCCAGATTAACATAGGGGCTATTGAAGCTGCAGCTCCAGGCCCCTACCTTTATATAGGCCCCGGGTTGGCCATATTCACTGTTACCGCTCTTCTGTCACTTGTAAACACAGAAGTCTGGCTTCTATGCTCGCTTCCCCAGGCAGCTCCCTCAGAACCTCCCCACACAGCACGAAGGCCGGACAAGGAGGGACAGTTGCCGATGCATGGATGTGTTTATGGGCTTCAGAGACAGCATCCCATGTTGAATTAGGCATGCATGGCTGCACCCTTCCTTCTCTGGGTGCATGCCAAGGCACGGCCCTTAAGGCCCTTCAAAATCCTCAGCACCAAGCCCATGATGCTCTTAATCCGGCCCTGCTCCCGGCGAAGTGTTTTACTCGCGGGCCAGCCCCCCGTCCATTGGGGTTCTGTCATGGCGAGGCCCAGCGCTGGGCTATAACCTACACACGCTCACTGGCCGGGCTGGGAGACCTTAAGGACCTAGGATATCCAGTCCAAAACCCAGTCCGGCTGTTGATTGCAGTTCTTTCAGGAACATAACTAGCTAAAAAATGTAAAGGTTCCCTTTCAAATAAAAAAGACAAGCTAAGACCAAAGTCCCAGCCGGGAAATAGGTCCTACTCCTAAACCAGGCAGAAACAAACTGAATCCTATAGCAGAGTTAGTGGGTGTATGCCTGCAGGGAATGCCCCATTAGCGTGGTAAAGATTCTGGTCTGGCCACATCTTGAGTATGCCGTCCAGTCCTGGTTACCAGTCCTCAAGAAGGAGGTGCTGGAACTGGAAAGAGTTCAGAGAAGGGCAACAAAGCTAATAAAGGGACTAGAGGATCTCAGCTATGAGGAAAGACTCCAAGCACTGAACTTATTCTCTCTAGAAGGGAGATGCTTGAGAGGAGATAAGATAGCAATATATGAAAACCTTACTGGTGACCCTACCATAGAGAAAACTTTTTTTCAGTGAAAGGGAGTTTAAAAATACACATGGCCATTCACTGAAAATGGAGGAGAAGCAATTTAACCTTAAACTGCATAGAGGGTTCTTTACTGTCAGAGAGGTAAAGAAGGGAAATTCTCCACAAGCAGTGGTATCAGCAGAGAGCGTGGATAGTTTAAAAAAAACATTAGATGGGCATCCTAACAATCAAAACATACAGGGATATGCTATTTACTATTTACATAAACACATACACACTCACACACCACAGGTTGAACTGGATGGACTGGTGTCTTTTTTAACCTTACCACCTATGTAACTTTATGTATAGTGCCCATATTTCTTGCCATTTTCCCATTTCTAATATCTGTGCTGATCATTTGCCTGCTGCCTTGACTTAACTGACTAAGGCCTGTTTATGGACTATGCCTCTGCCTGCTGTCTGGATTGTTTATCAACCACCTTTCTGCTTTTCGCCTGAACTGACCCTGGTCTATTAAATCGACCATGTTTTTTTGCTTGCCACTTGGACTGATCTTTTGTTTAAAACAGTTTTTGGTTTCTCCAGGTTTTGTAATTCCTGAATCAGGAACTGGAGTCTGGAGGCATTGGAGATTTGGGTGCGAAGATGCCTCTACTTCTGTGCTCAGGTGTTATCTGATTGAGGCCTGAGCCTGATGTTTCCGCTTAGCCTGCTGCCTGTACTGATCCAGGACTTTTTATGGACCATGCTCCTGCCTGATGCCTGGACTAATACTTTGGCTGTGCTGACCATACCTCTGCCTGCTGCCTGTACTGACCCAGGGCTTTTTATGAACCATGTTCCTGTCGGTGCCTGGATGTCAGCCTGTTTCCTGTACTGACCCTGGCCTGTTTCCTCCCTGCTGCCTGGAAATGTTGCTGACCATGTCTCCTCCCTGCTTTCTGGACCAATGTTCTCCTCTGCAGACAACTGTTCTACTAAAACTATAAGTAATCCTTTTGCTTACCCTTTGTTTAGCCTTCTATACTTCCTGGCAAGTGAACCTTTTATTGTGCTATACATACATAGTTACATAGTAGGTGAGGTTGAATAAAGACAATAGTCCATCCAGTTCAACCTGTGTAAGTGTGTGTGGCTGTAATCATCTCACATAGCCCTGAATGTTCTGATCCTTGAGATGTACGTCTAAGAGTCTTTTGAAAGCCACCATACTACCCGCAGAAACCACCTCTTGTGGTAGAGAATTCCACAATCTTGTAGCCCTAATAGTAAAGAGCCCCCCCCCCATGCCTGAGGTTAAAACGCTTCTCCTCTAATCGCATTGTATGCCCTCGAGTCCTCATGCAATCCCTTCGACTGAACAGCTTTTTTTCTATGCGGAGATCCCCATTGAGATATTTAAAAATTGCTATCATGTCCCCCCTCAGGCGTCTCTTCTCCAGGGAGAATAAATCAAGCGTTTGCAGACGCTCTTCACAATTAAGGTCCTCCAATCCCCTAATTAGTTTTTTTTTTTTTTTAAATCAGAAAACATCTTTATTGAGAGAAATTCACATCACCACAGTAAACAACAATACATGGTACAGGCATAATAGCAAGAAATCACCATCACCATATAGAACAGCATGCATAGCAAATACGCCACAACCCCCCCAAGGCAGGTAACCCCCAACAACAACGCTAATTAGTTTAGTTGCCCTTCTCTGGACTCTCTCCAGCTCCAACACATCCCTCCTGAGGACTGGCGACCAGAACTGGACAGAATACTCCAGATGCGGTCGGACCAGAGTTTTATAAAGTGGAAGGATTATAGACTTATCTCTGGAATACATCCCTTTCTTTATGCATGCTAATATTCTGCTGGCTTTGGCAGCTGCCACTTGACATTGCATGCTATTGCCTAATCTATCATCAACCAAGACTCCCAGATCTTTCTCCATTTTTGATTCCCCCAAGGGTTCCCCTCCTAATGTGTATTGTGCTTTTAGGTTTCTAGTCCCCAAGTGCAAAACCTTAAACTTCTCCACGTTAAACCTCATTTGCCAAGCCGTTGCCCACTCCGTTATTTTGTCCAGGTCATTCTGTAGGATATCTGCTTCATGCTGTGCAGTTGTTGCCCTGGCAAATTTTGTGTCATCTGCAAAAACTGATAACGAACTACTGATCCCAATGAAAAGGGTTTAAATACCAGCGCTATGGAGTTTCAGTACTTTTTTGGACTAAAAAATGGTGGTGTAAGCTGCCCCCAACCTACCACTGAGGTAGTAAAATGGTAAAAAGTGCAAGTGATGTTGGGACCGGCGCTACCACATAAATATTATGTCTGTGCAATTCCATACACTGTATAATTCATATAAAACATATAAAAGTGCATATAGTGCTTAAACCAAAGTGCTGCGTGCTGTAAAACTTTTTATATATTCGCATGGGCTGTGCTCAGTGTACCATATAAACACATGTGTACATATAAAGTGCTGAGTGCTATTGATAACCACGTGTGTGATTGCGTGCTAAACAAAGTTTGGCGCCAGTGGGTGTACCACCGATTGCACCGTTGCTTACCGCACTCTTAGGAAGGTGGCTCAGCACTCCCTGGTCACTAGAACAGAAAACAAGCCTCCATTGCGTAGTATATCCTTGTTAGGGTAAAACAACGTAGCATCCACTCACATTTAGGGAGTTCACTATCAGCTTGAGGTGTTCGCCGGGTCGCTTCCGCGTTCCACCAGCTCAAACCACCGTTCCCGGAAGTGACGTACTGACGTACGCAAACCACGCCCTACGCGTTTCGTCATACGACGCTCCAGATGACGTCGTATGACGAAACGCGTAGGGCGTGGTTTGCGTACGTCAGTACGTCACTTCCGGGAACGGTGGTTTGAGCTGGTGGAACGCGGAAGCGACCCGGCGAACACCTCAAGCTGATAGTGAACTCCCTAAATGTGAGTGGATGCTACGTTGTTTTACCCTAACAAGGATATACTACGCAATGGAGGCTTGTTTTCTGTTCTAGTGACCAGGGAGTGCTGAGCCACCTTCCTAAGAGTGCGGTAAGCAACGGTGCAATCGGTGGTACACCCACTGGCGCCAAACTTTGTTTAGCACGCAATCACACACGTGGTTATCAATAGCACTCAGCACTTTATATGTACACATGTGTTTATATGGTACACTGAGCACAGCCCATGCGAATATATAAAAAGTTTTACAGCACGCAGCACTTTGGTTTAAGCACTATATGCACTTTTATATGTTTTATATGAATTATACAGTGTATGGAATTGCACAGACATAATATTTATGTGGTAGCGCCGGTCCCAACATCACTTGCACTTTTTACGAACTACTGATCCCGTCCTCAATGCTGTTTATGAATAAAATGAACAAGGTTGGTCTCAGGACTGAGCCTTGGGGACCCCGCTTACTACCTCAGACCGGTCTGAGTATGCGCTGTTTATTACCACCCTTTGGATACGCCCTTTTAGCCAGTTCCGTATCCAAGAGCAACCCTGCTGTCGATACCTGCAGACCTTATTTTATAAATTAAGCGCTTATGGGGAACTGTATCAAACGCCTTAGCGAAATCTAAGTACACCACATCCACTGGTCTGCCCCTATCTAGCTCACAGCTCACCTCCTCGTAGAATGTTAAGAGATTGGTTTGACAAGAACGCCCATTTGTAAACCCGTGCTGGTTACTGCTGATGATGCTGTTGTCTTTAGCAAACTCTACGATATAGTCCCTTATCATCCCCTCCAGAAGTTTACATACTATTGATGTCAAACTGACAGGCCTATAATTTCCCGGTATATGCCTCTGACCCTTTTTGAATATCGGAATCACGTTTGCTTTCCTCCACTCCCCTGGTACATCTCCTGTCCTAATACTGTCAGCAAAGATCAGGAACAGTGGTCTAGATATAACCTTACTGAGTTCCTTGAGTACTCTCGGATGTACGCCATCCGGGCCTGGTGATTTGTTTGTGTTAAGTTTATCCAGCCTTTCCCTGATTTCACCCTCTGTAAGCCATAGTGGCAAGTCCTGTGTATTACTACTAACCCTACAGTCATGTCAGTGTACCCCTCCGTTTCCTGTGTAAAGACCGATGAGAAAAAAGCATTCAGCACAGTTGCTTTTTCAGTGTCCTCTGTAACCATCCTCCCATCATCGTTAATTATGTGCGCAATATGCTCTGTCCTAGTTTTTTTGCTGTTGATATATTTAAAGAATTTCTTTGTTTTTTTTTTACTATCCTCCGCTATTTGTCTCTCAAAGTTTATTTTAGCCATCTTGATTTCTTGTTTACTTTTCTTATTTGCCTCCTTGTATTGGTCGAAAGCCGATACTGTGCCCTCTGATTTATATTTCCTGAAGGCCAATTTTTTCCCCTAATAAGTTTTTTAACGCTACGGTTTAGCCAACCAGGTTTGGCTTTGTCTCTTCTAAATTTATTTCCCATAGGAATGCACTGCAAGATGCATTTGCTTAATATGTTCCTAAAGCATTCCCATTTTTCCTCTGTGGTCAGTGATTCCCAAGGTTTGGTCTCAGTTTACCCTTTCCATCAATGAGTACAATTTTGGAAAGTTTGCCCTTCTGAAGTTTAGGGTTCTTATGTTCCCCACTTGCCTTGCTATATTGTTATTTACGCTAAATGTGATCATCCTGTGATTGCTAGAGCCCAGGTAGTCCTGGACTCCTACCTCCGAGATTAGGTCTGGGTCATTAGTGATCAATAGATCCAGGACTGCGTTTTCCCAAGTCGGAGAGTCCACCAACTGTGACATGTAATTATCCTGTAAGGTTTCCGTGAATAGCCGGGCCTTTTGTGAGTGTGTAGTCCCCTCTACCCAGTCAATGTCGGGATAATTGAAGTCCCCCAATATGATGACTGATCCCCGTTTTGCCACTTTACCCAACAATGATATAAATTCCAGCTCTACCTCCTCCTCTTGTTTAGGTGGCCTATAGCAAACCCCTACAATTACTTTTCTCCTTCCCTATGGAGTTCTACCCACACGGATTCTAACTCCATACTCATCCCTTCTGTAATGTCACTCCTCTCTATCACCCTTACATTGTTCTTGACGTAGAGACATACCCCTCCCCCTCTTTTTCCTACCCTGTTCTGGTACACCGAATACCCTTGGATATTGGCCAGCCAGTCATGTGAGGATTCGAACCAAGTCTCCGTTATTCCCACAAGGTTTATGTCCTCCTCATGTACTAACATTTCCAACTCATCCATTTTATTAGCTAGGCTCCTGGCATTAGCATATACCCCTCTTAGTTTTACGGAAGTTATACGTGATTGGTGGTTATGTTTATTCCTGTTTGGTCTGAGGTTTTCCCGCACAGACCTACCATTGACGTTATGTCCCTACTGTCGCTGCTGACTCTAATACTACCTTCTGTCCTTTGCTCCCTCCTGACTGACTCTACTTCTGAGCCCTCCCCCCGTCTCCTAGTTTAAAAGCCCCTCCAACTTGGTGGCCATCTATGGGAGCTGCCACGTACCAGTAGGTTAAGCTTGCTTGGCATTTAAAAACAGAAACTGCTGTAGGTGAAGCTACACCATGCTATATTCACTGACCACTCTTAAAGTGGTCAGAGCATTACAGTACATTGTTTTCTATACAGTGTTGGTTGATTTTTGTGTTACACAGGTTGTAATTTATGCCCCTAGAACGCCTGAAGGTGCTCATTAGATGTTGGGTCTTCCTGTGTGGACAGGCTGTGAAAAAGTCTCACACATGTGGTATTGCCATACTCAGGAATAGCAAAATTTATTTTGGGGTGTAATCCTTAATATGTCCATGCGGCTTTTCAGAAATATCTAATAAATTGACCCCTTGGTGTAAAAATATGTTTTCATTTTCTTTTCACATGTTCAAAAAACTTGTGGCAAAACAAAGACTTGTTCAAATAACTCATTATGCTCATAGAAGGTATGTTGGGGTATTTGCTTTCCAAAATCTGGTCATTTTGTGGGTGTTTCTATTGTCATTATCCTTGGATGTTGGGCCTCTCTATGTAGTTAGGCTGTGAAAAATTCTCATACATGTGGTATCCCCTTAATCAGGAGAAGTAGCAGAATGTGTTCTGGAGTGTAATTGCAAGAATTCTATGCCGTGTGTGGGAGACATAATTTGTTAATACAATATTGTGAAAATAAAACAACATTTTATTTATTACTTTTATTTTCCAAAGAATTGTAGGAAAAAAATTACAACTTCAAAAAAACACTCAACATGCCTCTTACTAAATACTTTGGACTATCTACTTTCCAAAAAGGGGTAATTTGGGGGGTATTTGTCCTTGCATTTTACGGCCTCAAGAAATTTATGAAGAAAACATTACTTATTCGCAAACTTTTATAACAGAAACAAAGGAAAAAAAATCCTAGTGGTAATTAAATACCACCAAAAAAAAGCTCTGTCTCAAAAAATGATAAACAATTTGTTTGAGTACAGTGTTGCATTACTGAGTAAATATAATTTAAAGTTTGAGAGCACTGAAAGCTGAAAATTGGTCTGGACAGGAACTGGGTAAAAGTTCCCAGTATTCAAGTGGTTAAGGTAAATTTTTTCAGTTTTGGATAAGGTAGGGAAAGGTTAAAACCACTGTCGGGTTTTTCTTGCTGTCTGTGTCCCTGCTAGAAAGATTTACCCTCAGTATTCATCCTTGCGATTGTTGAATCTATTGCAGCAAGTGATGGGAAATTCAACATATACATAAATTGTCACAATTGTCACACGAACAGGAGGCATTCCAAAAGAAAAACATGTTCAGGTGACAGAGAGGATATCTCCTCACTTTATTGCATCTCAGGCCAGGGAGCCAAAAAGCTGTCTCCCCAATGGGACACAGATTTAAAAAAAAAAAAAAAAAAATAAGAATTTTGACCATTTCCAAAGCTATTCAGAAAAGAAAAAAAAAATTAAAAAAAGGCACTTTGAGATCTGATTTGATTATACAGCACTATCTGCTGGTTTTCCAATCAGACATGGAAACATGTTATGTTATACTGTATAGTACAATATATACAATTATAATAATAATTATATATAAGAATTATATATAATTGTTATTACCGTTTTTATCGGAGTAGAACACACACTTTTTTCTCCTAAAAATGACGAATGTCAACCGGTTTTTGTAAAAATCGGCCGATATTTGGCCCGTGGGCACAAGGCTTTACAATCTAGGAGGGAGGGAGAAGTGATACAAAAGCTAATAACTGTGGGGGATGGGCTGATGAAGAAAGTATAAAGACAGTTAATTAGCTTTAAGCAGGATATGCTTCTCTAAAGTGATGGGCTTTCAGGGAGTGCCTAAAGGGTGGATAGGGTAGGAGATAACGGAATTTTTGTAAAATCTTACCTGTAAAATTCCTTTCTCTGAGTCCTCCGACAGTCGCCGCCATCTTCATATTCGTCACAATATGGTATTAGACTTTGCTCCGAAGGAGTAGCTAGGCAACAGAATATGTTAACATTAAAGCTTTTAACATATCCCACCCCCAGGGGGTGGTCCCCTCAGTCAATACCCTCCTACTTCTTGCATCCATATCTCAGTTTCAGTGGAATAGCAGTAGAGTATACAACCAAACCCCAAAAGAGGGGCGGGGGCGGCGACTGTCGGAGGACTCAGAGAAAGGAATATTACAGGTAAGATTTTACAAAAATTCAGTTTTCTCTTACGTCCTCCGACAGTCGCCGCCATCTTCATATTCGTCACAATGGGGACGTCCCAAAGCAGTGCAAACATGAGGGGTGGGAAACGCAGCCGCGCCGTAAGGCAACGCAGTCTCCACATCAAAGAAAGGAACCTTACCAAAGGAAGGAAACCAGCTGGGCAACATGAAAAAAATTTGCTCAACAGGAGCAACAACCCAGGAAAAGCAAATAACCCAGGGATAAAAAACGTATCCCAAACAGCCAGAGGTCCAAAAACAAGGGACCCTAAGGAACTGCCGCACTAAGAACCTTGCAGCCAAAGGAAGCATCTGCCGATGCCTGAACATCCACTCTAGAATTTTGTGAAAGTGTGCACGGTCGACCAGGTCGCCGCCTTACACACCTGGGCCACAGAAGCCCCATGACGACAGGCCCAAGACGTACTCAGAGATCTAGTAGAGTGCGCCTTCACAGGCATAGGGGGAACTTTTATTAATTGATTCCAATAGAGATCCCATTAGCTATTTGGGTTAATATCTGCTTATCCAAGAGGGTATTTTGGTGTGCACCCGGTACCCTTAATATATTGATTGTTCTCTTATCTGACCTATAAGTTGCTGGTCTTAAGTGGACAAATACTGAGGGGTCCCCTATGTGAAATGGAGATCTATGTAACTTTTAATTTATGTTTTAATTTAGTTTTAATGGTAAATTTGTTGAAGTTTAGTGTAGCATTTGCATCATTTGGTGATATATGCCATGTAATATATTGTATTGTCACTAGATGGTGCTGTAGCAGCACTGTCTATCATCAGATGTGGCCTATTGGTATTGCTACAACCAATGTTGTTATTTAATTTTTATTTAAAGGGTTGACTTTGTGCAGTCAGCGGGACCTTTTGTTTATCCTGTCTGCCATGCACAGTTTGGGCTGATACATTTGCCCCGATCTCGATCAGGTACCTTTTGATGGTTGGTTCCCTCATGCAATATGGCGGAGCGGTCCTCATCGACATCCGGTGGCCCTGCCCCATCCCTTCTGGTTAAATAGATGGCGTCAGTACGCCGTCCGCACCTTTGAAAACGTCATCTGTGACGAAACGTCGTTAGGACACGGCGTACTGACGTCATCTGATTGCGACCTGGAAGTGCGGACGAGCGGAGACCGTCCGGCCGGCGGCTCACAATTCATACTCCTCATTCTCATTGACATTGTAAGTTTTATTCCATTTCTGTTTTAAATAAAGTAGCGGTTTTACACTATGGAAGCCTTTCTTTTTATTTGATGGTTATTCCCTTGGCCTGGCTGGAGTTACTGGACAAGATTCCGCTACAGTTCCCTAGAGGTCCAATATTGCTACAGGCGATCTGTGTACTCCCTTTGGGTAAGAGGCCAATCTCTCCGGTGAAGGCTGGCATGTCACTTTGTCTGGTGTTTTCGGTTTTCAGCTATTTGGCTTGATCCTATCATCTTCTGGTAAGAGGCGAGCCATCATTGGTGGAGGTTTCACACACATTAGGATATCTATATAGGATTCTGCACTCACTTGGCGTTTCTAATTTCTCATTCTGGTAAGAGTTGACACCTGCTGGCTGAGGATTTTACTTTAGTTATTTGATTTGCACCTACAATCACCTATTTTTGGTAAGAGGTACCTATAGGTGTCTTTATCTACAGATATCTATCTCACTACATTTCCAATATCTGTTAATATTGAACACATTCACAATCAGTTATTACTCACCGTGGTGTAATAGTTCCATTTGTGTTGGGTTTTACGCTATTGCGTTTTTATTTTTTCCGTTCAATACTGCCGAATAACGGGAGAATATTGGTTCCGGTCTGCTATCAAGGGGACGTGATTATTCTAGAGAACCTGCCTTTTGTGTTATCAGCTCTGGTAAGCGGACATCCATAGGGAGTCTTTTTTGAACATTGTGATCCCAATTATGGACATTATGGACTTGATTTTCCATTTCTTCAATTAGCGCGGCTTAATATACGAAAGGAAGCATCTGCCGATGCCTGAACATCCACTCTAGAATTTTGTGAAAGTGTGCACGGTCGACCAGGTCGCCGCCTTACACACCTGGGCCACAGAAGCCCCATGACGACAGGCCCAAGACGTACTCAGAGATCTAGTAGAGTGCGCCTTCACAGGCATAGGGGGAACTTTTCCCTGCAAAGCATATGCCTGTTCAATGGTCTGTCTGATCCATTTGGCGATGGTAGAAGCCGACGCCGCCATGCCCTTCCGAGGACCTTCCGGAAGAACAAACAAAGAATCCGTCTTGGGAAAAGACTCAGTCGATTTAAGGTAAACCCTTATCGCCCGAACAACATCCAAGGAGTGCAACCTCACCTCCTTCGGATGTTTAGGCTTCGGGCAAAGCGAAGGCAAGACAATATCCTCGTTGTGATGAAATTCCGAAACTCGCTTCGGAAGAAAAGAAGGGTTAGGTCGCAAGACCACCTTATCCAAGTGAATGACCAGATACGGAGACTTGCAGGACAAAGCCGCCAGCTCCGACACTCTGCAAGCCGAAGTGATCGTCACCAAAAAGGCGACCTTTTTGGACAACATAGACAACGAGATCTCCCTGATCTGTTCAAAAGGAGCACGTTGTAACACAGATAGAACGAGATTCAAGTCCCAAGGAGGCAGAGGTTCCCTCCTAGGAGGGACCAGATGCCGCACCCCTTGAACAAAAGTGCCCTCCAAGGAGTTAGAAGCCACAGGACGTTGAAAAAGAACGGCCAGCGCAGACACCTGACCCTTGACCGTAGCCAGCGCCAAACGCTGGTCGACACCCGTTTGAAGGAAGGACAACACTCGAGAAACCGAGTACGTGCGAGGAGAAAACCCCCTGGACTCACACCAGGCAAAATAGGCCTTCCAAGTACGGTAATAGACCTTCCCCGAGGAAGGCTTCCTCGCGTTGATCAAAGTGTGAATGACCTCAGGGGAGAGACCCCTATCCTTCAGGACCTCGGTCTCAACAGCCAGGCCGTCAAAGCCAGCGACTGTAAAGCAGGATGGAATATCGGCCCTTGAGACAGGAGATCGTCTCGAAGAGGCAGACGCCACGGGGCGTCGACCGCCAGATTCACGAGGTCTGCGTACCAGGACCGGCGAGGCCAGTCCGGTGCCACAAGAATCACCGTGCTGCGTTCCGAGTGCAACCTGCGAAGGAACCTGGACAGCAATTGAATCGGTGGAAACGCATACATCAGTCGGTACTGATGCCACGGGGCCACCAACGCGTCTGACGCGTCTGCCCGAGGGTCGCGCGTCCTTGCCACGAACCTTTTCACCTTGTTGTTCAGACGAGACGCGAACAGGTCCACATCTGGAAGACCCCACTTCGCACACAACATCTGGAAGACATCCGGGTGGAGAGACCATTCCCCCTGATCCAGGGTCTGGCGACTCAGATAGTCCGCCTGCCAGTTCTCCACCCCCGGAATGTGAACTGCCGTTATCGCCGGGACGTGAGTCTCGGCCCAAGATAGAATGTCGGCTACTTCCCGAGCCGCTCGGGCACTCCTGGTGCCCCCTTGGTGGTTGATGTAGGCCACCGCCGTGGCATTGTCCGTCTGCACCCGAACCGGACAGCCCTGCAGCCAGTCCGTCCAACGACGAAGGCAGAGATTTATCGCACGCAATTCCAGAATGTTGATCGGAAGGGAGGACTCCCCCTCCGACCAAGTTCCCTGGGCGGACAGAACGCCCAGAACGCCACCCTAGCCCGACAGGCTGGCATCCGTGGTGATCACTGTCCATGAGAGAGGACGAAAGGACTTGCCCCCTGACATCGGGGACTGGAGCCACCACAGAAGATCCCTTCTGGTGCGATGGCTCAACGAGATCTGAAGATCCAGAGATTGTGGTCGCCCGTCCCACCTGGACAGGATCTCCGCTTGGAGACCCCGCGTGTGGAACTGGGCAAAGGGGATCGCCTCGAAAGCCGAGACCATCAACCCCAGACATCTCATGCACGTCCGGAGTAACGAGTGCGGAACGTCCCTGAGGGACCTGACTTCTTCCTGAAGAGTCCTGAGTTTGTCGTCCGGTAGGAAGACCTTCGCCTGGACCGAGTCCAGGATCATTCCCAGGTAGGGAAGACGAACCGACAGGCCCAGCGTCGACTTTGGAAAATTTATCGTCCAACCAAACTCCTGTAGAGTTTGCATCGTGACGGACAGGTCCTTTTCCAGACCCTGGCTGGTCGCAGACCGAACCAGAATATCGTCCAGATACCCCAGGACAGAGATGCCCTGGGCTCTCAACAAAGCCAGAACAGGTGCAAGCACCTTGGTGAAAACCCGTGGAGCCGAGGCGAGACCAAAAGGTAACGCCACGAATTGGTAATGATCCTCCGCAATGGCGAATCGAAGGTACCTCTGGTGACCCTCGAAAATCGGGATGTGAAGGTACGCATCCTTCAAATCGATGGAGGCCAGGAATTCCCCCGGAACCAGGGCAGCCACCACCGACCGCAGGGATTCCATGCACAAAGCGGTTCAGAGCCTTCAAGTCCAGAATTGGACGAACCTTGCCCTCCTTCCTGGGCACGGTGAACAGATTGGAATAAAACCCCCGAAATCTGTCCCGATGAGGCACTGGAACCACCACTCCCTGAGCCCTCAGGTCCCGCACCGCTAGGTGCAGATCCCGCAAACGCTCTGGAGACAGTTGAAGATTTGAGGGAAAGAATCTGCTCTCCGGCCGAGAGAGAAAGTCGATCTTGTAGCCAGATCGAACGATTTCCTGAACCCACCGGTCCCGAACGCGGTACAGCCAGGGTTGAAGAAAACCGAGCAAGCGTCCCCCCACCCCAGAACTGGGTGAGGGCGTCCCTTCAGGCCGCATTGTTATGGGCAGCGGGTCCGGACTGGCCGGACTTCCGCTTACCAGACCACGGCTTCTTTTGGGAGCCTTGACCCTTGAACGGTTTGCCCTTGTAGTGCGACCGAAAGGCTCGAAAGGACCCCTGAGAAGGCCGAAAATTAGTATGCTTCTTACCAGGAGCCCCCTTAGTCTTGGGGAAGTGGGGCAAGAGCGTGCTCTTACCGCCCGTGATCCCCTTTATCAACGTATCCAAGGATTCTCCAAAAAGGCGAGATCCATCATAAGGCAGATTGGCTAAGGTCTTGCGCGAAGATTGGTCCACAGACCAACACTTTAACCAAACCAGGCGGCGAGACAACACCGCCACACTGTGTACACGTGCAGCCAACGGCACTAAATCCAAGTCCGCATCACACAAATACATGACACCCTAAAGGATTTGATCCACCATATCCAATGTCGCCGGTGAGGCCGAATCAGCCACTAGGACGCGCCTAAGCACCTGCGTCCAACTTGCAACAGCCTGGGCTGCCATAAGAGAGGCAAACAGAGCCTTTAGCATCGAACCCGTAACAGAATAAGTATGACGGGCAAGAGACTCCAGTCTCCTATCCGTGGCATCCCGGAACACCGGAGTAGCCTCTGCAGGAATCGCAGTGGACTTATTCAAAACCGCTATCGCGTGATCCACCGGAGGTGGCACACACCACCGTTCCATCAGTGGTAGGCGTGAAAGGATAACGCAGCCTGAACCTACTTAGCACAGCAAAAGGTTTGCGTAAATTGCGCCATTGTTCCTTAACAGCACGCTGAAAATCATCAGTGCAGGGAAAGACCTGCGATGTCTTGCGTCTTTTCTGTGTCCCATAAGCCGCCAGGGCAGCAGGACACGGTTCATCCTGCAAACGCAGCGTTTGTTTAATAGAAGCAACCAATTCATCCATGATTGCAAGCTCTTCAGGCGAGCCAGGGGGAGAATTATCAACCCCTTCAACCTCAGCCTCCACCTCGGACCCCACGAGATCCAGGGAGGAACGGGACCCCGATAAGGAGACCCCATCCATAGCAGCCCCATCACCATCACCCTCTGAATCAGAGGAAATTGAAACTCTGGGCCTTTTTGTGGATTGAGCAGCCACAAGCATCTGCACCTGAGCAGCAAGGTTAGCCACCACTTCAGCCAAATCCCCCCCTGGGGGGGAAACAGCAGTCCCCTGGCTTCCCACCAAGGTGGCAGGAAATTTGCCTTCCTGAGAATCCATTGCCCCAAAAAAATTATGCTGGAGAATAAAGGGTTAACTGCCCCTTTAACAAGCGCGGCGAGCGCAGCCCACCGCACACACACACTAGCACAATTAGACCCCCACAGGGATAAAACTTAACACAGGCAATGGATATAGGAAGAAGAGAGGATAAAACCTGAAGAGACCACTGCTGCCGCCTCGATCGGTGCACCCAGGGAAGAGGAAGTGATGAAACCAGGGCGCTCTATTAAAGCCTATGGAAGGCTACAAGAAAATAGCCGCCTGCAGTGCAAACATGCGGCCGGAGCGAGCGCAGCCAAAATGGCGCCGTTTGGCGCCGAAACCGCCGCTCCTCCACTACTGTGAGGACCGCAGTATAACACCACAGCATATTAAAAAACATGGCGGACCGCCGCAGCGATCGCTGTATGTGCCCAAACATGACAAATCATGCCCCACAGCACACAGCCTGTCACACATCCCACAGTCTGACACAGACAGTGCAGCACAGCCCCCCCCCCCCCCCTGCAGCCCACAGCATGCAGCCAGAGATATAGGGAGCTTAACAGTGTGAACAGAGGCAGGTTACACAGTCCCAGACTGACACCCCCCCAACAGACAGGTCCCCACATAGATACACTTACCTCCTAGATGGCGTGGGGAACCCGCACAGGCGAACAAGCCACTGCACATGTGACAGGGAGAGTCGCATTCAGGACGCAGAAAAAACTGGGGTTGAGAAACCGCACAGCGTCCAGTGAGGTAGCCACCTCACCATATCATCCCTGCACCGAACAGGGATGGGTCGTTCACTGTGCCAGGAGCGTTACCTGGCTGAACGCTCAATGGCAGGCTGGGAAGCGACTGACCCACAACCTGCGACCAGGGGGATCAGCCCGAGACCCAGCCCGCACGAATCCTCTTCATCAGAAGAACTAACTAATGCTGACAAAAAGAACAGCTAAGTAAAGAGAGAGAAAAAACTCAAACAAAAATCAAAAAAAGAAGAGAAAGACTGAGGCAAAATGCCCCAGCATAGAGAGATCCAGCTACTCCTGACAAGCTAGACATTGAAACTGAGATATGGATGCAGGAAGTAGGAGGGTATTGACTGAGGGGACCACCCCTGGGGGTGGGATATGTTAAAAGCTTTAATATTAACATATTCTGTTGCCTAGCTACTCCTTCGGAGAAAAGTCTAATACCCCATTGTGACGAATATGAAGATGGCGGCGACTGTCGGAGGACGTAAGAGAAAGACAGATTGGGTATAGGAGAGGCTCTGGAGCAGTCCTGGAGGTAACCATGGGAAGAGGTGATGAGGAAATAAGAGAGCAGGAGGTCTTGTGAGAAGAAGAGAATGGTTTGCTTGGTATTTTGGGACAAGGTTAGTGATATATCAATAATTTTAAAAAAATTGCATTAACTGAAAACACAGTAATAAATTAGAAAAAAAGACATACCTTTGTTCTTCTTGAATAGATTCAAATCCAACAAGTTCCACATGTTTTTTTCCAACCACCATTTTTTCATTCCATTCATCATTTGTGCCATATCGCTTAATCAAAGCAGTTCGGAAGCTGATACCAAAATGTGCTTTCTTTGGCCTAATAAAAGAGCCTCCTGAAGGATGCCTAAAATATATAAAGCAGACAAACAAGGCACTTTAAGTGTTAATTTATAAACAATATTTTAAAGTTATCATATTTTAAAAGTGTCGGAGATAAACCATTAGCCATGTACATTATACAGAAATCCATATTGATCAAAAGTTCCTAACAGAAACCCTGAGGGGCTTCCCATAATGGTTCTTTGTGTGTTAATCTGTGCTAAGGACTGAAGGAGGGCACACCCACCATGATTGTCAAAACAAGAATTAGGAACACTTAAATTTAAAATGGAAGGATATTACAAAGAACTCACTTCATTTATACATCGGAGACACTGGGGGGGATTTACTAAAACTGCTTTTTTAGTTGTAGTATCCCTGTCTATTTTTGTTATGATCTGGTGGGATATTAACCACTTTACCACTAGAGCATTTTGCTGTCTTACGTCTGGGCCACTTTTTGCGATTCGGCGCTGTGCGACTTTAACTGACAATTGCGCGGTCGTGCGACGCCGTAC
Source organism: Pelophylax lessonae (assembly GCF_965119305.1). Lineage (NCBI taxonomy): Eukaryota > Metazoa > Chordata > Amphibia > Anura > Ranidae > Pelophylax > Pelophylax lessonae. Next base: position 474,229,713 of record NC_138770.1, on the reverse strand, counting down.
CCAAACGAAATTTACGTCCTTTTTTTCCCACAAACAGAGCTTTCTTTTGGTGGTATTTGATCACCTGTGCGATTTTTACTTTTTGCGCTATAAACAAAAAAAGAGCGTTTATTTTGAAAAAATAACAATATTTTTAACATTTTTTTTTATATGAAATTCCCCCCAAAAAAGAAGTTAAAACCAATTTTTTTTTATTTTTGGCCAATTTGTTTTCTGCTACCCATGTTTGGTAAAAAAAATCGCAATAAGCGTATTTTGATTGGTTTGCGCAAAAGTTATTGCGTTTACTAACAAAGGGAAAGATTTCTGTCATTTTTGGTGTTTTTTTTTTTTTAACGAGTAATGGCGGTGATCTGCGATTTTTTTTGCGGGACTGCGACATTGCAGCGGACAGATCGGACCCTTGACTGACATTTTTGACACTTTTGGGTGTACCAGTGACATTACTGCAGTAATCAGTGCTATAAATATGCACTGTTACTGTAAAAATGACACTGGCGGGGAAGGGGTTAATTTTATTGGAGAGGGAGGGGTTAATGTATGCCTGGTGCTTACTGACATGTGGGGGGGGAGGTGACTGTGTGAGACAGGGACAGATCGGATGTCCAGCTATGCTGAACACTCTGATCTGTCACTCCCTGTCACTGAGGAGATCCGCCCGCTCTGTTTACACAGGCGGGCGGATCTCCAAACTGGATTCCCCGACGATCGTGGCAGAGCAGCGGCGATCCCCGCTGCTCCTCCCCTGGCCCGACTCCCGCTGTGAATGAAAACAGTGGGAGCGCCGCCTACAGGGGGAGGAGTCTGGCGACGTAGGTCTACGTCGTCAGACGGGAACGAGCCACTTTGCCGCAGTAGTACTCCGGTACATAGCGGTAAAGTGGTTAATACTTTAGAATGGTACATAAAAGAGAGCATCACACCCAGAAGACTGAGGTGGGATGTTCCTGCGAATGATGGATTATTGGATAAAGAACTTATGGATGAGTGGTTTACCCTCTTTAACAAACAAGAAGGTAAGTTACTAGAACTATTAAAAGGAAGCAGATTAAATTAAGAAAAGTAGAAATTAATATAAAAAAGAGATGAAAGACATCATAGCCCCCTTTGCAGACTCCACAGAATACAAGGAAAGATCCAAGGCAGTACAAGATTTCATAACAAAAATAGACAGGGATACTAAAAATAAGAAAACAAAAGAAATATCAAAGAGATGTTGAGGACTATAAGGCCCCTTTCACACGGGCTTTCCGATCCAGTCCACCTGTCAGTTTTTCAGGCGGACCTGATCGGATGCTCCAAGCAGCCCTATGGAGTAGCGGATGTCAGAGGAGACCTCCCTGCTGACACCCGCTGCTATTCTATCCAATCCTGCCCATGAAATCCAGATGGATGAAAACCCTATTTTCCATCCGTCTGGAAGATCGGATCGGATAAGATCAGATGAAAAAGGACAGGCAGTCAGTTTTCATTCGATCTCCCATAGAGGAGGGATTGGTGGATCGATTCCCACTAAGCAAAACGGAGTCCGTCGGGCGCACCACCCATGTGAAAGGGGCCTTAGGGTGATAAAGTACACTGAACAAAATTATGAACGCAACACTTTTGTTTTTGCCCCCATTTTTCATGAGCTGAACTCAAAGATCTAAAACTTTTTCTATGTACACAAAAGGCCCATTTCCCTCAATTATTGTCCACAAATCTGTCTAATTCTGTGTTAGTTAGCACTTCTCCTTTGCCGAGATAATCCATCCACCTCACAGGTGGGGCATATCAAGATGCTGATTAGACTGCATGAATATTGCATAGGTGTGCCTTAGGCTGGCCACAATAAAAGGCCACTCTTAAATGTGCAGTTTTATCACGCAGCACAATGCCACAGATGTCGCAAGTTTTGAGGCAGCGTGCAATTGGCATGCTGACTGCAGGAATGTCCACCAGAGCTGCTGTCCATAAAATGAATGTTCATTTCTCTACCATAAGCCGTCTCCAAAGGAGTTTCAGAGAATTTGGCAGTACAACCATCCGGCCTAACAACCGCAGACCACGTGTAACCACACCAGCCCAGGACCTCCACATCCAGCATCTACACCTCCAAATCGTCTGAGACCAGCCACCTGGACAGCTGCTGCAACAATCAGTTTGTATAACCAAAGAATTTCTGCACAAGCTGTCAGAAACCGTCTCAGGGAAGCTCATCTGCATGCTCGTCGTCCTTCTTGCGGTCTCGACCTGACTGTAGTTCGTCATCGTAACCGAATTGAGTGGGCAATGCTCACATTTGATGGCATCTGGAACTTTAGAGGTGTTCTCTTCACGGATGAATACCGGTTTTCTTAGATCTTTGAGTTCAGCTCATGAAAAATGGGGCCAAAAACAAGTGTTGCATTTATAATTTTGTTCAGCATATATAAGTGGAAAGAGGATGTGACAAAATTGAAGTTTTGCCTGTAAAGGAGAGTTATAGTTGTCAACACTGTCTCCCCAGTGGTGTTAAGATTTTGTCCCAAGTTGCCATGCTGCCGTGTACTTCTTGTGACAGATGCTAATGTCATCAGCTCAACCCTGTCTTCTCAGACATCATTGAATATGCTGATTTACTCCTCTGTTTAATAATGTGTATTGTAGTTCATGAGCTTGAGGACGGCCGTCTTCCAGGTAATTGACTCTGGCTGATTGAGTCATTGTTATCTGTTAAGAATACTGTTTGTGGTCATTATTCCTTAGAAATGTTAATGAACTCCCATTGCTTCTGTTCAGAGGGCTAGGTAATTAGTTCAGTTCTTGTATACAATTTCATCTACATGTTATAATGTAATCATTCAACCCCTGACCTGTGTGTAGTAATTTGATGGGAGGGGGGTGTGTCCATGTGTGTATAAATTGACTGTGTGTGAGTTTAATAAACAGTTTGTTTTATCCCTTCATGAAGTCTGGACTCATGTTTGGGGAATGGGGAGCTATTTTCACTTCTTGATGGTATTTTCACTGGGATTTCGGGAGAAGATGCACGGATCTCTCTCATAGAGACTATAGGATCCGTTACAGAGGACATAATAATAGAAGGTTGTGAATCTAAAGAATCCACACCAGAAAGAGTAATAGGAGGAGAAGGTTAAAACATCCGAAAGAAAAAAAAAACTCCAGAGAAATACGACAAAGGTTAATTTCCAAAAACCAGCACCAGGACCCCCTCACAATGAATATTATAGAGAGACCAGAAACCCTGAAAGTCCACCTTACAGATATCAGAGGGGTGATTTTTTACAGAGAGAGATGCAAGGGCATCCTCTAAGGGGTTTTCATAGGAGCAGAGCACCTTTTGGCAGTGAGGAGGTTGACAGAACAGAGGGGGTAAAATGGTTAATTACAACAGAGGAGGGTACCCAATGCAATACAGAGGAGGGTGAGCGGAAAAAAGGGTCACGGCGTGCTGACGTCACCCCCAGCGTCTAGGAAGTACGGGCGAGTGGAGCCGTCCGGCCGGCGGCTTCACACATCTCCCTGAGAGCTTGTTCTTTTATCTGTTTGTAAGTGCAATTCTCTTTTATATTATTAAATTTTGTGGGATTTTATGCTATGGCGTTTCTCTTGTCCTTTCTGGCTGACATTTTCCCACTTTTGCTGCTATCCTGAGTCCCGCTCTGGCAACATCTGAGGTCCGATTGGAGTGCCTTATCCACTGGCCCTGTTTGCTATATGTGTGTCATACATTACTATCTGGTAAGGAGCGCCTGTACGGGTGGTGGTATCACGAGTTCCTGCACAGTTATTGTATTGAGCACCTTATTATACCCTTCTGGTAAGGAGTATCTAACCTGTGTGTTACTTTTTTGCCATTGGTGGAAGTCTTACCCTACACCTATCCGGGAATATCAGAGGTTCCTTGGACTGCTACATTATCTGCCTACCCATGTGGATATATGTATGATCCCGTTCACTCTGGCAAGGAGCGCATGTATTGGAGAACATCACTGGTCTAGGCTATTGAATTTTTGTTTGTATCACTTTTACTCTGGTAAGGAGTACCTACAATTGCCACTGTTACACTTTTTGATTATACACTTATGGTGATGGCCTCACATTTCTTATTGTGAGTGTATTTCTTTTTTCTTTTTTATACACTATTTTTGTTTGGATTCACGCTATGGCGTTTGTGTTTTTTGTATTCCATGAAATCTCCATTTATCATAGTCCCTTGAGAATCTCCGCCCCAGCCTTGTTAGAATTCTTCAGGTCCTTGTTCCTGTTGGGATTTCTGTTCTATTGGCATCAAATTTATGTTCTTCTGGTAAGCATATTACCATTGGGATATCGGTGGTTATTTCCTCATTTTCTTCATTGGACTGTTTATGGACATTTATTTGGGTCATATTTCACATTGTTTAGCGTGACTTATTTTTATATAATTTAAGAAATACTTCAGTGTTTAGCCCTTAAAATAAAGGGAAGAGTATACAACACAGGGGATTAAGAAACTAGAAGAAAGGAATAACATAGAAGTAAGAGCAGCTGATAAAGGGGGAGGGATTGTGATACTGAACAAAAAAGATTATGAGGAGGAAATTAATAATTTATTAGGAATAAAAAAGCACCTATGAAAAGTTGCCAGAGAATCCCACTAGAAAATTATAACAAACTGAAAAAACTTGTTAAAAAGGGTAAAGAATTAGGTATTCTGAGGGAGGTGGCCTGAGCATGTCGCATGCATGACGCGCCAGCTAGTAGCTCAGGGAGCCGCTCGACAGGAGTGGTTCATGGCTGGATACTTTCCCCAAGTGATGAGCGGCTAACAGAGAGGGGGGGTTGTGTAGCGGAGGAGAAGGTCCCTTTGATGCCTTTTTTAGCAGCGACTTACCCTCGGTGATATCCCGAGCCCAGGCGGTAGTAGGAGACAGGAGGTGTGTGAAGTGGCAAGGAGAGCAGCGGTAATGGAGTGAGATCTCAGCAGTAAAAGGGGGCTATGAGGAGTGAGAGGAGTGGACGTGAAGTGCAGAGGGGAGAGAGAGAGCAGTGGAGACGATTATGCAGCAAAACTGCAATCTCTTTCCCTCTGGAGTAGGACTCAGGCAAGAGACAGTGGACAACGCTGAGCAATACTGAGGACTGTTGTTGCACTGCACTGCTGTGGATTCGGGACCGAGGTCCCTGCAGACAAAAAGCTCCTAACTTGGGAAGTATCATTACTTTGCACATTCATAGATCCACAGCTAGACTAGTTAGTCAGATAGCCCTCTGGCCATACAGCTGTGCTTTCCTGGGGCCCCCGGGATCCGGGCTGAGTTCTGGGAGCCCATACAGCAGACCTGGACTTGAGAAGGAGGAAGAGGATTTGAGGAAAAAACCGTCAGCCAGGCGGGGGGTGAGTAAATATTGCAAACTGTAAAGTCAAATTTAGAGTCTAAAACTGCGATCCATTGCCGAGGTTCATAGTTAAAATCTATAGCGATACAGTTTGGATGCAGCTAAAGGAATGAACTGACAGACTATTAATAAATGATGGGATTGCTGTGGGGAGATTTTTAGCGTATTGCTGAAGCACAACTAAACACAGAAAAGGGGGAGAACTAGAGAACTTTTAGTTTGAAATAATAAATTATAGAAGTTAGCCCCTACTGGTATTATAAAGGAACAGATCAAAGGAGACCTGGGACCAAAGGTGGCAAAGTATACGCATGTTAAAGATCACTCAGTTTACCAATAAAATAGGAGAATTGGGAGAATCAGCGGTCTGTGTTGGTAAAAACTAGATAAGTCAGTCGGACCCATCTAGACTTAGATCTATCTAGAAAAGATCACTATTCTTCCAACAGGGCCAAATCGTTTGTGCCCGGTCTATACAATATTCCTCCCGCACAGGTCTTCTCATCCCTCAACCCGCCCCCCCATTGTTTCCCCTCCTAGCCCTTGGGGTTTTCTTTTTTCTCCTACCTTGTCCCTTTTCTTTTGCCCCCAAAATGAGCTTGAAAACAAAAGGTAAAACCCTCAAAGCAAATACAGGAGCACTCAAGAAATACCTGACCCAGGAAGGGAGCCCAATGAGCCCAGGAAATGAAAAGCAACAATGGGCTAATTAAGAGGAAGTCAGGGGGGCCAGAAGAAAATTAAGCAAGACAATCCATGGGAGAGTCTGCAAATCAAACAACAGAGGATGGTGGATTAGAAAGTGAGATGGAAGCAAGCAAGATGGAAGAACTAAAACAAGCCCACAGTTTCCAACAAAAAATGAAATCGCTAAGATGTTCAAAAAATTGGAGGACACCATTAAAAAAGAAATGTCAATGTTGCATGAAAATTTGGGACAAATGCTGGTTCGTTTGGTTCGTTTAGAAGAAACAGAGGAAAGAATGGAGACACAATCAGAAGAAATTGTAGAATTGAAAGAACGAGTGAAGAATCTATAATTTGAACAAAAACTATTATCCTATAAACCTGAAGATCAGGAAAACCAGAATAAGAGACAAAAATTAAGGATTCGAGGTCTACCAGAGGAAGGAAGAGAAGATCTGAGGCATAAAATGGGTTAAGTCTTTAACCCTCTGCTGGGTCGTCCAATAGAGTCCTCACTGAAATTAGAGAGGGTCCATAGGATAAGAAAATCCCCATATATACCATCATGAAGCCCCCAGAGACATAATTGTAAGATTTCAGTGCTATAAGGAAAAAAAAAGGGGGGGAAGAGAAAGGAAAGGGAAATAAGTGATGAATAAGTTGGAGAGGAAACCTCCACTCAGGGGGGAATGGTCAAGGGGAAGGTATATATGTAAAATAAGTGGAAAGAACCTGTCGGGCCACTCGGATTATGGTGGAACTTCCAGACCTGCTTCCTATGTTTGGAGGAGGGGGCCCGGCAGGCGTATGTGATCAGAGTTAGACCCTAGGAGTATGTTGTCATTGGTGGATGGAAGACAAATGGATTCCCTGTCGACTCTATGGTCAGATAAGGACCACATTTCTTTGGGAGGTTGGGGTGGGAGGGGGGGGGGATGGAACAGGGGGGGAGAGTGGGGGGGAAGGGGGGGGTTGTTTTTTTTTAATGATATTAATGTGCTCCTTCTCTCTTCCTGAGAGGCTCCTTTTCTCTCTTCCTCCACGAGAATTAAAGCTACCGAGATAAATTTGCGGGAAAGTAATTATGATGTGAATGCAGAGGGAGGCAGAGCGAAAGAGGAGCAAAGTGAAATAAAAAATGGACATGAATAAAATTAAACTCTTAACCGCTTGCCGACCGCCGCAAGTACATATATTGCGGCGGTCAGCCCCATGCAGGCAAAGTGACGTACCCGTACGTCACTCGCCTGCGAGCCAATATGGGGGCGAGCGCGCGCCAGCGGAGGCGAGCTCCCGCCCCCGTGCGTGTGACCGGCGGACCCGATGTCCGCCGGTCACTCGCAATCGTCAGTTACAGAGGGAGAAAGGCAGGCGGCTAATGTAAACAAAGCCGCCTGTCATTCTCCCTTGTGTAACAGCAGAGATCATACGGTCCTGCTATGTAGGATCGTAGATCTCTGCTATTACATGAAAAGCCACATCCCTGCACAGTAAGAAACATGCCCCTAGGGACACACTTAACCCCTCCTTCTCCAATAAAGTTAACCCCTTCCCTGCCAGTGTCATTTTTACAGTAACAGTGCATATGTATAGCACTGATTACTTTAGTAATGTCACTGGTACCCCCAAAAGTGTCAAAAATGTCAGTCAAGGGTCCGATCTGTCCGCCGCAATGTCGCAGTCCCGCAAAAAAAAAATTGCAGATCGCCGCCATTACTCGTTAAAAACAATAAAAATGACAAAAATCTTTCCCTTAGTTAGTAAACGAAATAACTTTTGCGCAAACCAATCAAAATACGCTTATTGGCATTTTTTTTTACCAAACATATGTAGCAGAAATCAAATTGGCCTAAAATGTTAAAAAAAAATTACATTTTTTTGGGGGGAATTTCATATAAAAAAAATGTGAAAAATATTGTTATTTTTGCAAAATTGTCGCTCTTTTTTTGTTTATAGCGCATGATCAAAAAATCGCACAGGTGATCAAATACCACCAAAAAAAGCTCTGTTTGTGGGAAAAAAAAGGACGTCAATTTCATTTGGGTACAGTGTCGCACGACCGCGCAATTGTCCATTAAAGTCATGCAGTGCCGAATCGCAAAATACCCCCTGGGCAGGAAGGGAGTAAAATCTTCCGGGCCTTAAGTGTTAACATATAATGTGAAAGGTTTAAATACCCAGTCTAAAAGACATAGGATTCTTAAAGAAATTCAGTATTACACAGCAGGAATTGTCTTTTTACAAGAAACCCACCTATCATTCGATTCAAAAATGTAATCTATATTCAAAAAAATATCCTGCTTGGTACTACGCTGACTCAACGTCTAGTGGGGCAAAAGGGGAAGCAATAGGATTTGCAAACGATGTAAGTTTCAAGTTAGGAGAAAGAAAGATAGATTCGGAAGGCAGATTCGTGTTTCTGAAAGGAGAATTATTTAATATGGAAGAGACGCTGGTAAAAAGTTTTTTGTAGGATCTTACTGTAAAATCTTTTTCTCTGAAGTCCATTGACAGACGCAGCCTCCATCTTCATTAGCTGAATGGGTTATGCTCCTCCCTGCAGGTCTAGGCAGGAAAAATTTGAATGTACACGCCCACAGGGCCGTCCCCACAGGCATAACCCACACACCCTCTGCTCAGCAAACCAGTTTAGTTGTAAGCAATGAAGAAAAAAAAACATCTCCCTATCAGAGGGGCGGGTGCTGCATCTGTCAATGTACTTCAGAGAAAAAGATTTTATGGTAAGATCTTACAAAAATCGTGTTTTCTCTATTGTCCATTGACAGACGCAGCCTCCATCTTCATTAGCTGAATGGGATGTCCCAAAGCAGTGTAGGCATGAGGGGTGGGAAGAACGCAACCAGAAAGTAACATAAACTCCCAAGGCTAAACTTAGCCCACTGGGTAACATGAAGCTCAACCAAACAACAAGAGCTCACCCAGGTAAAAGACCCCTAAGAGAAACCAAAAACATTATCTTACGAAAAAGAAGCCTGCAAAACCTTGCGGCCAAAAGAGGCATCCGAAGATGCCAACAAATTCACCTTGTAGAATTTTGTAAAGGTGTGCACAGACAGACGACCAAGTCGCTGCCTAAAAACTTGTACAACAGAGGCCTGATGGCGAAAAGCCCAAGAAGCACTCAGTGCTCTAGTAGAATGCGCCTTCACAGGGAAAGGAGAAACCTGACCCTTGAGTGAAAAAGCCTGAACAACGGTCTGCCTGATCCACCTCGAAATGGTCGCAGCAGGTGCAGCCAAACCTTTGCGAGGACCGTCCGTAAGGACAAATAGAGAGTCTAATTTTCCAAAGGACTCAGTAACCGTCAGATAAACTCTTCTCGCCCGAACCACATCCAAAGAACACAAGGCAATTTCTTTGGAATGCTTAGGCTTAGGATATAAGGAAGGCAACACGATGTCTTTATTAAGATGAAAATCCAACACCACCTTAGGGAGAAAAGAAGGATTAGGGCGGAGAACCACTTTATCCCTATGAACCACCAAATAAGGTGAACGACAGGACAGCGCCGCCAACTCAGATACTCTGCGAGCAGAAGTAATAGCCACTAGGAAGGCAACCTTCTGCGACAAGGAGAGCAGAGAAATCTCCCTAATATTCTCAAAAGGAGGCTTTTGAAGAACAGACAAAACCAGATCGACATCCCACGGAGGTAACGGAGAGCTCCTCAGAGGAGCCAGATGACGCACCCCCTGAATAAAAGTGCAAATCAAGCTATTAGAAGCCAACGGACATTGGAAGTAAATAGCCAAGGTCGACACCTGATCCTTGATAGTGCCCAATGCCTTTTTGTAAAAAGGCCAAAACCCTAGCTATACTAAACAAGCGAGGGTGCAACTGCAGCGATTCACACCATGAAATGTACAATTTCCACTTACGATTATAGATCTTCCTAGATGTCGATTTCCTAGCCTTCAAAAGGGCAGGAATCACCGAGCAGAAAGGCCTCTATCCCTCAACACCTTGCTTTCAACAGCCATGTCGTTAAAGCCAGCGACCGTTAAGCAGGATGGAAGATCGGTCCCTAAGGCAACAGATCTCCCCGCAGAGGAAGTCTCAATGGAGGATCTAAGACCAATTTCACCAGGTCTGCATACTAAGACCGCCGAGGCCAGTTTGGTGCCACCAGAACGACCGGAATGCCTTCCACCGTCACCCAGCAAAGAAACCTTGTCAGGAGTATGAGCGGAGGGAAGGCATAAATCAGCCGATACTGGCTCCAAGGAGCCATCAGAGCATCTGTGGTATCAGCCAGAGGATCCCGAGACCTGGCCACAAACCTCTGGACTTTTCTGTTGAGGCGAGATGCAAACAGATCCACCTCCGGTGTCCCCCACCAGGCACACAGGAGGTGAAACACCTCCAGATGAAGGGACCATTTCCCTTCATCCAACACCTGACGACTCAGGTAGCCCGCTTGCCAATTCTCCACACCCGGGATTTGGACTGCGGAAAGAGCTGGAACATTGGCTTCCGCCCAAACCAGAATCTCGGTCACCTCCTTGGCCGCCAGGACACTCTTGGTGCCCCCTTGATGATTGATGTAAGCCTCAGCCGAGCCATTGTCCGACTGAATCCAAACAGGAGAACCGCATAGCCGATTCGTCCAGTGGACCAGGCATAGCTTGATTGCTCTTAGCTCCAGAATGTTGAACGGCAAGGAAGACTCTTCTGTCGCCCAAGTCCCTTGAGCACAGAGCTTCCCCGGCACTCCACCCCAGCCTGATAGGCTTGAGTCCCTCCTGACCACCATCCTGAAGAGCAGCAGGAAGGACTTGCCCTAACAAGGCAGGAGACTGGATTCACCAGGATAGAGCCGACTTTGTGAGATGACTCAAACAAATCTTCTGGTCCAATGACCAAGGGTTCCCCTTCAATTTTGCTAGAATCTCTTTCTGCAGAGGCCTGGAATGAGACTGAGCAAATGAGACCACTTCGAAGGTCGAAACCATCAGACCCAGTGCCCTCATGCAGGCCTGCAGGGAGGACTGATCAGTTTCCCTCAGCAACCTGATCGCCCTTTGCAACTTCTGAAGCTTTTGCAAGGGGGAAAGACCCTCGCAAGAGCAGAGTCTAGAGTCAGCCCCAGATAAGTGACCAGTACAAATGGCGATAGAGCAGATTTCGTGAAGTTAATCTGCCATCCAAATTCTTGAAGGGTCTGAACTGTAATAGAAATGTTGTCCAAAAGATCCGAATGAGAGTCTGCTTCGCAACAGGAAATCGTCCAGATATCCCAAAATTGAGATTCCTCTCTGACGCAACAAGGCCAGCAGAGGGGCCAGGACCTTGGTAAAGACTCTGGGAGCGGAGGCGAGACCAAAGGGTAACGCCACAAATTGAAAATGCTCCTCTGCCACCGCAAAGCGGAGGAATCGATGATGTTCCTCGAATATGGGGACGTGGAGATATGCATCCTTGATATCGATGGAGGCCAGAAAATCCCCGATTCAAGGATGCCACCACTGACCGAATGAACTCCATTTGAAACTTCTGCACCCACACAAAGTGGTTCAGAGCCTTGAGTTTCAGGATTGGATGCACCTTGCACTCCTTTCTGGGCACCGTGAACAGGTTTGAATAGAAACCTTGAGAGCGTTCCTGCAGAGGAACCGTCACGATTATTCCGTGAGCCAGGAGGTTCGGCACAGCTTCCCGAAAATCTTTCAAACGATCTGGAGACAGGTGAAAATTTGACTAAAAAAACCTGTCCCCCGGCCGGGACCAAATTTTGATTTTGTACCTGGAAAAAATCAGTTTGTGAACCCATTTGTCTTAAACAAAGAAGTCCAGGATTCCTGAAAGAAGCGCAGATGCCCCCCCACCCCCAAAACGGATGAGGGCGCCCCTTCATGCTTAAAAGTACTTGTTCGCAGCATCGAACTGATTGGTTTTGGACTTGCCCCAGTGCTTCATATACCCTCCAGAAGCTCTGAACGACTTACATTTTTCTTGCGTCCGGGGGCTCGAAAAAACCATCTATGAGCAGTAAAGGAAGGACCCCGCTTAGCACGGGGTGTTTTACCTTTGGAGGATTGGGAAGAAGAGTACTCTTCCCACCAGTCAGACCCTTGATCAACTCATCTAGTGAGTTGCCAAACAAACGCTCTCCGAGAAAAGGAAGATCCGTCAGGGCTTTCTTGAAAGCTTGGTCAGCTGACCAGCTCTTCAGCCAAACCATGCACCGTAGGGCAATCCCCACAGCCGAAACTCTGGCTTCCAGGGGAGCCGCATCCAGGGATGCATCACACAGGAACACCAGGGCCTGGGCCATCTGGTCCACAAGTTCCATCAGTTCTGGGGGAACTACGTCAGGGTCCCTTTCAGAACTCTAATCCATTCCGTAACGGTCTGTGATACCAAAACAGACACAGAGACCGGTTTCAAAATGGAACCCGCCAACACGTGAAGATGGCGGCAAAGGGATTCTACCCGCCTGTCCACCGGATCCGTAAAAACCAGGAAATCCTCCACAGGCATAATGGTAGATTTGTTGAACCTAGAAACAGGGTGGTCCACCTTAGGTAGCACCGTCCAATGGTTGGAGACCGTATCAGCAAAAGGATACAGGAGTTTAAAGTGTTTTGGCAACGACTAGCACATGTTTAACGCGCCACCATTGGTCATTGCAATATCATGAAAAGTCTCGGGACAGGGAAAAACCATGCCAGTCTTTTGGGTCTTGCGGGAGGCAAAGGCCACCCGTGTCCCTGCTGGCGTGGGCTCATCAGCCAATTTTAAAGTTTCCCGCACTGAAATAATTAGGGCTTCCACCAAAGTGCTTTCCGGCGGCGCTGCAGCTGAAGAAGACAGGTCCTCTTCACCATCTGACTGCGAGGACAGCGACCCTTCAGGTACGGGGGCATCCGTGGCAACCACATCAGCCTCTGAATCAGAGGAGTCCACCAAAGATGGAGAAGGCAGCGGCCGTTTTCGGCTATTAATCTTTTTCATGACAAAATCAACTTTTGTTGCCAGGCTTTCTAGAGCTGCTGAAATTGCGGCCAGCGATTGCGATTCGGACAGTCCGGGAGTCGCACAGAGTGGGTCTGAGGGTGAAATTACAGCCTGGGACTTTATATTCAAAGTTACAGAAAAACAGAGTACTGTCACTTTAAGAAGCGCAGATCGCGGTTCCCACCACTGGTTGCAGCGGTCTGCAGAGTCCCCCTTAAATATAAACAGCAGAGTGTGTAGGGATATGCCCGCACAGACCCCAGTACTGTACCACCACCAGAGAAAACACTCCTGAACGGCCTACAGCAGGAAGAAAAAATCACAGGAAGTGACCTCGGCCTGGATGTAAGGTCACGCTGCCAATGCAGTACATAGGAATACACAAAAATGGTTGCCAATGCATTTTAATAGGAAGCTAAGGGAAAACGGCTGCCCCATACAAGTCAATGAGAAAAATATACACATTGCCCACACTTAAGATGGCGGTGCCCACGGCATGCCATGCGGCCAGGGACCCCCACAATGAAGGCCTCAAGGATCTACAAGACCCAGAAAGCACCACGGTACTATAGCCACCCCCTTCAGGACGACAGGCAACCCAGTTACATAGCCCCCAGCGGGGGCGGGATAGGGAGACAGGCACAGATGCCGATTACCTGACAGGCAGGGGGATCTTTTAGGAGGTGCAGGTCCTTTTATCCCCAGGAGAGGGCCCACATCCCTCCCCCAAGGCCTCGAGGGGCAAGGGGGGTGACATTTACTCACCATACCATGGACCGGGTAGGCTCCGCTCTGGGCAGACCTCCTCCCACCCGAAGTGGGGGTGCTGCCAGCCGAGGGGTACGCTGCGACTCAGGGCGTTCCAGGTCGTCGCGTCCCGGCGAGGCGACCGCTCACAGGCTCGTCCCCATCCGAAAAGAACATTAGCTAGCAAAGTGAGTAAAGAGAAATAAAACAAAATATTCTGAAAATAATAAGAAAATTAGACCGAAGTCCCTGCAGGAAACCTAGGTCCTACTCCTTCTCTAGGCAGAAACAAACTGGTTTGCTGAGCAGAGGGTATGTGGGTTATGCCTGTGGGGATGGTCCCATGGGCATGTACATTCCATTTTTTCCTGCCTAGACTGCTCCTGCAGGGAGGAGCATAACCCATTCAGCTAATGAAGATGGAGGCTGCGTCTGTCAATGGACGATAGAGAAATGTATATTGCCCTACAAGAACCATACGCACAATCTAAAGCAGACTTTGGGAAACTTAATGAATTTAAAGAAGGCAAAGTAATAGTTGCAGGAGATTTTAATTTTGCCATGGATCCTCAGCTTGATGTGTCCTCCCATGTGGGGAGGAGTAGGGTAGAGCATTTAAAAATAATCAAATAAATACTGCACCAACATCAATTAGTTGATATTTGGAGAATTCAACATCCTACAGTTAGGGATTACTCCTTTAACTCCTCCACACATGGAACTTACTCAAGGCTGGATTTTATACTGGTTGAACATAGGCTACTGGAAGTAATGGGTAAAACATCAGTTGAAACAATAACTTTGTCAGATCACGCACCTGTAATGGCAGAAATAAAGAGGACAGAGTTAGTAGATAGGGTAAATAACTGGAGATTAAACGATTCATTAATATAAGAACAGGAAATTGAAGAGAAATTAGGAGAGAACTAGAGTTTTATTTTGAGATAAATATGATGCAGGATGTATCAATGGCCACGATATGGGAAGCACACAAAGATTATATCAGGGGGTTTTAATATCAATCGGGGATAAAAAAAGAAAGAAAGGCTGAATGATACAAATAAAAATTTAAAGGAACTTTTTGAGCTACAACAATGGCATAAGAAGGGAAACGAAACCGGAAAATTGTTATCAAATACTTACCGTAATTTTCCTTTCCTGATGGACTCCATGGCAGCATACGTATCGGGCTAGTCCCGTCTCCAATCCTACCCTATAGGACCCCCACTACCATAAATCTTTGCTCCTGTCCAGCTCCTTTGTTCTGTAACTAGCCTACTCTGGAACTGGGAGGGGACTCCTGCTGCCATGGAGTCCATCAGGAAAGGAAAATTACGGTAAGCATTTGATAACAATTTTCTGGTTTCCTGACAGACTCCATGGCAGCATACGTATCGGGAAATAACTTGCCGTACCCACGAGGATGGGCAGATGCTGAACAAAAGTTTAATTAATCCTATCAACCGACAGGACCTGTAAGCCAAAATTAACGGACGATAGAGCCGCTGGCTTAATACAATAATGTGACAAAAACGTATTAATGGAAGACCAGGATGCACTCCTACAGATCACTTCAGGTGCGACGTGTCTGGAAACTGCCCAGGAAGTAGAAAAAAATACTAACCACCTCTCACTGGATGGTCTGAATGATTCAGGAGGAGATAGACCTTGAAGAGGCACGTAGTCCTTTATTTTTCCCACTGAATGAGACAAACAGGTACTCGGACTGCTGAAAGGGATCCGTAACCTCTAAGTACCGCATGAGAAAATTTCCAACATCGAGTGGATGGGCGGAGGAGCCTTCATCCAGCCTAAAGGTAGGCAGGACTATTTTCGGATTTTCGTGAAACACTGAAGTAACCTTTGGTCTTTCCTCCAGCATAGGAATTAGGACTACTCTGTCCGGGAAGAAGGTTAGGAACGGTTCCTTTGCACCTAAAGTCCTAAGATCGGAGACCCTCTTAGCTGAGGTAATGGCTACCAGGAAGACCGTTAAAAGAGTAAGATCTTTAATTGTAAGAGGCATGGCCGAGTCCTGAATACGCTGTGAGAGGAAGTTGAGGACTAGCGGAAGGTCCCATTTGGGGAATCTCGGCCTCTTCTGGGGCCTGAGCCTTACTGCCCCCTTAAAGAACTATCGGACCAGGAACTGATTGGCCCAGGAGATCCCGGTAAATGTGGAAATGGCCGACACTTGAACTCTGAGCGAACTGATGGAGAGCGGCAGATCTAGACCCGATTGCAAGAAACTCAGAATGTCCTGGACCTCGGGGGAGGCACGAGGATTGGGTTTAGCAGCCATATGCGAGAGAAGCTAGAGAACCTAGACCAGATCCTTTCAAAGACTTTGTTAGTCGAGCTCCGCCTAGCGTTTAAAAGCGTGGGGATGGCCTCTTTAGGGCAGCCTAGGACCTGTAACCTTCCCCTCTCAAAAACCAGGCCTTCAGGTGCAGACGAGCTGGACCATGGGTGTAGTGTGGAGCCTTGGCATAACAGATCTGGCCTGAGGGGTAGCGAAATCAGATCCCGGACACTGAGGAGCATCAGAAGAGGGAACCAGGGCTTGTTGGGCCAGAATGGAATCACCGCCACTATCTCTGCAGCTTCCGACCTGAGTCTCTGCAGAAACTGGAGAATTACTGGGACTGGAGGGAAGGCATAAGCTTGGCGGAACCTCCATTGGTCCGTGAGGGCGTCCACTCCGAGGGCCTGGGGATCTCGGAACCTCGAGTAATACTTCTGTAATTTGTTGTTGCAGGGGGATGCAAAGAGGTCGACCTCTGTAGAAACTCCCAGGGTCAGGATCCACTTAAAGACTTCTTCGTGGAGAGCCCACTTGTTGTTGTCCAACTTGACACGAGAGAGGAAGTCTGCCTGTACATTCTGGACTCCGGGGACATAGACAGCTGACAGGTCGGACAAATTCTTCTGGGCCCATGACATGATCATCTCTACTTCTCGCAGCAGAGAATAACTGCGTGTTCCCCCTTGCTTCCTTATGTATGCCCCCACCAATTTATTGTCCAGTCTGAGAATCACCGGAAGTCCTTTTGTTAGATGGCAGAAAGCTTGGAGCGCTCGAATCGCTGCCCGGAGCTCCAGAACATTCAAAACTATCCCCTGCTGGGAAAAGTTCCATCTGCCCTAAGCCACCTCTGAAAGACAGTGAGCGTCCCACCCCGTATTGCTGGCATTCGAGGTCACAATGATCCACGAGGCTGGGGCTAAGGAGTGACAGTTGAGGAGATTCTCCCGAATAAGCCACCACGGAAGACTCGCCCTCATGGAAGGGGTTAGGAAGATGAACTGATCCAGAAGAAGTGACCTGTCATGAGAGGGCTGACCACAGGAGGGCAGTGAGGCTTCCATCTCTGGCGCTGACCTAAAGAAATAAGCCCGACAACGGGAAACAGAGAGGAAGAAGAGTGGGGAAGAAGAGAGCCCTTACAACCCTGGGAGTCGGTCTTACCTCCAGACATCCTGGCAGAAAGCAGGGATGAGGTAGACGTGAGAAAACCAGTCCACTATCTTCTCAGCAGCGTGTAGAGCACTACACAGGCTGCTGTACATCAATATCTCCATTTCAAAAACTGCGCCAGCTGACATCATTCAGCGGCACCGTTTGGAATCCACTGCGCATTCGCGAACGAAGCCTCAATCTTGAGGCGACCGCGCATGCGCAGAAGGAACACACCGGCGGCCAGACAGACGCGGAAGCAGAGAAGGAGAGAAAAAAAAAAGGAAAGAAATACAGCTGCCATGGAAAACTTACCAGAGAGGCCTGGACAGGGGACCGGCATACACCGGACTTCAGGGCTGAAAGGCTACCCGCAGCAGCTGTGTTTTAAGGCCGACAATACCAGGCTAACGAACCCTCCTATGCCCACTCCATAACCTGCCACAGCTAGGGCTTAACGGAGACATGCGACCTAACTCCAGGTCGCCAACTCTGGCCATCCCTTTGGATCCACACAGGTAGGACTTGAGCACTGCGCAGGTGCACCATAGGAGGACAAAAAAAGAGGGTAGGATTGGAGGCGGGACTAGGCCGATACATATGCTGCCATGGAATCTGTCAGGAAAAGGATATTTAACAGCTGCTAGTGATAAAAAGAGATGAATTAAATACATTAAGGGAGCAGGAAACTAGGAGAACTTTTAATAGAGTAAATAAAGAGAGAAATTCGAAGGGGAAATAAACCAGGGAAATACTTGGCAAACATACATAATAAGGAAGCGAAAATCTAGGGGGTATATAGAGAGAATTAAATATAGGACAGGAGATTTAGTATATTTAGTATATATTTAGTATATAAGCCTGAAGAATTCTGTAAGTTTTATAGTAAGTTATATGCGGTAAGATCTGAGGGGGAAAAGTTTAAAGGAAAGAAAGGTAAAGAAACAGGAGTATTTAAAAGAAGCCAAGTTACCTAAATTAAAAGGAGAACTGACAGATTTAGAAAGAGATATTTCTCAGGAAGAAATCTTAAAAGCTGTGAAAGATCTAGTTAAAGGAAAGAGCCTGGGGCCGGATGATTTCTCTGGAATTTACTATAAAATAGATATATATATAATTATTATATATATTTAAACTTAAAGATATACTTGTCCCTGAATTAGAGTTATACTGGAACTCACTGAAGGATGGAAGCGAGATTAGCAAGAAAGCAGCGTTAGCCCACATTACAGTAATACCTAAGGAGGATAGAGACCCCACCCAATGCTCTAGTTATAGACCGATATCATTATTAAATATTGACATAAAGCTATATGCAAAAATATTAGCCACAAGGTTGAAGAGTCTAAATTTAGAATGGATACACATGGATCAAGTGGGGTTTGTACCAGGGAAAAAAGGGGGAGACAATAGGATAAGATCTTTGCTACTTATACAAAAATTGAAAAAAGGTCAGCCAGCTCTCCTTTTGTCAGTAGACGCGGAAAAAGCTTTGAAAAGGCTATGACAGAGTGGATTTTTGATAGCAACATTGGAAGATTTAGGTGTTGGACCGAGAATGATTCAATGGATTACAATGATATATAAAAGACAAATGGCAGCAGTTAAGATAAATGGGACTCTGTCACAGGCTTTTGAGCTGAGAAATGGCACGAGGCAGGGTTGTCCTTTATCCCCTCTATTGTTCATTATCCCCTCGATTGACTTTGGAGCCCTTATTGGCAACTATTCGGAATTGTACAGACATTAGGTGCCTGAGAATAGGAGGAGAAGAAAACAAAGTGGCAACATACGCTGATGATATTTTATTTTATGTCTCTAGTCCTACAATCACCCTACCTAATTATAAGCAAACTTTTGAAATATTATATTTATCAAAAAATATAATTTAAAATCAATCCACAAAAATCATAAATTTTAAATATAGATAAGAAAGAAGAGAAAAGATTACAGGAAAAATTCCCATTTAGGTGGCAGGAAAATGTACCATATTTAGGGGTAAAATTACCATCAAAATGGAAAGATCTATACCATATAAGCTATATACCGCTTTTAAATAAAATTAAAATAGAATTAAGGAAAAATTTGTATAAACCATTATCCTAAATGGGATGTTTTAATATGATAAAAATTGAGATCTTACCAAAAATACTATATAAATTTTATATGCTCGTGATACATATCCCACAGAACTATTTTAACAAACTCAAGTAAAGATATAACACAAGGAGGGTTAGCGGTGCCAGATTTTAAAAGATACTTTAAAGCAGTTTTATTAACCAGAATTATAGATTGGACAATTAATGCACAAGGGAAAAGTTGGGTAAAAAAATAGAAAACACAGTAAGTGAGACACTTTTAAATAAGATGATATGGGTTCCACAAAGGTATTGTCACTGTTCTTAACACACCAGTACACGAACACATGATGTATTTAGGGAATGGGACTTAATACACAGACAAAAAAAAAAAATGGGACTACAATTCACCACTATTCCATGGGAACGAGATACATGGGGGGGAACGGATAAAGGATAAAAAAGCACAGTTAAGGGATCTTATGAAAAGAGGGGAAATATGCACAATTGATGAATTGAGATAAAAAAATATATTGGTGATAGATGATTTGAGATACCATAAATTAAAACATTTTATAAAAACTTTTCTCCATCCAATAAGATCTGGAGAAAACTGAATGCCTTTTGAAAAAGTCTTAAGTTCAAAAATTGCACCGAAGCAATGCACATCCCAGATATACAAGATTCTTACCAGAATGGCGGACCCTGTTTGCCCGCCATTCCTGGGAAAATGAGAAGTGGAACTCAATGTAAATTGGAATGAGGATGAAAAGGGGAAAATAATGAGTTTAGCACATGGGACAGCAATAGATATAAAAACGAGGGAAAATAACTATAAGTGATTATCAAGATGGTATACAACACCTAGCAAAGTAAATAAATATCAACCTGAAAAATCGCGACATTGTTGGAGGGGATGTGCGTTAAAGGGAATTATGTTACATATTTGGTGGGAGTTTCCAATCATTTATAAATTCTGGGAGGAAATAATAAAACTCATCCAGGAAATAACGGGAGATAAAATGACCAAAACCAATGAACCTTATTTATTTCATAATACTAAACTTATACTAAATAAAAAATTATGGCGATATCCCACCTAATAAACACCGTAATAAATGTAAGTATTCTGAGGGATAAGGGAGCGAGATAACTGATACCTAAAGCCCCCAAAATACCGACAATATATTACCTCCCTAAAATACACAAAAATAAAATAATAAAAACCTCCAGGGAGACTATTAGTAAGTGGGGTAGACTTCCTGTTTTCCAGAGTAGGGGAGTACATAGACTACTTCCTATGAGATATGGTAATAAAGAATGAAAATGCAGAAAGAGGGGGTTCCCCTAAGGTGGGACTTTTCAGGCACTCTAGTAAATATACAATAATTTAGTATAATTCAAAATTAATTTTATTGAAAAAAATAAATTCATACATTTAAAAGCATGGCAAGCAATTATGAAAATACAAAGGTTGCAGGCAACGTGAGTACTATAGAAGCAGGGATCCAACGCGTTTCGAAGTGTAATACTTCTTCCTCAGGGGTACTCTTTAGCTTACACTATCTCTCTATAATGATATATATAAATAATTAGTGAATCAAATCACACATATATGCATATAGCAAAAGAATATATATAAATGTCAAAAACAGAGAGACCATACTAATGTATTATAGCACTTACATTAACTGCGTTTGTATGACAAATATCTTCCTTGCACAATAATAAAAGCAACTGAACTGTCGAGGTCCATGTGATAGGTTCAAATGATGGTATAGATGATTGTAATAGCTCAATAATTCAGCCAAAGTGTGGAAAGACTCCCAAGCAAAGCCCATTTGGTAGCTGAAGTCCAAATAAGGGAGCACTGATATGTAAAAAAACCAAAAACAGGAACATATGTAAAACTAATGTGGAAAAAAAGGGGAGAGAAAAAAAAAGTAAGAAAAAGGAGGGAATAAAGAAAAAGAAAAAAAAAGGAAAAGGAATAGGGAAGGGGGAGGAGGGGAAAAGAAGGGGGAGAGGGGGAGTGGGAGGGAAAAGGGAAAGAGGAGGGGAAAAGGAAAGGAAAGGAAGGAAAAAAGGAGGAGGGAAAGAAAAAGATAGAAGGGGGAGGAAAAGGGGGAAGAGAGGGAAAGAAAAAATATGAGAGAAAAAAAATAATAAAAAAAAAAATAAAATATATAATAAATAATAATTAATAAAATATAAAAAAATATATAATGAAAAATTAAAGGGAGAAAAAAGAAAACAAGGAATAAAAAGAAATGAGAAGGGACAAATGCTTAGGAATAAATCTTGTGCAGTGATAAAACAAGGTGTAGAAATAAAAGAAATCTATGTAGAGTATATACCTTGGACTGAGATAAGCAGCTTCAAATTAATGACCACAGCTCACAAAGATCAGTGAGCTAATGGTCAGACAATCTGAGTATTTAAATGTTTATCTAAATGTGGCAAATTGAGAACAGCTGATCTCTAGTTTGTTAGCTGTCAAGATGTGTCAGCAGGGCTCCAACAGGGCATCCAGAAGCGCCGGAGCTTGGCGCCGCCCCGCCCGCTGCGCATGCGTAATGCGCTATGCGGGGTTGATGTAATGGGGCCAGCTTCCGCGCTCCACCGACACAAAGCTCTGACCACTGTGCGTGTCACAGTGGTGAGAGGGAATGGAGCATGCGCACAGTGTCGGAAACACCATGGCTGATGACAGATGCTCAACAAGGGCAATCGTTATGAGAACAATGCCCTTTCTGTGACGGGCTAATCAAATGCGGAAACGCTGGGAGACATAATACCACCTGGCTGTGAAAGGGGGCATAGGGCATAAAGATATATATATGTATATAGAGTACATGATATATAATGTTGGCACAAAGGCAGACTTGTAGGAAAAAAGAAGATAGATAACCATATAAATATATATTTAATTATATTTGAATACTGGTACTATATGAAAATGAAAAGGGAACCATCACGTAGAGAGACCACAGTCAGGCGATACAGCAATACAGAGTGGGCACTATAGAAATGGCAGAAACAAAAAATAGTATATGTCCATTTACACAGAACAATAATAGTAAATGGTTTACAAATGGGCATAACATGATTTTACATACAGGATCATGGATAATAGCGATGTCATGGATATCCAATAACAGACCTTTAATCTCTTACAGTAAGAAACCATGATAACAAATCGGAGCATGATAAATAGATAGCATTGGAGGGAAAGACCATTGATGGTTGGAGGTGGGGGTTAGGAGGACAGGGAGAAAAGATAATATGCGTTTAAATATTCATAAATATATCCACATATACAACGAGATATAAATAACTCAACAATTGAAAAAATAAATACATAAATAGAAAAATAAATACATGAAAAAATGAAAAAACATATAAAATGATTTCTCCATGCCTCCCGACACAAAGCCCTCAAGAAACGGTTGAAAATAAACCGTTTCATTGAGGCCAGGGGGTTGTGTGGCTTTGCAAAGATGAATCCATCTCAATTCCATCTGTAAGAGTTTCTTGTTCCAGTCTCCCCCCCTCTAGGATTGGGATGGATTCTATCTAGGATTAAGAATTACATTTTTGGAAATTTTCCCACATGAACGATAGTGGTGTGTCTACCTAGGGGGAGTTCTGGGTTGCATGTCTTCATTCTTCTAATGTGTTGATAGGCTCTCCTCCAGAACTCTAGTTTGGTTTTCCCTACGTAGAAACAACCACAATCACAGAGGAGGAGGTATACACTCTTTACCCAAAATCCACAAAAATCCCATAGATCCATCAGGGAGACCCATCATCTCCGGATGTGGATCCCTTACGGAAAACGCCAGCAAGTTAATTGTCAAATATCTTAGACCTCATGTTTTCACATTACCTTCTTATGTACGTGACACAATTCATTTCTTACAGATTATCGAGGATGTTGTTGTTAACCCTCAAACCTTTGTTACCATAGACGTTGAAGCCTTATACAGTTCCATTCCACAAGACAAGGGTGTTGCGGCGGTTAGCTATATCCTATTTCAACAAAGTGAGCATGACCAGGCCTACAGTGAGTTCATTCTTTCCTTGCTTGAATTTATTCTCTCCCACAACGTATTTACATTCAATAGTTCCCACTACCTCCAGGTACTGGGGGTAGCGATGGGGACATGTTGTGCCCCATCTTATGCCAACCTGTACCTGGGGGAGTGGGAACATTACTTCCTTTCCGAGGAATCTCTATCTATGTACACGGACCACATTACAATGTGGCACCACTACATTGATGATATATTAATTCTGTGGGAGGGCCCTTTTGACTTGCTCAATAAATGCTTGGAAAGAATGAACAAAAATGAATTTAACCTATCGTTCACTATGAACGCTCAGATAGACCGTATGTCATTCTTGGACATTGAGGTCTATAAAGACGTTAACGGAGCCCTCCGCAGCAGCCTGTTTAGGAAACCCACGGCAGGGAACACTATTTTACATGCCACTAGTTTTCACCCAAAATCACTAGTAAAATCTATTCCTTAAGGTCAATATTTACGCATCAAACGTAATTGTACTGATAACACCACTTTTGAAGTTGCTGCCGTGGGTTTGCGCGACAGGCTCCTGCGGAGGGGGTACTCTAAATCTACCCTTAAAAAAGCCTACAGAAAGGCCTGTGACAAAGATAGGAAGCAACTCCTACATTCCCCGCCTTGTAAGGAGAATAATGATATTTTAAGAATTATTACAAAATTCTCTGAACAACACATCTCAATCAAAAAAATCGTCAATCGCTATTGGCACTTGTTGGCTATGGATCCCGTTTTGGGATGTCATGTGCCGCCAACTCCTTAATTTACTTTTAGAAAAGTACCAGCATTACAAAATAGGCTAGTTCGAAGTGAATACCGAGATGTTAGTACCTCTGACCCTTGTAAATACAAGGGCACATTTATGTGCGGAAGCTGCAATTTTTGCAGATTCATGTACGTATAAAAACATCCTATACTCCCAAATGGGTTAAAATTCATGGCTAAACACTTTGCCAATTGCCGCACCTTTGGTGTTGTATACCTCCTCCTCTGTGATTGTGGTTGTTTCTACGTAGGGAAAACCAAACTAGAGTTCTGGAGGAGAGCCTATCAACACATTAGAAGCATGAAGACATGCAACCCAGAACTCCCCCTAGGTAGACACACCACTATCGTTCATGCGGGAAAATTTTCAAAAATTAAATTCTTAATCCTAGATAGAATCCATCCCAATCCTAGGGGGAGACTGGAACAAGAAACTCCTACAGATGGAATTGAGATGGATTGATCTTTGCAAAGCCACACAACCCCCTGGCCTCAATGAAACAGTTTCTTTTCAACCATTTCTTGAGGGCTTTGTGTCGGGAGGCATGGAGAAATAATTTTATATGTTTTTTCATTTATTTATTTTTCTATTTATGTATTTATTATTTCAATGGTTGATTTATTTATATCTTATTGTATATGTGGATATATTTATGAATATTTAAATGCATATTATCTTTTCTCCTGTCCTCCTACCCCCCACCTCCAACCATCAATGGTCTTTCCCTCCAATGCTATCTAGTTATCATGCTCCGATTTGTTATCATGGTTTCTTACTGTAAGAGATTAAAGGTCTGTTATTGGATATCCATGACATCGTTATTATCCATGATCATGTATGTAAAATCATGGTATACCCATTTGTAAACCATTTACTATTATTGTTCTGTGTAAATGGACATATACTATTTTTTGTTACTGCGATTTCTATATTGCCCACTCTGCATTGCTGTATCGCCTGACTATGGTCTCTCTATGATAGGCATGTCCAACATGCGGCCCGGAACCCCAGGCAATGCGCCCCACTGCCCCCTGACAATTTTTTTTTTTTGCTGGGGAGGAAGGAAGTCGGGTCGGGGGCGCGGCCACAGCGGCTTCCAACTAACGGTAGGCAGAGGCTGCCTCGGAGGGGAGGGGGGGGGGGCGAGGCGAGCATGTGCAGTGTTTCTGACTCCTACCACCATGACCACTTCAAATCACTAAAGTGGTGATGGTGATTAGAGCGTTCCTTTAATATCTCTCAGAAGAAGTAAACCTCTGTATACTGATTCCATTTCATTTGATCATCCTCTCTAGTTGTGTTAAATTAGTGCGGGAAGGGTGCAGCGGCATTTTATTACTTATATACCTTAACTATAGTATATATATTTTATATGCGGCCCAAGAATATTTTTCTACACTCAATGTGGCCCAGAAAAGCCAAAAGGTTGGACACCCATGTTCTATGTGATGGTTTCCTTTAATTTTCATATATTACCAGTATGCAAATATAATTAAATATATATATGGTTTTCGTTCTTCTTTTTTCCTACAAGTCTGCCTTTGTGCCAACATTATATATCATGTACTCTATATACATATATATATCTTTATGCCCCCTTTCACAGCCTGGTGGTATTATGTCTCCCAGCGTTTCCCCATTTGACTAGCCCGGCACGGAAAGGGCATTGTTCTCATAACGATTGCCCTTGTTGAGCATCTGTCATCTGCCACGGTTTTTCCGACAATGTGTGCATGCTCCATTCCCTCTCACCGCTGTGATACGCACAGCAGTGAGAGCTTCCGTGTCGGTGGATCGCGGAAGCTGGCGCTTCAGGAGGCCCTATTGGAGCCCTGCTGACACATCTTGTCAGCTAACAAACTAGGGATCAGCTGTTCTCAATTTGCCACATTTAGATAAACATTTAAATACTCAGATTGTCTGACCATTAGCTCACTGATCTTTGTGAGCTGTGATCATATCTCAGTCCAAGGTATATACTCTACAAAGATTTCTTTTATTTCTACACCTTGTTTTATCACTGCACAAGAAGATTTATTCCTAAGTATTTGTCCCTTCTCATTTCTTTTTATTCCTTGTTTTCTTTTTTTCTCCCTTTCATTTTTCATTATTTTTTTTATATTTAATTCATTATTATTTATTATATATTCTTTTTTTTATCTTTTATTTTATATTATTTACCTAATTATTTTTATTTTTATTAATATTTTTTATTTCTCTCATATTTTTTCTTTCCCTCTCTTCCCCCTTTCCCCCCCCCTCCTTTCTCTCTTTTTCTCCCCCCCCCCCCCTCTTTTTTTCCTTCCTTTCCTTTTCCCCTCCTCTTTCCCTTTTCCCTCCCAACCCCCCCCCCCTATCCCCCTTCCCTTTCTTTTCTGCTTTCTTTATTCCCTCCTTTTTCTTACTTTTTTTTTCCTCTCCCCCTTTTTTCCACATTAGTTTTACATATGTTCCTGTTGATTTTTTACATATCAGGGCTACCTTATTTTGACTTCAGCTACCCAATGAGCTTTGCTGGGAGTCTTTCCACACTTGGGCTGAATTATTGAGCTATTACAATCATCTATACCAGCAGGAAGGAGATTGCTGAAACCGGAAGCAGGAAGCAGGACTGTGTGTGTGCGAGCGTGTGTGCAGAGAGAGGAGGAGGTGAAGGTGCTGCGGGGGAGCCGGTGCGGGAGATCTCCGGGAACCGAGGGGTCTGGTAACTGAAGGGGAGGATCATCTGAGCTGCGGCAGATGAGGACTAAAGGACTGAGTACCCCCCCACCCCTCAGAAGAGCGGCGGCGGCGTCCGGGCTAGAACCCCCCTCCCCCCTGTAAGGAAGCGGGCGGAGAGCGGACCGATAACCCCCCCCCCCTCCCTTGTGCGGCGGCGGCGTCCGGTGCTAAGACCCCCCCCTTGTTGCGGGCGGCGTGCGGGAACCCCCCCCTCCCCACAGAGAGGAGCAGAGGAGACTAGCTGACAGGGATTGACCGAGGGAGGCGGGGTGCTGTGAGGAGACTGACTGACTCACCGTCAGGAACTGCTAGTGACAGGCTTAAAGGGCAACACACGGTGTAAGTAAGACTGGTGACTTAGATTGAACAGTGACTGAGGGGGTAGTGTAGTACCTGAGTATCTGTGAGTACCTAGTGCTACCTGAGTGTACTGTGAGTGGGTGCTTCTGACCGGGCTGCGACTGAGTGTTGTGCATCTGACCGGGCTGTGCGACTCAGTGTGTGCGTCTGACCGGGCTGTGCGACTCAGTGTTGTGCGTCTGACCGGGCTGTGCGACTCAGTGTTGTGCGTCTGACCGGGCTGTGCGACTGAGTGTTGTGCGTCTGACCGGGCTGTGCGACTCAGTGTTGTGCGTCTGACCGGGCTGTGCGACTCAGTGTTGTGCGTCTGACCGGGCTGTGCGACTCAGGGTGGTGCGTCTGACCGGGCTGTGCGACTCAGGGTTGTGCGTCTGACCGGGCTGTGCGACTTAGTGTTGTGCGTCTGACCAGGCTGTGCGACTGAGTGTGTGCGTCTGACCGGGCTGTGCGACTCAGTGTTGTGCGTCTGACCGGGCTGTGCGACTGAGTGGGTGCGTCTGACTGGGCTGTGCGACTCAGTGTTGTGCGTCTGACCAGGCTGTGCGACTCAGTGTTGTGCGTCTGACCGGGCTGTGCGACTTAGCGTTGTGCGTCTGACCGGGCTGTGCGACTAGTGTTGTGCGTCTGACCGGGATGTGCGACTGAGTGTTGTGCGTCTGACCGGGCTGTGTGACTTAGTGTTGTGCGTCTGACCGGGCTCTGCGACTGAGTGTTGTGCGTCTGACCGGGCTGTGCGACTTAGTGTTGTGCGTCTGACCGGGCTGTGCGACTCAGTGTTGTGCGTCTGACCGGGCTGTGCGACTCAGGGTGGTGCGTCTGACCGGGCTGTGCGACTCAGTCCCCATTAGATTAGATAAGTAGGTACAATGCCCGGCGGGTGTGGAGATGCGACTCGGTGTACATCTTGTGATATGTATGCGTTCCTCAGACATGTGATCGAGGGCGAATACAAATGCGCAAAATGTAAGCACGTTGCTTCCCTGGAAGCTCAGGTCCTGAATCTAGGGAAGCAGCTGGCAACACTGAGACGAATGTCCATACCGGAGGAGAGCCAGGATCGTACCAGTCAGGTGCAGACAGGGGCCTGCACAGAGGTGGGCGGAGTATTGGAGGTGCAGGCATCAGAGCAGAGTAGAGGGGTGACAGTAAGGAGGGGTAGAAGGGGACAAGGCAAGGAGGCTGATCCTGGGCTGGAGCACCCCAATAGATACGCCCCGTTGTGTGATGTTGGGGAAACCAGTCAGGGACCAGCATTGCTGGAGCAGAATGACGCCCCTAGCTGCCAGGGGAAGAACTCCTCCAGTGAGGCCGGGAGAAAGGGAAAGGAAAGACAGGTGCTGGTGGTAGGGGACTCAATTATTAGAAGGACAGATAGTGTAATCTGTGACAAAGACCGTGTGCGCCGAACAGTCTGTTGTTTGCCGGGCGATCGGGTTCGGCACATCGCGGATCGGGTGAACAGATTATTGGGTGGGGCTGGGGAAGACCCAGCTGTCATGGTACACGTGGGTACCAATGACATAGGCAGAGGAAGATGGAGAGTCCTAAACGATTTCAGGGACTTAGGCGCTAAGTTGAGGACTAGGACCTCCAAGGTAGAATTTTCTGAAATACTACCTGTACCTCGAGCCACACCAGAGAGGCAGCGGGAGATTAGGGAAGTTAACGAGTGGCTGAGGAGCTGGTGTAGTAAGGAGGGTTTCGGGTTCCTGGAGAACTGGGCCGACTTCTCAGTCGGTCACCGGCTCTTTGGTAGGGACGGATTGCACCTAAATGGGGTGGGTGCAGCCGTACTGGGTGAGAGGATGGCCAAAAAGTTAGAGGGGCTTTTAAACTAGGGAATGGGGGGGGGTACAGATGTAGAATTAGCCAGTGGAAAGCAAGTTTCAGAGGGCAGAAATGGGGGCATTAGCGGTAGGGTGTTCGGAGCTCCTAAACCCAGGGTGGGTACTGGGAAATATCAAGAGAGCAGGCTAAAAACATCAAATGAGGATAAATGTAACCGATCAAAATTACGAGGCTTGTATACCAATGCCAGAAGCCTGGCCAACAAGATGGGAGAGCTGGAGCTGCTGATGTTTGAGGAGGACTTAGATTTTGTGGGGATAACTGAGACTTGATTTGACAGCTCTCATGACTGGACGGCGACCATTCAGGGGTATTCCCTTTATCGCAGGGATAGAGAAGGTAAAAAAGGGGGAGGGGTATGTTTGTATATTAAGAACAGTATACAGGTAAATATGAGGGATGATATTAATAATGGAGCTATGGACGAGGCAGAATCCCTATGGGTAGAGCTTCAAAGGAAAGGCACGGTGGGGAAGGTAATATTGGGCGTATGCTATAGGCCCCCCAACCAGAGGGAGGAGGGTGAGGCGGACCTCATGTTACAGATAGGATTGGCAGCAAGGATGGGAAATGTCATTATAATGGGGGACTTTAATTATCCTGATATAGACTGGGCAGAAGGAACCGCGCATTCAGCCAAGGCTCGGCAGTTCCTAAATGTTTTGCAGGACAATTTCATGGGTCAGATGGTGAATGCACCGACAAGAAACAATGCGGTACTTGACCTACTGATTACCAACAATACAGACCTGCTCACGGATATAGAAATACGGGACAACTTAGGGAACAGTGACCATAGGTCAATTGGTTTCAGTATTAATTACAGTAATAGGAAACACAAGGGTAATATAAGGACACTGAATTTGAAAAGAGCCAATTTCCCTAAACTGCGCTTGCTGCTAGAAAATATCAAATGGGATAGAACCCTGGGAACAAAGAACACGGAGGAAAAATGGGAGTGCTTCAAGAGCATACTTAACAAGGGGGTGGGCCAGTGCATTCCACAGGGAAATAAATTTAAAAGAGCAAAACTAAACCCTGGGTGGCTAAACTCCAACATAAAAATGTATATTAGAGCTAAAGAAAAGGCCTTCAAAAAATACAAGACTGAGGAGTCATTGGCAGCATTTAAGCACTACAAAGAGTGTAATAAGAAATGTAAAGACGAAATCAGGGCGGCTAAAATAGAACACGAGAGACATATAGCGGAGGAGAGTAAAAAGAACCCCAAGAAGTTCTTTAAGTATATAAACAGTAGGAAAGCGAGGCCAGAGCACATTGGCCCCATAAAAGATGATAAAGGAAAAATGGCCACAGAGGACAAAGAAAAGGCGGAAGTGTTAAATAATTTATTTTCTTCAGTCTTCACAAAGGAATCAGAGGGCTACACGAACCTTGCTTGTAAGGCCGAACTAAATAATACACCTCAGGAAGTGCCGCCATGGCTAACAGAGGATAGACTTAGAGCTAAACTAGAGAAACTTAACATAAATAAATCCCCGGGACCGGATGGCTTGCACCCGAGGGTTCTTAATGAGCTCAGCCAGGTGATTGCCAGACCATTATTCTTGATCTTTAAGGATAGTTTACAGACGGGTATGGTGCCAGCTGATTGGAAAAAAGCCAACGTGGTGCCAATATTTAAAAAGGGGCCGACATATATCCCGGGTAACTATAGGCCGGTCAGCCTAACATCAGTAGTCTGCAAAATTTTGGAGGGGATGATAAGGGACCACATACAAGACTTTAGTATTGAAAACGGTATTATAAGTAGTAATCAGCATGGATTCATGAAAAATCGTTCGTGCCAAACCAATCTATTAACCTTCTACGATGAAGTGAGCTGCCACCTAGATAAAGGTAAGCCTGTAGATGTGGTGTATCTGGACTCTGCAAAGGCCTTTGACACCGTTCCCCACAAACGCTTACTGTACAAACTAAGGAAGGTAGGTATGGACCATAAGGTGAGTACCTGGATAGAGAACTGGCTCCAGGAGAGAGTACAGAGGATGGTGATTAATGGGGAGTAATCGGATTGGGCGGGTGTGGAAAGTGGGGTCCCCCAGGGTTCTGTCCTGGGACCAATCCTGTTTAATTTATTCATAAATGATCTAGAGGAGGGGATATCTAGTACAATCTCAGTATTTGCAGATGATACTAAATTAGGCTTGCCAATATCTTCTATGCAGGATGTGGAAACCTTGCAAGCGGACCTGAACAAAATAACGGGGTGGGCAACTACATGGCAGATGAGATTTAATGTTGAAAAATGTAAAGTAATGCACTTGGGGGCCAGAAACCAGAAAGCAAGCTACTCACTAGGGGGGGAACCTCTGGGTGAGTCTAGGATGGAAAGGGACCTGGGGGTACTGGTAGACAACAGGCTTGGCAGTGGCATGCAATGCCAAGCCGCCGCAAGCAAAGCCAACAGAATACTGGGTTGTATAAAAAAGGGGATTCACTCGAGAAATAAAGAGATTATTCTTCCACTCTACAAGACTCTGGTCCGGCCACATCTGGAGTATGCTGTCCAGTTCTGGGCACCGGTCCTCAGGAAGGATGTGCTGGAACTGGAGAAAGTCCAGAGAAGGGCAACAAAAATAATTAGGGGAATGGAGGACATCAGCTATGAGGAAAGACTACAAGCACTGAACCTATTCTCTCTGGAGAAGAGACGATTGAGGGGGGATATGATATCAATGTACAAATACTGTACTGGCGACCCTAGCATAAGGAACAAACTATTCAGAGAGAGGAGATACAATAAGACACGTGGCCACTCACTAAAACTTGAGGAAAGGTGGTTTAACCTTAAAGTGCGTAAGGGGTTCTTCACTGTAAGAGCGGTAAGGATGTGGAATTCTCTTCCACAAGCAGTCGTATCAGCAGGGAGCATTGATAGTTTCAAAAAACTATTAGATGGACACCTTAAAGACCACAACATACAAGGGGTATACAATGTACGGTTAAAAGCAAACACACACACACATCATAGGTTGAACTGGATGGACTGATGTCTTTTTTCAACCTCACTAACTATGTAACTATGTAATTTGAACCTCTCACATGGACCTCCACAGTTTGGTTGCTTTTATTATTGTGCAAGCAAGATATTTGTCATACAAACGCAGTTAATGTAAGTGCTATAATACATTAGTATGGTCTCTCTGTTTTAACATTTATATATATTTTTTTGCTATATGCATATATGTGTGATTTGATTAACTAATTATTTAAATATATTTAAATATATCATTATAGAGAGATACTGTAAGCTAAAGAGTACCCCTGAGGAAGAAGTATTACACTTCGAAACGCGTTGGGTCCCTGCTTCTACAGTACTCACGTTGTCTGCAACCTTTGTATTTTCATAATTGCTTGCCATGCTTTTAAATGTATGAATATATTTTTTCAATAAAATTAATTTTGTATTATACTACATTATTGTATATTTACTAGAGTGCCTGAAAAGTCCCACCATAGGGGAACCCCCCGCATTTGCATACTTTTGGGATGTGGCACCGCGATCAGGGTCGCTATTGAGAGCAATCTCTTGTAATAAAGAATGAAGTTTTTTAAAAGATGGTGGGAAATTGATAAAAGATTTTGGAGTCCAAATCTTGCTCTTAAAATAGTTTATTATGCACGAAAGATGTTAATGCTTTATATACAAGTAGTATTAATCAAAACGATGGAATAGATGCCATCAAATGGGCTTTGGAGAAGAAGTCTAATATAAAGAAAAAGCAGAGGGAATTTATTTTGCGCTTGCTAAAACTCGATTTCTGTCTTATTGTAAAATATGTTCTCTGATGTTCATTGACAGGACACAGCTCCATATTTTCTTTGAGTGATAATGTGAAGGTGCCTGGTTTTTGAGTAAGGCGTACACTAAAAATAGACCTGCTGCCACTTTAAATGTGTACAAACACTTTAACTAAATAAACAAAATGAAAGTAGGGGCTGGTACAAGTGTAACAATAATAAACAATTGGTGCTTTTAAATTGTGCTCATATAGTGCTTTGGATAAAATAATTCACGGTGGAGTGCACAAATATACAGTATGTGATATAAAGCTCACCACAATAAATTCAGTGCTCAGGTTTTCCTAATTAAGGAACCAATAATGTGACTGAAATATGTGACTAGATGATAAAATAATAATATAATATTGCAAATAATGGGTGCAATGCGGTGATTCCAAGTGTCCATAATCCACCTCGTGAGCAGTGATCTATATATGTGCTCGCCAGAAATGGGCAGGTCACACAGACCTATAAGGCTCAATCAACCTCCAAATCCATGGGAAGGACACTTCACTCCTCCTCTCTCCTCCTGAGATGGTCCCCTGGATCACTCATTCACATATGGGAAACACAAGGAGCCACAAATAGTGTAATCCTGCTTTATTTAAAATCGGGGAGCAAAAAATAAAATGGGTGCTTACATATAAAGTGCCCACCTGGCACAGGAAGAAATGCCAAAGTTGCCAAGTATGAACCTCCAGCAGTGCAGAGTATTGCTCCCTCTGATAACCTGGTAGCGTGGCAGCGTTCGGCATGCGTTCCACCGCTGATGAGGAAGTAAAGTCAGAGGATTCAGATTACCCGGGCGATGCTTAGACCACAATGCATTTCGCGGATTGCGTCATCAGGAAGAGACTTACAGTAGGGAGGGGACACTGAATTTGAAGTGAAAGCCATCATGGGTGGTTGAAGGAGAGGGAGACAATTGCAATACCTCATCAAATGGAAGGGGTTCCAACCTGAGGAAAACTTAGGGGAACCAGCGAGTAATGTGCATGCCCCTTAACTTCTTCAGGAGTTCTTCAGCAGATTTCCAGAGAAACAGGCACGCTTGGGTATGTGGAGGCTGCCCCTCGGGGGGGGGGGGGGTCACTGTCAGGGAAGAGGTTCGAGAAGAACTGGCAGATACGCCAATGCCAAAAATGGCCACGCTAACGTGTGCATGTGCATTACCGAAAGGTACGCGACGGCGAATTGGCGTACACCGTGGTACGTCCTAATTACCAGCATCCACTGGCCTATATAAAGTCAGCACTGGCTGTCACTCATTGCTGGATTATCTTTAGCTAGTATCCTGTGTTCCCTGTGCCTTGAACTTCAGCTTGATTACTTGTTACCGACCCGGCTATCCCTGACCTGCTCTGGCTTCTCTCCTGGCTCTGAACCCGGCTTGCTTTACGGACTTGCTCCTGCCTATTTCTGATTGCCTTCCCATGTTTGAACCTGGCTTGATCCCGACTACTCTACCTGCCTCTGCTCCTGGATGACCTCCAGTGTTTGACCCTCGGCCTGACTACTGACCTTGCTTTGGATTAACCTGCCTGCATTTCCAGTCATCCATTGGTTGTGATTACCTTCTCCACTGTGGATCTGATTCTTCAAGCAGCTTCACCTGCAGGCAACCCGTGCACCTTTGGGCATAGCACCCTCTTTCATCTCCAGGGGTACTCTGCACTCAAGGGGAGCCTTCAAGGGGAGCCTTCTCATCACCTCAGCCTCCAGCCTGATTCCTGACATTCCCCCTACAGTGCCGATACAAGAGCATGCGCAGAAGGGTGGTAAGACAGGGCAAATGCCTCAAGTAAAAATAGCAGATGTGACAGTCTTTCCTAGAGACCATCCAACCTAGCCTCGCCCCCAAAGTTCTGCTCATTAAGGCAAGGGTGTCAGCAAGATAGTCCTTAGTACAATCAGTAAATATCAGGAATTATGCCGCTATCCTCGATAACCTCCAGCAGATGGTGTTGTCACAGTGCAGGCCAATCTAGGTCAACATTTAGGCCGCAGCTTACTCTTTGATCTTTCAATGATAGCCAATTATTCAGGTATTCTCATTTTCACCTCAACAGGAGGTCTGAGGCGATGCTCTTCCACCCCCTAACCCATCCCGTTTCAGTTGGAACTTTCTCACAGGTAATGAATACAAATTTTCAACTTCCTGTTATAAACACCTTGCTGTGTAAGCCTGTTTCACTATTTTTTTAAGTTGCCCTTTAGCAATGACTAGATGCAGGCCTCGACAAAACCCGGGCGCCAGGTCGCATTTGCGACTAGAATTAGCGACCTGGCGCCTGGGGTGCCCTGCAGAAGGTGTCCTGTCATTTTTGCACGGACTTCCGTGCACGGAGTGCACGGACTTCCGGGCCGTCTGAAAATTGAGGCCCCGGCTTTTCGGCCTACTTGAGATAAGAGGCTTCCAATGGGGAACTGGCGCCCTCTTGTGGTGGCCGGGAGTAATGACTGTTGTAATTACTGTTTCTACTGCCTGTTTGTTCACAATGCATTACCATCTCCCTGTCCAGTTAGTTACCTTTGACAGGGAGTGTGGTTATTTATTATTAATTTAATTTATTTTTTAAATGTAAAAACTAAATAATATTTTTTTCTTTTTTTTTTAATTATTAAAAAAAATTAAAAAAAAAATTTTTTTTTCCAATTATTATTATTAAAAAAAAATATATATATATATAATCTTTTTTTTTTTTTTTTTTTTTTCCTCATCGCCATGCCACAGCCGAAGGCCCTTCATTCTCCTCTATGGAGCAGTAATCTGCCGCCATCTGATCCTGTCCGCCAAAAGCAGACGGATGGTGGTTCTATTTTCTATCCATCCCGTGGATCAGATCAGATGGCATCGGATGGAAAGAGACAGACAGTCTGTTTTCATCCAATTGCGCTAGAGGAGAGTGGGGTTCTAGTCGTATTTATGTGTAAATTTAGTATCCGTTTTATTAAATAAAGCTTGGTTTTTAGTTTAAAAAAAAAAAAAAACTGGCTCCTAACTTTTTTTAGCTGGCTCCTAGATTTCAGGAAAATTTGTCAAGCCCTGACTAGATGTATTATTGATAACTAGAATGTAGCAATCTGACATAAAGCATGTTGTACCATGCAACAGTGTGTAAAGCTACATCCTATATAATTCATCTTCTTTAGTCATTCATCCATTAGCAATGTAGTCCAACTACAGATGAATTACTGCAAAATATGAGCATGCACCAAATCCTATTTTGATGCAAACCTGCTGAGATTTTCCATGTTATGCACATATATGGGTGCCATCTCTTTCCGTTACTTCTGACATAGGTATTGTATGTATGTGGTCTCCAACTATGCAATCCCCCATCCAGTGTGTTTACAAACTACAAGATGGTGTTTTTAGACTAGTTACAAAAAAAATCTCAAAATTTTAATCAGTCAGTACTACAAGTTCTAATAATATCTAACATAAATGTCCTGCATTTTATATTGCACATACTGAATATAAGGCTACTTACACCATAATTTAACTTCTTTAGTCAGAGCCAGTGGTGTATTTAGGTTTTGTGCTGCCCTAGGCCTGACTAAACTTGGGCACTCCCTAGATTAAATATGACCCACCACTTCCTGTAAAGGCCACACCCCTTCCTGTCTATGACCCACCCTGTCATCTGTAAACCACAATCTGATGCAGCAAACACAAGTCCAAATATCTTATAAGATTGGAGTAATCTTACTAATCCCGTGACATATTGGGACATATTGACATATGAGGTGAGCAGCTCCAAAATAATATTGCAATCATATACAATTAAAAGTCCTAATTTTATATTATGAAATTCAGTACGCTCGCTCGAGGACAAGGATGTTTAAAGAAATGAAATTATATTATTGACATGGTGGATGCCATACCAGGGGGCGGGGGAGGGGAGGCGGAGCATTAGGCTGCAGTGCCACACTTATTAGCATTGGCAGCTGTCAGCCAGTTGTATTAAGTGTGGTCAGGGGCCTGCGGTCTGTTTGAATGTCCTCAACAGCCAGTATGCTAATACCAGGAGGTAGCAGTGTGACCGCTTTATGGGGCTGCCAGACTGATTTGCCTCCTGGACCATGCCCTCTGGCCCAATTTGCCCCATAAGACTGACACTATACTAAAAGAGTAGCGCAAGCCGGTGGGGACCCTTTTTGTGCAGAAGTTGGGAGAAGGCTGTTTTTTTTTTCCTTGCAGGGTGCAGCTTTTTTTGCTGCCCCCCTGCAAAGTGCCGCCCTAGGCCTGGGCCTTGTTGGCCTAGGCCAAGATACAGCACTGGTCAGAGCAATATAGTCCAAGCACAATTCTCATTCATGCACATGAACATGCAACTCTCACATCATGTCTTCATGTACTGTAAATTCACTGAGCTTTTCCACGCTACAGTCATAATTAACTTACACTTAATCACAAAACTAGCATCTGAGGACACAACACAGCAATTTTCTTTTTTTTTACAGTTAGTACAGTGTGCACAGACAACAAGGTCCTCACAGACTTGAGAAACAGGCACCTACTGATGGAACGCCCAGGAGGTACTAACCACCTTGATGGAGAGCTCAATAACAGTGAAGGGAGGCTCCTGACTCTTAATCGTATATGCCTGCACAATCTACTGCCAAATCAAACAGGAAATGCCAAGCCTCTCATTGAGCCATATCCATAAAAAAAAAGCGATAAAAGCTATATGGCCTCCGTCCATACTTCTGAAGAATGACTGGAGGCCTATAGCAGAGAGGGGGGTTTTATGCCCAGGGAGGACTTCCCATAAGAAGTGCTAAGTATTTGTTATGCCTAGTGTCCTACTCCTGTAGGTGGGGCTATAAAACCCTGTTTTGTCATGGATAAAGAAGAAGCAGCTGTGTCCGTCAATGAACATAAGAGGGAAAATTTTTTTTTTCCCCATAGCTTCAAAAACCTACAGCCTTTAGAACCACTTAAATCTAGTAAATTGATGTAAAGATGGGAAATGATCAGATTGGAACACATTATGTTTCAATTGTCTGTACATAATCACAAATCTCTTAGAAATTACCTGCATGTAAAATATCTTCTTCCCTCATGAGAGCCATCGTGTTTTCCTCTCAAAGGATTGTCCCACTCTATTCCTAGCCAAAGTCCTAAAAAAAAAAAAAAATAACTTTATCAAGCATAACAATAAGAATGTGCAATCAAATAAAGACGTAATTATAGTATTAAACCAAAGAAATATATGTATTCCTGCACTTATGGTGTGTAATATATGGGTAATATGTGCTGGTAATGGGCGCTCTAATAAAGTGCTGTGCCTTTAATATAAAATTAACTTGTGTGGAACGCTACCAAGAATTGGGGAAACCTACCCCTTATTAGACTTTGTGATTAATGTGTAAACCAAGTAACTCCTAATAATCAACAATATATAAATAATGCATAAAAATAATCTTCATAAAAAGTCTCAAATAATAAATCTTCATGAATGTGGAATAAAGTTATCCATCATGCAAAAGTGCTGTAGATTAAAAAAAAAAAAAAAGTATAATTTGTCCTCCCCTTCGGTATGCCCATTCACTCACCAGCTGCTATGGACCTCAGTGACAGGAGTCAAATGTGCTTTATAAGTATCCTGGGTAAGATGGTCCTTGTTGTCCTCCTCACTGGCTTGGCTCTTCAGTGTTTAGGAAGATAAAGTACTTCTGCATGTGTGTGAATTGCCTTTTGTTTCACTTGACCCTCCCTTCTAGATTGTAAACTCCAACGAGCAGGTCCCTCTAATTCCTCCTGTATTGAATTGTATTGTAACTGTATTGTCTTCCCTCACATTGTAAAGCACTGCGCAAACTGTTGGCGCTATATAAATCCTGTATAATAATAATAATAATAAAAAGGCAAAGGAGATCCACATAGCGTAATTCCATTTATTACCTAAAATCAACAGGTTAAAAACATATCCACTCACATTTGTTTGAAGGTATACAAGCATAGAAAACTATGCTTTGTGCGTCTCAAAGGCTGGATATAACGTCACTACCCAGGGTCAGCTGATGCGTTTTGCCCCTCCCACAGGGCAATATCAAAGGTTATCCTCGGGTAGTGTGGTATGCTCATTTATAGAGTGATACACCTCCTCTTTGAGCCAATATATCACTGTGGTTCCTGGTTCATATGGTGGCAGCGGGTGGTGGCATATCCGGCCAATGAGACGCATGCCGGTGTGAACTTCAGGTTTGGGTTTTCTATGCTTGTACACCTTCATACAAATGTGAGTGGATATATTTTTAACCTGTTGGTTTTAAGTAATAAATGGAATTAGGCTATCGTGGATCTCTTTTGCCATTTTATCCAAACATATGCACGAGTATTTTACCTCCCTAAACACTGAGGAGCCAAGCCAGTGAGGAGGACAACAAGGACCAGCATACCCAGGATATCTATAAAGCGAATTTGACTCCTGTCACTGGAGGTCCACAGCAGCTGGTGAGTGAGTGGGCACACTGAAGGGGAGTATGAACTGCAGTTTATTTGAATCTACAGCACTTTGGCACTTTGCATGATAGATAAATTTATAACCCAATTATGAAGTTTTAATATCACTGAGAGTTTTTCTGAAAGTTA
Source organism: Pelophylax lessonae (assembly GCF_965119305.1). Taxonomy (NCBI): domain Eukaryota; kingdom Metazoa; phylum Chordata; class Amphibia; order Anura; family Ranidae; genus Pelophylax; species Pelophylax lessonae. The sequence continues at coordinate 474,190,214 of NC_138770.1, read as the reverse complement.
TGTTGATGAATTTATGTATTATTTTTTTTATATATTGTTGATTATTAGGAGTTACTTGGTTTACACATTAATCACAAAGTCTAATAGGGGGTAGGTTCCCCAATTCTGGGTAGCGCTCAACACAAGTTAATTTATAATAATAATAATACAATACATCGAAACCACCCTTCTTTTATTAATGCATGTACCCCAACATTTATAGACACATCATGTGTAATAATTATAAAATATAGCCATTACAAAGCTCACTAAATATTTACATTTAGCATTCATGCAATCACATTACTCCCTTTTCTGAGAAATTTAGTACACAATATCTGAAAATATTACCATTACAAAATTTTTGCCTAAAAAATGACTCCCGCCTTAGAAAACCTCTGCCCTTTCCTGTTATCCATTAAGAAAAAAAACCTCTCTCTAGAGAAAGATATACAGTTCAATTTTAGGCAGGTGTGAAAAAATGCTGAAAATTAAGAATGCTTTCTAAAACAGAAGTGTTAATTGTTTATTTTTATCAATTAACAAAACAAGAAGTAAATTAACAGAAGAAAAATCCATATCAATTCAATATTTGGTGTGACCACCCTTCAAAACATCACAGATTCTTCAATCATCTAGGTTTACTTGCACACAGTTTTTTTTCTTCATGTATTCCTAGACAGAATCGATAATGATGAAATCAGGGCTCTGTGGGAGCCAGCCCACTAATTCCAGGACACAATATGTACAGTATATTTGCCTAATGAAGTTTATAGGGGGATTTGGGTGTTAAAATATACCCTTGCAAGTGTTTTAAAGCAAAGAGAAATTGTTCTTGTGTTTAGCTACTGTAACACCAAAGCCAGCAGATTATTAGCATGCATAAAGAAAGGGATGTATTCCAGAGATAAGACTATAATCCTTCCACTTTATAAAACTCTGGTCCGACCGCATCTGGAGTATTCTGTCCAGTTCTGGTCGCAAGTCCTCAGGAGGGATGTGCTGGAGCTGGAGAGAGTCCAGAGAAGGGCAACTAAACTGATTAAGGGGTTGGAGGACCTTAACTATGAAGAGCGGCTGCAATCGCTCGATTTATTCTCCCTGGAGAAGAGACGTCTGAGGGGGGACATGATAGCAATTTATAAATATCTTAATGGGGATCTCAGCTTAGAAAAAAAGCTGTTCATTCGAAGGAATTGCATGAGGACACAAGGACATAAAATGTGATTAGAGGAGAAGCGTTTTAACCTCAGGCAACTAGGAGGGTTCTTTACTGTTAGGGCTACAAGATTGTGGAATTGTCTACCACAAGAGGTGGTTTCTGAGGGTAGTATGGTGGCTTTCAAAAGACTCTTAGACTTACATCTCAAGGATCAGGACATTAAGGGCTATGTGAGATGATTACAGCCACACACACCTACACAGGTTGAACTGGATGGACTATTGTCTTTATTCAACCTCACCTACTATGTAACACGGGGGCTCTAGTGGTAGATGCGTTTTCAAGGCAATCGCGTCAGTCAGAACTTTGGTTTTTGGGCATGGCAGCCCATTTTTATTAAAAGGCATGAGGAAAGTCCATAACATATAGGGTTTCCCATGCAGGGGTTCTTCTCCAGTCAACATATGGCAAACAGAAAATACTAGCCTACCTGGCTCTTAGGCTTTCACTCAGATTTTCATTAGTAATACCTCTGCTCTTTATGCTGGTCCCCAGACCATGAATTCTCCGAAGCTGACCGCTTCACTCTGGCCTTAGTCCTCAGGCCGTCACCTGTCTCTTGCAGACACACACGTGCTCTGGCTGCCACCTGCAGCCTCTGACTCCTAGAGACCAACTGTCTCTCTTGGGCGGAGCCCTCTCCAACTGAGAGCTTAGAGGTCTTCCTAGACCTTCATTATAAGGGCTGTGTGCACTTGAGCACACACCCTGCTGGCCATCCACAAAACATGGACACAGTGTTGGGAGATTCCATCACACCCAAGACACTATGGAATCTCCAAACTACAGAGCCCTCATCCAGGTATACCAAAAACCTGGAGAAAGCTGCAAAAGCAGTTTTCTCCACTGCACATCTACGCCCTGCACGGGGCCAACGTGCACACTCTGTCTCCTTTAAATGACCATTTTCACCATGACAGAGTCTCGACCTGTCACACTATGCATAGAGTTAAGCCGTCTGTGACCTGTGTCAGACAGAAGCTGCAAAATCCTTTTTGATATAGAGGAGTTACATAGTTGGTCAGGTTGAAAAAAAAGTCCTTGCTTCATGCTACAACTGACATCCCACTCTGGGACCATTTGGAGATCCCCAACCGCGCACTGATTCCCATTTCTGCCAGCCCACTAATTCCAGGACACAATGTGTACAGTATATTTGCCTAATGAAGTCTATAGGGGAATTTGGGTGTTAAAATATACCCTTGCAAGTGTTTTAAAGCAAAGAGAAATGGTTCTTGTGTTTAGCTATTGTAACACGGGGGCGCTAGTGGTAGATGCGTTTTTCAAGGCATTTGTGTCAGTCAGAACTTTGGTTTTAGGGCATGGCAGCCTGTCAGGGACCCAGACACCGCTGTGCAGCCTACGATCCATCTAGCCGAGTGCGCATGCGCGTGCTTCATGACACACATTGTACCAACCCAGCCGCCTCTTAAGGATCGCTCACCCTCTCATCCGGCGTTGGATTATCGTCAGCTTCCTTGTACCTTTGACCTGTGTCCTGTTTCCTGTTGTGACCCCCGGCTTGCTCCACGGATCTGCTTCTGCCTGATAACTTGTGTACTGACTCTGGCTTGCTCCACGGATCTGCTTCTGCCTGATAACTTGTGTACTGACCCCGGCTTGCTGTTACTTGGACTGACCACACGTGTATGACCCCCGGCCTGGCATTTACCACTGCACTGCTTGCTTTCACTGGAGCTTCTCAGAAGGGACCCGGATATCCCTCTCAGCCATCCACCTGCACCACCACAAGCATCCAGTGCTACTTGGGTCGCGTCACCTCCTGTCTCACTTCCAGGGGTGATTCGCACCAAACTGCAAGGAAAGCCCTCTCAGCACTTCGGCCTCCACCCAGTGATCTGACAGTATAATCCAGCCACGTCAGAGGCCGACAGAGGCGCTTCCCAGCTCGAGGCACTGTGTCAGCAAGTTTCCAGTCTGACCCAAGCAGTTCAAAGACTGCAGGATGGCTACTTCCAGCTGGAGGGTCGAGTATTAAATCTCACAGGCTCACCACCTCCTGCTGACCCCAATCAACCTCCTGCCAGCTTGGTGCCTGTCTCCTCTCCGCAAGGACCAGTTATGGCTTCCGCACCTGAACCCAGGGTCCCCACTCCTCAACGCTTTTGTGGGGAGCGAAGAAAATTCAGGTCTTTTAAAAACGCCTGTCTTCTGTACTTGGCACTTCAACCTAGAACCTTCTCTTCCGAGACGGTCAAAGTGGGGTTTATAATCTCTCTGCTGGCTGAAGAGCCCCAGACCTGGGCTCATAACCTCCTGGAGAAAGAGTCCAGCCCTGAATTCCGTGACCTCTTTCTTTGAGGCCATGGCCCAACTATATGAGGATCCGCAACGTACAGTCACGACCGAATCCGCTCTGCACGCCTTACAGCAGAATAAACGTCCTGTGGAGGATTACACCCTTGACTTTCGCCAATGGGCCGCGGACACGAACTGGAATGAGGCAGCCCTTAAGTACCAGTACCAACACGGACTGTCTGAAGCCTTTAAGGACAAACTGGCTCGGGTAGAGGCCCCCGCATCTTTGGAAGACCTGATCTCACTAGCGATTCAGCTGGACAGGCGCTTGCGGGAGAGACGCTCGGCGCGTCTTCAAGGGGCTCGACCCACCTGGGTACTGCCCAAGGTTCCATTTGCTGCCTCACCACATCCTGGGCCTTCCGCCACCACGGGACCTGAGGGGGAGCCTATGCAAATAGGGCTGATCCATTCCTCTTTGACCCCTAAAGAGAGGCAACGTCGACGCCAGGCCAATCTCTGCCTTTACTGTGGGGAATCCGGCCACTTCTTGCGCAGCTGCCCAGTAAGGCCCAGTAAGTGCTACACCCGACCTCTGCTGAGTTGTCAAATTGCCAAACCATCTCCTGCTCATCTTGTTCTCCCTGTCTCCCTATAGGTAGCAGAAGAGAAGATTCCGCTCCTGGCAATCATTGACTCTGGGGCAAGCAGCTGCTTCTTGGACCACTCACTAGCCAAGAGATTGGGTGTCCCTCTGCAAGCCAAGAAGCAACAACTCCATATCCTGTTAGCGGATGGCACCTTGCCCAGTTCTGGACCAGTCAGTGAAGAGACACACCCCATCTTCACCAAAATGGACTCCCATCACCAAGAGTTCCTTTGCTTTGATGTCCTGTCCTCACCTATGTTTCCTATCATCTTAGGACTTCCTTGGCTTCAGGCCCATAATCCGCAAATTGATTGGGTTAATAAAAAGATCGCCTTTACCTCTAACTATTGTCTGAATCATTGCCTCCCTTCAGGATCCAATATCCCTGCTGCCTGCCTGCCTGTCGGTCCAGTATTGGATCTTCCTGAAAACGTCCCCACAGTCTATGGGGAATTCACAGACGTTTTCGACAAGAAAAAGGCCGAAGCTCTTCCTCCGCACCGACCCTACGACTGTCCTATCGAGCTTCTTCCAGGTGCAGAGATTCCTTTCGGGAGGATATTCCCTCTGTCAGAAAAAGAATTGGAGACCCTCCGAGTCTATGTTAATGAAAACCTGGAAAAAGGTTTTATTCGCCCCTCTGCTTCACCAGCAGGAGCCGGCATATTCTTTGTGGAAAAGAAGGACGGTACCCTAAGACCCTGTGTGGACTACCGGGAACATAATAAGGTGACTATTAAAAATCGGTACCCTCTACCCCTTATTACAGAACTGTTCCAACGCTTCCGCTCAGCCCGGATCTTCACAAAATTGGATCTTCGCGGAGCTTACAACCTAGTCCGCATCCGGAAGGGGGATGAATGGAAAACGGCCTTTAGAACTTGTTTTGGCCATTTCTAGTACTTGGTCATGCCCTTCGGGCTATGTAATGCTCCGGCCACCTTCCAACATCTGGTCAACGATATCTTCCGGGAATTCCTGGATAACTTCCTCATCGTCTACTTGGACGATATACTCCTCTTTTCTCCCAACCTTGAGCTCCACCGGGTCCATGTTAAGAGAGTAGTCTACCCTAAGGGAACATGGTCTTTATGTAAAGGCAGAATAGTGTGAGTTCAAAAAGAGCTCCATCCAATTCCTGGGGCTTATTATTTCCACCAACGGCATTTCCATGGACCCACAAAAGGTGAAGTCCATCCTGGAATGGCCAGCTCCCACCGATAAGAAGGGGGTCCAATGATTCGTGGGGTTTGCCAACTTCTATAGAAGATTTATAAAAGGATTCTCCACAATTATTTCACCTATTACCCAGCTGACTCGTCAACAGGTCAGTTTCCATTGGTCACAAGAGGCTCAAATGGCTTTCGAAAAGGTAAAAACCTTGTTTATCTCGGCACCTATTCTTCAGCATCCTGACCCAGCCATATCCTATGTGCTTGAAGTAGATGCATCAGAAATAGCCACTGGAGCAATTTTGTCTCAACGTCTAGGCCCAAAGGCCCTTCTTCACCCAGTTGCCTTTTTCTCCCGGAAAATGACTCCTCCTGAGAGGAACTATGATGTGGGGGACCGGGAACTTCTGGCCATAAAATTTGCTTTGGAGGAATGGCAATACCTACTGGAAGGGGCTGCTCATCCCATCATGATTTACACAGACCACAAAAACCTGGAATATCTCAGGACAGCTAAACGCCTGAGACACCGTCAGGCCCGATGGGCCTTGTTCTTTTCTCGATTTAACTTTCACCTAACCTACAGACCAGGATCGAAGAATGGGAAGGCAGACGCCCTTTCCGAGATGTTTCCAGACATTCCAAATATGACTGAGCCTAACACCATTCTTTTGGCTCAAAATTTTTTACTTAACCAGACCGATTTACGGTCAGCAATCCAGCAAGCTTCCGTTCAATGTATAGAGCCGGGTGTCTCTTCCTTGAGACGACAAGAAGGATTCTTATGGTACCGTGAAAAGATCTTTGTCCCAGAACAATCTAGACTACGGGTCTTGGAAACCTTACATGACCACAAGCTGGCCGGCCATTTCGGGATCCCTCCTTTTTACCCAACATCTAACCTGAGACATCAGTTCCTGCAGTACAGGACCGGATAACTGCCATTAAAACCAATTATCGACTGCTACAGGATAACATCGCAAAAGCTCAACAGGAGTACAAAAGATTCCACGATCTCGGGAAAGGGGAAAATCCTGCATTTTAAGATTGGGGATGAAGTCTGGCTCTCCTCAATCAACTTAAAGATCTCGTGCCCTTCTAAGAAATTAGGACCAAGGTTTATTGGACCCTTCAAGATCAGGAGGATCATCAACCCTGTGGCCTTTGAACTGGCCCTACCAGGCTCCTACAAGATTCATCCTGTGTTCCATGCTTCCCTGCTGAAGCCTGCAGTGCCTAGTCCCTTCCCAGGGAGGGAAGAGACGCCTCCACCCCCAATCACGGTGGAGGGGGGAAATCGGAATTCGAGGTCGAGTCCATCCTGGATTGTCGGAAGGAGGGTAATTCTACACAATACCTAATCAAATGGAAAGGTTACCCCCCTGAGGACAATACGTGGGAACCTGTAAGTAACATTCACGCCCCTAAACTCATAAAATAATTCCATGACAAATTCCCTGAAAAACAAGCCCAGTTGGGCATCCGGAGGCTGCCCTTTGGGGAGGGGACACTGTCAGGGACCCAGACGCCGCTGTGCGGCCTACGATCCATCTAGGCGAGTGCGCATGCGTCATGACGCACATTGTACCAACCCAGCCTCCTCTTAAGGATCGCCTGTTTGCTTGTGTACCAACCCCGGCTTGCGCCACGGACTTGTCTCTGCCTGATAACCTGTGTACCGACCCCGGCTTGCTCCACGGATCTGCTTCTGCCTGATAACTTGTGTACTGACCCCGGCTTGCTCCACGGATCTGCTTCTGCCTGATAACTTGTGTACTGACCCCGGCTTGCTGTTACTTGGACTGACCACACGTGTATGACCCCCAGCCTGGCATTTACCACTGCACTGCTTGCTTTCACTGAAGCTTCTCAGAAGGGACCCGGATATCCCTCTCAGCCATCCACCTGCACCACCACAAGCATCCAGTGCTACTTGGGTCACGTCACCTCCTGTCTCACTTCCAGGGGTGATTCGCACCGAGCTGCAAGGAAAGCCCTCTCAGCACTTCGGCCTCCACCCAGTGATCTGACAGACCATTTTTATTAATAGGGAAGGGGAAAGTCCATAACATATAGGGTTTCCCACGGAGGGGTTCTTCTCCAGTCAACATGTAGCAAACAGAAAATGCTAGCCTACCTGGCTCTTAGGCTTTCACTCAGATTTTCATTAGTAATACCTCTGCTCTTTATGCTGATACCCAGACCACAAATTCTCCGAAGCTGACAGCTTCACTCTGGCCTTAGTCCTCAGGCCGTCACCTGTCTCTTGCAGACACACACGTGCTCTGGCTGCCACCTGCAGCCTCTGACTCCTAGAGACCTCCTGTCTCTCTTGGGCAGACTCGGGTCCAACTGGGAGCTCTGAGGTCTTCCTAGACTTTCATTATAAGGGCTGTGTGCACACACCCTGCTGGCCATCCACAAAACATGGACACAGGGTTGGAGATTCCATCCCACCCAAGACACTATGCAATCTCCAAACTACAGAGCCCCATCCAGGTATACCAAAACCTGGAGAAAGCTGCAAAAGCAGTTTTCTCCACTGCACATCTACGCCCTGCAGTCCTGCACGGTGCCAACGTGCACACTCTGTGTCCTTTAAAAGACCATTTTCACCATGACAGAGTCTCGACCTGTCACACTATGCATAGAGTTAAGCCCTCTGTGACCTGTGTCAGACAGAAGCTGCAAAATCCTTTTTGATATAGAGGAGTTACATAGTTGGTCAGGTTGAAAAAAAAGTCCTTGCTGCATGCTACAACTGACATCCCACCATGGGCCTATTTGGAGATCCCCAACTGCGCACCGATTCCCATTTCTGCCTTACTCTGGCTCCCCCCCAAACTGCCCCCCCCCCCCCGAGCCCCCTAATGGCACATAGTTTGAAAATATGGTATTCCGACAAGCTTTTGTCCCCGTTTCCTCCTCTTCTTCCACTCCTGAATAATCCTGTTTCCGCCAGGGCTAAAGCGACCACACATTCTTGTGGTGGCCCACCCGCAGGTTTTCACAAGTGAGATGTTTTCCTGGGTCTTGCACCTTTCCATCTTGGTCTTCGATCCAAGAGATCTACGAGGCTCCTCCTGTTGAATTTTATTTCTACATCCAAATACGTCACTGAATAGCCCCTCTCAGATATCATAATACTTACCCATATCAGAAAACAGCCTTCGAGCACACCTGTCTGCACTCCTGGCACTATCTTCATGATATATTTTTCTCTCAACGCTAGCGGCGCTCTGGCTTCTCCACCCTATCTGTTCAAGTGGGAACATGACCTATCCCCCACTGATCCGGAAGATTGGAGCAAAGCCTTCTCCTTTAATACCATCACGATAGAGGCTGCCTACAAGGTCCTCCTCCGCTGGTACTGGGTCCCTGCCTACACTCCCAATTTAAACCCCTTATTTTGTGACAGATGTTTTCGAGATTGTGGTCTGCAGGGAGACAAAAATGGGATTTTTGACTTATTGCAAAATGCATTTCTCTGATGTTCATTGACACAGCTCCTGATATTCTTAACCATTGGGTTATACTGCACCCTACAGGAGTAGGATACTAGGCAGAAAAAAGTCTAGCTTAAACTATGGGAAGTCCCAGGGGGTATACTACCTCTCCCTGCTATAGGTACTCCGTTTTGTTACAAGAAGTGTAAGAAGAATTAAAACTCTACAGAGGGGTGGGTGCTGTGTCCGTCAATGAACATCAGAGAAATGGATTTTACGGTAAGTCAACAAACACATTTTCTCTATGGTTCATTGACAGACACAGCTCCTGATAGTCTTAACCATTGGGATGTCCCAAAGCAGTGTTAAACATGAGTGGTGGGAACAGCAAAAAATATTCCCAAGGCTAAACAGTAGCCAACCAGGCAACAGGAGCTCAACCACAACAACTGGAGCCCACCTGAAAAAACCAATACACACTCAAAGAGGATCAGGTTCTCTCAACAGCAGCCTGCAAAACCTTGCGGCAAAAAGAAGCATCCGCAAATGCCAACACATCCACTTTATAAAACTTTGTGAAAGTGTGCACCGATGACCAGGTCACTGGTCAAACCTGCGTCACTGATGCCTGATGACGGAAGGCACTAAGCACCCATGTATAGTGTGCCTTAACAGGGAAAGGAGGAACCTGACCTTGATGGAATAGGCCTAAATCACTGTCTGTCTGATCTATCTGGAAATGGTCGCAGAGAAAGCGGACAACCCTTTACGGGGGGCCAATCCGCGAGCACAAACAGTGAGTCTGACTTCCTGAAAGACTCCGCAGCTGTCAGGTACACCCTAATTGCCCAGACCACATCCAAGGCATGCAAGGCAATTTTCTTTTGGATGTTTAGGCCTGGGACACAGGGAAGACAACACAAGGTCTTCATTCAAATGAAAATCAAAGACAACCTTTGGAAGGAACGATGGACAGGGGCGAAGAACCACCTTATCTGTGTGAATCACCAGGTAAGGTAAACGACAGGATAGTGCGGCCAGTTCTGAAACCCTGCACGCGGAGGTGATAGCCACCAAAAAGGTCACCTTCTGCAGGGGAATCTCCCGAAGATTCTCAAAGAGAGGCTTCTGGAGGGCCAAAAGCACACAATTGAGGTCCAAAGGCAGCAATGGAAACCGCACTGGAGGAACTAAATGTCGGACACCCTTAAGAGAGGTACGCACCAGGGAGTGTGTGGCAAAAGGTCATTGGAAATAGACAACCAAAGCCGACACCTGGCCATTGATGCTACTCAAGGCCAATTTCTGTTCAAACCTCCTTTAAAATAAGGTCAAGATCCGAGCCACCGAAAAGGAGCAAAATTGAATCCCAAGAGACTCACACCACTCAATGTATGTCTTCCATGTACGATGGTAGATCTTCCTAGAAGTAGATTTCATAGCTTTTAACAGTGTAGGAGTCATCGAATCAGACAAAGCCTCTATCCTTTAGCACCTGGTGTTCAACAGCTAAGCCGTCAAAGCCAGGGACTGTAAAGCAGGATGGAAGATCGGTCCTTGCGACAGCAGATCCTCCCTGAAAGGAAGCTTCCAAGGAACGTCAGCAACCAGCCACACCAGATCGGCGTACAAAGCCCGGCAAGGCCAGTCCGGAGCCACTAAGTTGACCGAAATAATTTCTGCCTCGATCCTGCGTAGAAGTCTTGGCAAAAGCTTGAGAGGAGGGAAGGCATAAATCAGACGATACTGACCCCACAGGGCCACCAGCGCGTCTGTGGCGTCCGCCAGAGGATCCCGTGACCGAACCACAAACCTCTGCCCCTTAATGTTGAGCCGAGATGCCAACAAATCCACCTCAGGGATGTCCCACTGGAGACACAACTGATGAAACCCCTCCGAATGAAGGGACCACTCCCCTTGGTCCAAAGCCTGCTGACTGAGGTACGGCGTAGAGGGCTGGAACGACCCGTTCTACCCACCTTAGAATGCCAGCTACCTCAAGAGCCTCCAGGACACTTTTTGTGCCCCCTTGGTGAGGGACATAAGCCATGGCCGTGGCATTGTCCGATTGAATGCACACTGGATATCATTGAAGACAAATCTGTGCAATGGTAAAGGCACAGTCTGATCGCTCAGAGTTCCAAGACATTGATGGGTAGTTTGGACTCCAGTGTCCATATCCCCTGAGCAGAATGCTTGCTGAGGACGCCTCCCCCGTCGCAAAGGCTGACATCCATGGTGACCACTGTCCAATACAAGGGGAGGAAGGATTTGCCCAGCCGAAGCGTCAGAGAAGGAAGCCACAATATCAGGGACTCCTTTGCTCCCCGACTCACCCGGATATGATTGTCCAGAGACTGCAGAGTCTTGTCCCATTTGGCCAGAATCTCCCTTTGCAGGGACCTCATATGGGACTGTGCAAATGGAACCACCACAAAAAGGTAGACACCATCAGGCCCAGCACCCAAGTCCGGAGGGTTGACAATCTGCTGGACAGCAGGAGAAGAATTGCAAATTGCAATTTCTGCAGTTTGTTCAGAGGAAGGAGCATTCTGGCTAAGGACAGTTTCAGAGTCAGGCTCAGATAGTCCAGCTTTGTGGACGGAACAAGCGCAACATCTGAAAATGCAGAATCCAGCTTAACTCCTGCAGGAGTTTGTATTGTGATCTCCAGGTTTTCCACCTGAGCAGTAGGAGACTCCGCTCCCAGAAGGAGATTGTCCTAGTAGCCCAGCACCACGATCCCCCGTTGGCGTAACAAAGCTTGCACCGGGGCTAACACTTTTGTGAAGATCCAAGGAGCGGAGACAAGACCAAAGGGTAACGCCACAAACTGATAATGCTCCTCTCCCACGGCAAAGCGGAGAAAACGCTGGTGACTGTCACATGTTGGAATGTGAAGGTAGGCATCCTTGATGTTGATATAAGCAGGGAAATCCCCCTGATGCAGGGATGCCATGACCGTTCGAATGGACTCCAATCTGAACTTCTGCACCCGCACAAAGCAGTTCAGCGCCTTGAGGTCCAGGATTGGACGCATTTTGCCTGTCTTTCTGGGAACTGTGAACAGGTTTGAGTACACAAACGGACAATCACCCCTTGAAGCAACAGGTCTTGTACAGCCCCAAACAGACCCTGTAAGCGGTCCAGGGACAGGCGCAAGTTGGAAGAAAAGAACCTTGCCAGAGCACAAGAGCGAAACTCGATCTTGTAGCTGGACCGAATGACTTTGTGGACCAACTTGTCTTGTACCAGGAAATTCCACGGGTCCGGAAACCAACGAAAATGTCCCCCCACCCCTGATACGGGCGAGGGCGCATCTTCAAGCTGAAGGACCCTCGTCCATGGGTCTGGAGAAGACCGCTCTTGGCTTGCCAGACTGGGTTCGTTGGGATCATCCAGAGGAGGCCCTGAAAGGCTTAGAGCCCTTGTCTAAACCCTTAAGGACGAATAAACTTCTTATGAACCGAGAAGTAAAGCCCACGACTACGATGAGATTCCTTGCCCTTAGAAGCCTGCGGAAGAAAGGTACTCTTCCCCCCTGTGAGAACTTTTATGATGTCCTCCAGGGTAGCTCCAAAAAGGCGATCTCCTTGAAAGGGAAGATCAGTCAAGGCCTTTTTAGAAGTCTGGTCCGCAGATCAGCATTTGAGCCAAAAGAGACACGCCAAAGGACCACTGCCGAAAGCGAAAACCGCACCACTAGAGGAGTAGCATCTAAAGAGGCATTTACAGATAAACTGCAGCCCCTGGACCAGCTGGTCCGCCAGCTCAGCAAAGGCAGGGGGTAGCTGTTCTCCCTCCAGGTCACGGCGTAAACGTATAGCCTACTCGGTCAGTTTGCGACACCAGGGCAATGGTAAATACCGGCCTCAGTGCCGAACCAGCCAGAGTGTACATATTGTGGGCCACAGCCTCTGCCTTCTTGTCAGCCGGATCCTTAAAGGCCGGGGACTCTTCAACCGGAATTATGGTTGCCTTATCCAATCTGGAAACCAGAGGGTCCACCACCGGTGGAACAGTCCCCTTCTTAACCACTTAACCCCCGGAAGATTTTACCCCCTTCCTGACCAGGGGGTATTTTGCGATTCGGCACTGCGTGATTTTAACGGACAATTGTGCGGTCGTGCGATGCTTTACCTAAACGAATTTGACGTCCTTTTTTTCCCACAAACAGAGCTTTCTTTTGGTGGTATTTGATCACCTGTGCGATTTTTTGATCACGCGCTATAAACAAAAAAAGAGCGTCAATTTTGCAAAAATAACAATATTTTTCAAATTTTTTTATATGAAATTCCCCAAAAAAAAAAGTTAAAATCAAAATTTTTTAACATTTTCGGCCAATTTGTTTTATGCTACCTATGTTTTGTAAAAAAAAAAAGATCGCAAAAAACATATTTTGATTGGTTTGCGCAAAAGTTATTGCGTTTACTAACAAAGGGAAAGATTTTTGCCATTTTTGTTGGTTTTTTTTTTAACGCGTAATGGCGGCGATCTGCAGGGTTTTTTTTTTGCGGTACTGCGACATTGCGGCGGACAGATCGGACCCTTGACTGACATTTTTGGGGTTACCAGTGACATTTCTACAGTAATCAGTGCTATATATATGCACTGTTACTGTAAAAATACACTGGCAGTGAAGGGGTTAACTTTATTTGAGAGGGAGGGGCTGTGTGTGTCCCTAGGGGCGTGATTCTAACTGTGATTGGCTGACTGTTGAGCAGTAGTTACACTGATCAACGGTCCTACATAGTAGAACCGTATGATCGGTGTCTCTACACAGGGGAGAATGACAGGCAGCTTGTTTACACAAGCTGCCTGACTTTCTCCCTCTCCCCCGCCGATCGCAGAGTGAGCGGCGGACATCGGGTCCGCCGGTCACACGCGCGGGGGACTCCCCAGAGCCTCACAGGCTAGTGACGTATATTTACGTCACTTTGCCTGTGAGGGGCTGACCAAGTGGTTAATAAGGGACTCCTCATAGGGGTAACACCTAGTAAAGCTCGTAGGGACCCCAAAAGGACGCTTTGGTCATCCCCATTTTTTAGTGACAATTCTGTCAAAATAGGCAGGGAAAGGAAACACCTTTGCTGCTCTGGATGGCTTGTGAGTGCCAAAGGGTACATGCACCTCTGTCGCAGCTGCAGCTGCATGCCCCATCTTCAAGGTCTCACACACAGATACAATCAGTGCTTCCACCAGGGGATTTTCGTGTGCGGTTGCAGACATGGAGGAATCATCCTCACTATCAGAGGTTTCTGGACGTATGGTTGCAGACACAGCAGGGTGACCCACGTCTGCGTCAGCCAAATCAGATTCAGGATCTGATGAGCCAGATGAGGCAGGGGGTGCTTTTTTCTAGCCCGTCATCTGAAAACAACCTCCACCAGGGACACAAGGGACTCCAGGACTGCTGTCAGTACATGGATGGATGATTGGGACCCGGAGGGCCCCGCAGCCACAGACGGGGGATCAGGTTGGGAGATGTGCTCCAAAGACTCCATGGATCACCAGAGGAACCCCACAAAACAGGTGTAAAACACTGCAAGGGACACCCTCACCGCGCTTGCAGCACCACCCAGTCGGCAGGCATAGAGCACCAAGTGATCCTCAGCAGAGACAGAAAGAACCCCACCAGACTCACCACCCCGCAGAAACAGGCACCTGCTGCCACCAAGATAAACTGCACTGCATGCGTGGCGATCAGGAAGTGAAAGGATCCAGGAGTAAGCACCAGGGGATGAGGAGGGACTCCCATTGCCGAAAACACCGCCAACAGGGCTCCACTGTCATGGCCGCCGCTATTTTCAAACCATTTCAAAATGTCCGCCGAACTACACAAACATGGCCGCCGTGCATAGAAACGCACAGGCTACAACAAAATGACAGCCCCACGCAGTACAACGAGGCTTCCAGGGACCCAGGAGGGATCCCTAGGCCTCAGGGACAGACCCAGGAAGGACTAGTAGGCCCTGGCCCGGAGCACCCACCAGGTACACCACCGCACAGTCAATCATCAGGGTGCCGGCAGCTCACCCCCCCCCCAGCCCCCATCACTAGTATAGTGCCCTGCCCCCCCCCCAGGAGGTCAACCAGACCCCCCAAAACAGCCCCAGCATAAGTGGAGGGGGGGTAGGTTGGGGGATGAAAGGGGGGTGCCTGACGGGGAGGAGGGGAACCGGGAGTCCGACCATCCCGAGGAGGGGCCCACATCCACCCCAAAACCCTCCAGGGGGAGAGGGGGCAGCTACTCACTGTACCAGGAACTTGGTGGGCACCACTCCATACAGAACCCCCCTCCATCGAAATGGGGGGCTGTTGGCCAGTGGGAGTGATGCGACTCGGGCCAAGGCCGGTCGTATGTGACCTTAACAAGGCATTTAACTCGCAGGCCAGCCCCCGTCCAGTGTGGCTATGTCCCGGCCGACCTAGTGCGGAACTGAGGTCTGCGCATGTATGCTCGCTGGCCAGACTGGGGTGACCACTGGATCTTTTATTATCCAGCCCATCGCCCAGTCCGGCAGTTGATTGTAGATCTCACAGGAAAAATCCAGGAGAATAAAATTTCGATCTAAAAATAAAAGATTTGCCAGGACCAGAAATTCCGGCAAAGAACTAGGTCCTTACTCCTAACTAGGTAGAAAAAAAGCTGAGTACCTATAGCAGGGAGAGGGAGTATATGCCCTGGAACTGCCCATAGTCGTAGCCAGACTTTTTTTCTGCCTAGTGTCCTACTCCTGTAGGAGGCAGTATAACCCAATGGTTAAGAAGATCAGGAGCTGTGTCCGTCAATGAACGAAAAAGAAAATCATATTTGGTGGTCCTGCCCCCCTTTTGCTGGATTTTGGTCAAGGGAATTTGGACTCATGCTCACTCTCTTCCATGTACCCATTCGCAAGGATGCTATACTAGCACTTCTTTACTGTCTAATACTGGGCCTCTTCTCCTACCAGCAGAAACTAGCTACTTACCTATTTTTTGCCACCAAATATGCCATTTTGTTTGCAGAAGTGAAGAGCATCCTGACAACTGTAATAAACAATGAAAAGACCAATATCCTCCATGTCTCCCACCCCGAGTTCTTCAAGGTGTGGGACCAATGGTGGTCTTATGCTCCCAACCGCATGCTCCCAACCAATCTTGGCATTCCTGGTTGATCTCTCCCACCCCTAGCCTGGGGAAACTTTTTCTCTTCTTCTGTCTGCTCTCTCTCCTTCTCTATTTTCTGCCGCATTCTTCTCACTTCTTCCCCTCTTGTTTTCCTTCCCCTCTGCCTCCCCCTCCCCCATTTTTTTGTTGTTGTTGTTCAGTTTGTGTTTTGTTCACCCCATTCTTAAAGTGGCCCGGTGAGTCCACACCCCAAAACCCTGGGTCTTAGGACTCAGGCAACCTTTGTTGACCTACGTCAGAGGGTCATTGTTTGACAGCTCATTTTCGTTAGAACATCTTATGTTATTCATATTCTTCTATACAATCTATTGCATATATCTCCTGTGATGGAATACTGTGGTTGTATTTTCTCCTTTGTATCACAATAAAATCATTGTACCAGAAAAAAGACAAGTCAATCTGATTTAAAATAAAAATACAAAAACCTCCAAATACCCACAAATGATCCAGAGGAAGGCAAAAAAAAATCCATAAACCCTTTCACTGCAGGAGCAGTTAGTGAATTTTTGCACACATGCTTAACCGCTTCAATACAGTGCACTTTCACCCCCTTCCTGCCTAGGCCATATTTCAGCTTTCAGCACGCTCACATTTTGAATGACAATTGCGCGATCATGCTACACTGTACCCATATGAAATTTGTATAATTTTTTCACACAAATAGAGCTTTCTTTTGGAGGTATTTAATCACCACTGGGTTTTTTTATTTCTTACCAAAAAAAATTAAAAAAGACAGAAAATTTTGAAAAAAAAAAAGTTTTTCTTATTTTCTGTGAGTAAATTTTGAAAATAAATAATTTTTCTCCTTCACTGATGTGCGCTGATGAGGCGGCACTGATGGGCACTGATAGGCTGCACTGATGGACACTAATGAGGTGGCACTTATGGGCACTGATGAGGTGGCACTAATGAGGAGGTACTAATATGCCACACTGATGAGCACTGATAGGTGGCACTGATGGGCACTGAGAGGTGGCACTGAGAGGCAGCACTGATGGTGGCACTGATAGGCACTGGCGGTGGCACTGATGGACACTGATGGGCAGCACTGATGGACACTGATGGGCAGTACCATCAGTGCCCACAATCAGTGCCCATAGTGCTGCCAGTCAGTGCCCATCAGTGCCTAGATAAGCAGGCACTGATGGGCACTCACTGGCAGCACTATGGGCACTGATTATGGGCACTGAGGGCATTGATGGTGGACTCTGATTGGCACTCTATTTCAATTTTCTGTTATCAGGGCACTGATGATCAGTGCCCTGATTATATGTCCTTGTCTCCACTGTGAGGAGGAGCCGCTGATCGGCTCTTCTCGCCTCACACTCTGACAGGCACTTCCTCATTTACATGTGACCGGCTGTGATTGGACACAGCCGATCACATGGGCAAAGAGTCATGTCATTGACTCTTTACCAAGATCGGGCACACGAGAGAGGCCGTTCTGGTGAGCCGTCATATGACGGCATCCCAGAATAATAGATGCACCGCTCCGCCATCATTTGACGGCGGGCGAGTAGGAAGTTGTTAAAAAATAATTTTAGCCCTGAACATTACATAAAACCTCCAAAACATTATATCTTTTCTAAATGTAGACACCCTAGAGCAGTGATGGCTAACCTTGGCACCCCAGATGTTTTGGAACTATATTTCCCATGATGCTCAACTACACTGCAGAGTGCATGAGCATCATGGGAAATGTAGTTTCAAAATATTTGGGGTGCCAAAGTGCGCCATCACTGCCCTAGAGAATAAAAAATAGTGGTAGTTCCAATTTTTTTGTGTCACACGAAATTAGTGCCAAGATCTAGGAAATGCAAAATTTCAGTAAAAAATACACTAATGTTAATTTTAGGGCATAAAAACAAAATTACCAATTTTTTGGGTAAAATATACGGTGCTTTGAAAAAGTATTCATACCCCTTAACATTTTCCACATTTTGTCATGTTACAACCAAAAACTTAAATGTATTTTATGTGACCAACACAAAGTTGCACATAATTGAGAAGTGAAAAGAATATGATAAATGCTTTTCAGCTTTTTTTACAAATAAATATGTGAAAATTGTGGCATGCATTTGTATTCAGCCCCCTTTTATCTGATACCCCTAACTAAAATCTAGTGGAACCAACTGCTTTCAGAAGTCACCTTATTAGTAAATAAGAGTCCACCTGTGTGTAATTTAATAACTGTATAAATACAGCTGTTCTGCGAAGCCCTCAGTGGTTTGTTAGAGAACCTTAGTGAACAAACAGCATCATGAAGACCAAGGAACACACCAGACAGGTGAGAGATAAAGTTGTTTAGAAGTTTAAAGCGGGGTTAGGTTATGAAAAAAATATCCCAAGCTTTGAAAATCTCACGGGGCACTCTTCAATCAATCATCGGAAAATGGAAAGAATATGGAACAACTGCAAACCTACCGAGACATGGCCGTCCACCTAAACTGAAAGGCCAGGCAAGGAGAGCATTCATCAGAGAAGCAGCCAAGAGGCCCATGGTAACTCTGGAGGAGCTGAAGAGATCCACAGCTCAGGTGGGAGAAACTGTCCACATGATAACTATTAGTCGTGCACTCCACAAATCTGGGCTTTATGGATGAGGGGCAAGAAGAAAGTCATTGTTGAAAGAAAGCCATAAGAAGTCCTGTTTGCAGTTTGCGAGAAGCCATGTGGGGGGCACAGCAAACATGTGGAAGAAGGTGCTCTGGTCAGATGAGATGAAAATTTAACTTTTTGGAATAAAAGCAAAACGCTGTGTGGTAGAAAACTAACAATGCACATCACCCTGAACACACAATCCTCACCGTGAAACATGGTGGTGGCAGCATGATCTTGTGGAGAAGCTTTTCTTCAGCAGGGACAGGGAAGCTGGTCAGAGTTGATGGGAAAATGGATGGAGACAAATACAGGGCAATCTTAGAAGAAAACCTGTTTGAGTCAGCTAAAGTCTTGAGACTGGGGTGGAGGTTCACCTTCCAGCAGGACAACGACCCTAAACATACAGCCAGAGCTACAATGGAATGGTTTAAGTCAAAGCATACTCATGTGTTAGAATGGCCCAGTCAAAGCCCAGACCTAAATCCACTTGAGAATCTGTGGCAAGACATGAAAATTGCTGTTCACAGACGCTCTCCCTTCCAATCTGAAAGAGCTTGAGCTATTTTGCAAAAAAGAATGGGCAAAAATGTCACTCTAGAGGTGCAAAGCTGGTAAAAGACATACCCAAAAAGACTTGCAGCTGTTATTGCAGCGAAAGGTGGTTCTACAAAGTATTAACATTTTCCTTCCACTTCACAATTATGTGCCAATTTATGTTGGTCTATCACATAAATTCCAATAAAATACATTTAAGTTTTTGGTTGTAACATGACAAAATGTGGAAAATTTCAAGGGGAATGAATACTTTTTCAAGGCACATGCATAGTTAGTGAGATTGAAAAAAGACATCAGTCCATCCAGTTCAACCTATGATGTGTGTGTGTGTTTGCTGTTAACCATACATTGTATACCCCTGTACGTTGTGGTCTTTAAGGTGCCCATCTAATAGTTTTTTGAAACTATCGATGCTCCCTGCTGATACGACTGCTTGTGGAAGAGAATTCCACATCCTTACTTCTCTGACAGTGAAGAACCCCCTACGTACTTTAAGGTTAAACCGCCTTTCCTCTAGTTTTAGTGAGTGGCCACGTGTCTTATTGTATTCCCTTTCTCCGAATAGTTTGTTCCTTATGCTAGGGTCGCCAGTACAGTATTTGTACATTGATATCATATCCCCCCTTAATCGTCTCTTCTCCAGAGAGAATAAGTTCAGTGCTTGTAGCCTTTCCTCATAGCTGATGTCCTCCATTCCCCGAATTATTTTTGTTGCCCTTCTCTGGACTCTTTCCAGTTCCAGCACATCCTTCCTGAGGACCGGTGCCCAGAACTGGGCAGCATACTCCAGATGTGGCCGGACCAGAATCTTGTAGAGTGGGAGAATAATCTCTTTATTTCTGGAGTGAATCCCCTTTTTTATGCATCCCAGTATTCTGTTGGCTTTGCTTGCAGCGGCTTGGCATTGCATGCCACTGCCAAGCCTGTTGTCTACCAGTACCCCCAGGTCCTTTTCCATCCTAGACTCACCCAGAGGTTCCCCCCCTAGTGAGTAGCTTGCTTTCTGGTTTCTGGCACCCAAGTGCATTACTTTACATTTTTCAACATTAAACCTCATCTGCCATGTAGTTGCCCACCCCATTATTTTGTTCAGGTCCGCTTGTAAGGTTTCCACATCCTGCATAGAAGATATTGGCATGCTCAGTTTAGTATCATCCGCAAATACTGAGATTGTACTAGATATCCCCTCCTCTAGATCATTTATGAATAAATTAAACAGGATTGGCCCCAGGACAGAACCCTGGGGAACCCCAATTTCCACACCCGCCCAATCCGAGTACTTCACATTAATCACCACCCTTTGCACTCTCCCCTGGAGCCAGTTCTCTATCAAGGTACTCACCTTATGGTCCATACCAATCTTCCTTAGTTTGAACAGTAAGCGTTTGTGGGGAACTGTGTCGAAGGCTTTTGCAAAGTCCAGATACATCACATCCACAGGCTTACCTTTATCTAGGTGGCAGCTCACTTCATCATAGAAGGTTAATAGATTGGTTTGACAAGAATGATTTTTCATGAATCCATGCTGATTACTACTAATAATACCATTTTCATTACTAAAGTCTTGTATGTGGTCCCTTAACATACCCTCCAAAATCTTGCAGACTACTGATGTTAGGCTGACCGGCCTATAGTTACCCGGGATATATCTCGGCCCTTTTTTAAATATTGGTACCACCGTCTTTTTTCCAATCAGCTGGCACTATAAAAGATGAGGTTGCACCAAGTAAATGAATACCTAACATGTCAAATCATCATTATACATATTATGTTAGTTATCTACTGGTTTATATGTTTCTGTCTATTTTGTTGGGCAGTATTGTCCTTTGCCTCCAACAGCAGTTCTAGATGCTAAATTTTACCCACCCCCTATAATAACTACTATTTCTTTTACCTCACAGTACACAGCACCCAATGGGTATCCCTCATGCTCTTTCTGTGCAGCAGTATGCACTGTATGTATCACGCAGTGACCCACCACAGTATCTAGAACCACTGTCATTTACTCAATGTTGAGATTTGCTTGTATATACAGCTGCAAGAAAAAGTATGTGAACCCTTTGGAATTATATCGATTTCTGCACAAATTGGTCATAAAATGTGATCTGATCATCATCTAAGTCACAACAATAGACAATCACAGTCTGCCTAAACTAATAACACACAAAGAATGAAATGTTGCTATGTTTCTATTGAACACACCATGTAAACATTCACAGTGCAGGTGGAAAAAGTATGTGAACCCCTAGACAAATTACATCTCCAAGAGCTAATTGGAGTGAGATGTCAGACAACTGGAGTCCAATCAAGGAGATGAAATTGGAGGTGTTGGTTACAGCTGTCCTGCCCTAAAAACACACACACCAGTTCTGGGTTTGCTTTTCACAAGAAGCATTGCATGATTTGAAAGATGCCTCACACAAAAGAACTCTCAGAAGACCTACGATTAAGAATTGTTGACTTGCATAAAGCTGGAAAGGGTTATAAAAGTATCTCCAAAAGCCTTGCTGTTCATCAATCCACGGTAAGACAAATTGTCTATAACTGGAGAAAGTTCAGCACTGCTGCTACTCTCCCTAGGAGTGGCCGTCCTGTAAAGATGACTGCAAGAGCACAGCGCATACTGCTCAATTGTTACGCTCAGCGCTCCGGGCCCCCTGCTGGCCTCGAAGCGCTCACAGCGCACCGGGACTCTTAGATCTAAAGGACCAGTGCACAGGTGATTGGTACCTGGCCCAGACTGGTTATTAAGGGTTAAGGTTTGTGAAAGGCAGTGCTGACTTAATTAGGCTTCACCTGTGCACTGCTCATTAATACCTTCTCCTCACACAGCTTCCTGCCGGATCTTTGTGCCTTGTGCCTCTGTGAAAGCGTTCCCTTCTGTGTTTGTTTGCTTTGCCTGTTGCCGAATCCTTGCTACCGACATCTCGCCTTTGAACCTCTGCCGCCTGCCCTGACCTCTGCTACGTCCGACTACGCTCTTGCCTACTCCCTGTGTACCACGCCATATCAGCTGCCAGAGAGATCGAGTTGTTACTAGGGGACACGACCTGGTAGTTACCGCCGCAGCAAATCCATCCCGCCTTGCGGCGGGCTCTGGTGAAGACCAGTAACTGCTTAGAACCGGTCCTCTAGTACAACCCGCGCCATCGTCTCTCTGGTCCAGAGGATCCACTACCAGTCCTGCCGGTTCATGACATCAATGAGGTGAAGAAGAATACTAAAGTGTCAGCTAAAGACTTACAAAAGTCACTGGCAAATGCTAACATCCCTGTTAGCGAATCTATAATACGTAAAACACTAAACAAGAATGGATTTCATGGGAGGATACCACAGAGGAAGCCAATGCTGTCCAAACAAAACATTGCTGCACGTTTACACTTTGCACAAGAGCACCTGGATGTTCCACAGCAGTACTGGCAAAATATTCTGTGGACAGATGAAACCAAAGTTGAGTTGTTTGGAAGAAACAGACAACACTGTGTGGCGAAAAAGAGGCACAGCACACCAACATCAAAACCTCATCCCAACTGTGAAGTATGGTGGTTGGGTTGCGTCAGGGCCTGGACGGATTGCTATCATTGCTAGACATTTTGCAGAAGAACTTGAGGCCATCTGTCTACCAGCTGAAGCTCAACAGAAGATGGGTGTTGCAACAGGACAATGACCCAAAGCATAGAAGTAAATCAACAACAGAATGGCTTAAACAGAAGAAAATACGCTTTCTGAAGTGGCCCAGTCAGAGTCCTGACCTCAACCCGATTGAGATGCTGTGGCATGACCTCAAGGAAGCGATTCACACCAGACATCCCAAGAATATTGCTGAACTGAAACAGTTCTGTAAAAAAGGAATGGTCAAGAATTTTTATTTCTCACCGTTGTGCACGTCTGATCTGCAACTACAGGAAACGTTTGGTTGAAGTTATTGCTGCCAAAAGGAGGTTCAACCAGTTATTAAATCCATGGGTTCACATACTTTTTCCACCTGCACTGTGAATGTTTACATGGTGTGTTCAATAAAAACATGTCAACATTTCATTCTTTGTGTGTTATTAGTTTAAAGAGGTTGTAAACTCCCCATTTCAACTTTAGCTCAATCCAATCTACATTACTGTAGCTATAGATCGCTGCCTGTGAAACTTTACTTACTTGTATCATCTTCCTACAATCTGTACAGAAAAGTTTTATTACGTCACTGGCACATGCGCAGTTGGTCCTTCAATTCATGGCATGCTATGTGTGCCGTTTCCTTAACAACAGCATACCGGGTCTTACAGTTCCTCTGCAAAACGGCATGGCTATGAAGGCTCACGATACTGTGCTGTACTTCCTCCTCCTTCCTGGTTCTCCCCTTGTGACTGTGAGACGTCACAGAGGGGGAGTGAACCAGGGGATCACACACATAATGTAGTCATATGAGCTAAGAACGCTGGAGCTTGGTTGCCGTAGTAGCGGCTATCGAGAAAGAGGCTTGAATGGCACGCGATCGCGCATGCATGAGTTTTAGACAGAGAAAACAAGTAAAGGCAGAAATTACCATATTTATCGGTGTATAACACGCACTTTTTCCTCCTAAAAATGAAGGAAAAAGCAGCAGTGCGTGTTATACGCCGATATTAAAAAAAAATGGCCAGGAAGCATTGCCGAGAGCAGAAGGGGCGGGCCGGGCCGAGGAGAAGGAAGGACTACCTGTTTGTCATAAGAGCAGAAGGGGCGGGCCGGGCCGAGGAGAAGGAAGGACTAGCTGTCTGTCATAAGAGCATAAGGGGGCGGGCCAGGCCGAGGAGAAGGGAGAACGAGCGAGCGCAGTCATCGGAAGCCCCGCCTATGACAGACGTCACACGTCTCGGCAGAGGAGGCGGGACTTACGATGACTGCGCTCGCTCGTTCTCCCTTCTCCTCGGCCCGGCCTGCCCCCTTCTGCTCTTATGACAGACAGCTAGTCCTTCCTTCTCCTCGGCCCGACCCGCCCCTTCTGCTCTCGGTGCTCCTTCCCGGCCTTTTTTAAAACAAATTTGGTCATTGCGCTTGCGAGGCTGCATGGACACTGCTGGTGGGCTGCATTATGGACAATGCTGGTGGGCTGCATTATGGACACTGCTGGTGGGCTGCATTATGGACACTGCTGGTGGGCTGCATACATGGACACTGCTGGTGGGCTGCATACATGGACACTGCTGGTGGGCTGCATTATGGACACTGCTGGTGGGCTGCATTATGGACACTGCTGGTGGGCTGCATTATGGACACTGCTGGTGGGCTGCATATATGGACACTGCTGGT
The DNA here is from genome assembly GCF_965119305.1 of Pelophylax lessonae. Classification (NCBI taxonomy): domain Eukaryota; kingdom Metazoa; phylum Chordata; class Amphibia; order Anura; family Ranidae; genus Pelophylax; species Pelophylax lessonae. Next base: position 474,165,878 of record NC_138770.1, on the reverse strand, counting down.
GGGCTGCATATATGGACACTGCTGGTGGGCTGCATTATGGACACTGCTGGTGGGCTGCATTATGGACACTGCTGGTGGGCTGCATTATGGACACTGCTGGTGGGCTGCATACATGGACACTGCTGATGAGGATGCATTGTTGGACTGCTGATGAGGCTGCATTCATGGGCACTGGTGAGATATCCTTTTGATTTAAAAAAAAAAAAAATGTTCTGAGTTCAAAGCTGTTTATTTTAAATTTTAAGCTTTTTTCCTGAAATTTCTCTCCAAATATTGGGGTGCGTGTTATACTCCGGCGCGTGTTATACGCCGATAAATACGGTACATCACAGGGGAAACCGAAATCATTAGCAAAGATGGCGCAGCTGATTCCCGGAAGAAGATATATTTTATAATTCAACAAAAAGGTATTTGCGAATGGATTTATAATAAGGCTACAATGTGCAATTAATTAAAATACTTTGTTGAACACAAATATTCTAAAAAAGAGAATAATAAAGCTGAGTTTACTTCCTCTTTAAGCAGACTGTGATTGTCTATTGTTGTGACCTAGATGATGATCAGATCACATTTTATGACCAATTTGTGCAGAAATCCATGTCATTCCAAAGGGTTCACATACTTTTTCTTGCAGCTGTATATAACACCCGCTTCAATCTGTCGTTTTTGGGGGGCGACTGCCTATCACACCAGTTATAATACTTTTTTTTAATTGCCCCTGTCACTCTTTGTAGTATCGCTGCAGAACCACTCACCAGTCACAATGCTGCACAATAAAAATCCACTATAATATGCTTTCAATATTAGAAAGTATATTATAAGTGTATTACACCCCTATATACTGCACACCAAACAATAGTACACCTATACCAGTCCTTAAAAGGACTTTTGTGGACCTATTAGCAATAGCTAGCGGTTTCTGTCACTAATAATCTGTCCCTGCTCCACACAGCAACCTCTCCCTACACTGACAAAAGACAGAATGTAAAATGGCACCTGGATCAGGTCTATTTATAAGTTAGGGGGTATGTCCATGTGCTGAAATGTCTCAATTGGCTGTCCTGTACCACCTGATGGATGTGTCAAAGTTCTTCACAATGTAAAAGAATATGGCGGTCGCGAATATTGCCATATGTTCGCATGTTCGGCGAACAGCGAACGATCAAACTTCGCCGCGAACCAACCGTTGGGTGATCCGCCAAGCCATCTCTACTGTCAAGGTCTTACCTTGCCCTCCTGTTGGCAGCCATCCTGGAAAATGTGCAGACTGCTGGCACTTATAGACTCTGATTGCATTGTCACTTGCCTGCTGCCTGGGCGTCGCACAGTAATGATGCTGCACACCTAACTATATCTATCACCTGATGGGTTGCAGTCCTTGCATTTGTGCTCTAAGGTGCATCTCTGCTTGCAGTCTCCTGTTCTCAGTGTTCCTCCGTGTATGATCTGACTTGGCTGACAACTCTCCTGGCTCTCGACCCAGCATCTACAGACTATCCGCTTCTGGACTCAACTCTGGCTTGGATGACTACCCGCTTCTGGACTTGACCCCTGCTTGTTCCTGCTCCCACTTCCTCACTCTTGCTGTGCGTTTATTGTTGTTTGCTCCAATAAACTACTTTATTTTACCGGCATCCCAGTTTGGTCTGATTTCCTGGCACCCTGACAGTACAGAAGGGCCATGAATCCTGACGAAGCAGGTGCTCCTATGCTCCTCATGCTGGTTACCAGGCTAGATCAACAAGATCACCTTTTGAGTCAGTTCGCTCAGGCGTTGCAGACATTGCTTGCACGCACAGCGCACCTCGCTCCTGGTGCTGCTAGGCTGGTGGTTCCTTCTGTTGTTGTACCTGCTGCGTCTCCTGTTGCCCCTTCTGCTCCTGAAGTTGCAGCTGGAGTCGCTGTTACCAGAGGGATGACTGGTTCAGCCCCCCCTCCCGCAGCGCTATGGGGGTGCCAAATATGCCATCAATTTTCGTACCCTGGCAGCAGAGGTAGGCTGGAATAATGAGGCTCTGGTAGCTGTCATCTCTCCGATGCATTGAAGGATGATATTGCGGCCAAGGATCTCGAGCTTGAGGCTCTCATTTCCTTCCTGATTTTTTTTGATACCTGGCTCAGGAAGAGACCATTGTTTAAGAATCGCCTGCGGAGGCCTACTACCAGATTGGCTCCTACGTTTTCTTTCCCACCCATTCCTCCCTCACCTCCCACGCCTCCTGGTGATGGTGCATCTGGCTGTGAACCCATGCAGCTAGGGTTCACTCACCTTTCCGAGGCTGAGCCGGCTTTAGGAGGAAGGAGGGCCGGTGCCTATATTGCGGTCTTGGTGGGCATTTCCTGAAACCTTGTCCTACACCTCCAGGAAACTCTTGCACCTAAGTTCCGGTTGGGGGCAGATCTTAGGTGGAATTTCCTCTTCCCTGGTTTCCTGTAAAGATTAACCTGCTAATCACAGTTATCCTCTCCTGGGAAGTGGGTTTGGTGGTTACTCAGGCGTTGGTAGACTCCGGCACTGGGGTTTTTTTTATTGATAGTACGTTTGCTACTGCGAATTCCATACACTTGGAGCCTCGTGTTTCTCCACTAGTTATTGAGGCGATTGATGGCAGACCCCTGGTACCCACGAGACTGTTCCGGTTGATATGGCGATAGGAGCTGTTAACAGGGAGTCAACCTGTTTCAAGGTCATTTCGTCCCCACACTACTCTGTTGTTTTGGGGTACCCTTGGCTTCAATAACAAAATCCGACCTTTGGTTGGCAGTTGGTCGGGATCCTCTCTAGGTCTCCACAGTGTGGCGCTGTTTGTATCCATGGGCCTGTTAAGGTATGTTGTACCTCCTCGGATTCAGTGTTGCCTACTGAATATCATGAGTATCAAGATGTATTTGACAAGGTGCGCACTGGTACTCTTCCTCCTCATTGTCCGTACGATTGTGCCATAGACTTGCAACCTGGTGCCATTCCCCCTCATGGCAGAGTTTATCCTCTCTTGGTTGCAGAGAACAAGGCCATGGAGAAGAGGGTTGTGGAATCGCTTGCCCGGGGGCACAGTCGAACATTCACTTCTCCAGCGGGTTCCGTTTTTTTCTTCGTAAAGAAAAAAGGGAGGTGAGTTGAGAACTTACATTGATTATAGGGGCCTCAATCGCATCACGGTCAAGAATGCATACCAGATTCCATTGATTACTGAATTGTTCAACCACCTCAAGGGAGCAACAGTCTTTACCAAGCTTGACCTAAGGGGCGCGTATAACCTCGTAAGGATCAAGGAGGGCGATGAGTGGAAGACTGCATTTAATACCAGAACTGGTCATTACAAATCTCTGGTGATGCCCTTTGGCGTGTGCAATGCGCCCTCTGTCTTCCAGAAGTTCTTCAATGATGTATTTTGTGATAGGTTGCAGCAATGCGTGGTAGTCTATTTGGACGACATCTTGATTTACTCGGACTCCATTGAATCACACTACCTGGACGTCAGACAGGTGCTGCAACAGTTATGTGAGAATGGGCTTTTCTGTAAGCTTGAGAAATGTGAATTCCACCTGTCTCAGGTTGCCTTCTTGGGCTACATCATTTCTGCTTAAGGGTTCTCCTTGCACCCTCAGGTTTCGGCTGTTCTACAAAAGCCGCGACCCAGTGGTCTCTGTTCCATTTAGCGTTTCCTTGAGTTTGCCAACTACTATCGAAAATGAATCAGGAACTTTTCCTCTTTGGCCAAACCTATCTCAGATCTGACCAAGAAGGGCAGCGATTCCCACAATTGGATGCCTGCTGCCATTTAATCTTTCGAGGCCCTGAATCTGCTTTCGCTTCGGCTCCCATTCTGTCTAATCCCAATCCTGGTTTGCCCTTTGTCCTGGAGGTGGATGCATCTGAGAAAGGAGTAGGCGCCCTCCTGTTTCATATAAATCACCACTACCCGCCCTAAACAACACCAAGGATCTCACATCTCAAAGGAAAAAAAAAACAGTAGAAAAACAGCCATTTAAAAAGGGATAAAATTGCCAGGATCAGAGATCCTGACAGGGAACTAGGTCCTTACTCCTGACTAAGGCAGAAAAAAATCTGAAGACCTATAGCAGAGAGGGGGATATATAACAGCTAGGACTGCCCATAGGCGTAGCCAAGTCTTTTTTCTGCCTAGTGTCCTACTCCTGTAGGGGGGATATAACATGTAATGGAACAGGGCACCCCTGAGCGGGTACCTTCATTGACAGATGCTCCTAGTGCTTCCCGAGGGCTCCAAGCACTCCACCAGACACCGTAAGCACTTCAGACTCCACGAACCGCCGCAGCTTGGTTAGGGTCTTGGCATCTCCTACCCACCCTAGACCTACGACAAGGCTCCAGGTTCCTGTGGGTGAACCTCCTTTCCCCAGAGAGTGCAGCAGAACAAGCTCTTACACAAGCTCTTACAAGAGCTTAGTGATTCTCTAAGGGAGTATGGAAGACCATAGCAATCCCTTGCAGCAGATTCCCCCCAATAAGAGACAGAACTCTAGATTGAGGTGAAGGAACTCAAACAACTTTATTGAACATAGAAACATAGAATGTGTCGGCAGATAAGAACCATTTGGCCCATCTAGTCTGCCCAATATATCTGAATCCTATGAATAGTCCCTGGCCCTATCTTATATGAAGGATAGCCTTATGCCTATCCCATGCATGCTTAAACTCCTTCACTGTATTTGCAGCTACCACTTCTGCAGGAAGGTTATTCCATGCATCCACTACTCTCTCAGTAAAGTAATACTTCCTCATATTACTTTTAAACCTTTGCCCCTCTAATTTAAAACTGTGTCCTCTTGTGGTAGTTTTTCTTCTTTTAAATATGCTCTCCTCCTTTACAGAGTTGATTCCCTTTATGTATTTAAAAGTTTCTATCATATCCCCTCTGTCTCTTCTTTCTTCCAAGCTATACATGTTAAGGTCCTTTAACCTTTCCTGGTAAGTTTTTTCCTGCAATCCATGAACAAGACTTATATACAGAATTTGGAACATCCTGCCCCCAACAACCGCTTTCCTATTGGTCAATTGTAAAGTACCTGTGGTCTCCTTCAGGTCCTCCTTAGCCATGCAAATGAGGACTTGAAAATGAGTAAGCAGGGATTGGTCAGATAGCTTGACCAGAAGGACTGCCATGTGCAATGAGACAGAAGCCCATATATAGAAGAGAGAAAAGCGCCTCGAGTGTTGTAAACAATTTAATGACAATATAATAGTAGTGACTCACATGAAGGTACTCGTTATCGTGTGCGGCGTTATGCTCCGGAGACTGGATGTCTGCTCAGTTCAAGTTATGTCTGACAGTCCGGGAGGGCTCTGGAGACCTGCTCTGCCGACTTCCGGGTAGACTCGGTGGAGGAACTTGGAGGAGCTTGGACAGCGGCCGGCAGCGTCTGACGTCACGTGTGCAGAGAAGGGCAGTGAGGGCAAACCGGGCTTCACAACGCATTTCGGAGCATGCGTCAATGCCAGGTTCGGGCATGCGCACTTCTTTCTCAAGTGCAATGAGACAGAAGCCCCCAGGGGGCAATCAATGTACACAATAGCCAGACACAAAACAATGGGAGGTCATTAGCACTTACAATGAGACAGGGCAATTCCCAATACACAAACAAAAGGAAAACCTTGCTGACATTGAAAGATATGTAATATACACAGCATTTAGGATTTACAGATTTCATGGCAAATGGGAATAAATCTTAATATTTCTATATGGAAATATTGCTGGCAAATATGAAGCAATCCAAACCATTACTTATCTGTCTTTAAATTCCAGTGATGGTGAATACCGTCACATATCTTCCCCCCAAAGTTAGACTAATCCAGGTACCAGACCTCCAATCGGTCTGTGCCTGAGTTAGTCGGGTAACAAGTCCCAAAGAGTCCATCCATCATGGCAGCTTCCTTGACAAAGTTCCACAGTTTGTAAGTTTGTCTTGGCAAGGCGCATGGAGCTCTCATAGCCGATCAGTCAGTGAAAGTCTGGTTTGGGCAGGCCAGACTGGGCTTCTTGGGCACCCTGTGTCCCTAAAAGACACAGGGTGATTTAGGCATAAGAGGAGCCTAGTAGGCTGAGAGAAGCACTTTCCAACCTCTCTAAGGTAGGCTGTGTTCCACAGGTCCTCCGAATGTCTGCACCCACCCAGTACCCCAAACAAATTGTCTGGGACAGAACGTCACTCACCCAGCCAACCTCTGCCACTCTTGTAAAACATCCCTGCCGTGGAGAAGAAGCATGAACTGGCCTTTCTCCCAGGATTCCTTTCAGCTGCTGGAGAGAGGACAGGGTGGATGGGCTTACTTCCTCATGCTTTTGGGGATCTTGGCCGACTGTCCAGCATCCCTGGGGTGTAAAAATGAGGACTGTAGCTTTTGTGGGTGCTGGGCAGAGGTCGGTAACACTCTGCCCTGTTGCCAGCTCTTCTGCTGGGTTGGGGTTGGCGAATACTACCCCCAGGACCTGGTTGGGGGTCTGCTGTAGAGAGGAGGGATCGCCTACCTCCTCCTCCTGGTATTCCTGCGGGGCAGGTTGGGGATCTGGACCGGCCGTCCAGCATCCCTGTAGGTCTGGTGCAGAGACCACGGTCCCATCTGTACCATTGGGGTCAGGGCTGTTGTCTCCCTGTGGTTGGGGAGAAGGATTAGTTGTCTCCCCTCCCTGGAAGGTACACTGCTGTTTGGAAGGAAGAACGACACCTTCGGCTCCCTGTAACTCCTGCTGTAGCTGGGGATCTGGGCCGGCTGCCAAGCCTCCCTGTAGGGCCGGTAGAGAGACCTCGGTCCCATCTCTACCTGCCATCGGTGGGTCTTCACAGTACCCCCAGTCTGTACTGTCTCTCCAACTGAAGGGTTGTGGGTCTGGATCTGCCACCCAGGACTCTGCTTGCAGGGCAGATTGGGGTGGAACGGAGCAGAGCAGGCGTAGGTAGTCCTGCTCCAGTTCCCACTCCATTGTGAACTTCGTCAGGCTGGCCCGCCCCTCCACTTGAGATGCTTTTATCACGCCACAGGGGAGTGACAGGAGTAGAATATAATCGCTTATTAGTCCCTTAGCCTTCCTTGTTTTTAAGTCCATACACCTCCTTTTCCTTCCCTCAATAGCAGTTCCCTAGTAGTACCAATTAGCGATAATATTCTATCCCTGTCACTCCCCTGTGGCGTGATAAAAGCATCTCAAGTGTAGGGGCGGGCCAGCCTGACGAAGGAGGTTGATCCTCTGAAACGACGTTGCGGCCGCCCTCTCCACAGTCTCAGCTGTCTCCTGCCGGCTTCCATGGAGGAACCGGCAGTGTCTTGTGACGCTGCACCCGGCTTGCGGCTGTGCGCCACGGATGTCCCCAGGAGGAGGAGGCACAGCGAGATCCCCTTCCCTCGGGATCTCCGGACCATACACTCCCCCTCCTCCATCCCTGGATCTGTGAACACACCTGTGGCTGGGTGCTTGCGTCCCAACCACCCTCGGCACCTATCGTTGGGGATCCATGCTTTTCACCTGAATGCTGATGTTGATTCTCTTAAATGTAAGTGCATTGCAATAAATTTGTTTTAAATTTAAACACTACTCTGACCTGGCGCACTTGTTTCGTTTATTCTGCATGTCTGGAGGGATCCCTCACCTCTTCTAGGAGCAGCCGGTCTTGCACCTCAACATAATTGGACTCCCTCCCCCACATATACTACAGAGACCATCTCATCTTTCAACCCAGGACACCACACTGAAGCACACCTGCGGACAGGTTTTTTGGATTTATGACTATGTGCCATATATAACATTATGTACAGGCCTTTATTATGTGATTGCAGTGAGCGCTGATCCATCGATCCTGGTCGCTGTAGTATTGTTTTGCATTTGTGCTTTTTGGGGTAATTGGCTGCACTTGCATCTTCACATGGATCGTATTAAGTTATTCATGTCCCATAGACACATCAGGTTTGCCCATTTATTCAACAATGAGTCTTCCCCTACCCCCTCAATTCCCCCTGTTTCTCACAAACCTCTCCCTCTTATTTCACCTCACACCCCACGCTTTGAGCAGTACATGCGAAAATTATTTCATAAATTGGAAGACTCACTAGTTGCTGAGAATTTACAGTGGTGGGATACCACCTTCCTGCAGAAATATTTAGTTCAATCTTATTTTATTAAGAGAGAAGAGTTTTACAGAGTAAGGGGAGGAGCATGGGGGGTATGAAACATAAAGAAAAATAAATTGTACAGGAATGACATACAGTAAACTGTGAGTAAGTGCATACAACAATCGATATCGATAAGTGCAAATAAGGAACATAAATCGCCAGGTCCACGAGATCCCGGCAGCAGCACAATGACAAGAAAACCAGCATCGTGGGGTAGCAGGTGTTATCATAAACAAAAGAAAATACAAGGAAAGGCCAACACAGGTAGAAACACTATCATAGCTGGCATCACATGGGAGGATTGTGGGAAGTGTGGAAGGCATTGAGAAATATCCCGGCGTCCCAATAAAAAGCGCCTAAAAACAACAAATAACAAGGGATGATTGCCTTATGGTGTCAATGGTATAGCCAGAGAGGGAAATAAAGGGAAAAGGGTGGAATAAAGCAGGAGAATGGAAAGAGGTATGCCCAGGGGGCAAAGAAGTTGAAGGAAATCAGGAGGGGCCGCCCACGTCCCACTACTGCACCCCAGCACTAGGCAGCACAGACGTCTCGAGCCAGGACTGAAATGCATCTGAGCACCGAAACATGTCCCAGGACCTCCAAGCAGCAGCGAAGCGTTCCTCCCTGCCCCCCTCCCGCGCCAACAGGTTTTCCATGTCCCTAAGCCGGTCTAATTCTAGAGCCCACTCAAGTTTAGAGGGTACGTGCTTGGTCCTCCAGTGTCTGGGTAGCACCGTCCGAACAGCCGCCAAGAAAAACCTCAGAACGTTTCTCTTGATCGACCGGAAGGAGCCGGGTAACAAAGACAATAGGGCCAGTTCCGGTGTCGCAGGAACATTGGTAGCCTGTAGCCTGCAATACAGAGCTATAATTCCGGTCCACAATTCATGGATCTGGGGACATTCCCACCAGATATGAATAAGTGTTCCCCTAGAGGACGTGCACCGCTAACATTGGTCCGACTGGAGTGGGTCAATGTAGGCAATCGAGGAAGGGCACCTGTACCATCTGCTCAAGAGTTTGAACCCCCTCTCTTGGACTTGCGTAGCAGGAGACAGCGAGTGGGTCAGCGCAAAACATTTGTTCCAGTCGGTAGATGAGAGGGCGCGCCCCAGGTCCCTGTCCCAGACAGCAGTATATGTTGGCAGGTCAGGGCGGAGGGCACGCAATAGCAAGGAATATAAGAGAGACACCGTGTGCGTGGGGGGAACATCCTGAAGCAGGATAGAGTCCAACTCCGAAGGGTCTCCCCTAACATCAGCCAACGAGGGCAGGGTGTGTATATAGGAGAGGGTCTGGCGGTGCTGCAGCCAGTTCACGAGATCATCACCGGAAGTGGCGGATGCAGGAGACATCAACAGGGACGGGTCAGCTCGGAGAATTTGGGAGACCCGTCGATGGTCCGTCGCGTTCCAGGAGCCAAATCTGGAACACGAGGCCGCCGGAGGGAACGCTGGGGATCCAAAGAAGGGCGTCATGGGGCCCTGAGGACATGACAGACGTCCTGATTTATTCAGGCAGTCCCAGACCCACAAGGTCTGACGAGTTAAAGCGCCAAAAGAAGAAGTGTGGCCACGCAGATGGACCGGGGTCCAGGGGAGCGCCCTGAGATCGAAGGGGGCAATAAGACGTTCAAGTTGCACCCATAGTTTAGTGGGAGCATTGTGCTGCAGAAATATTTAGAATTGAAACTAACTCCTAGAGGTCTCAGGGTCTATAAGGAGGTCTCCTTTTTAGATCCAGATCTCTTAATTGAATGGAGACACATCTCTGATTTTTGCACTACACAGTGGATTAAAGTAATCATCAAACAAAGAGATATCAGATTGGCCAAATACAAGTCGCAGATTGACCAGGACACTAACCTTATCTTCCAACATCAGTCCTTTTGTTTCTTGGACAGATGGTTTGACCATCTCCTAAGGAAAATTATGGCTAAAGAAAAAACCATCGCCCATAAGAAAATCTCCAAACTAAATAGGGATCTAGCTGACTATCAACTTGATAGAGTACACATCTGGCCCTCAGATAAATGCACAAGACGATTGGCCCACATAAAGTCCAAACGTATCTCTGGGAACTCCCATACATCTTTTGCCATAATGAAGCATACTCACCCCCCCACCTTGCCGGCTTTGCCTATTGCCTCAGCACAGCCTCTCCTGACTTCAGTGTTGGACACAGACCCCCACCAGCCCTACAACATCTCTCCACCAGTCACCTCCCCTGAGGCATTTCAGCCCACATTGGGCAGCAGACAGGGTCTTGTGGGTGGTGTCCATCCTGACATCGAACCCCCAGAGGGGTCCTCAGTTTCCCTTCCTGGCCCCCCCTTCATACATAATTCTCCCAGCGATTCAATACATCATCTCCACCCACTCCAGCAGTTTCATCACCTAATCATCTGGTTTCCCCCATAGAAAGAATTGACAATGTCAGTATCCTTGTTCCATCTTCCAATCTTCCTTCCTCGAGCGAGGGGAATTTTTTAGCTCTGACCCCACCCACCTGCCCCTTGGAAAAATCCTCAAAAAGAAAAAAATGCGAAGAAGAAGACGAGGTGGGAAATCGAAACAAAAAGCAGCACAGAGACCGCCCTTAGATTCTATAAAAATTTTCAATCTTTCATCCCACTCTCTCAGTGAGGATGAAACGTCCATCCTCAAAAAAGGCCTAAACTTTGCCCCAAATAACTCTCCCAACCCGTTTACCCTTTTTAGAGATTCTAACAGTTTCTAACCATTGCTCTAGCGTCCCCCCTCCTTGTGATTCTGAAGCTGCACCCTTCAGTGAGGAAGACCTTGGGATACTGGAGATCTTAGAGTCTTTACAGGCCAAGGCCGTTGGAGAGGGATATCCCACCCCTACTCCAATATCTTTTGCACACAAACGCATTTCAAGCCTCCATCTAATTTCTATCCCCCTCAGGCCAAGGGCTCATTCATTGAGGCCTTCTATCATGTCACCTTCTCTGAATTGCGGCAGCTATGCCAAGCGGCCCAATCCCGTCAACACAAACATCACAACCTTACCAAAGGCGAAAAATTGGCTCTTAACTCTCTGGCCAAAAACTCCAGTGTCACCATCAGACAGGCGGACAAGGGAGGAGGGGTTGTCATCCAGGACACCCCGGATTACCTTCGGGAATCCAGTAACCTTTTGTCCGATTGTAAGACTTACAGAAAACTAAAGAGAGACCCCCTAGATATCTACAAAACTGAGCTAAAATCCCTAGTAGACCTAGCCCTCCATGACAAGGTTATTAACAAAGCAGAGTACCAATTTCTGTACAAGGAACTATACAAACATCTGTACTTTTACCATCTGCCGAAAGTACATAAACATCCCACCAACCCTCCAGGGAGACCGATTATATCAGCTATGGAAAGCTTGACGTCTGGTCTATCTTCATACATAGATTCCTTTTTGCAGCCCCTGGTACAGGCCCTTCCCTCTTATATCAGGGATTCCATCCATCTCTTGGACACCTTGTCCCAATACAGTTGGGACAATTCGTACACTTGGCTCTCCTTGGACGTTACATCCCTGTACACCTCCATTCCTAACAATGTAGGCATTGCAGCAGTCAGTTACTTTTTGGCCAGGGAATCCAACATTAACCATAGGCAAGCCCAGTTTATAATTGAGGGGACTCAATTCTGTCTTGAACACAATTATTTCAAGTTTTCAGGTGAATACTACCTCCAGGTGCATGGCACTGCCATGGGTGCCTCCTTTGTGCCGTCCTACGCTAACCTCACCATGGGTTGGTGGGAAGACACCTGCATATGGAAGAACAATCCCTTTGCCTCTCGTCTAGTGTTCTACGGGAGATACATTGACGAAGTGGTTATCATCTGGGATGGACCCCCCTCCACCATAGCCCCTTTCATTGATTATTGCAATAACAACACTATGGGCATTTCCTTCACTCATGTCTCTGACCCATCTCTTGATTTTCCTGGATCTAGAGCTGTTCCATCTTGAGGGCCAAATTGTGTCCAAGACACATTTTAAGCCCTCAGCAGGAAACTCATACCTTCACTCTAACAGCTGCCATCATCCCAATTGGATACGGAATATCCCCAAGGGACAGTTTAGCAGACTTAGGAAAAATTGTTCCCTTGAAAAGGATTATGAAGAACAGGGCCAAATTCTAACCACCAGATTTCTTGATAAGGGATATGATCCTGCCCTAGTCCATGCAGCATTTGAGGAATGAAGAAATCCCTCCCGCAACCACAAAAAATCTATCTCCACTCTGACGGCTTATGGGGATGTCAAATTCATCACCCAGTAACATTATGCCCACAGAGAAATGGAGAATATTATCAGACGCCATTGGGGCATACTTCAGGAAGACCCAAAATTGGCCCCTGTCCTCCCAGTGCGCCCCCGGGTTATCTACAGAAAACCTAGGAGCATCAAAAACATCATAGCCCCCAGCAAAATTCCTGTGCCCAAGACACCTACACAGAATTTGATCTCCTTTTGCAATTTAGTAGGTATGTTCCAGTGCAAAAAGACATTGTGCAAAATGTGTCCATACGTCACGCACAGACAAAAATGGTTCTTGGACTCCTCTGGGAAAAAATACACTTTCAAACAATTCCACAGTTGCTCTACGGAGTTTGTAGTGTATGGTTTGACATGCCCCTGTGGTCTCCTCTACGTGGGCCGCACTATCCGCACAGTGCGGGCCCGTTTTGGGGACAGGAGACTCATAGAAAAGGGTTCTGATGAACATAGCGTTCCCAGACACTTCCTTCTACATCACAAGTCCACAGAGGGCTTGCGTGTTTGGGTCATTGAGGCCATCCCTCCCTGCAACTCGGTGGCTGAACGGTTTCAGACCCTATGTCGCAGGGAAACTTTTTGGATATTCACCCTGAATTCATTGTCGCCCGGAGGACTCAACGAAGATTTGGAGATAAACACGATCCTCTGATGTGACCTTATTAACTTGCCCTTCCCTCCTTCCTTCCTTCCCCCTTCTCTTACTTTTTATTGTTCGAGGCACCACTATATGTGCATAAAGCATATCAGTATCATCGTCATATTATATAGATTTTTTACATATTCTTAATAAACTTGTATACAATCTTCCCTCCCCATTTTCCTCCATTCTGATTTTTCTGCGTTTTTAGTGATTTTAACATGCGTTTTTTTTTCTGCGTTTTTAGTGATTTTAACATGCGTTTTTTGTTTTTTTTTTAAGATATACATACATTTTTTCCATATGTATGCTTTCATGTGTATATATGTATATACATTTTTTTAATATGTACTTTGTAATGTTGACCATTTTTCATTTTATTTCATTGTTTTTCATTTAGACATGGCATCTTTTTCCCCTCCTTTTTACACATGCAGGTGCACACACCATTGTTTAGTAGGTGCACCTTATTATTATTTTCACATTCAGATATTGCCTATAGTCCCTTAGACTTCCTTGTTTTTAAGTCCATACGCCTCCTTTTCCTTCCCTCAATAGCAGTTCCCTAGTAGTACCAATTAGCGATAATATTCTACTCCTGTCACTCCCTGTGGCATGATAAAAGCATCTCAAGTGGAGGGGCGGGCCAGCCTGACGAAGGAGGTTGATCCTTTGAAACGACGTTGCGGCCCGCCCTCTTCACAGTCTCAGCTGTCTCCTGCCGGCTTCCGTGGAGGAACCGGCAGTGTCTTGTGATGCTGCACCCGGCTTGCGGCTGTGCGCCGCGGATGTCCCCAGGAGGAGGAGGCACAGCGAGATCCCCTTCCTTCGGTATCTCCGGACCATCCACTCCCCATCCTCCATCCCTGGATCTGTGAACACACCTGTGGCTGGGTGCTTGCGTCCCAACCACCCTCGGCACCTATCGTTGGGGATCCATGCTTTTCACCTGAATGCTGATGTTGATTCTCTTAAATGTAAGTGCATTGCAATAACTTTGTTTTTAATTTAAACACTACTCTGACCTGGCGCCCTTGTTTCGTTTATTATCATGGGCAGAGGTGGTGAACGAGGAATCATGCTCACTGTCAGAGCAGTCGAAGTGCGTGGACGCGAACCCCATGGGGTGACTTGCGTCAGCGGCGACCGAATCAGCCTCAGAATCTGAGGAGGCAGAGGAAGCAGGAGAAGGCAGTGGGCACTTTTTGCCAGGTCTCTTCTGTAAGACCGTGTCTACTTTAGACACTAAAGATTGTAGGACCGCCATAGCAGAATGGGATCCCGAGGATCCCCTCCCCCCTTCTGAGGGTGGGTCCGGTGGTGAGACATCTTCAGCAGGCTCCACGACACCCTGGTGCAGCAATGGGAACACAGTATAAAGTTTAACAATAGCTATGACGTAACCCCAGCAGCGCTGATTCCTGTGGAACTACAGGTCCCAGAACACTGCAATAGAAAAAAAAATAGGGAGATACTGCCCCCAGGACTCACCACCACACGTGTCTCAGCAGCAACCAGGAGAGAGAGGAATGAGCGCCAATCGCCTTAAGCTCGCCGATCTGTGCTGTCACTAGAGGCCGCGGCATACTGCACTATGCAGGTACAAGAAAATGGCCGCCGCATCTGCTCAAATGGACAGCTCCACCGAAACATGGCCGTCGGTTTTCGGGGAAATGGCAGCCAAGCGGCCGCACATGGAGCCCCGACAAAATGGCGGCGCCACCTGCGAGCACACAAAGCACCCGGATCGGTTACAAATCCAGGGAGCCTGCTAGGGACCCCCCCAACACGCAACGCTCCTGGGATGACACTTGGCTGCACAGCTACTCGGTGACTAGTAGTTTCACCCCACCTCACTAAGATGACCTGTTTATAAATTAACGTCCCCTGACACCCACAGGGGGTTAGGGGTAGAGAGGGGGAGAGCCTATGCAGAGAGATTCCACTAGTGAAGATGGGAAAGGATAGGGGAGGGCAGAGTATAAGGGAGACCAACCGACCCCGGGAAGACTCTGCGTTAACCCTAAACTTCCCGAGGGAGAAGGGGGGACTACTCACCATACCATTGGATCTCGTCAGGGGTCACTTCAGGCAGATCACCTCCTCACCTCGGAACGAGGGGCACTGCGGGCCCGAGGAATGCTGCGACTCCAGCCGCAACCAGGTCATGTGCGTCCGTGCGAGATGTCCCACTCGCAAGCACCTCCTTCCAGTGGGACCATGTCGCGGCCCACCTAGCGCGGATACCCTTTCACGTTGTCTTTACTTTCTTGGTGGTAATATATGCAGTGTTGGGGTAGTTACTCAAAAATGTAACTAGTTACTAGTTACTTCTGTAAATTGTAATGAGATTACTTTACAAGTTACTGCATTTGAAAAGTAACTTCACTACTTATTACTTTACTCTCCTCTTTCTTAATTGACCGTGTAGAAGAAGATACATGACACTCTTTCTGCATAGAGTTTATTGTATAAACACAGGCTTTGGGAAACATGAGAACAAAACCTGAAAAAAACAGAATAAAACATAAAGTGCAACAAAAAGTCAAACTTCATCCCTCTCTATTCTTTGAAATAACGATTGTATCGCACGGCTTGGGTAACGAAGGAAAGCGCGTTCCTATAGACTAGTAAAGTAGTGTAGTTACCTCCTATAGCCTAGTAAAGTACTGTAGTTACCAATATTAGTATTGTAACTAGTTACTTTACTTAGTTACCAAAAAAAGTAATGTAGTTACTGTAATCAGTTACTTTGTAACTAGTTACCCCCAACACTGAATATATGCTATCCATTACTTTCATTCAACCACATTGGTTTATTTACCTTTTATGAGGTTGCCCTATGTATTGCTATACACATAGTACCTACTTCACTCCTTCAGGTTTGGTTCTCCAGGACCTCATTCAAGCCTCACTCCTGTAGCATCTCATTATACCTATTATATTTACTTATACAGTTTCTGCTACCCTTACAGATATATGCTCCTATGGTGAGCGGAGGCTTGGTGATCCACTATTGGAGAGCCTCACTACACATTTTTGTCTCCATGTGCCCGCCTAATGTGGGCGGCCTCCGCTCCCTCAGTTCCCCCGGCTGGACATACCCCCGGATGATTCGCTACCCCAAAAACGGCTCATTCCCTATTGTAAGTCACACCTTTGATAGGCTATTGAGGCTTACGTGCCTTGGATATATTGTTGCTCATGTATGTATATCTCTTATAGATACTTACTTGAACTATGCCTACTCCTGATGAAGTGAATTTTTTCACGAAACGCGTTGAGTTCAATACAGGCAATTCCATTACTACAAGCTTATACTATGCAATTTTTTATTTTTTGACCCCATTATTATGTACTTTATCAATATGTATAACCATGACAACATTGTACTACTGTGTATCATCCTTATGATTTTATTATACCAATATATTTATATTTGTGTCATTCATGTTTATTCTCATTTTATGGGTTACATGCTTTTATTCAATAACAGTGGTTTCACTTATATTGGTCTACGGATCTTCATTATTGGTCTAAAGTTTTAATAAACATACCATCTTACCATTTATTTGTTTTTTCCTCATTTTTGTATTCTTTATTAGCTGGTCACACTTCATATAAAGTCCCAAATTCATGTTTGTTCTTTTGCTTTATGGCATATAGGGATGAAGACTCTGTTGGTCACGAGTCTCATATAAAATCCCAAATCCCCATTCCCCCCCCTGGTGTTCTACCAACCTTCAACTACTCATTACCGACCTTGGCGATTCCTTGACTACACTTTTGCTTGCTATATCTGCTATTGGACCCTGGCTTGCTCACCTCCTGGTGGGGCGATCCTGAGGACTGTGACTTGGTACTAACACGCAGCAAACTCCATCTCCACCATAAGGAGCTTTGGTGAAAACCGGTTAGTACTTAGATTCCGCACCTCAGGTGAGCCTGCATCATCTGCCTGGGTGACCTGCCTGTGTTCCTATCCTGCGGGTTCCTGTGTAAGCTTCCACTGCTATAGCTATTGGTCTTCGAGCCTGACCCCTGATCGTGACAGTCCAGCAGTTGATTGTAGTTCTCACAGGAACAAATAAAAGAAGAAAATAACAAAAGGAAAAAAATTCAGTTTAAAAAGGAGAAAAAGGAAAAAAATGCCAGGACCAGAGATCCCAGCAGGGAGCTAGGTCCTTACTCCTGACTAGGCAGAAAAAAAAACTGAGATCCTAGAGCAAGAAGAGGGGGTATACCACCTGGGACTGCCCCATAGGCGTAGGTAAGCTCTGTTAACTTTGTTAACTCTTTTCCGCCTAGTGTCCTACTCCTAGGAAGAGCAGCATAACCCTTCGGTCAAATGAAGATATGACGCTGTGTCTGTCAATGAATGAAAGAGAAAAGCATTGTTTACATAGGCATATCCCAGTTCTCTATGCTTTACTAATGATCGGCAGCTGCCAGAGGAAATCAAGTCCCCCGGGACCCGCAGATCGGTTTCTGGTGTGAATTATCACAGCAAAAGGGGCCTGCCGGTAGCACACACACGCCATGCAGGCGGAAGCGTAGGATCACATATATATATATATATATATACACACAAACCCGATTACAAAAAAGTTGGGACAGTGTACAAATTGTGAATAGAAACAGAATGCAATGATGTGGAAGTTTCAAATTTCAATATTTTATTCAGAATACAACATAGATGACATATCAAAATGTTTAAACTGAGAAAATGTATGATTTTAAGGGAAAAATAAGTTGATTTTAAATGTCATGGCATCAACACATCTCAAAAAAGTTGGGACAAGGCACTGTTTACCATTGTGGGGCATCCCCTCTTCTTTTTTTAACTGTCTGCAAATGTCTGGGAACTGAGGATACAAGTTGCTCAAGTTTACAAATAGGAATGTTGTCCCATTCTTGACTAATAAAATGGTAAAAACTGGCGCACAGCGGGTGGCTTAAACGAGGAAATTGAGACCAACTCTCTTATTTAATCTTATTTAATATCCTTTGAATTAGGTTCTTGTTTGATTCGGCTCTTATTGATTGCAATACCTAATATTAATCTTTCACAATAGCGATTTATATGGTTGGAAATATTCAATAGGTTTTATTAGTAGATGTTTTTATAACAATAGTTTTTATAACAATAGCTTTTATACATATCTTTATATATAAATAAAAAAAAAATTTATATAAATATATTTTTTAAACCTTCTGTGACATTTTTATATATATATATATATATATATATATATATATATAATTCATTATTTGTCATTATCTATTATTATTTATTATAATTTTACTATAATTTTGTGTATTTTTATTATTTTTTTCTTATTCTATTTTTTTCTTATTTTATTTTTTACTTTTTATTATTTTTTCCTTTTTATTTTTATATTTAATTATATTTATTTCTTTATTTGTATTTATTTTTACCATTTTCATTTTTAGCTTTATTTTTACTTAATTTCCATCTGATTTGTGATCATCATCTATTTCCATATATATTTATATATCATTATTTATTTTACCATTATTTCAGTTAGTTTTTCATTCCTTAACCACTGCTTGAATTAGTTGCACAAAGTACACTGTTAGTAAGATGTTCAGTTAATTGTATTACTTGTATTATATGAGCATGTTGCAGCCGTTCTGCCGAGCAGGCAGATGTGGCGAACATTAGGACCCAGTTGGTCCTGCCTCTCTGCCTATTTAAGCCCTTATCCAAAATGGCGCATCATCGGCCTGAAGAAGGAGCGCCTGCTCCGATAACGCGTCAGAACAGTTTTCCACTTTGCCAAACTCCATTTTAAATTAACCTTGGCCCAGAGAAAATGCCTGTGCTTCTGGATCATGTTTCGATATGGCTTATTTTTTGGCCTATAGAGTTTTAGCCGGCAACGGCGAATGGCACAGTGGATTGTGTTAACCGATAATGTTTTCTGGAAGTATTCCTCAGCCCATGTTGTGATTTCCATTACAGTAGCATTCCTGTATGTGATGCAGTGCCGTCTAAGGGCCCGAAGATAACAGGCATCCAGTATGGTTTTCCGGCCTTGACGCACAAAGATTGTTCCAGATTCTCTGAATCTTTTGATGATATTATGCACTGTAGATGATGATAACTTCAAACTCTTTGCAATTTTTCTCTCAGAAACTCCTTTCTGATATTGCTTCACTATTTTTCGCCGCAGCATTGGGGGAATTGGTGATCCTCTGCCCATCTTGACTTCTGAGAGATACTGCCACTCTGAGAGGCTCTTTTTATACCCAATGATGTTGGCAACTGACCTAATAAGTTGCAAATTGATTCTTCAGCTGTTCCTCATGTTTATATATTTAACTTTTCCGGCCTCTTATTGCTACCTGTCCAAACTTATTTGGAATGTGTAGCTCTCATGAAATCCGAAATGAGCCAATATTTGGCATGACATTTCAAAATGTCTCACTTTCAACATATGATATGTTATCTAAATTATATTGTGAATAAAATATAAGTTTAGGAGATGTGTAAATTAGTCCATTCCTTTTTTACTCGCAATTTGTACAGTGTCCCAACTTTTTTGGAATTGGGTTTGTGTATATATATTGTACAGGACGCCAAGGTTGGGCCCTGGACGGGTGCTATATAGCCCCGATATTTGGGTTATGGTCCCTTTAAGGGAAATGTAGCAGTACTCAGGGGGTCACCCAAGACGAGTGAGGAATTCCCGGGAGTAGCCTGAAACAGGAGAGGACTGACTCGCAGTTCTCTCTGGATTAATAGAGAGATATTTGGGACCCGGGATTTCGGAGACCCTGAAGTGATATTCGGGTGGGAAGGGGTCTCTACCTCTGACTACGAGGATTCCAGCACACACAGGGTTAAGAACCTCCAGGAAGCAGCTCTTAAAAAGACAGGAAGTAGAAATAGGTGTGGTGATGAGGAGGAGTTGGGGTATGCATCTGTCTGGGAAAGCTGTGAGTTTGGCTGCAGGCTGCAGAAAACTGGACTTAATTAAGGACTGTTAAACCTTGGGGCGAAGGTTCATCTACAAACCGTATGTGCTTTACTTTTCCTTTGTGCTGAAGATAAGCGGACTTTATTTTCTATTTTTATGCTGGTGTGCTGCTGGAAGCCTTATTTCGTTTTATGTGCTAAATAAAAGCCTTTTTGTTTAAGTTTAACGTTTTGCACTCAGTCCTGTGGAGCTACAGTCCCCTCAAACATTACAACTGGTGTTTCGGATGCGGGCAGAGTGCACTTGCAGCCACAAAAGCTGTTTAAAATGTACAACTGACATTTAAAGAGACAGCGTACTTATGGCATGTCTTGGGTGAAATCAGCTCAGACACTGCAAACAACAGGAAAAAGCATGGAGAAGGTCATCAAAGCTTTGGCGCAAGCCATCGTGACCCAGCGGCAAGCCGTGACCCAGCAGCAAGCAAGCCTCAGCAGAGGCAAACCGTCACCATGAGGAAGCCATGGCCCAGCAGCAGCAGGCCCTGGCACAGGCTGTAGCTGCACAACAGGAAAGCACACGGTTGCTAGCCGCCCAGTTTACTGCCCAGCAGGAGTTCACACGAGCACAAGTGGCGGCCTTGCAGGAGGCAGTACAGCATCTGGCTCAGGGACGAGAGCAACCGGTCATCGCCTCTGGCAACCAGGTGTCCATGAGAGCCAGCTATTTTTTGCAAAAACTGACAGCCAGCGATGATGTGGAGGCTTTTCTCGCCACCTTTGAGAGGATAGCAGAGAGAGAGGGGTGGCCCCGTGACCAATGGGCTGGCATTATCTCCCCTTTCCTCACTGGTGACCCGCAAAAAGCCTACTTTGACCTCCCATCAAAGCATATCAGAGACTATGAGCGTCTGAAGGCAGAGATCCAGGCCCGTCTGGGAGTGACCACAGCTGTCCGGACTCAGCGGGGGCACCGCTGGAGGTACAAACCTAGCCAACCACCCCGTTCCCAAATGCACAACTGGTACAGCTGGTCAAAACAAATGTTTGTAACCAGAAAAGTTAACAGGCCCACAAATGGTAGAACAGGTGGTGATGGACTGGTATCTGCGGTCCCTGCCAGAGGACCTACAGCGCTGGGTAAGCCATGGAGAACCTGCAACCGCTGACCAGCTGGTAGAGTTGGTCAAAAGGTACACCGTAGTGGAGGACCTGCTCGGACCTGCCAAGCGTCGGGAACCCATGCAAAGGGCAACCAGGCCAGCCACAGCACCTAGGAGAGAAGCCCTACCAAATGTTGGAACCCACAAACCTGCATCACCTTCTGCAGAACCACGAAAGGTGGTCCATGTCCCAAGGATGGGGGACATACAGTGTTGGCGATGTCGGTCCTGGGGGCATACCCGGGCCCACTGCCCACTTCAGGAGGAGTTAATGGATTGCAGGACCAGTCGGAGAAGTTCCTTCTATGTGCAAAGGGCACGTGCCACTCATTTTGATCTGGCTGCAGGACAGTTTGAGTGTGAAGTGTTGGTTAAACCACCTTCCGGCCAAGGCTCTACTTGACACCGGTAGCATGGTGACACTGGTACATACCAGGGTGATCGGGAGGCTTGGCCCAGTAAGTAAAACCCTACGGGTAGTGTGTATCCATGGGGACACCAGGGAGTACCCCCTGGTGTCGGTGACTGTTGCCTATGGTCGTGCCTCAGTGACACAAGTTGGGGTGGTAAGAAACCTGATACATGACATCATAGTGGGGCGGGACTGTCCGCTGTTTTTTGAACTGTGGAATCAGGTACAATGTGAGCTGCCTGGACAGCTAAGAGGACTGGGGACACGGGGCCTCAAAAGGACAGAGTCTGAGGGGTCCGGGCCTGATATCCCCACAACACACCGCCCTAACGTGGAAATGCCTGTCCTTGAAAGTGACTTCACCGAGAATGGGGATAATGCTCCGGGGGTCAAAACCGAGCTGGCCTCTGAGGAGGGGGAAGTCTCCCCATTACAGGTTACGTTGGGGGGAGGATGACGAGGAACTCTCCCCGTTGCAGTTCCCGGTGGAGGAGGTTGAAGGGGAAACATCCTCAATGCCGGTGCACCCAGACCTGGATGTATCCAGGGGTGCGTTTGGCACCACCCAATTACGGGACCCTACCTTGGTCAATGCTCGAGAGCAGGTTTCCGTTATTGATGGGGTGCCACAACTGCCAGGTGTAGACCAGAAGTTTCCTCATTTTGCGTTGAAGGGGGACTTGGTTTATCGAGTGGCTGAAAGCCGAGGGGAAACTGTAGAGCAGTTGCTGGTTCCCCAGCCATATAGGTGGATGCTTCTCCACCTAGCCCACAACGACGCACTAGGAGGATACCTGGGGCGGAAATAACAGAAACCAGGATAACCGACAGGTTCTTCTGGCCAGGGGTGAAGGCCGAGGTTAAAAGATATTGTGCATCTTGTCCCACTTGCCAGTTAACTGCCCCAGTATCCCACTACAGAAATCCCCTGGTACCCTTACCAATCATTGAGGTGCCATTTGAGCAGATTGCCATTGATCTCGTAGGACCCCTGGTCAAGTCAGCACAGGGGGCACCAATATATATTGGTCGTCCTAGATTACGCAACTAGGTATCCAGAAGCAGTCTCTTTAACCGCTTGCCGACCGCCGCGCGACTATTTACGTCGGCAGTCAGCCCCTCACAGGCAAAGCGACGTAGAGCTACGTCGTTAACCCGTAAGGCTCTAGGGAGCGAACGCGCGTCGCTGGAGGCGCGTTCCCGCTCCTGCGAGGTCACAGACCCCCAGCGCGTGTGCCCGGCGGACCCGATGTCCGCCGGGCACTCACGATCGTCCGTTAGAGCGGGAGAAAGGCAGTGCGACGAGTGTGTGTGTGAGTGAGAAGGAGCTGCGGGGGAGACGTGCGGGAAACCTCCTGGGGGAAGCCTGGGACCACCGAACGGGGGCGGCAACGGACGTTCAGGGGGGCTGAAGAACTGGGAGTGAGCTGGTGACCCGGAACAGCAGCACGTGAGTAGGTGACTGATCAGCTGTTTGGCAGCTGGTGGGGGGAACCAGAGGGGAATAGCTAGGGTCTGTAGGCGACTGACTGTGCTCTGCGACTGCGACTGACTGCGCTCTGTGACTGATCGGGCTCTGCGACTGACCGGGCTGTGCGACTGTGAGTGTTGTGCAACTTTGCTCTGCGACTGACTGCGCTCTGCGACTGACTGACCAGGCTGTGTGACTGACCGGCTGGGCGACTGAGTGTTGTCCAACTGACCGGGCTGTGCGACTGACGTGGCTGTGCGACTGAGTGTTGTGCGACTGAGTGTAGTGCGACTGATCGGGCTGTGCGACTGTGTCGTGCAACTGTGAGTGTTGTGCGACTGACCGGGCTGTGCGACTGTGAGTGTTGTGTGACTGAGTGTTGTGCGACTAACCGGGCTGTGCGACTGTGAGTGTTGTGTGACTGACCGGGCTGTGCGACTGTAAGTGTTGTGCGCTGAGTGTTGTGCGACTGACTGGGCTGTGCGACTGAGTGTTGTGCGACTGGAAGTGTCAAGTGAGTGTAGCGGAGTACCAGAGGGTGAGAAGGTAGAGTTAGGAAGCCAGGAAACAGCCACACAGGATAGACTTAAATTACTGAATCCCCATTAGATTAGACTAGTAGGTACAATGCCCGGCGGGTGTGGAGATGCGACTCGGTGTACATCTTGTGATATGTATGCGTTCCTCGAACATGAGATCGAGGGTGAATACAAATGCACAAAGCGTAAGCACGTTGTTTCCCTGGAAGCTCAGGTCCTGAATCTAGGGAAGCAGCTGGCAACACTGAGACGTATGTCCATGCTGAAGGAGAACTGGGATCTTCCCCATCAGGCGCAGGCAGGAGCCTGCACAGAGGTGGGCGGAGTATTGGAGGTGTCGGCATCAGAGCAGAGTAGAGGGGTGACAGTTAGGAGGGGTAGAAGGGAACAAGGCAAGGAGGCCGGTCCTGGGCTGGAGCACCCCAATAAATACGCCCCATTGCGTGATGTTGGGGAAACCAGTCAGGGACCAGCATTGCTGGAGCAGAGCGACGCCCCTAGCTGCCAGGGGAAGAACTCCTCCAGTGAGGCCGGAAGAAAGGGAAAGGAATGACAGGTGCTGGTGGTAGGGGACTCAATCATTAGAAGGACAGACAGTGCAATCTGTCACAAAGACCACGAGCGCCGAACAGTCTGTTGTTTACCGGGCGCTCGGGTTTGGCACATCGCGGATGGGGTGGACATTACTGGGTGGGGCTGGGGAAGACCCAGCTGTCATGGTACACGTGGGTACCAATGACATAGGCAGAGGAAGATGGAGATTCCTAAACGATTTCAGGGACTTAGCCAGCGGGGAGAAAGATTCAGAGGGCACAAATGGGGACATTAGCGGTAGGGTGTTCAGAGCTCCTAAACCCAAGGTGGGTATGGGCAGTGGCGTCTCCAGCTTTCATATTTAGGGGGGGCACATGGGGGGACGGGATCAAAAGTAGGGGGGCCAACTATAAAACGCAATTTTTATATATATATATATATATATATATATATATATATATACACATACACATACATACATACACCCGCCGGCCTGTCTGTTGTGTTGCTAGCAGGGGCGTTGCTAGGTGGGAAAAAGACCAGGGGCTTCAGCCTGAAGGTAAATTTGATAACCACTCCCACATTTTAAAGTCCCACCCAAGCTCCTCCCACATTTAAAAAGTACCGCCCATACTCCACCCAATGCCCCCCCCCTCAGTCAAAGGTCAGACATGGGGTGCTATGGAGCATGGTACAGGGGGTCAGGAGAGGAGAGGAGAGAAGAGGTGAACAGGGAGTCAGGAGGAAAGAAGAGGAGAACAGGGAGTCAGGAGGAGAGAAGAGGAGAACAGGGAGTCAGGAGGAGAGAAGAGGAGAACAGGGAGTCAGGAGGAGAGAAGAGGAGAACAGGGGGTCAGGAGGAGAGGAGCACAGGGGGTCAGGAGGAGAGAAGAGGAGAACAGGGAGTCAGGAGGAGAGAAGAGGAGCACAGGGGGTCAGGAGGAGAGAAGAGGAGCACAGGGAGTCAGGAGGAGAGAAGAGGAGAACAGGGAGTCAGGAGGAGAGAAGAGGAGAACAGGGAATCAGGAGGAGAGAAGAGGAGAACAGGGGGTCAGGAGGAGAGAAGAGGAGCACAGGGGGTCAGGAGGAGAGAAGAGGAGCACAGGGAGTCAGGAGGAGAGAAGAGGAGCACAGGGGGTCAGGAGGAGAGAAGAGGAGCACAGGGAGTAAGGAGGAGAGAAGAGGAGCACAGGGAGTCAGGAGGAGAGAAGAGGAGCACAGGGGGTCAGGAGGAGAGAAGAGGAGGAGAGGAGAACAGGGGGTCGAGAGGAGAGGAGAGGGAAGTCAGACATGGGGTGGTACACCAATGAAGCACATACTCCTCCCAGTTTGACCCATAAAAGCAAAAAAAGGTGCTTGATAAAAAGGTAGGAAAAGAAATAAGTAGAAGGATGGGACCTGTCTATGGGGATCTGAACCCAATTCACTGAAACCTACACTGACCCCCCCTACACTGATCCCTTCACTGACACCTACACTGACCCCTGCACCGACACCTTCACTGACCTCTACACTGACCCCCCTACACTAACACTTACACTGACCCCCTACACTGATCCCCCCTACACATTGACTCCTAAAATGACCCCCCTACACTGACCCCCCTGCATTGACCCCTTCACTGACCCCCCCCCACATTGACACCTACACTGACCCCCCCTACACTGACCCCTTCACTGACACCTACACTGACCCCTCCCCCCCACATTGACACCTACACTGACCCCCCTTCACTGACACCTACACTGACCCCCTTCACTGACACCTACACTGACCCCCCTTCACTGACACCTACACTGACCCCTCCTACACTAACCTCCCTACCCTACACTGACACCTACACTGACCCCCTTCATTGACACCTACACTGACCCCTTCACGTACACCTACACTGACCCCCCTTCATTGACACCTACACTGACCCCCCTTCATTGACACCTACACTGACCCCCTTCATTGACCCCTTCACTGACACCTACACTGACCCCCCTTCATTGGCACCTACACTGACCCCGTTCATTGACACCTACACTGACCCCTTCACTGACACCTACACTGACCCCCCTTCATTGACACCTACACTGACCCCCTTCATTAACACCTACACTGACCCCCTTCATTTACACCTACACTGACCCCCTTCATTTACACCTACACTGACCCCCCTTCATTGAAACCTACACTGACCCCCCTTCATTGACACTTACACTGACCCCCCTTCATTGACACCTACACTGACCCCCCTTCATTGACACCTACACTGACCCCCCTTCATTGACACCTACACTGACACCTACACTGACCCCCCTTCATTGACACCTACACTGACCCCCTTCATTGACACCTACACTGACCCCCCTTCATTGACACCTACACTGACACCTACACTGACCCCTTCACTGACACCTACACTGACCCCCCTTCATTGACACCTACACTGACCCCCTTCATTGACACCTACACTGACCCCCCTTCATTGACACCTACACTGACACCTACACTGACCCCTTCACTGACACCTACACTGACCCCCCTTCATTGACACCTACACTGACCCCCTTCATTGACACCTACACTGACCCCCCTTCATTGACACCTACACTGACCCCCCTTCATTGACACCTACACTGACACCCCCACACTGACACCTACACTGACCCCCTTCATTGACACCTACACTGACACCTACACTGACCCCCCTTCATTGACACCTACACTGACCCCCTTCATTGACACCTACACTGACCCCCTTCATTGACACCTACACTGACCCCCTTCATTGACACCTACACTGACCCCTTCACTGACACCTACACTGACCCCCCTTCATTGACACCTACACTGACCCCCCTTCATTGACACCTACACTGACCCCCTTCATTGACACCTACACTGACCCCCTTCATTGACACCTACACTGACCTCTCCTACACTGACACCCCCACACTGACCCCTCCTACACTGACACCCCCACACTGACACCTACACTGACCCCTCCTACACTGACCCCTCCTACACTGACACCTACACTGACCCCCTCCTACACTGACACCCCCACACTGACACCTACTCTGACCCCTCCTACACTGACCCCTCCTACACTGACACCCCCACACTGACACCTACTCTGACCCCTCCTACACTGACCCCCGCCACACTGACACCCCCACACTGACACGTACTCTGACCCCTCCACACTGACCCCCACCACACTGACACCTACACTGACCCCTCCTACACTGACACCCCCACACTGACCCCTCCTACACTGACACCTACACTGACCCCTCCTACACTGACACCCCCACACTGACACCTACACTTTACTTACTGTGTAATTACATCTGGCGGCGCCAATTACCTCCCTATTCACTTTACACTTGTACTTGGGCACTCACCTTCTCCCAGCCGAGGCTCCGTCCCGCCGAGGCTGCATCCCTTCTTCCCGCCGAGGCTCCGCCCCCTTCTTCCCGCCGAGGCTCCGCCCCCTTCTTCCCGCCGATGCCTGCCAGCAGCAGCAGACTGAAGGAGTTGCCACTGCAGATCTGTCAGAACACGCTGGGCAGGACACCGGCTGACACCCCCTAGTGCGTGGCACCCGGCCCGCCCCCGTTGGTACGCTACTGCAATCCAAGGTGTCTTCACTGCCCACCTCTCCTCCAATCCCTGCTGGCTGGGGAGGAAGGAGACGGGGAGGGACTGATTATAACTACTGCATGTGTACCCACAGCATGTATAATAAACCTGAATTATACACTGCTGTGTCCACATACAGTAGTTACAATCAGTCCCTCCCCGTCTCCTTCCTCCCCAGCAATGTAACCTCCGCTGTTTGTCTCTGTTCATGGGCTGTCTGACAAAGGGGGCGGGTCCCGCATATCAGTTCCGCCCATCCCCGACATCAGAGCTACATTTTGACAGCTCTACTCTCTCTCCTTGCAGCTGCCTGGTTTCCCATCAATCCGCGGAGACGCAGAATGAGAATCCATGACTTTTGTTGTGCACATAAATTGGGGGGGCACATGGGGGGGCACAGACTAATTTTGGTGGGGCCATGGCCCCCTCTGGCCCCCCCCTAGTGACGCCACTGGGTATGGGGAAAAATCACAAGAGCAGCCTAAAAACATCAAATGAGGATATATGTAACCGGTCAAAATTACAAGGTTTGTATATCAATGCCAGAAGCCTGGCCAACAAGATGGGAGAGCTGGAGCTGCTGATGTTGGAGGAGGACTTAGATTTTGTCGGGATAACAGAGACGTGGTTCGACAGCTCTCATGACTGGATGGCGACCATTCAGGGGTATTCCCTTTATCGCAGAGATAGAGAAGGTAAAAAAGGGGGAGGGGTATGTCTGTATATTAACCACTTTACGTCTGCTCACAGTAATACTACTGCGGCAGAGTGGCTCGTTATCGTCTGACGACGTAGTATTAACGTCGTCAGACACTCCCCCTTCTGGGCGGCGCTTGTGCGCCGCCGGAGGCTCGCTCCCGCTGTTTTCATTCACAGCGGGAGTCGGGCCAGGGGAGGAGCAGCAGCGATCGCCGCTGCTCTGCCCCGATCGCCGGGGATCTAGTGTGGAGATCCGCCCGCCTGTGTAAACACAAGCGGACGGATCTCCATAGTGACAGGGAGTGACAGATCGGACTGTTCAGCATAGCTGGACATCCGATCTGTCCATGACTCACTCAGTCACCTCCCCCCCTACACGTCAGTAAGCACCAGGCATACATTAACCCCTCCCTCTCCAATAAAATTAACCCCTTCCCTGCCAGTGTCATTTTTACAGTAACAGTGCATATATATAGCACTGATTACTGCAGTAATGTCACTAGTACCCCCAAAAGTGTCAAAAATGTCAGTCAAGGGTCCGATCTGTCCGCCGCAATGTCGCAGTCCCACAAAAAAAAAAATCGCAGATCGCCGCCATTACGCGTTAAAAAAAAAAAAAACACCAAAAATGACAGAAATCTTTCCCTTTGTTAGTAAACGCAATAACTTTTGCGCAAACCAATCAAAATACGCTTATTGCGATTTTTTTTACCAAACATAGGTAGCAGAAAACAAATTGGCCAAAAATTTTTTAAAAAATTGGTTTTTACATCTTTTTTGGGGGGAATTTCATATAAAAAAGTTAAAAATATTGTTATTTTTTCAAAATAAACGCTCTTTTTTTGTTTATAGCGCAAAAAGTAAAAATCGCACAGGTGATCAAATACCACCAAAAGAAAGCTCTGTTTTTGGGAAAAAAAGGACGTAAATTTCGTTTGGGTACGGCGTCGCATGACCGTGCAATTGTCAGTTGAAGTCGCACAGCGCCGAATCGCAAAAAGTGGCCTGGACGGAAGACAGCAAAATCATCCGGTGGTAAAGTGGTTAAGAACAGTGTACAGGTAAATATGAGGGATGATATTAATAATGGAGCTATGGACGAGGTAGAATCCCTATGGGTAGAACTTCAAAGGGAAGGCACTGTGGGGAAGGTAATATTGGGCGTATGCTATAGGCCCCCCAACTAGAGGGAGGAGGGGGAGGCGGACCTCCTTTTAGAGATAGGATTGGCAGCAAGGATGGGAAATGTTAATATAATGGGGGACTTTAATTATCCAGATATAAAAATAAAAATTAACCGATAATTAAACCAATTAATTTATAAAAATTGGGACTTTATATGAGGTACTGCCCATCCCGGATTACCCTAATGCTTCGCAAAGAAGGGGGGGGGGGGGTAAAGAAAAGGTAAAAAATATATATAATATTGTGACAACTGGCGTATTGATAAAAAAGGGTAAAAAAGTACAAATCCATATATGTAAACATTATTATAATAGCCAGTTGTTACATAAAAATAATAAGAGAGGGGTATGGGGGAAGTTCGGGACTTTGTGTGAGGTGTGTGGAGAGACGATTGGTGCATACACAGGTAAAATTACATAAGGCGGGTCTCACATGATGATAAAAAACATTAACGATGTTATCAACAGATATAAAAGCATAATGGCATGGATGTAAGTGATACAACAGGTAAATGGTAAAAGGATAAACCAAATCATATACATAAAAACTGATAAGTTGTAGTTGTAGACTGGAATGGAGCACTAATTGTCAAGCGGTATTAAAGGATCCAAACATATGAAAGTAAAAGATGCATCATAAGCAAGCACTACGCGTTTCATAGAATGTAATCCACTTCCTCAGGAGTTGATTAATGGGGAGTACTCGGATTGGGCAGGTGTGGAAAGTGGGGTCCCCAAAGGTTCTGTCCTGGGGCCAATCCTGTTTAATTTATTCATAAATGATCTAGAGGAGGGGATGTATAGTACAATCTCAGTATTTGCGGATGATACTAAACTAAGCATGCCAATATCTTCGATGCAGGATGTGGAAACCTTACAAGTGGACCTGAACAAAATAATGGGGTGGGCAACTACATGGCAGATGAGGTTTAATGTTGAAAAATGTAAAGTAATGCACTTGGGTACCAGAAAGCAAGCTACTCACTAGTGGGGGAACCTCTGGGTGAGTCTTAAGATGGAAAAGGACCTGGGGGTACTGGTAGACAACAGGCTTGGCAGTGGCATGCAATGCCAGCCGCTGCAAGCAAAGCCAAAAGAATACTGGGATGTATAAAAAAGGGGATTCACTCCAGAAATAAAAAGATTATTCTCCCACTCTACAAAACTCGGGTCCGGCCACATCTGGAGTATGCTGTCCAGTTCTGGGCACTGGTCCTCAGGAAGGATGTGCTGGAACTGGAGACAGTCCAGAGAAGGGCAACAAAAATAATTAGGGGAATGAAGGACATTCGCTATGAGGAAAGACTACAAGCACTGAACTTATTCTCTCTGGAGAAGAGACGATTGAGGGGGGGGGATATGATAACAATGTACAAATACTGTACTGGCGACCCTAGCATAAGGAACAAACTATTCAGAGAAGGGGAATACAATAAGACACGTGGCCACTCACTAAAACTAGAGGAAAGGCAGTTTAACCTTAAAATACGTAGGGGGTTCTTCACTGTAAGAGCAGAAAGGATGTGGAATTATTTTCCGCAGTCGTATCAGCAGGGAGCATCGATAGTTTTAAAAAACTATTAGATGGGCACCTTAAAGACCACAACATACAGGGGAATACAATGTACGGTTAACAACAAACACACGCACACATCATAGGTTGAACTGGATGGACTGATGTATTTTTTTTAACCTCACAAACTATGTAACTATGTAACTTTAAATCCCTAAAAACAAGATTATCAAAAAGACGAACATGACTAATTCACGAAAAACCACAGCCTTTTCTGCATCATAGCTTGGCAGTTTTGTAATCTGTTTAAATTGTCAGTAAGGGCTTTTTCACACATGTGTTGATTATAAAGAGTGAAGCAATGCTCATTAACGCTTCTGTAGCATTTATGTTTTGTTTATGACAAGTTTTGGTTGTGCTTATGAAGTGCTAAAAAAAAAGCTTCAAGAATGCTTGATAAATGTCCATGAAAGTGATGAAAGCATTGCTTTTCTAGTGGGAAGTACTTAAAGGACAAGTTCACCTTTTTAGGCAGAGTTTCACTTTTCATAATAAATAGAAGCGTTTTCCAATACCATTTCTAGGCCAGCTATTCCAACAATCTTTTCTCTCACTTACCTATCCAGAGAAAGCTTAAAAATCTTGTCAGTTTATTTGTATTTTTAAAAGTATTTTCAAATGTCATTAATTCCTCAGCGGTCATCTCCCAGGAGTCTTTACTTCCTTGTTGCATCACAAAAGAGGGTGTGATAGGGTATTTTCCCCACTCTGGACCACACCTCCCTCATTACAATACTACCTTCCACCCACTTTCTATACAATCTGATTGTACAATCCTTTAGATCCCCCATCAGCTATGTAGTACAGGGGCCAGCATGTTTTGATACAAATTTAATGGATTGTTCAAATGTTTCATCCTATTCTATAGTTCAGGTAAATCTAAAGGAAATTGTACAGAGATTGGACAATCGGATTGCATTGTGTATAATCATCTTTATACAAGTGCATAGGAGGGAGTGGATAGAGGAACAGGCTTTATTCACATATTCACTTTGCAAAAAACTGGATTTTTGACTTACCGTAAAATTCTTTTCTCTGAAGGTCATTGACGGACAGTCTCTGATGCATATCAGTAGGGTTATACTGCCCCCTACAGGAGTAGGAAACTAGACAGAAAATAAGTTCTACACTCTCTCTCTTCCTGCATAGGATGTCAGTTTTGTATTAAAGCAGTGTCAGAGAAGTAATACCAGCTCAACTCAAAATAGAGGAGCGGGTACTGTGTACCATCAATGAACTTCATAGAAAATTATTTTACAGTAAGTAAAAAAAACTGAATTTTTGTAAAATCTTACCGTAAAATTCCTTTCTCTGAGTCCTCCGACAGTCGCCGCCCACTCATACAGTCTTCACCAATGGGTATTGACCTCTTATCCATAGGAGCAAGCTAGGCATAAGACTTGTTAAAAACAACGCATTTACATAGACACACCTATGGGGGCTGTCCCACTGGTCCAATACCCCCCTGCAATCAGCCATCCCAACTCAGTTTGGTAGCAAGCAGTTAGAGTCCAAGAACCCCAAAAAGAGGGGCGGGGGCGGCGACTGTCAGAGGATTTAGAGAAAGGAATTTTACAGTAAAGTTTTACAAAAATTCAGTTTTCTCTTACGTCCTCCGACAGTCGCCGCCCACTCATACAGTTTTCACCAATGGGATGTCCCAAAGCAGTGTAGACATGAGGGGTGGGAAACGCAACCATCAGAAAGGCAACGCAGTACCCACAACAAAGAAAGGAACCTTACATGAACAGAAAGGTGACCCTCTGGGTAACAAAAAAGCTCAACAGGAGCAAAGAACCCAGGAGAGCAAATAACCAAGGGGATAAACAACCCCAACAGCCAGGGACCCGCAATAAAACCAGGGTCCCCTTACGGTACTTCCGCACAGAGAACCTTGCGGCCAAAGGAGGCATCAGCTGATGCAAGAACATCAATTTTGTAGAATTTAGAAAAGGTGTGCACTGACGACCAAGTAGCAGCCTTACACACCTGGGCCACCGAAGCCTGATGCCGGAAGGCCCAGGACGCACTCACCGCTCTGGTAGAGTGCGCCTTGACAGGGAAGGGCGGTACCCGTTCCTTCAACGAATAGGCCTGTACAATTGTCTGTCTGATCCATTTTGAAATGATCGCCGCAGACGCAGCCATACACTTCCGAGGTCCCTCAGGAAGGACAAGGAGAATCCGATTTCCGAAAGGATTCAGTCGAGGACAGGTAAACCCTGATTGCCCTGACAACATCCAAGGAATGCAAAGCAACCTCCTTAGGATGCTTAGGATTCGCACAGATCGAAGGCAAAACAATGTCCTCAAGGTGAAAATCAGAAACCACCTTTGGAAGAAAGGACGGATTAGGTCGCAAGACCACCTTATCCCTATGAGGTAAGGGGAGTGGCAAGACAAGGCTGCTAACTCTGACACTCTGCGAGCAGAAGTGATCGCCACCAGAAAGGCAACCTTTTTAGACAGCAGAGTTAACAAGATTTCCCTGATGTTTTCAAATGGGGAACGTTGTAACACGGACAGAACCAAGTTCAAGTCCCATGGAGGTAAGGGCTCCCTTCGAGGAGGGCCCAAGTGACGCACACCTTGAATGAAGGTGCGAACAGCCAGTGCAGATACCTGGCCCTTAATCGTAGCCAACGCAAGGCGCTGGTCCACACCAGACTGAAGGAAAGCCAACACTCTCGCCACCGAGTATGAACGAGGAGAGAAGCCCCTGGACTCACACCAGGCAAAATAAGCTTTCCAAGTACGGTAATAAATCTTACCAGACGAGGCTTTTCTAGCCTTGAGTAAGGTAGGAATGACCTCTGAGGAGAGACCCCTGTCTCTCAGGACCTGGCTTTCAACAGCCATGCCGTTAAAGCCAGCGACTGTAAAGCAGGGTGGAAGATCGGTCCCTGAGACAGTAGATCTTCACGCATTGGTAGCCGCCATGGAGGCTCGACGGCCAGGTGAACGATGTCCGTATACCAGGACCGGCGTGGCCATTCCAGCCCCACCAGAATCACCAATGTTGGTTCCGAGGCCAACCTGCGAAGGAACCTGGACAACAACTGAATCGGAGGAAAGGCATATATCAGATGATACTGATGCCAAGGCACCACCAGCACATCTGAGGCGTCTGCCAGAGGATTGCGCATTCTTGCCACGAACCTTTCCACCTTGTGGTTTAGCACACAGCATTTGAAATCCCTCCGGGTGCAGGGACCATTCCCCCTGGTCCAGGGTCTGGCGGCTCAGATAATCAGCCTGCCAATTCTCTACACCCGGAATGTGAACTGCCGATATTGCCGGGACATGAGTCTCGGCCCAAGACAGAATACTAGTCACTTCCTGAGCCGCCCGGGCACTCCTGGTGCCCCCTTGGTGATTGATGTAAGCCACCGCAGTGGCATTGTCCATCTGCACCCATACAGGGCGGCCCTGAAGACGATCCGACCAATGGAGCAGGCACAGCCTGATCGCTCTCAATTCCAATATGTTAATGGAGAGTGAGGATTCCTCCACCAACCAAGTGCCCTGGGCAGACAGGTTGCCCAGGACTCCACCCCAGCCCGACAGGCTGGCATTCGTGGTAAGTACTGTCCACAGTAACGGCCGGAAGGATTTTCCGTCCGCCACAGCCGGGGACTGAAGCCACCACAGAAGACCATTCTGGTCCAAGGACTGAGGGAGCCTGTCCCATCTGGCCAGCATTTTCGCTTGGAGAGACCTCGTGTGAAACTGTGCATATCGCCTCGAAGGCGGACACCATCAACCCCAGGGACCGCATACAGGTCCTGAGTGATGAGGATTCGTTTTCCTGAGGGCCCTGACCTCGTTCTGTAGGGTCCGGAGCTTGTCCTCCGGCAGGAACACCTTCGCTTGAGCAGAGTCCAGAACCATTCCCAAATATGGGAGACGAACCGAAGGAGACAAGGTCGACTTCTGCACGTTGATGGTCCATCCGAACTCCTGAACCGTCTGAACTGTAGTGGACACAGATCGCGCCCCAGGCTCTGGCTGGCACTCGATCTTAACAGGAGATCGTCCAGATATCCCAAGACCGCAATGCCCTGTGCCCGTAACAGGCCCAGAACGGGAGCCAGCACTTTGGTAAACACCCTTGGAGCCGAAGCGAGACCGAAAGGCAACGCCACAAACTGATAATGTTCCTCCGCGATAGCGAATCGGAGGTACCTCTGATGCCCCTCGAAAATTGGGATGTGTAGATACGCATCCTTCAGGTCGATAGAGGCCAGGAATTCGCCTGGACTCAGGGAGGCTACCACCGAGCGAAGCGATTCCATGCGGAACTTCCGAACTCGTACAAAGCGGTTCAGAGCTTTTAAGTCCAGAATAGGACGCACCTTGCCCTCCTTTCTGGGCACAGTGAAAAGATTCGAGTAAAACCCCCGAAACCTGTCCCGATGAGGCACCGGGACGATCACTCCCTGGGCGAGGAGATCTTGCACCGCCTGATGCAGGTCCTGTAACCGCCCTGGGGTCAAATGAAGATTTGAGGGAAAGAATCTGTCCGCCGACCCCTGCAACCTCCGCCTCCCCCTCAGACAGAGAAGAGCGAGACTCTTCAAGGGGCACGCCACCTACAGCAACCATATCAGATTCAGAAGACAAGGAAAAACGAGGCCTTTTTCTGTCAGCACGTTCAGTCATCAGAATATCCACTTAGGACACCAAAGTCTCCACTGCAGCAGACAAAGTAGACAGAGCAGAAGATTCAGAGGAACCTGAATCCCCCACTAAGGCTGTGGGAAATTTGCTGTCCTGAGATTCCATAGTAAAAAAGTTTTTTTTTTTTTTTTTTAAGGTACTGGCCCTTTAAACGCGCCGCGGACCCCCGCAGCACACCGCTACAAGACTGTGACAAACAGACCCCTGAGCAGGATAAACTGATAGCCAGAAGTATTTGCACACAAAAAAAGGACAGCAGACAGACCCCCACAAGTGTTACCACCGCAGCGATCTCTTCTGAGCCGAAGGAGGAAGTGATGTCACCGCAAGAGACTGAACTGAGACTGCAGGCCAAGGAAAAATGGTTGCCTATAGAAAGTAATGGGAGGCTTCAGGAAAATGGCCGCCGACATGTGCTCGGAAAGAACGTTTTGCCACACACAAGATGGCGCCGCAAGTCGCCAAAACACACCACATACAATGCTGTATAAGCGCCCACAGTGAAGCCAGACATTCTGCCCACACCTGAAATGGCGGACCGGAGGTGTTTTACCCCGCAGCGGTCGCCACACGTGTCTGTACCTCCAAAAAGCACCAAAAGTGACACAGGAGAGGGACCCCCACAAACCCACACAGCACACAGGCTGTGAGAAAAAACCCCCGCAGGGACCGGGATCAGGGAGCCCAAAAATGCACAGACATAAGGGGATAACACAGACACACAGGACTGCCAGCCCCAGACAGAGGCCCCAAACAGAATGTATTTACCTGTACCCGATGGCGTGGGGTGCCTCTCATCGACGGGAAACCGCCCACCCTCAGATCGCAGGGGTGCCGTCAGCTAAAAAACGCAGGACGCTAACAGTGCATGACGAACCGTGGGGAGACGTCCAGGCGAGGTAGCCACCTCGCAGGCTTGCATCCCTGAGGACAGGGATGGGTCGTTTGTGAGGCCAGGGCGAACACATAGCCTGCTAAATGCTCGATGGCGGGCTGGGATTCCATCAGGCCCTCTGTCCTGGAAAACAAGGACGACCAGTCCGACTTCCAGCTCCGCAACGCCGTCATCATCTTGAAGAAGTAACTAACTGAAAAGCTGAGAAATAAACAGCTAGTAAATGTGAAGAAAAAAAAACACATTCTCTGAAATAAAATCATAAAAGAAAAAAGAAGAAGAAGGCTGAGACTGTAGCCCCAGCACAGGGAGAGCCTATCTCACTGCTAACTAGGCAGAAGACAAACTGAGTTGGGATGGCTGATTGCAGAGGGGTATTTGACCAGTGGGACACCCTCCATAAGTGTGTCTATGTAAATGCTTTGTTTTTAACAAGTCTTATGCCTAGCTTGCTCCTATGGATAAGAGGTCAATACCCATTGGTGAAGACTGTATGAGTGGGCGGCGACTGTCAGAGGACGTAAGAGAAATCCAGTTTTCTCTATCGTTCATTGATGGACGCAATCTCTGATGCATATCAGTAGGGATGACCCAAAGCAGTGCCAAAAATGAGGGGTGGGAACAGCAGAAAAAAAACAAGTCCCTAAGGCTAACCATAGCCAACCAGGCAACATAGGACTCATCAGAAAAACAAGATGAGGCCCACCTGAAACAAACAATAAACACCCTCAAGGAAGGCCAAAAAGCCCCCTAAACAGCAGCCTGCAAAACTTTGCTGCCAAAAGATACATCAGCAGATGCCAGCACATCCACCTTATAAAATTTGCTAAAGGTGTGAACAGACGACCAGGTAGCCGCCTTGCAAACCTGAACCACAGATGGCTGATGGCAAAAAAGCCCAGGAAGCACTAAGCGCCCGAGTAGAACGCACCCTAACAGGGAAAGGCGGAACTTGACCCATAATTGAATAAGCCTGCACAACTGTCTGTCCGATCCATCGGGAAATAGTCACAGTAGACGCAGGCAGCCCTTTCTTTGGACCATCCGTGAGTACAAAGAGCAAATCTGACTTTCAAAAAGACTCAGTAGTCACCAAGTACACCCTGATTGCCCGTACCACATCCAAAGTAAGCAGTGCGAATCTCTTAGGATGTTTAGGCTTAGGACACAAAAAAGGGAACACAATGTCCTCATTTAAGTGAAAACTGGAAACCACCGTCGGAAGGAAGGACGGATCCTGACGAAGTACCATTTTATCCCTGTGAACCACCAGATAAGGAGAACGACAGGACAACGCCTCCACTTCTGACACCCTGCGCTCAGAAGTAATAGCCACCAAAAACGCCACCTTCTGGGATAAGGTAAGCAGGGGAATCTCCCGAATACTTTCAAAAGGAGGTTTATGAAGAACCAACAGCACCAAATTAAGGTCCCAAGGTGGCAACGGAGGTTGCACCGGAGGTACCAAGTGTCGCACCCCCTGGATAAGGTAATTCACCAGGGAATGAGTGGCCAACGGCCTTTGGAAAAAAATTTCCAAGGCTGAAACTTGACCCTTGATAGTACTCCAGGCCCACTTTTGATCAACTCTCCGTTGAAGGAAAGCCAAGATTCAAGCCACCGAGTAAGAGCGAGGGGGAGCCCCAAGAGACTCACACCACGCAATAGACGACTTCCACGTACAATGATAAATCTTCCTAGAAGTCGCTTTCCTCACTTTTAGCAGAGTGGAAATCAC
The DNA here is from genome assembly GCF_965119305.1 of Pelophylax lessonae. Taxonomy (NCBI): domain Eukaryota; kingdom Metazoa; phylum Chordata; class Amphibia; order Anura; family Ranidae; genus Pelophylax; species Pelophylax lessonae. Next base: position 474,127,326 of record NC_138770.1, on the reverse strand, counting down.
TGAAGCAGACAATGCCCTGTCCTTCAGCACCTGGCTTTCAACAGCCAAGCCGTCAAAGCCAGCGACTGTAAAGCAGGATGGAAGATTGGCCCTTAAAACAGTAAATCCTGGGGGGCGTGGCCGGGATGTAGAAGGCGCCGGACGTGTTCTCTCAGAGCTCCTCTCCATCCTGATCTTATCCGGCTCCATCCGCGGCCCCTGTGCCTCGGATCACGGCGGTTTTGCCCTCCTCCGCATCGGGCACAGGTGGGGCACGAATGCCGGGGAGAAAATCTGGGGTTTCAATACCGACCCCGCAGCCTCAGCGATCGGTCCCACCGTGAGGCGCGAGAGCCGCTGGACAGACTAGGGGGTCACCTGGAGGGGGGGATATCACTGCAGGACCCTCCCATCTACATACCGGTGAGTGGCCATACCCGATCCCCCCACGGAACATTGAATATATTGGAATAGGACCCTACTACCGGACCCCAAGTTAGGATACCTGGGAAACCCCGTGGACCCCACATCATATCCCCCCCAGGAAGGGAACCACCACACAGAGCAAGGACCAGCGAGGCATATCCACAGTACCCGCTCTATACCCCTGTGTGGGGTGGGTACATCTGGTGAGTAGGTTTTTCATTAGAAGCCATCCTGCAGCTCACCAGTCACCCACCTTGGGGGTCACCGTAAGATACTGCTCACCTATTCCACTGGGCACATTCACTAATTTATGGACTTATCCCAGTATATGAACTGACCGATTATCACTTATTGCTGCACTTTGTATAAAAGTTTCCCGCACTCCACTTTTTTGCACAATCCCTATTCACGGACTTATTTTTATATATTAAGTATCAATATCACTCCATGTTGCACCTTGTATAATACTCTCCTGCATATTTGCACATTTATCTGAGTTGCATAATAATTTCCCGCACCATTTTATATTTTTTATTATTGCGATTTTTGATTCACTCAGCACCACTTATTACCTTTTTATAGTATTTATCGATTTATTCATTTACTGATCTATTTAAGGCTGTTTATTTTACATTTATCTTGTTGAATATTTATTCCTATCGCCATTTATTTATTGTAGCACTTTTTTGCACTTTGCATTACGCCATCTTGTGGCCATTTGCCATATACATTTTACATCTATTTCATCTGATGATACATGTTTACATATTTATTTCTTTATCACAATTTCTATAATTTAGCATCTATTTGCACCTTATAGAATAAGCAGCGCCATCACTCCCATTCTCACTCATTTATTTATATAGCCTTTCGGTTATAGTTCAAGTGAGGCTGCAGCTTATCAGTGCACATCAATACATCCTTTGATTCCTTAGCGCGGATTTAATTATCTATTTAGCAAGATAATGTTGTTTCCTGATTTCTCTTTGGAGACGCAGAAAAAACGCAGATCCTTTAATGAAGTGCGCAAACTCCTGAGGACCAAGGGCTTGAAATATGGCATGATGTACCCGAGCCGCCTGCGTGTGGATTATAAGGGATCCGTCCTTTTCTTCAACTCGGCTGGGGAGGCTGCGGACTGGTTGGAATCCATTTAATCTCCTCTAGTGGCCCTGCTCTCCCGGATTGTATGGGGCTCTTGAGGTTCTGATCCACTGTGCCCCCTACTTAGAGCTCCTGTCTACTAACTGTCTGGCTCTTCAATTGCTGCTGGAGGGGCCTTTACAGTTCCTACATTGGTGATCCTGCCCTGAAGTTTCCTGGATTGCCCTGGGTTGGATTCTTTGCTTCTGTCCCTGGGGCTGTGGAGTGGTCTACAGTTCATCGGAGCTCTGTGTAATACACGTCGTTGAACTTGACTTTTTTAAGTTTGACTTTTTTTTGCCTTTTCTTCAACCAAAATTTTTCCCTTCTTTGTTTTGGACTTTTTTGACTCTGTTTTTTCTTTTTCTCCTTCCCCTTTTTTGGGACTGACGACCTGACGGCCTTTTTTAGGGCTGCCTTTGGTGGACGCGAGTAACGCCGGCTGCGGTTCTATGTTGCAGCCATGCCTTTGAATTTTTTGCTGGGTTTTGGGATCAGGCTGGATACCCTGTTGTATTTTTTCTTTTTTCAGGTTTGGGTATCACAGCAGGGACGTTTTTGTTCTTGGCTCCAGGCTCCATCCGGTGGTCAATGTTTACTTTACTTATGTGTATGTATTGCTGGATGTCTGGATGGAGTTGGGGGATCGGGTTGGTCCTTGGGCTATGCTTGGTCTTCCGGCTCCCTCCTGATATGTGCCCCTCTGCTGTTCTATGGCTGAGCTATTTAAGATTATGTCCTGGAATGTGCGAGGTCTCAATGACAAGGTGAAACGCACAGCTGTATTTCGGTATATTAAAACTGTTCAACCTCATGTTATCCTCCTCCAGGAGACGCATTTGGATGGGGGCAGGGTGCTTGCCTTGAAGAGACCTTGGATTCAGAGAATCTTCAACGCCACGTACTCCACGTATGCCCGTGGGGTGTCTATTTTGCTAGGTAGGAATGCACCCTGCTCGATTCAAAAGGTAATTACGGATCCTGGCGGACGATAGGTTATTGTTCTCCTGGAGATATTTCACCGGCAGGTGGTACTGGTGAGTGTTTACTTACCTCCCCCGTTCCACTCCCAAATTCTGGTAGATCTCCTGGTGACCTTGGCTCCTTATATGCACCCTACCCTTATCAAGGCGGGGGATTTCAATGCTGTTCTGGACGGCGGACTGGACTCCTCTAACCCGGGTAGACTGTCGTCCCCCGAACTTGTGTCCTGGTCTTCCGCGGCTCAGCTTACAGAGTTGTGGCGCTGGAAAAACCCTGGGGTGCGAGGCTACTCCTGCTGGTCTGGGGTGCACAGAACGGCGTCCAGGATAGATTTAGCTTTTGCTAATGAGTCTTGTCTTCCATTGGTCCAGGATGCCACTTATTTGGCGGGTGGTCTCTCCGATCATAATCCACTGCTGCTGACTCTGCGGGTGGGGGCTGGTGGGACTAGGGGTGCATGGCGCCTCTCACCGGGTTGGCTGCAGACGGAAAAGGTGATGCAACAGGTGGAACCCCATATGCCTGCATATTGGGAAGATCATGCCTCATCCACGGCTGGGGTGATCCTGTGGGATGCTTTTAAAGCGGTCATGCGGGGTCATTACATCTCTGCGATTAAGGCGTCCCGTAGGGAGGCTAATGCTGATAGAGAGGCTGTTCTGCTGGAGGTCCGTAGGTTGGAGGAGGAATACTCGGCTACTCCGGGACCGGCGGCCTATGCGGCCCTGGAGGAGGCCAGGAGGCGTCTGGCTTTGTTGGATACTGACTTTGCGCATGCCAACCTTAAACATAGAGCAGAGTCACTTTTTGAGAAGGGGGACAAAAATGGTAAGCTGTTGGCTTTTTTGGTACCGCCCCATTGCCTTGCTCAATGTGGATCTCAAGATACTCACGAAGGTCTTGGCTACTAGGCTGGCAGTGGTCTTGCCTTCCCTGGTAGACATTGATCAGACCGGATTCATGCCGGGCAAGTCCACGGACACCAACCTTCGACGCTTGTTTACACATTTACAGGTGTCCCATGCCTCTGTTGGCACAAGAGTGGTGGTGTCTCTGGACATTGCCAAGGCCTTCGACACGGTGGATTGGGTGTACATGGGGGTGGTGCTGAGGCGCATGGGGTTTGGTCCTTAATTTTGCAAATGGATTTCCCTCTTGTATTCTTCCCCGCGTATGGCGTTGAAGATTGGATCGTCCCTGTCTCCCTTTTTTGCGGTAGGTAGGGGGACTAGGCAGGGCTGCCCTCTTTCGCCCTTTCTGTTCTCCCTGATGATAGAACCCTTGGCTATTGCCTTGCGTGCGTCTCCAGAGGTGGGGGCGCTGGAAGTGGGCTCCATTAAAGAGTGCCTGGCGCTTTATGCGGATGATATGCTTTTATTTTTGAAGGATCCCAATGCTTCCCTGCGGGTGGTCTTCACTATCCTAGATACTTTTGCAAAATTCTCCGGCCTAAGGGTTAATTGGGATAAATCCACCATGCTCCCTATTGATCCTGGTGCTATTGCTGCAGCTGATGGAGCGTTGCCATTGAAATGGGTGACTGAGTTCACCTACCTGGGAGTCAGGGTGTCGGCGAGGGTGGCGGATTATCTCAATCTAAATCTTCACCCATTGCTGGAGGTCTTTAAACGCAGGGCGGAGGTGTGGCGCGACTTGCCTTTGTCGGTTCTGGGGCGCATTAATTTGGTGAAGATGAAACTTCTCCCTGTCTTTCTGTATTTCCTTAGAAATTCTCCGGTGTGGGTCCCTCGTTCGTTCTTCCGCCGCGTTCATGGCCTGATAGGTTCCTTTATCTGGGGTACCTCCCCTCCTAGAATTGGTATGCAGGTGTTGCAGGAGTCCTGGGGTCAGGGGGGACTGGCTTTACCTGATCTTTATAAATATTTCCTGGCCGGGCAGGGAGTGGTGGCACGTCGCTGGCTTACGGGGGACGATGGGGATTCTGCCACGGTGCTGGAGGCGGCTGTTTTGGGCTCCTACGAGAGTCTTCGTCTTTTGCTGCATCAGGGGTCCAAGGCTAAATTTAGGCTGACAGGAACGATGCGTTCCACCATCAAAGCCTGGGACCATATGCGGGTGCTGGTGGAGCCAGGAGCAACTGGTGTATCCCCGGCCTCCCCACTGGTGGAACCCCAAGTTTCCTCATTTTGCCTCGATCCCTGATCCTGCCATCTGGGCTGTTAAAGGGGTGACATTGCTAGGGGATATTGTCTCTGGTGGGGAGCTGTGCACCTTTGATGCCCTGAAGGCGCGTTATGATCTTCCAAATCAGTATTTTTTTTCCCTATCTTCAACTCCGCCACGCATTTGTGGCGCAGTTTGGTTCCCCCCCGAGTTGTGATTAAAGCTTCAACTCTTGAAACGGCGATACAGGCGGCAGATATGCGGAAGCCCCTCTCGGAGTTGTATAAGGAATTGTTTGCTACCACTCCGCTAGCTGTACGTAGGTGTAGGGAACGCTGGGTGGAGGAGGTGCCTGACCTAGATGGTGATGACTGGGATGATATGTGGAGTTCCCCCTTCGCCTACCTAGTTTCTGCGAGGGACCGCCTGATTCACTTTAAATTTTTACATCGGATTTATTACACGCCGGCAAGGCTGGCACGCATTTATCAGACGGCTTCGGCGGAGTGCTCGCGTTGCTCGCATTCTCCGGCGGACTTCAGCCACATCTTCTGGAGGTGCCCGGTGGTCAAGGACTATTGGGCATCCGTGTTAGCTTGCATCGTGGAGGTGGTTAAGATTCCAGTCCCCAATTCCGTGGAGGTCTGTCTCTTGGGGTTGGTGGATGGCTTGGCCCCCGCAAGGGCCTTTCGTACTCTGGTCAGTTTGCTTCTTTTCTATGCTCGCAAGGCCCTGCTCTTACACTGGAAAAGCCCCTTAGCTCCCACGATCCTCTTTTGGAAGGGTTTGGTTAACAAAGTGACTCCGCTCTATAAGGCTACGTATCTCAGTAGGGGATGTCCTCGCAAATTTGATAAAGTGTGGAAAACATGGATAGACTCCCCAGCCTCGACCTCCGTTGAGCAGCCTTAGAGTTTTGTGTGGTGCTGTTCAGGGTTGCCTGGGGGGGGGGGGGGGGTGGTCACGCCCGTTGGTGATATTCTCATGCTCATTGTGTGCTAGCTGAATACGTAGATGTCTCTCCGATTTTTGAATAAGGCATGAGGTTGCCGATTACGGTTTCTGTGCTGGACTAATCTCTATGTTCTATGACCTTGCTCCTTTGTTTGCTGGGACAGAATTGAGGGGTATCTATATTACTGCTGGAAGCTTTGTTTTCCTTGCTTAAGCATCGGGGACCGAAGCCACCAGATCAGGGACTCCTCGGCCACCTGGCACAGCTGGATCTGAATGTCCAAGGAATTTGGATTCTTGTTCCATTTGAGAAGGATTTCCTTCTGGAGGATCCTCGTGTGGAATTGAGCGAAGGGGACCGCCTCGAAGGATGACACCATCAGTCCCGGAACTCTCATACAGGTCCAAAAGGATGACCATTTGCTGGACAGCAACAGCTGAACCACAGTGGAATTTTTGGAGATTTTTCCAGAGGAAGAAACACCCTGGCTGAGGAGGAGTCCAAAGTCAGGCCCAGGTAATCCAGTCTCATGGAAGGGACCAAGGATGACTTCTGAAGGTTCAGAATCCACCTGAACTCCTCCAGAGTTCTCATGGTGATTTCCAAATTTGTTTCCAGCACCGTAGTTGACTTCGCACAGAGAAGCAGATTATCCAGGTAACCCAGGACCGATATCCCCCGCTGCCGCAACAGCACCAGGATTGGAGCCAACACCTTTGTGAAGACCTGAGGAGCAGAGGCGAGACCAAAGGGCAACGCCACAAACTGATAGTGATCCTCTCCTATGGCAAATCGGAGAAACCGTTGGTGTCCTGCACAGATTGGGATGTGAAGGTAGGCATCTTTGATGTCTATGGAGGCCAGGAAATCCCCCTGATGTAGGGAGGCCACTACCGTGCGAACCGGTTCCATCTTTAATTTTTTAACTTGCACAAAGCAATTTAGTGCTTTTAGATCCAGGATTGGACGCACCTTGCCTTCCTTCCTGGGAACCGTGAACAGGCTTGAATAAAAGCCCTGAAAACGTTCCGCACACAGAACCGGAACTATTACCCCCCGTTGAACCAGGTCCTGAACTGCCCCAGAGAGCGCCAGCAAGTGATCCGGGGAATGTCGCAAATTGAAAGGGAAAAACCTTACCGGAGGGATGGATCAAAACTCGATCTTGTAACCGGACCGTATGACCTCTTGAACCCATTTGTCTGGTATCCGGGATAGCCACAGGTCCGGGAACCGGTAAAGACCCCAGATATGGGTGAAGGCGCACCGTTAGGCCGAGGAGGTCTTGTCCGCAGGTCTGGAGAAACCAGACTTTTGTTTGCAAGACCAGGGTCGCTTGGAATCGCCCGAGGGTGTCTTGAAGGGCTTTGCCTTATCAACTGACCCTGAGGAACGAAAAAACTTTGTGTGCTGAAAAGGAGGGGCCCCGGCTGCAATGAGGGTCCTTACCCTTGTTAGCCTGTGGAAGAAAGGTACTCTTCCCCCCTGTGAGACCCTTAATGATGTCAACCAGGGTAGCTTCAATCAGGCGATCTCCTTGAAAAGGCAGATCAGACAAGGCTGTCTTTGAAGTCAGACCAGCACGTCAGCCAAAGTATACGCCGGAGGACCACTGCCGAAACCGACAGTTGGCCCAGTATGGGAGCAGTGTCCAGCAAGGCATCGCAAACAAATTGCAGCCCCTGCACCAGCTGGTCCAAAAGCTCCTGCATCAGGAGTCAGACTCAGAATCTGAGAAATCAAATGAGGCAGGGGCAGCCTCTCCTCTCGTTTCTTAGCACCTCAGCCTTTAACCACTTTAAGACAGGAAGATTTTGCTGCTCAATGACCAGGCCACTTTTTTCAACTTGGCACTGTGTTACTTTAATGGACAATTGCACAGTTGTGCCAACGCTGTACCCAAACTAAATTTACGCCTTTTTTTCCCCCACAAATAGAGCTTTCTTTTGGTGGTATTAGATCACCTGTGCGATTTTTAATTTTTGAAAAAAAGAGGGACAATTTTGAAAAGAAAAACAATATTTTTCACATTCTGATCTAAAACATTCCCATAAAAAAAAATGTAAAAATCCAAATTTTTTAACATTTTAGGCCAATTTGTTTTCTGCTGTATTTTAATTGGTTTGCACAAAAGTTATCACATTTACTAACTACGGGAAAGATTTATGTCATTTTTAATGTTTTTTTTTTTACTAGTAATGGCGACAATCTGCGATTTTTTTTTTTTTTTTGCGGGACTGTGACATTGCGGCGGACAGATCGGACCCCTAACTGACATTTTTGACACTTTTGGGGGGACCAGTGACATTACTACAGTAATCAGTGCTATAAATATGCACTGTTACTGTAATAATGACACTGGCAGGGAAGGGGTTAACACTGTTGGTGATCAAGGGGTTAAATGTATGCCTCATGCTTACTGACGTGTGTGGGGGGGAGGGGGGTTCTGTGACACAGACAGATCGCAGTTTGAGCTATGCTGAATCCTGTGATCTCATCCTGTCTGTCACAGAGAAGATCCACCTGCTTTGTTTACACAAGCGGGCGGATCTTCTCACACTTTCCCCGACAATCGGGGGGGGGGGGGAAGCGGCCTCTTCTCCTTCGACCTGATTCCCGCTGTGTCTAAACACAGCAGGAGCGAGCCATCTACATCGCTGGACATAGCAGAGCCGCAGTAGCAGCACAGTGAACGGTCTTAAAGTGGTTAAAGGCCACCTCCACCCGGGACACAAACGATTCCAGGACCGCCGAAATAGCATCTGTAGACAGCTGGGGTCCGGAAGATCCTGCGGCCTTGTTGAGGGGGTCAGATGGGGACACATGATCTGTAGGGTCCATGTTGCACTAGGGGAACCTGTCAGCCAAAATTGAAAAAAGCTTTTTTTAAAAGATGTCCCACCACGCCACAGCGCCCTACGGAGGTCGGGCAAAGTACACTGGAGAGAGAGAGAGAGACCCCCAGACTCACTGTACCAAAGATGCACCAGGAGGCCAAGAACAGCTGCACACAACATGTCAGCAACAATCTCGATCCAAAAGAGGAGGATCTGAAGAGCAGCCCAGGGTATAGGGAGGGGCTCCGCCCACAAAAAACACCTCCAGGAACTTCCATCCTGATTCCTATTAGAAAAAGCCACCGCAAAATGGTCTGGCCAGGTGTACCAAGATGGCCACCGATCTCCTCAGCACATGAGGCTACAAGAAAATGGCGGCCCCACGCGGCCTGCAGAGCAACTGAGGACCCTCGTGTGGACCCCCCAGACCCCCGGATTGATCGATTGGAAGGTGGGCCCTAAAGTGACAGGAAGAGACCCCCCCGCACAATCGTTTGTTCGTCCCTCGCCGGCGCCCCCACCCCCACATGTGGCCTGCCGCGTGGTCCCAGCCCCCGGGAGTAGGCCCAATAGCCCCCAACAGTGAGGGGGAACCCGGGATTGTGAGGGTCCAACTGTCCCAGGGAAGGGCCCGCATCAACCCCAAAATCTGCCAAGGGAAGAGGGGGGAACATTTACTCACCATACCGGAACAGGTGGGCGCCATCTCCTGACAGACCCCTCTCCGCCGCAGTGGGGGGCTGTTGGCCAAATGGGAACGCTGCAACTTGGGCCTAGACCCGGTCGTGTGTGACCTGGCGAGATGTTTAACTCGCGGGGACAGTCCCCATTCAGTGGGACTATGTCGCGGCCGACCCAGCGCGGAGCTAAGGTCTGCACGCGTAATGAGCGGCTGGGGTGACCACTGGATGTATACATCCAGCTCGTTGCCCTGATCTGGCATAGTTGCTTGTATATCTCACAGGAAAAAATGTGGAGAAAAGCCAACTAAAAAACACAAGAAAAAATTACCTAGAAAAAAACTTTGCCAGGACCAGAGATGCAGGGAACTAGGACCTCACTCCTGACTAGACAGATTAAAACTGACATCCTTTGCAGGAAGAGAGAGAGTGTACCCTCTGGGACTGGCCATAGGCATAACCAGAACTTTTTTCTGTCTAGTGTTCTACTCCTGTAGGGTGCAGTATAACCCTACTGATATGCATCAGAGACTGCCTCCGTCAATGAACGATAGAGAAACTCATATTCCCGCATGCGTTTGTTTTGGGTGTTTTGGAGCGTTTTCACTTGTCACACATAGCCTACACACAACAATCGCCCCCAGAGAAGCGCCAGAACTTTTTTTGTACTGCAGCTTTTGGTGCGCTTGCCGCACTTGGAGTGCCTTTAACATGTAACCACAACACAAGCACATTGCACATTTGCAGCTTTTCTGAAACGCATGGCAAGCGCACATTTTCTGTGGCAAGCGCACATTTTCTGTGTGGTTTGCCATGCGTTTGGAAACACACAGATGCGAATGGAGCATCATTGTCCTTGTGTAAAACATACAAACTTCTCTTTCAGGCCCAACTCACACTTAGAGTAATAGTAGCACATTTTTTTTCCTGTTGACGTCAATGGGCTGTGCTACACGTGGCAAAGAAGCTCATGGGAAATTTTGGAGTGGTGCGAGTTGCATGTTTTTATTGTGTTTGCCACCTGTTTTTCCATGTGGCAAAATGTGTGTTTGCTTCTGTGTTTGTTGTCCCATTACCAAATAATGACACTGAAAGCACAACTAGTTAATTTTAGGTGTATAGATGTGGCCAAACACTATACAATCTGATTGTACAACCTCTGTACAATCTGATTTTACAACCTCTGTACAATCTCTATATATTGGTACAAATGTACCAAAATAGTATAATAGCAGGACACACCATCTATCCAATCACTCTGTATCCAACCAGGCAGGGCCTTGCACTACATCAGGGGTGCCCTTTGGGCCAAATGTTGCCCCAGGAAGTTTAGCATGCATCCTGAGCCAGTCTGAAGGGACCCTGGGGAAGCCAGGCACATGCTGGCGTGGAGAGATGCGCGGGGGGGGGGGGGGGAGGGGGTGCTGTGAATACTTAGTTGATGGCTGAAGGTGTGCTAATGAGATCAGTTGGTAAACTCCTTCCTGTGTCTTGCTGGTTCCTCTGTGTCTGTCTGTATGGCAGGAAGTCTCTGAAGCTTTCTAAGAAAAATAGCAAGGGCTAAGGTAAGGGGTTTTTCTCAGAATCAAAGAAAGCTTATATTTTTCTGCAACCCAGATACATTAATGGTATACTGGTACATAGAGGAGCTGGACATTAGAGAAGAAAAACAAAACATGAAATTAGCCTATAAACAGAATGTGATGAAGAGGAAACTATCTGTTTTGAGGCGTGGTTAGGTTGTGGTGTGATAGCAGCCATTTTTGGTAATATTCTACAAGATGAATTCATATACATTGATCTCTTTGACACTTGGCTTGGTCCAGCTTAACTTTGCTGAAACAAAACGCTTTGCCACAGGCAATAATGCTCAATACCTCTACTCCTAACTGACGCAGGCAGTACTGCTCTCTGTTAAAGCTTTTGTCTGCACACCGAAGCAAATGGTGTTGTTAACACATGGCTTCTCAGTACAAACAGAAAGTGATTGCAGCAGCTGTGTCCTAGTTTTTTATTATTTCCTAGTGCATTCTGGCATATAGGAACCTCCACAGTCTCTCCCCAAACTCCCAGCAAACACGTTATAAATGCCTTACTAACACAATATAAACGTTAAAGGTACTGTTAAGGTGCACTTTATTACCATTAAAATCAATGAAGGCAGCTGACAAGAGTCGATGCCTCATGAAAGCGACATGCTGCTTAATTTTTAACAAGACACAATACAATGCAACTGCTCCTGTGTGAACAGTACTGTGTGGTGCCATTTTAATAATCATGACAAGCGTTGAAGGGCAGTTATGAGACTTTAAAAATGCTAAATAAATGCAGCATAAACACAGGGTACTGACGCATATGTAAACAAGCCCTACATTATGTAATTTTTGTTGTTCAATTTTTTTTTTAGAATTACCTTCAGCTTTATAGTACAAGGACCTGCATAAAATTTGAAAGTGTTTAGGTTTGACCTCATATTATATGGTTTTGAAAAATCTAAAGGAAACTTGTACAAGAACATTGTATAAAAATTGTATAGTGTGCAGCCAGCTTCATTTGTTTTTCTAGTGTTGTTGTTTTGACAATCGTAAACAAAACCTACCTGAAGTGGGTGGAACGGTTCCAACATAACACACTGTTCCATACTCCCCATCGCAAATGATTCGTCTACCGAAGACATCACTAGAAAGAACATCCTCCATTTTAATGAAATTTGCACACACCTGAAAATGGGTGTTCTACAACAAACAAGGAAAAGAAAAAGAAAAAATCAAGTAAATGTTTAATAAGGCATTGTTTATATAGGTTTCTAACCCTCCCGCCCAAATACCTACAGTTACAGCATTTGTTAGTTAGGGCACAACCAAAATATTGCAATAATAACTGTTATAATGTCATGTATTAAAATGTAGCTGTATTCAAAAGTGACTAATGCAAATAACAGAGGAACTAGACAGCAGAGAGAAACAAGGGTGTCTGGCTGCAGGCTGAAGCTCCACTTTTGACAGGAAACATGTGACCTTCACTCTATTTTTTTCCCACACACACTGAAATGAAAGCAATAATTCTAGCAAAAGACCTCCTCCGTTACACTAAACTGATGAACTAGGGGGCTTTTGAAGCATCATTTATTGAAAATATAGTGTACTAAAGTTTGCCTTGTTGTTTCTTTGAGATGTGGGTAAGAATTGCAGATATTACTAGTTGCCTTAGCTGACTGGCTACAACTGCATGTCACGGAACCATGAACCAGATGTACAACAACAGATAAGTGAAAATAAGACAGCTTTATTGAAAAACAAGCTATAAAGCAAAAGTCCAAACGGATGGCGAAACCGATGCAGAGTCTTAGCGAAGCCAGGGGTCAGGAACCAGCAGGGTAGTCAGACGAAGCCAGGATCAGGAACCAACAGGGTAGTCAGACGAAGCCAGGATCAGGAACCAACAGGGTAGTCAGACGAAGCCAGGATCAGGAACCAACAGGGTAGTCAGACGAAGCCAGGAACAGGAACCAGAAGTAGCAGCAGTCTTAGTAGCATGTGAACACAGGAGGACCAAGCAGGGAACTGAAGCCACAGACCTCCTATATATATGAGCTAGGCATCCAGCTCCTCCCAGTGGGAAGGAGGAGCCGCAGGGTGGGAGGCTACAAGAAACCCAGAAACCAAGATGGCCGCCAGCACATGTCAAACGAAGGAGAACAGCAAGAAGGTAAGACCATGACAGTACCTCCCCCTCAAGGGCCCCTCCTCCGCGGAGTAAAGAACGGTTTCTGAGGGAAGCGTGCGTGGAAGGCTCGGAGCAAGGCAGGAGCATGGACATCTGCGGAGGGAACCCAGGAACGCTCCTCTGGACCATAACCACGCCAATGAACCAAAAACTGTACCCGACCGCGGACCAGGCGTGAGTCAAGGATATTGCTCACCTCATACTCCTCACGATTGCCCACTCGGACCGGACGAGGCCGAGGAACCGAGGAAGTGAAACGATTACACACCAGAGGCTTCAACAGGGAGACATGAAACACGTTGGAGATCCGCATGCCAGGAGGAAGCGCAAGGGCATAGGCTACCGGGTTTACCCTGCGAAGCACTCGGAAGGGACCAACAAAGCGAGGCGCCAGCTTGGGAGTGGGCACTCGAAGGTTGAGGTTGCGGGTGGACAACCATACACGGTCTCCGGCCTGGTAGGAAGGAGCAGGCGCTCGTCTGCGATCAGCCTGGAGTCTCTGGCGCTGCGCAGAGACCTCAAGGGACTTCTGGATCTGTACCCAAGAAGCACGTAGGACGGAAAGGTGATCCTCCACAGCCGGAATATCCTGGGGAGAGAATACCTCCGGTAACACGGCAGGTTGGAACCCATAGTTGGCCATGAAGGGAGACGTCCCAGAGGAAGAGTTCACCGCCGTGTTCCTGGCAAACTCAGCCCAAGGCAGGAGGTCAACCCAATTGTCTTGGTGATCGGAGACATAGCAACGAAGGAATTGCTCCAAGGCCTGATTGGATCGTTCTGCGGCCCCATTGGACTGAGGGTGGTAGGCCGAGGAGAAGGAGAGATGAATCCCCAACTGGGAGCAAAAGGCGCGCCAGAACCTGGACACAAACTGACTCCCCCGATCCGACACAATCTCCTTGGGCAAACCGTGCAACCGGAAGACCTCCCTGGCAAAAATCGTGGCCAACTCCTGTGCAGAGGGTAACTTCTTGAGAGGAACACAGTGACACATTTTGGAAAACCGATCCACAATCATGAGAATGACCGTATGGCCTCGGGATGCAGGGAGGTCCACAATGAAATCCATCCCCAGGTGTGACCATGGGCGCTCCCCGGTGGCTAAGGGTTGCAGAAGGCCCAACGGAAGGTGCCGAGGGGACTTACTCTGGGCACAAACGGAGCATGCCGCTACATATGCGGCGATGTCGGAACGTAGGGAAGGCCACCAGAACAGACGTGAAACAGCCCAGGACAGCTGATTCTTTCCAGGATGCCCCGCGGTCTTGGAGTTATGGTAGGTTCGCAACAACCGAGTGCGCAACTCCTCAGGCACAAAACATCTGCCGTTGGGTCTCCCAGAGGGAGCACCAGATTGAGCCGCCAAAATCTGCTCACCCAGGGGAGAGGTCAGGCTGGTGCGAATGGCAGCCAGGATCTGATTCGGAGGTATGACCGAAGTCGGAATCGACTCCTCCCTGGACAGGTCGGAGTACTGCCGTGATAAGGCATCAGCCCTGATGTTCTTGGAACCGGGTAGGTAGGAGACCACGTAATTAAAACGTGACAAGAACAGAGCCCATCTGGCCTGACGTGGTGTCAATCTCTTGGCCTCAGAGAGGTAGGTCAGATTCTTGTGGTCCGTCAGGATGAGGACCGGAACCACCGAACCCTCGAGCAAGTGCCTCCATTCTTTAAGAGCCTGCACGATGGCCAATAACTCCCTGTCACCAATCTGGTAGTTGCACTCCGCGGAAGACAGTTTCCGGGAGTAAAACCCACAAGGAAGCAGAGGACCCTCTGGTGTTCTACGCTGAGACAGAAGGGCGCCTACTCCCGTCTCAGACGCGTCCACCTCGAGGACAAAGGGCAACCCAGGGTTGGGATGCGACAGAATCGGAGCCGACACAAAGGCGGACTTTAGAGCCTCAAAAGCTCGGATGGCCTCGGGCGGCCAGACCTGGGAATTACTGCCCTTCCTGGTCAGATCCGTGAGAGGCTTGGCTAGCATGGAAAAGTCCCTGATGAACTTCCGATAATAATTGGCGAAGCCCAAAAAGCGCTGCAGGGAGCGAAGACCACTGGGCTGGGGCCACTGTAAGACAGCCGAAACCTTCTCAGGATCCATGGAGAACCCCTCAGCGGAAATGATGTAACCTAAGAAGGTTACCTGGGATCGGTGAAATTCGCATTTCTCAAGCTTACCGAATAGCTTGTTCTCTCGTAACCGTTGCAACACTCGTTTGACATCCAGAATGTGGGTCTCCATGGACTCAGAATATACCAAGATGTCATCCAGGTAGACCACCACACACTGCTGCAACAGGTCACGGAAAACATCGTTGATGAATTCCTGAAAGACTGCGGGCGCATTGCACAGCCCAAAGGGCATAACCAAGGATTCATAATGACCGGTCCTGGTGTTAAACGCGGTCTTCCACTCATCGCCCGCCTTGATCCTTACGAGGTTATATGCCGCCCTCAGGTCGAGTTTGGTAAAGACCGTGGCCCCTTTAAGGCGATCGAACAGCTCGGAAATCAAGGGTATCGGGTAAGCGTTCTTGATCGTGATGCGATTGAGACCCCTGTAATCGATGCAAGGCCTCAACTCACCGCCCTTCTTTTTCACAAAGAAAAATCCAGCCCCTGCCGGGGACGAGGATTTGCGAATGTGTCCACGTGAAAGCGCCTCCCTCACGTACTCCTCCATGGCCTCATTCTCCGCTACCGACAGTGGATAGACTTTGCCACGAGGAGGAACGGCACCAGATTGTAACTCTATGGCACAATCGTATGGGCGGTGCGGAGGTAGGGCAACCGCACGCACCTTATCGAATACATCCCGGTACTCCTCGTATTCAGGGGGCAACAGAGAGTCCGAGGAAGTACACAGCAACTTGACAGGCCCATGGATGCAACTAGTCCCACACTGCGGTGACCACGAGAGGATCTCGGCCGATCTCCAATCGAAAATCGGATTATGCTTCTGGAGCCAGGGGTACCCCAAGACCACCGAGTAGTGTGGAGACGAAATAACCTGGAAGCAGACCGACTCTCTGTGGACGGCACCAATGGCTAACCCCACTGGAAGGGTCTCATGAGTCACGTGTGGCGGCAGAAGGGGTCTGCCGTCTATCGCCTCAAGAGCCAGAGGAGAACCTCGAGCCTGCAGAGGAATGGAATTGGCGGCAGCGAACACACTATCAATGAACAAACCACCAGCACCAGAGTCCACCAACGCCTGGGTCGTCACCGAGCCCCCGACCCAGGAAAGGACAACAGTGATCAGTGGTTTGTCAACACGGGAAACCGGGGACGAGGAGACTCCACCCAAGATCTGCCCCCGACAGGATCTCAGGTGCGAGCGTTTCCCTGGACGGTTCGGACATGCCAACCGAAAATGCCCACCGAGACCACAGTACATGCATCGGCCCTCGCGTCTCCGGAGTACCCTCTCCCCCTCGGACAGGCGAGCAAACCCCAGCTGCATGGGTTCAACCCCAGACAAGTCATCCCCAGGAGGCGTGGGAGGAGAGGGAGGCACGGGTGGGACAACAAAGGTAGGCGCCAATCTGTTAGGAGGCCTCCGCAGACTCTCCTTAAAGGAAGGTCTCTCCCTGAGTCTGGTGTCAATCAAAATCAGGAAAGAAATAAGAGACTCGAGCTCCACTGGTAGGTCCTTAGCTGCAACCTCATCCTTCAAGGCATCCGAGAGACCATGAGAGAAAGCAGCGACCAGAGCCTCATTATTCCAGCCCACCTCTGCTGCCAGGGTACGAAACTCAATGGCGTATTCAGCTACGGATCGTGAACCCTGTCTGATGGACATAAGGAGCTTCGCAGCAGAGGCAGCACGAGCCGGCACATCGAATACCTTCCGAAGAGAAGCAACAAAACCGGAAAACTCGGCAACCACCGGATTGTTGTTCTCCCATAAAGGGCTGGCCCAGGCCAAGGCCTTGTCCGAGAGCAGCGAGATTAAGAAGCCCACCTTTGATCTCTCAGTAGGAAAGGCATGTGGCAGCAACTCGAAATAAATGCCCACCTGGTTAAGGAAACCTCGGCACTGAGTTGGCTCTCCCCCAAAGCGCTGTGGAAGGGGGGCAGAACCGGACATACCCCGAAACACCGCGGGCGCAACAACAGGTGTCGGGGTAGACTCTGGCGCAACAACCGGAGCGGCAGTAGGAGCGGACCCAGGAGCGACAACCGACCCATCGGCAACGGGAGCGAAATGAACCGTGCGTTCAAGCAGGGTTTGCAACGCCACGGCGAACTGACCCAACAGGTGATCCTGCTGATCAAGTCTGGCAACCAGCGTGGGTAGTGAGGATGGCCCTGTACCGTCAGAATTCGTGGCCTGTGGTACCGTGCGTTCAAGCAGGGTTTGCAACGCCACGGCGAACCGACCCAACAGGTGATCCTGCTGATCAAGTCTGGCAACCAGCGTGGGTAGCGAGGATGGCCCTGTACCGTCAGAATTCATGGCTTGGTCCTAATGTCACGGAACCATGAACCAGATGTACAACAACAGATAAGTGAAAATAAGACAGCTTTATTGAAAAACAAGCTATAAAGCAAAAGTCCAAACGGATGGCGAAACCGATGCATAGTCTTAGCGAAGCCAGGGGTCAGGAACCAGCAGGGTAGTCAGACGAAGCCAGGATCAGGAACCAACAGGGTAGTCAGACGAAGCCAGGATCAGGAACCAACAGGGTAGTCAGACGAAGCCAGGATCAGGAACCAACAGGGTAGTCAGACGAAGCCAGGAACAGGAACCAGAAGTAGCAGCAGTCTTAGTAGCATGTGAACACAGGAGGACCAAGCAGGGAACTGAAGCCACAGACCTCCTATATATATGAGCTAGGCATCCAGCTCCTCCCAGTGGGAAGGAGGAGCCGCAGGGTGGGAGGCTACAAGAAACCCAGAAACCAAGATGGCCGCCAGCACATGTCAAACGAAGGAGAACAGCAAGAAGGTAAGACCATGACACTGCAGTTGAGTTGTAATCCATCAGTCCCTAGAGAGATTTCTCCACAAAAGCGCTGTTAGACCTCTATGTTTCCATTAGAAGGGTTTCATATCCTCTTTGTTGGTGTTCACAGTGGTGAAGACTGGAGGCACATAATCACTATAACTTCTGCTAGGTGCACAAATAGAGCATGTTTGTTCTACATAGCACTACACTTGTCTTATTATGGAATGTCATGAACTTACGAGAACACTTATTTTTTGCTTTATTTATTACACTTAATTTCACATGAATTTTGTATTATATTTTTTATTATTTATTTCAGGTTCTTATATAGCGCTGTCAATTTACACAGCACTTTACATATACATTGCACATTCACATCAGTCTAAGGTCCCTAACTCACATTCATACATACATAGTAGGGCCAATTTTTATACACGATCCAATTAACCTACGAGCATGTCTTTGGAGTGTGGGAGGAAACCGGAGTACCCAGAGGAAACCCACGCAGGCACAGGGAGAACATGCAAAATCCAGGCAGGTAGTGTCATGGTTGGGATTCGAACCAGCGACCCTCTTGCTGCTAGGTGAAAGTGCTCACCACTACACCACTGTGCCGCCCAAGTGTACTTATTTGTGTATTTCATTGACTTTATGGTTAATACATATTTTTTAGTATTTGACTGCACGACACATTTATTTTGGTGACATTTTTTTGTATTATTGTGTGTAGATACAGTGAGTGCTGCTTTCACCCGTTAAGAGAAAAAAAAAATCCTTTAGTAACTTCAGTCAATTACACCATAGCGCAGAATGTAATGATATCACGTACTGGACACACGAAAAGCTGTAGCAAGTGGCCATGATGTTCAGTTATCATAGATCAGCCATAACGGTCTTGCAGAGCAGTTACACAATGTCACAGTGATTACACCTTCCCTCCTCCTTTAATTCAGCCGTTCTCTCAACTCTGAGACATCAGAAACCAGCGCTTAGGCCTGTGCAGAGCTGTAATTAGCTAATTAAGTCCTGGCATGCTGTCTGTTTATGCAGTCCAGGCCTATCGTAAAACTATGACCAAATCCATTAAGGATACCCTAAACTAACGGGGATCGTAAAAAGCAATCAGAGAGCTCTGCCCAATTAAAAACCTAACAAATCCACACACGATTCATAAACTCAGACAGGAACATGACACATTAATAATAAGTATATATTTGAATGAGAAATGTCGTACTGAATAAAATAAGGTCATACATGACCACACTGGCACATATAAAAGGGAAGATAGCTGTCAGATGCCTCCTGGGTGACAGGTTTATCTTAGCTACCCTGTGTTTAGTATCCCTGGATGCAAAATTCAATGCTGAACAATAATCAGTTTCAAGAATGCAACCGGTACATATTGGAAGATATGAATAGTGGTATAAAACAGTCTATAAGGTAGGGACCTGATATTGTCATAAACCCAGGACAGTCCATGGACACTCTGTTTTATTGGTTAGGGGCATCTGTCAACACCCCTTTGATCCAAGAGGAAAAGGGAGACAACTAACCAGTTGAGAGTTCTTTTTTACCATCAACTCTGGAACATCTGTCAAGCTTTAGAACTGATAACGCCTGGCTTATCGACTGAACTCTAACACCAAGGACATTGATTGCAAGTATTCTTCCTCCTCTATTCTACCTTATTTTTCTATTGCTGAATTATGTCTCTATTTCTTTGAAACACCTTTTTTCTGTAAATATTTTATTTGCACCAACTTTGACCTTTTCATTAATAAAACCTTATTTTGAAAAGTGTTAACCTTGTCCCTAAGCTCTTAATGCAAGCTAAAAAAAAAAAAAAAGAGTGCTACTGTAGAATAAATCCTATAAACATACCTGTCTGTGGTGACAGTGTGTTACAGACGAGTATTCTAAAATCATAATTAGTATTGCTAGAATTACAAGCTCCCTCTTGCTCAGGCCAAATGGGGGTGGTGGCATTTAAAGGAGTAATTGCCTAATTAGCCAAGTGACAATTGCTCTCATGCTGCTGGCAACTAGATTGTGGTCCCGCGAGCTGGAAAATCTTTGTGCAGGTACAGCTGAGATTGGCATTGTTACATAAGTGACAGCGTAATGTGAGATAGGCTGGTCCTTTGTCAGGAGTTAGTAAAGACAGGGATCTGATAACCGCATCCATCCCATATTGGCTGGCAGCGTACGTAGGATAGTTTTGCATTAGAACATTCAGTGCACTATTAGGAATAAGCTCTGCACTGAAGGATTGTAACCTTTGTGGAAACAGTCCTTAGAAACAAGCCGGTGCATATTTTTTGTTTTTAAAGAGAAATACAGCAACAGTTACTTCCTACAGCTCCTTCCTATCTCTGCTTTCCGTTTTATCCTTTCTGCTTACAAACATGCCTGGGTTATCAGAATACAAGAAGATGAGCAAAAATAACCTTACTGATGTGCATTAAGAGGAATTGACGTCGGTGTCAAGAATTGTGAGGGCATAATTCATGATGCCCTGCAGGAGTATGATATCCGGGCAGAACCCAGGGGAACCTGAACTTGAAAGGGTTCCCGCTACTTCAGAGCCCAGTGGATCAAAAATGGCCTCGCAGGATGGGCAAGCAGAGCCTGACACTGGACTTTCACTTAATGTCACCTCCAAGCCACAGCATGAGCAGCCCAGTCCCAGATTACCTGCAAAGAGCACAGACTCTCTTCAAATGGAGGAAACACTACAATGCATCAGGGAGATGGATGATGTACCTGCAGTTTCTTGAGCGCCAGGCTAAGAGAGGAGCGCAAGGCTGCGGCTGAGAAAGAGGCTGCGCAGAGGGAGGCTGATCGTCAGCCCAAACTGGAGATTGCTAGGCTCCAGCAGCAGCGACAGGCTCAGAACCTCGGATCCCTGGAGCACAGGGACACCTCTCTGCCTGTGAGTCAGGCAGCCAAATATCCAGTTATGAAAAGGACAGTGACATTGACGTGTATCTACTGTCATTTGAAAAAACTTGCCGTCAGTGCCATCTGCCCCAAGCACAAGGGCTGTGAGGCAAGGCCCTAGATGCTTATGTCGAATCGCCAGTGGAGCAGGACGACGATTATGAGGCCATAAAGGCTGCGATCATCCTAAAGTATCAGTTGACCCCGGAAGTGATTTAGGTTCTTGCAAAAGGGGCCTGGGGACTCAAATATGGATATGGCAAGTCGCTTATGCACCACATTCCGTCAGTGGACTAGAGGCTTGAAAGCCAATTCTTTTGTGGCCCTAGAAGATCTTATGATTAAAGATCAACTTTTGCACATCTGTCCTACAGACGTCAGACAGTTTGTGTTGGAACGGAAGTGTCAGGAAAGGAATCAGCATTCAGCAACAATAGAATGCTGGATGCAGAGCAGGTGTGTCACCACGCCCATCTCCCCAGCCCTGGCCCTATATAAGACACTCTCTGGCTGTGCTTCAGTGCTGGTTTATCATCAGCTCCTGTACCCGTGACCTGTTCGATTGCCTGTTGTTCCTGTTTATCCCGGCTAGCTCCTTGACTTACCTGCATCTCTCCTTCGTTTGACCTCGGCTTGCCTGACCACCCCTTACTCTAAAAGACACCTCTGCTGGATCTCCTGTGTACCGACCTTGGCTTGGATCCCACGGACTCTCTCTCTTGTGCGGCCCTCTGTACCTTCATCTCCTCGGACTGATTATCTGTGTATGACCCTCGGCCTGGCATTAACCTTTGTCTCTTTTCTCTGAGCATCTATAGATCTCCTGGAAGCGGTCCTGAATCACCATCCATCCATCCATCCATCCGGGATCCATCCGCATCCAGTGCTCCTTGGGACGTGTCATCTCCTGTTTCACCACCAGGGGTGATCCGCACCGAGCTGCTAGGGAAGCCTTCTCAGCACTTCGGCCTCCACCAAGGTAACTGACAGCATAAACCAGCCATGTCAGAGGCCGACAGAGGTGCTTCCCCGCTCGAGGCTCTGTGCCAACAGGTTTCAGCCCTGACCCAGGCCGTACAAAGACTACAAGATGGTTACTTCCAGCTGGAAGGTCGGGTACTTAACCTAGCCGGCTCCTCCTCCCCGACGGACCCTACTCAGCCTGCCACTAGCTCGCTACCAGCTCCGTCCCAACCGGATCAAACTAGCTCCGCCCATTCAGTTTCAGCTCCGCCACCAGAGCCACGGGTGCCCACGCCAGAACGCTTCCGTGGGGAGCGAAGGAAGTTCAGGGCCTTCAAGAATGCCTGTTTGTTATATCTGGCTCTCCAGCCCAGGACCTTCTCCTCTGAATCCGTTAAAGTAGGGTTTATAATTTCCCTATTGGCTGACGAACCTCAGACTTGGGCACACAACCTCCTGGAACAGAAGAGCCTGATCCTAAATTCCGTAAGCTCCTTCTTTGAGGCTATGGCCCAATTATATGAAGATCCCCAGCGCACGGTCACCGCAGAGTCTGCCTTACATGCCCTACAACAGAACAAACGCCCGGCCGAGGACTACACTGTAGATTTCCGTAGGTGGGCAGCCGACACGGACTGGAATGAGGCAGCATTGAAGTATCAGTACCGACATGGCCTCTCTGAAGCTCTAAAGGACGAGCTTGCTCGAGTAGAGACACCAGCATCCTTGGAAGATTTAATCTCCCTTGCCATCCAGATGGACAGGCGTCTCCGGGAAAGACGCTCAGAACGCCTCCAGGGGGCTCGAGCTACTTGGGTCATGCCTAAGGTTCCATTTGCTGCCTCTCCTCTTCCTGGACCAGCTGTCAATGCCTCTGCAGATTGTGAACCCATGCAGATTGGGCTAATTCGTTCCTCCCTAACCCCCGAAGAGCGACAACGTCGCCGCCAGGCGAACCTCTGCCTATACTGTGGAGCTCCTGGCCATTTTCTCCGCAACTGTCCTGTGAGGCCTAGTAAGTGCTATTCACGGTCTGTTCTGAACTGTCAGGTCTCTGAGCCGTCCCCTGCTCACCTTACCCTTCCTGTCTCCCTACAGGTAGCCGAAGAGAGGATCCAGCTGACGGCAATTATTGACTCCGGAGCTTGTAGTTGTTTCCTGGACTGCACTCTAGCTAAGAAACTAGGAGTCCCCCTGCAAGTTAAGGAGCAACGGCTTCAAGTCTTTCTGGCCGACGGGTCCTTGCCTAGCTCCGGACCCGTGACCAAAGAGACCTATCCGGTTCTTACTATCACAACCCCGGGCCATCAAGAGTTCATCCGCTTCGATGTCTTGTCCTCTCCCTTATTCCCGGTAATCCTAGGCCTACCTTGGCTCCAGGCTCACAATCCCCAAATTGATTGGGTAAAGAAGAAGATCTCCTTCTCATCCAACTACTGCCAGGATCACTGCTTCCCTCCTGGACCCAATGCCCCTGCCGCTTGTCTAGCCGTCCAGCCGGGCCCAGACCCCCTTGAAGACCTTCCTGAAGCTTATCGGGACTTTAGGGATGTATTTGACAAGAAAAAGGCTGATGTTTTACCCCCTCACAGGCCCTACGACTGCCCTATTGAACTTCTCCCAGGGGCAGAGATCCCTTTCGGAAGAATATTTCCCCTGTCTGAGAAGGAATTGGAAACTCTTCGAACCTATGTCAATGAAAACTTGGAAAAGGGGTTCATCAGGCCCTCATCCTCTCCAGCGGGTGCTGGAATCTTCTTTGTTGAGAAGAAAGATGGCACATTAAGACCCTGCGTTGATTACCGGGAGCTCAACAAGGTGACCATCAAGAACCGCTATCCTCTCCCTTTGATTCCAGAGTTGTTTCAGCGCTTCCGGACTGCCCGGGTCTTTACTAAATTAGACCTCCGAGGGGCATACAACCTTATCCGCATCCGAGAGGGGGACGAGTGGAAAACAGCATTCAGGACCCGGTTTGGCCACTTTGAATATATGGTCATGCCCTTCGGGCTGTGTAACGCCCCGGCCACTTTTCAACATTTGGTGAATGACATTTTTCGAGAGTTTCTGGACAACTTCCTAATTGTGTACCTAGATGACATCCTGGTCTTTTCTTCCACTCTGGAACTCCACCGGATCCACGTTAAGAAAGTACTAGCCACCCTGAGGAAACATGGGCTCTATGTGAAACTGGAGAAGTGTGAATTTGAGAGAGAGTCCATCCAGTTCCTAGGGCTCATTATCTCAACAGGGGGTGTTTCTATGGATCCGCAGAAGGTGAAAGCAATTCTGGAGTGGCCAGCCCCCACAGACAAAAAAGGAGTTCAGCGATTTGTGGGTTTCGCTAACTTTTACAGAAGGTTTGTGAAGGGGTTTTCAACAATTATTACACCCATCACCCAACTTACGCGCCAGCAGATCCGCTTCCGCTGGTCACCGGAGGCTCAGTCAGCCTTCGATGAGTTAAAGAACCTGTTCGTGACCGCACCTATTCTCCAACATCCGGACCCAGCTTTACCCTACATCCTCGAAGTGGATGCCTCGGAAGTAGCCACAGGGGCTATCCTGTCCCAGCGACAAGGCCCAAAGGCCTTACTACATCCGGTAGCGTTCTTCTCTCGAAAAATGTCACCCCCAGAGAGGAATTACGATGTGGGGGACCGGGAACTCCTGGCCATTAAATGTGCCTTAGAAGAATGGAGGTACCTGCTGGAAGGTGCAATGCACCCTATTATGATATTCACGGATCACAAAAATCTAGAATATCTTAGGGCCGCTAGACGCCTAAGACCTCGGCAAGCCCGGTGGGCTTTATTTTTCTCACGCTTCAATTTCCATATCACCTACAGGCCAGGGTCGAAGAATGGAAAAGCGGATGCCCTGTCCCGGATGTTTCCAGACTCTCCCAGCACAACGGAGCCCAATACCATCTTGTCAGCTCAAAACTTTTTCCTGATCCACGCTGACCTACAAACCTCAATTCAACAAGCCTCTACCCAATGTACAGGACTTGAAGCCGAGTCTCTAAAGAAACGGAATGGACTCCTCTGGTACCAGGAAAAAATTTTTGTTCCCGCACAAGTGAGATTGATGGTCCTCAAAACCTTTCATGACCACAAACTTGCCGGACATTTTGGGGTGAGAAAAACCTACGAACTTATTCAACGCCGCTTTTGGTGGCCTCAACTGCACCAGGACTGCAGAATGTATGTGAATTCCTGCATTACGTGCCAACGGAGCAAAGGGGCAAAAGTCAAGTCATGGGGCCTGTTGAGGCCATTACCGATTCCTGAGCAGCCCTGGAAAGGTTTATCTATGGACTTTATAGTTGAGCTACCACCCTCAGAAGGGTTTACCACCATCCTAGTAGTCGTAGATCGACTTTCAAAAATGGCTCATTTCCTGCCCATGGTGGGCACTCCTTCTGCCTTGGAAACAGCCAACGCATTCATCAAAGAGGTGGTCAGGTTACATGGACTTCCGAATAATATAGTATCAGACCGAGGCGTTCAATTTACCTCTAGATTTTGGAAGGAGCTCTGCAAGGCCTTGGCGGTTGGAGTGTCCCTGTCCTCTGCCTACCATCCACAAAGCAACGGGCAGACGGAAAGAACAAATCAAACTCTAGAACAGTACCTCCGATGCTTTTGCACCAGCTCTCAGGACAACTGGGTCTCCCTGCTCCCATGCGCAGAATTTGCTTACAATAATTCTGTACACTCTGCAACCAACCAAACCCCGTTTTGGGCTAATTATGGCTTCCATCCTTCTTTCTTGCCCAACTTGGACCAGGAAATCACGGTTCCCGCAGTCCTGGATCGTCTGGCTGCCATTAAAGCTAATTTTCAGTTACTACAGGACAATATTCAGAAAGCCCAACAGGATTATAAGAAATTCTTTGACCTCAAACGGAAGGTGAACCCTGCACACAAGGTGGGAGATAAGGTCTGGCTCTCGTCAACTAATTTAAAACTTTCTTGCCCATCCAAGAAGTTGGGGCCAAGATTCATTGGTCCTTTCGAGGTCAAGAGAGTGGTGAACCCTGTGGCCTTTGAATTAGTCTTGCCCGGTTCTTTCAAAATTCACCCGGTGTTTCATGCCTCGCTACTGAAGCCCGCAATACCGAGCCCATACCCGGGGAGAGAAGAGGTACCACCTCCTCCAGTTGCAGTGGAAGGGGAGCCTGAATTTGAGATTGAGACTATCTTAGATTGCCGACGGAGAGGCAATCGCACTCAATACTTAATTAAATGGAAAGGATACCCCCCGGAGGACAATTCCTGGGAACCATTGGATAATATCCATGCTCCTAAGCTTCTGAGAGAATTTCATAGCAAATTTCCGGAAAAACATGGTCAGAGGGCATCCAGAGGCTGCCCCTCGGGGGGGGGCACTGTCAGGAAAGGAATCAGCATTCAGCAACAATAGAATGCTGGATGCAGAGCAGGTGTGTCACCACGCCCATCTCCCCAGCCCTGGCCCTATATAAGACACTCTCTGGCTGTGCTTCAGTGCTGGTTTATCATCAGCTCCTGTACCCGTGACCTGTTCGATTGCCTGTTGTTCCTGTTTATCCCGGCTAGCTCCTTGACTTACCTGCATCTCTCCTTCGTTTGACCTCGGCTTGCCTGACCACCCCTTACTCTAAAAGACACCTCTGCTGGATCTCCTGTGTACCGACCTTGGCTTGGATCCCACGGACTCTCTCTCTTGTGCGGCCCTCTGTACCTTCATCTCCTCGGACTGATTATCTGTGTATGACCCTCGGCCTGGCATTAACCTTTGTCTCTTTTCTCTGAGCATCTATAGATCTCCTGGAAGCGGTCCTGAATCACCATCCATCCATCCATCCATCCGGGATCCATCCGCATCCAGTGCTCCTTGGGACGTGTCATCTCCTGTTTCACCACCAGGGGTGATCCGCACCGAGCTGCAAGGGAAGCCCTCTCAGCACTTCGGCCTCCACCAAGGTAACTGACAGGAAGCCAACCTCTGCCAAAGCAGCAGAACTGGCAGATACCTATTATCAACACTCGAGACCATTGCAAGGCTCCTCCGAATGGCTGGAAAGGAGGGGAATCACCCATGGCAACCGCTCCTGCACCTGTGAGTCAAGTTCCCCAGCAACCAGCATCTGCAGTCTCTGGTGTCACCTCAATCCCAACTGACACTCGCCGATGCTACACTAAAATATTGGTTACATCATTCCTGGGTACATCTGGCTACAGTAGGATGCTGGGATGCAACTATAGTGGCAACTACCTGTGACTGACCGATCCAATGGGAACGGACTAAAACTTTGACGCCAGCGCGTGAGAAGGACCGTCCCGCCCTGACAGAGGTACTGGCTGGTGCACCTGGGACATGGCCCCCTGGAAATCAACTGTCTGGTCCTGGCTCACACCGATGCCACTACCTTTGGGTCAGGTGCAGCCCCAGGCCAGAGGGATGAGAAAGGAGAGGAATATCTCATCCTCTACCTATGCATGAAGGCACCTTCTAGACAGTTAACATATGCCATCCTTGAACAGAGGTGTCTTGTGATTGGGTGGGCACCACGGGAAGCTGCCACGTTATCCAGGTACAGCCAACTGGTACTCGCCCATCACAAAACACTTTGTCTGCCAAACTGTGCTGCTAGGGAGAACAACCTACTCCTCAGAGGAAACCTAGTTCTCCAGCAATACAGTTGGACCAGACCGCGCAAAGGAGAATGCCTTAGCAAGGTGGACCTGTGGGGTGACAAGCCAAGCCGGCAGCAGTTGGTTGCGTCAGGAGGGAAATTGCAGATCCCTCCCATGCAACTACCTGAGGAAGAGGTGTAATGATATCACGTACTGGACACACGAAAAGCTTTAGCAAGCGGCCATGTTGTTCAGTTATCATAGATCAGCCATGACAGTTTTGCAGAACAGTTACACATTGCTGCAGTGATTACCCCCTCCTTTAATTCATGGAATGCATAGGTTTTACACTTCAAAAGAGCCTTTATCGAACAAAATAAGGTCATAGAAGGGAAGATAGCTGTCAGATGTCTCCTGGGTGACAGGTTTATCTGAGCTACCCTGTGTTTAGTATCCCTGGATGCATAATTCAATGCTGAACAATAGTCTTTCAGTTTCAAGAATGCAACTGGTACATATTGGAAGATATGAATAGTGGTATAAAACTGTCTATAAAGGTAGAGACCGGATATGGTCATAAACCCAGGACAGCCCATAGACACTCCGTTTTATTGGTCAGGGGCATCTATCAACACTCCTTTGATCCAAGAGAAAAAGGGAGACATCTAACCAGTTATGAGTCCTCCTTTACCATCAAATCAGAAACATTTGTCAAGCTTGAGAACCGATAACACCTGGCTTATCGACTGAACTCTGATAACACCCAGGACATTTGCAAGTATTCTTCCTCCTCAATTCTACCGTATTTTTCTATTGCAGAATTATGTCTCCATTTCTTTGAAACACCTTTTTTTCTGTAAATATTTCATTTGCACAAACTTTGACCTTTTCATCTTTAAAACATTATTTTGAAAAGTGTTAACCTTGTCCCTAAGCTCTTAATGCAAGCTAAAAAAAAAGAACCTGTCTCTTGAGGAGCGTTACTGTGAAGAATAAATCCTATGAACATACCTGTCTGTGGCGACAGTGTGTGTTACAGACAATTATTCTAAAATCATAATTGGTATTACTAGAATTACGAGCTTCCTCCTGCTTGGACCAAATGGGGATGGTGGGACATTATTCACTCTCAGGCTGCTGGCACCTAGATTGTGGTCCCGCAAGCTGGAAAATCTTTGTGCAGGGTGCAGTTGAGATTGGCATTGTTACGTAAGTGACATCGTGGTGTGAGATTGGCTGGTTCTCTGTCACGAGTTAGTGAGGACAGGAATCTGATACCCGCATCCTTTGCACAAGATTTTCCTCTTTTTATGATATTCATTAATGTCAGGCAGGCCATACACGGTGCAAATTTCTTTCCTGCAACCTTGGGAGAAGACCATGATTAAAGCTAGCAGCTATAGCAGCTGCTGGCAATAATCGTAAGAGAATCTGGAAGGATGGTTGTACCCAAGTTGATCGATCAATCAATTTGGTACATTTAGCCTGCCCATACAGGATTTGAATATTGGCCGGTTTCTGGCAAAACCGGCCAAGATTTGAACTATGTATAGCCGGCCTTATAGAAAAGGGAAAGGATTTCAACAACATCAACTTCAAAATTAGGCTGAAGATCCACATTAGGAGCTTCACATTAGCACCTAATCTGCAACTACTGATTCTAATTTTGTGGATTTGAAGTGGGGTTAAAGTAAGGGGTTTATACTTTTTGCACTTAACAAATTACATTTTTGTTGGATTATGACAATATACCATATCAATTTTATGTGTAATTTCTCCAAGTACACATCTTTATCTATAGGCAGTGTTTGAATGAAGAACTAATGAAACCCTTAAGTTTAAGTTAAACAAATTTCATGGCATTTACTTATTTTATAAGGCTATACAGTATCTCACAAAAGTGAGTACACCCCTCACATTTTTGTAAATATTTTATTATATGTTTTCATGTGACAACACTGAAGAAATTACACTTTGCTACAATGTAAAGTAGTGAGTGTACAGCTTGTATAACAGTGTAAATTTACCGACCACTCAAAATAATTCAACACAGCCATTAACGTCTAAACGGCCAGCAACAAATGTGAGTACACCTCTAAGTGAAAATGTCCAAATCGGGCCGAATTAGCCATTTTCCTTCCCCGGTGTCATTAGTGTTACAAGGTCTCAGGTGTGAAAGTGTGGCAGGTGTGTTAAATTTGTTCAACATGGCACCTTATGGCAAAGCACTCTCTGAGGATCTGAAAAAAAGAATTGTTGTTCTACATAAAGATGGCCTAGGCTATAGGATTGCCAAAACCCTGAAACTAAGCTGCATCACGGTGGCCAAGACCATACAGTGGTTTAGCAGGACAGGTTCCACTTAGAACAGGCCTTGCTATGGTCGACCAAGGAAGTTGCGTGCATGTGCTCAGCATCATATCCAGAGGTTGTCTTTGGAAAATAGATGTATGAGTGCTGCCGGCATTGCTGCAAAGGTTAAAGGGGTGGGGGTCAGCCTGTCAGTGCTCAGACCATACGCCACACACTGGATAAAATTGGTCTCATGGCTGTCGTCCCAGAAGGAAGCCTCTTCTAAAAGATGATGCACAAGAAATCTCGCAAACAGTTTGCTGAAGACAAGCAGATTAAGGACATGGCTTACTGCAACCATGTCCTGTGACCTGATGAGACCAAGATAAACGTATTTGGTTCAGATAGTGTCAAGCGTGTGGCGGCAACCAGGTGAGGAGTACAAAGACAAGTGTGTCCTGCCTACAGTCAAGCATGGTGGTGGGTGTGTTATGGTCTGGGGCTGCATGAGTGCTGCTGGCACTAGGGAGCTACAGTTCCCTGAGGGAACCATGAATGCCAACATGTACTGTGACATACTGAAGCAGAACATGATCCCCTCCCTTCGAAAACTGGACCGCAGGGCAGTGTTCCAACATGATAAGGACCCCAAGCACACCTCCAAGATGACCACTGCCATGCTAAAGAAGCTGAGGGTAAAGGTGATGGACTGGCCAAGCATGTCTCCACACCTAAACCCTATTTAGGATCTGTGGGGCATCCTCAAAAGGGAAGGTGGAGGACCGCAATGTTTTTAACATCCACCAGCGTTGTCAAGGAGGAGTGGAAGAGGACTCCAGTGGCAACCTATAAAGCTATGGTGAACTCCATGCCCAAGAGGGTTAAGGCAGTGCTGGAAAATAATGGTGGCCACACAAACTATTGACACTTTGGGCCCAATTTGAACACTTTATACTTAGGGGTGTACTCCCTTTTGTTGCCAGTGGTTTAGTCATTAATAGCTGCGTGTTGAGTTATTTTGAGGGGGGGCAGCACATTTACACTGTTATACAAGCTGTACACTTACTATTTTACATTGTAGCAAAGTGTAATTTCTTCAGTGTTGTCACATGAAAAGATATAATAAAATATTTACAAAAATGTGAGGCGTATATTCACTTTTGTGAGATACTGTATATGCATACAAAGTTGCAGGAAGCATTTGACCCTCTCCACTTCCTTCCACTATGCAGTACTTTGTGCCTGAATATCAAATCACCAAGCTCTACTATTGACATGCTTTGGATAGAGCAGAAAATGTTTAGAGCTTCTATAAAATATGAGATGCCTATTGGAGAGATTTCCCCTCACCTCTGCCAGGACAGAAGTCAATTTTTTGCAGAACACGAAAGGGCTGGAACCAGAGGCGTAACTAGAGCCTTCAGGGCCCCGATGCAAGAAAACATGAAGGGCCCCCCCAGATCCCTGGCCGGGGCCCTTCCCTTCAAGCCCAGGGCTCTTCCCACTAATCCTGGGGCTCTTTACTCTCGTTGCATGGCCTTTTATTACGGTCCCGCAGCAGGATCCTTTCACAAGTTCTGCAGTGGGCTCCCTTCCTGCAATCTTGGGGCCTCCCTACAGTGGTGCAATGCCAGGGCCCGGTCGCAAGTGTGACTTTTGCAATCCTGGAAGTTCACCCACTGGTTTGCTACTGGGCCCCCTGGAGCATGGGGCCCGGTAGCAATCGCAACCCCTGCAACCCCTGTAGTTACGCCCCTGGCTGGAACAATATTTTTTATTGTTGTCTGTGTTGCTCTGCCCAAGTGACTCCATTTCTTATAAAGATGTCCTAGGAAAAGGGAGTGAGGAAGAATCTCAACAGTTGCGGCTAGATGTTATTTATATTTCTTTGTACCCAAGATTAGAAAAAATATATATAATGGCTGGATTTGGGCTCCCCTCCAAAATGTTGTAAGCATGTTTTTAACTCCTGAAGCACAGCTGTACAGAGCAACAAGTGAATAGCTGAAACCTGGAGTACTAATGTGGACAATTAAAAGGATGTTTGCCTTTTGGAATGTCACATGTTCCACTCAATTTTAGGGTGGAACGTGTAGCATGTTCCCGCTCCCCCGCTCCTGCAGCCTCCCCCTGATCCCCCCCCCCCCCCCCCGTGAAAGGAGATCTTCTCCATGTACCTGCTGTAACAATTTGAAAAGAGCGTGGCCATGAGGGGCTCTAACCACCATGTCAGTCATTCAAAGAGTAATAACGGCCTACTGGCTGAAACGCGTTGGGAACAGAGCTTGTGCTGACGCCACTATTCCTGTCTGTGAGTAGCTGAAGACGGCGGTGGTTTACATGTATGTAACATTTACACTTAAGTGAGTATTTTACCTTTAATTTGGCTGAATAAAATGGCGGTTTCAAACTATGGTATGTCCATTTGTCTTTTACATGCTACAAACATACTTAATGGCCTTTGGTGATGTATTTGTGAGAATCAACATGCCTTTGGGTATATGCTGCTAAGGTTTTCCATGTGATCTCAGAAACTCTGGATAGTTGACTGCTGATGCTTATCTAAAACCACCTATAACGTAGGGGCTCATCATCCAGTAAAAGGCCATTGTTATTGGTGGCAGTGATTTCACTTGGCAGTGTATTTATTCTTGCAAGTGGACGCATTCTATAAAGATGAATTTTGGTGAAACCCTCCTTCACTTTATCTGCTTTTGATTTTTTTTAACACATTGTCAGTGGACTTACTTGTACAATATATCAATCCATTTAGGATCATTCATGATTTAGGGTGTCACCTTTTTATGCACTTATATTTGTTTGCTATTGTTGCATATTTGAATACTGTCTATTATAAGTCTATGATAAGTGACACTCCATGTATTAAGTATTATTTGTTATATTTTGTAACAATTTGAATACACAGGGAAACAATTTATTAGAAGACTGTATTATTATCATGTTCTCCAATCTATACTCTTGGTTTGCATGTCGAGCGACCCAAATACTGATACCAACAGGGACACTATATTTCATACTTTATGTGTGTGGGTAAGGGAAGAAGAAGTAAGCCCAGGCACATAGTTATGTGCAGATGGAGAATGTTTGTTAGCCAATGGAGAAAGCCTATTAGCCAAACCTATGGACAGAGAATTACTGTTCACATGATTCGCGATCGCGCGCATGCACATACACACCTCTGCTGCACTAGGACCTTGCCTTAAGGTCTACAGCACCCTGCTTCCTGCTACTTGTTCCTGGTGTTTAAACTCTGTTGCCGTCCTGATCCGTTTGACTATGCTTGTACTCTGCCTGAACCGACCAAGCTTTCTCTTCGACAACGTCTCTTGCCTTATCACTCTGTCTGCCTGTTTGCCGTTGCCAACTGCAGCATGAACCTAACTACTCTGCTGCCTTCCTGTTCCTGACGTGCCTGCTAGTAAGTGACCGAGCTTGCCTGACCCTGCTATGTAACTGGCCATCCTTATACCTGCTATCTGCTTCCTGCCAGCCTGCTGCCTGTGACTTACCAGCCTGCTAAGCATCTGCTGCCTGTGACCAGCCAGTCTGCTAAGTACCTGCTGTCTGCCACCCACCAGCCTGCCAAGTACCTGCTGCCCTGCGTCACGATCCAGCCTGCATCCAAGTACGCACAGACCTCACATCTGCAGCCTTCACCATCTGAACTTCTAGGCACTCTTGCCTCTCCAGGCTTCCGTGCCTCCTGTTTACATTATCAGGGGTACCAGGCCAGAGGTGTAAGAGATTGCCTTCCTCTCCACGTTAGGTTCCATCTCCAGGTGCGTGAGTGTTGTACTGCATGTGATACATTGTTTAATTCATATTCCCTTCCTGTTTGTTAGTACTGAAATGTAGTCTTTTTTTCTCTTCATTAGATACAGTTCCACAGGGAACACACCTACCGCATCTGAAAAAGCCAACTTAATTTTAAAAATGTTACCAATTTCTTAGGGGGGTCCGATATGTTATGCAAAACCTTATGTCATAAGTTCGGAGCCCTACTGTAAATGAACTGGAGCCTAGTAAACCTTTCCCAATGTAGGGTCCCTACATAGGATAGGCCAATGTTTTCGAATAAATTTCTCCAATTTTTTAAATTAGTAATTATATCCTACAATAAAAGGCCCCATCCTGATTGGCTTCCCTCTCTCTCTTTTCTTCAATAAGGATTCCCTATCTTGAACTATATGCAGGAAGGGGATGTGTGTGAGGTTACATATAAAGTGTCATGCCATTCCCCCAATAACATACAAAAGGGAAAAACAGTGGTCCCAGCAGGGTTTACACAACGGCATGCACAACACAGAAAAAAATAACCATGTATAAAAGATATCAAATATTTATTGCTTGCTTTAAAAGAGAAAAAAAAGGCTGAGTACCAGCAAACTGTACTACAAGTCATATACAGTTACATACAGTTTGTATCATAGGACAGCAGAATACAATTTGTTCATATACACAGTTACCAAACCAACTTAACGGCGCAAAAGTTGCCAGTAGAGTAGTGTATCGGAACAGATGATCCCGACATGTTTCGAAATCTCATCGTGATTTCTTCTTCAGGGAAGAAAGTAGCACAAAAATGTCAGCACTGTAAGTATCAGGGAAGGATAGTATACATATTTGTTGCTTGGATCAGGGGATTTCTCATAGTGGGGCTACCACTTAGGCGTTTGGGATCGGGCCGACTACTCACTTAGGGCTTTACATAATAGACACTCCTGGAATTGGCCCTCTGGGGGATCTCTGTGCTGCCCTGCCCTGCTGTAGGTGATCCTTGTGGGACGACTGGGAGGCATGGCCCTGATATAGAAGCCCCCCCCCCATACACCCCAAGAAACTATATGTGAGAATTTACTCTGTGGTACTACCACTACTGCACTCTGGGGACAAAAGCAAAGAAAAAGGGAAGAAGGCTTTAGCTAAGCCTGAGAAAATTGCCCAGCATCACAAGCTAAAACTCTGGTGGGACCCTCTCCAGTAAAAATACTCAAAACATACAGAGCCCAGCGTTTGACCAACTGTTTAAGAGTATTAAAGAAGATGTATCCTTCCTTAGGCATGATTTGCAAAAGGTGCAGGAATGAACATCGTTGGAGGGCAGTATTAGCCTGGTGGAAGATGTGGTTTTTCCAACGAAACAGGAGATGAAAGCAATTAGAAAAAAGTAAATATATATGCATCTAAAGTGGAGGACTTGGAGAATAGGCTGCGAAGGAACAATATACGAATTTTGTGCTTTCCTGGATGAAGCGAGGGCTCCATTAAAGAAAATTTTAAGAAAAATGAATGGTGGATACCTGTAAGAGACGATCAGCTGGACCCAAACAGACATTTGTGCGCATGCCCAGGCACACAGGAAGGAATGTGCGTATGCGCGAACGCACATACTCAAAGTGCGCACGTAATTGGCGCCAATTGGCCTATTTATACTGAGCGGTGACAGGAGCATATTGCTGAGTGGTCTTTCAGCTTGTTCCTGTTTACCTGTGCCCTGACCTGATTCTGGATTACCTGTTATACCGACCCGGCTTGCCCTTGACTCTCCTTTGGATTCCTGCCTGCCTACCTGTGACCGCGGCTTGTGTCTGACCCTGATTTTGCCTTATGCTTTTGTACCTCGCTGCCAGACTGTGTACCGACTTCGGCTTGTATCCTGACTCCGCTCCTGTTTCACGTTCCTGTACCCGTGCTGTCCGGCTGTTGACAACTCCTTGGCTTGTGTTCCGGCTTCGCTCCTGCCTTCTCATCCAGCATCACAGAGTTCCAGTTCCAGGTGTTCATCCGGTGATCCACAGCCATCAGTCTTCTGTCAAGACACCACCTGCTATACCGGCCCTCGTGCCACTCTGTGTCCTACACCGCCTGTCATCTCTACCAGGTGTGTTGGACAGGAGGTGCAAGAGAAGCCCTCTCTACAGATGAGACTCCCTTACAAGTTTGTTTGCCACAGAAAGCTCACACAGTGCCATCTAGGTCTCCACCACCAGGGGGTCACCTTAGTTCTCTACTTATTAAAATGTTACATTACAAATGATGGGATAACAGGAGCTGCTCACGTATGTGGAGGATTTCGATTTTGTGGGAATTTTAGAGACTTGGTTTGACAGCTCTCATGATTGGCTGGCGACCATTCAGGGGTATTCCCTATATCGCAGACATAGAGAAGGTAGAAAAGGGGGAGGGGTATGTCTGTATATTAAGAACAGTGTGCAGGTAAATTTGAGGGATGACATCACTAATGGAGCTAAGGAAGAGGTAGAATCCCTATGGGTAGAACTTCAAAGGGAAGGCACTATGGGGAAAGTAATATTGGGCGTATGCTATAGGCCCCCCAACCAGAGGGAGGAGGAGAAGGCGGACCTCCTATCACAGCTTGGAATGGCAGCAAGGATGGGAAATGTCATTATAATGGGGGACTTTAATTATCCAGATATAGACTGGGCAGAAGGAACCGCACATTCATCTAAGGCTTGGCAGTTCCTAAAGGTTTTGCAGGACAATTTCTTGGGTCAGATAGTGAACGCACTGACAAGAAACAATGCAGTACGAGACCTACTGATTACCAACAATACAGACCTGATCACGGATATAAAAATACAACTTAGGAAACAGTGACCATAGGTCAAACAGTTTCAGTATAAATCATAGAAATAGAAAACACAAGGGTATTATAAGGACACTAAATTTCAGAAGAACCAACTTCTCTAAACTGTGCTCTTTACTAGACAATATCAAATGGTATAGAACCCTAGGAACAAAGAACACAGAGGAAAAATGGGAGTGCTTCAAGAACATACTAAATAAAGGGATTGGCCAGTGCATTTCAAAGGAATAAGTTTAAAAGAGCAAAAATAAACCATGGGTGGCTAAACTCCAACATAAAAATGCATATTAAAACTAAAGACAAGGCCTTCAAAAAATACAAAGCTGAGGGGTCATTGGCAGCATTCCAACATTACAAAGAGTGCAATAAGAAATGTAAAGTAGGCTAAAATAGAACACGAAAGATATAAAGTGGAAGAGAGTAAAAAAAAAAAACCCCAAGAAATTCTTTAAGTATATAAATAGTAAGAAAGTGAGACCAGAACACATTGGCCCCATAAAAGACAACAAAGGGCACCTGGCCACAGAGGACAGAGAGAAGACGAAAGTGCTAAATAAATTCTTCTCTTCAGTCTTCACAAAAGAATTGGGGGGCTACACAAACCCAGCTTGTAATGTTAAATTAAATAATACACCTCAGGAAGCACCCAAGGGTTCTTAAAGAACTCAACCAGGTGATGGCCAGACCATTGTTCTTGATCTTTATGGATAGTCTACAGATGGGTATGGTGCCAGCTGATTGGAAAAAAGCCAATGTGGTATCAATATTTAAAAAAGGCAGAGATATATTTCAGGGAACTTATAGGCCGGTTAGCCTAACATCAGTAGTCTGCAAAGTTTGTGAGGGGATGCTAAGGGACTATATACAAGACTTTAGTGTTAGTAGTAATCAGCATGAATTCATGAAAAATCGTTCTTGCCAAACCAATCTATTAACCTTTAATGAAGAAGTGAGTTGCCATCAAGATAAAGGATAGAATGTGGATGTGGTGTATCTGGACTTTGCAAAGGCATTTGACAAAGTTTCCCACAAACGCTTACTGTACAAACTAAGGTACGTAGGTATGGACCATAGGGTGAGTACCTCGATTGAGAACAGGCTCCAGGGGCGAGTCCAGAGGGTGGTGATAAATGGGCAGTACTCGGATTGGGTGGGTGTGGAAAGTGCGGTCCCCTAAGAATCTGTCCTGGGACCAACCCTGTTTAATTTATTCATAAATGTCCTAGAGGGTGGGATATCCAGTACAATCTTGGTATTTGTGGACGATACAAAGCTAAGCAGGTCAATATCATCTATACATGACGTTGTAACCTTACAAGCAGACCTGAACAAAATAATGGGGTGGGCAACTACATGGCAGGTGAGGTTTAATGTTGGAAAATGTAAGGTAATGCACTTGGGTGTCAGAAAGAACGAAAGTTAATCCCTAGGGAGGGAACCTCTGGGCAAATCTAAGATGGAAAAGGACCTGGGGGTCCTAGTGGACAACAGGCTTGGCAGTGGCATGCAATGCCAAGCCGCTGCAAGCAAAGCCAACAGAAATAAAGGGATTATTCTCCCACTTTACAAAACTCTGGTCTGGCCACATCTTAAATATATGTCGTCCAGTTCTGGGCACCGGTCCTCAGAAAGGATGCGCTGGAACTGGAGAGAGTCCAGAGAAGGGCAACAACGATAATTAGGGAAATGGAGGACATCAGCTATGAAGAAAGACTGCAAGCATTGAACGTATTCTCTCTGGAGAAGAGACGATTGAGAGGGGACATGATATCAATGTACAAATACTGTACTGGTGACCACAGCATAAGGAACAAACGTTTCAGAGAAGAAAAGCGGTTTAACCTTAAACTACTGTGGGACTGCTTACCTGAGGTAAACCCCGCCAGAAGCCGGTATTGTATTACCGTATTTATCGGCGTATAACACGCACTTTTTCCTCCTAAAAATGGAGGAAAAAAGTGGCACTGCGCGTTATACGCCGATATAACAAAAAAAAAGTCCAGAAAGCAGTCAGCTCCGAGAGGTAGAAGGGGGCGGGCGGCGCCGAGGAGAAGGGAGGACGCGCTGTCATCGGAAGTCCCGCCTCCTATGCCGACGTCAATCATAGGCGCCGGGACTTCCGATAACAGCGCGTCCTCCCTTCTCCTCGGCGCCGGCCACCCCTTCTACCTTTCGGCGCTGACTGCTTTCTGGACAAGTGGCAAGGCTGCAATAATGGGCGCTGGCGAGGCTGCAATAATGTGCGCTGGCGAGGCTGCATGTATGGGCACTGGCACTAGCGAGGCTGCAATTATGGGCGCTAGCGAGCCTGCAATTATGGGTGCTGGTGAGGCTGCAATTATGGGCACTGGCGAGGCTGCATGTATGGGCACTGCGCTGGCGAGGCTGCATGTATGGGCACTGCGCTGGCGAGGCTGCATGTATGTGCACTGCACGTATGGGCACCGCGCTGGCTGCATGTATGGGCACCGCGCTAGCGAGGCTGCAATTATGGGCACTGGTGCTGGCAAGGCTACATGTATGTGCACTGCGCTGGCTGCATGTATGGGCACTGCGCTGGTGAGGCTGCAATTATGGGCATTGGTGCTGGCGAGGCTGCATGTATGGACACTGGTGCTGGCGAGGCTGCATGTATGGGCACTGGTGCTGGCGAGGCTGCATGTATGGGCACTGGCGAGGCTGCATGTATGGACACTGCGCTGGTGAGGCTGCAATTATGGGCACTGGTGCTGGCGAGGCT
This sequence comes from Pelophylax lessonae, assembly GCF_965119305.1. Taxonomy (NCBI): domain Eukaryota; kingdom Metazoa; phylum Chordata; class Amphibia; order Anura; family Ranidae; genus Pelophylax; species Pelophylax lessonae. Next base: position 474,088,325 of record NC_138770.1, on the reverse strand, counting down.
GCATGTATGGGCACTGCACTGGCAAGGCTGCATGTATGGGCACTGGCGAGGCTGCATGTATGGGCACTGCACTGGCGAGGCTGCATGTATGGGCACTGGCGAGGCTGCATGTATGGACACTGCGCTGGTGAGGCTGCAATTATGGGCACTGGTGCTGGCGAGGCTGCATGTATGGGCACTGGTGCTGGCGAGGCTGCATGTATGGACAAGGCGCTGATGAGGCTGCATTCGTGGGCACTGGTAAGACTACATTTAATTTTACAAAAAATGTTCTGAGTTCAAAGCTGTTTATTTTAAACTTCAGCTTTTTTCCTGAAATTTCTGCCCTAAAATTTAGGTGCGTGTTATACGCCGGCGCGTGTTATACGCCGATAAATACGGTATATCTGCCATTTATGCTGAAGTTAAGCACACTTTTATGTTATGCCTGTATTTGGACATTTTGCTGCTGGAAGCCTTATTTCTGTTGTGGAAGAAAATAAACCACTTTTGCTTTAAATTTACCCGGTTTGTGCACGTGATCCCTTGGAGCGATCATCCCAAATATTACACTACGTAAGGGGTTCTTTACTGTCAGAGCAGAAATGATGTGGAATTCTCTTCCACAAGCAGTGGTATCAGCAGCAGGGAGAATCCATAGTTTCAAAAATCTATTAGATGGGCACCTCAAAAATCACAACATACAGGGGTATACGATGTACGGTTAACAGTAAACATACACACACATATAGGTTGAACTGGATGGACTGATGTCTTTTTTCAACCTCACCAACTATGTAAAAAGATAGTTACTATACTGCGGAAAGCCAGGGAAATGAAGGAAATACTATATAATGGAGCCAGATATTCCCTGTACCCAAACTTTTCCCCAGAGTCCAGGGCCCACTTTGTGGAGGTTAAATGCAGGCTGCAACAGTCAGTTGAAAGTGTCGTATGCTATGTTATATCCTTCACAGTTACGGGTTGCAGCATGTGGGGAAATCCACTTTTTTGGTACCCCAGCAGAAGTAGTGTCATGATTGAAGAAGAATAATAAAAAGCTTTGGAGAGTAAGGGACTAAATTTTTATGTTAAATATACACATCAGGAGGGTGGCACATCTGATTGAGAAATCCTTTTTTGTTTTTTTGTTTTTTTTTTCCCAGAGTGGGAGTAGGAAGAATACAGTAGTAGAGAGAATGATTTTTTTGTTCTCTCCATTTCTACATGAGTTTTTTTGTGTATTTTTTGTTTTCTTTGTTTAGTGTGTATTGAGGGTATTTCCAAGTGGTTATTTCTGAGTGGTTACACATTTATAAGAGATTATTGATCACATGGACAAGTATTAAGGTAGTGTGTATATGTGAAAGGGAGGAGGTTGTTGCTGTCTCATTCTTTCTTCCTTTGGGTCCTTTCACACAGGCGTTCCTTATGTCCGGTTTTCGTACGTCTATGGGCTAGCGGACGTTAGTGGACGTCCATTCCGTTAAGTTCCGTTTTTTGAGACGGAAGAGAACCCTATTTTTCTTCCGTTTTAAAAACGGAACGGACACAAAAACAGATGTCATCCGCTAACGTCCGCCAGCCCATAGACATACATTATGTCTGTTTTTCATCCGCCAACGGACGGATGAAAAACGAACATACGAACGGACCCTAAAAAGTGATATCCGTGTCAGTTTTTAAAAAAAGTCACTGAACTGAAGAAAAAACGGACCGTGCCATGTGAGAGAGGACCCTTCCTTTGTTTTTTTTTTTCTTAATTTTTCTCTTTTCTTTGATTACTACTATTCCTTTCTTCTTTTTTTTTTTTTTTGTAGGCTTTTTTTGTTTGAGGCCTTCACTAGGAGGTGTATCATCAGTAAAAAGGGAGACTGGAGTATTTGTTTACAATTTTTTATAATGATATAGATGTATCAACTAGATTAAATTATGGTGGAGTATAGTGTTGAAACAAAAAAAAATAGTTAGATGTATTATATTTTTTATTCTTTTTCGTTTGTGGCTTTATTTTGTGTGGGGTAATTTATCTGACATCTGCATCTGACATCTGCATATTTAAGATATTTGTATGTTAAGTAAAACCATAAATATATGCTCCTGGACAGTCCAGGAGTTGGGGGATCATGTGAAGAGAGTCAGTCTTCTCTGCATCAAAAACATAGAATGCTTCAGTACTTTGCTGCAGGTATAGTGCATCCAGAAAGTATTTATAGCGCTTCACTTTTTCCACATTTTGTTATGTTACAGCCTTATTCCAAAATAGATTAAATGTACTATTTACTTCCAATTTCTAAAAACCGTACCCCATAAAGACAACATGAAAGAAGTTTGTTTGAAATCTTTGCAAATTTATTTAAAAAAAAAAAAAATCACATGTACACAAGTATTCACATATACACAACGTTCGACCTGTGCCAGTTAAAAAGTCAAGTACATTCGATCTTATGAAAAAAGTTTCAACTGTGGCTGTAGTTAGTCTTTTTAGGAGGTATGCAGGATAGCTCAATCCCTGGGGTTAGTGGAGATGGATGGATGGATGGATGGAGGTGGCTGCAGGCTTCATACAGAGCTAGAACAGACAGAAAGGGGTAGGAGAAGAAAAGCAGCGCCACCTCAGTGTAGGTTAAAAAGTTATTTAATACATAAAAACAATGTAGTAATTCACACAGAGGAAATAGTTGATCAGCAAATAAGGATGGTTCATCTGCAACACTGTAGGGATGTTAGGAAAGTTCACTGTGGCGGCCGTGGTCCTGGCTGTGCCGGTGGAGTCCGACACTTCCTGTGTTTCTGGCAGCGTTTAGTAGTCCAGGCTTACATCCAATAGTGGCAAGGGGTGCTCGCGTTCGGAGCATGCGTTTGTTCAGGCGATGCTGATTTATGTGTCAGACTGGGAGTTTTCTGTCAGAGGGACTCAGGGGGCGGAGGCTTGTTGCTGTGGAGATGCGATATATACAATGAATAATCTGATCGGAACAGGAAGTCATATGACAGAGTCTGCGGGGGGTGGGGGCCTGTTGCTGTGGAGATGCCGTGTATACAAAGAATTATCTGGCCGGCACAGGAAGCGCTATGACGGAGAGTCTCAGGGGCCGTGGCTGGTCCCCACGGAGACGCGCCGTAAACACAGCCTTGTCTCAATAGAACGGGGAATGGCTGACGTAATAAGTAAGGGGCTTCATAGTGTAGTACAATCAAGAATATTTATTTAAACAAAAGCAGTAACTCACAGTTTAATACAGAGCAGTAGATCCCCGCAATCGTGGAGCAGTAAAACAAGGACTTCCGGTCACAGCCGTAGACCGGAAGTGACGTCACCCGGCTCCTTTCGACGTACTGCGTCACTACAACACGTGACTTTCTCAAGGGTATCCTTACCTTGTTTTACTGCACTGCAATTGCGGGGATCTACTGCTCTGTATTAAACTGTGAGTTACTACTTTTGTTTAAATAAATATTCTTGATTGTACTACACTATGAAGCCCCTTTCTTATTATTTCCTTGTATGAGGGAGAGAAATGAGAGGACCCTTCCTATTAGAATCTACCATCTACCAGCTGTCCTGCTACCATTATTGGAGCCATATAGGAGAGTTTGTTTTCTGAACCACGCTTGATATAATCAATTTGGAGGTGAGCAGCCATTGCACTCAGTGTCGGATACTCTATGTGGGAATAGTTTACATCGGTGACACAGTTGGGAGTGAGAGTGCACATCACGTGTTCAGATCACCATTATTCGTTCTATTTTTTGCACATGGACTTTTTTTATATATTAATTTATTTATTCATTCATTCACAGATCCTTTTTCACCAGCACTTTATATGGACTGTTATGCAGTTTTGGAATATTGATATATATATTTATTGTCCTTTGCACAGCACCCTATTTGTATGAATTTCTATTGGATTTTTTATCCTTGCACTACTTTGCACAGTTAATGGATTTTATAATTTTTATTTCACTATTTGTATTGAGTTCATTTTCTCTACTTTGAATTCAGCACCGATTTATTTATTTATTCATGTTATCTATTTCCTTTAAACCATGTGGATGGCTAATTAGAAGACAGGAGGAGGATCCCAGGAGGCAAAACATACACTGGAAAGATAAAACAATCCCAAGTTATGTGCCTCCTAGATAAGCTAAATGTACCCCCACCCAAACCATCCACTAAAATCAAATGTCTATTTACCTTTGGACAACCCACCTGACACTCAGAGGTCTGTTATATATGCAGCCTAAAGAAACTGACAAGTATGTGTGTTATTTATATCCCCCCCCACCCAACTGACAATTCATATCAGCTGGATGCAGACGCTAGATTGGGAGGCCGCGCCTACGCACTGGAGCACCCAGCTTATGTCCTCCACTTCTGCCCACATTCTAATCTCCGCCCATGGAGGCGCGGCCTATAGTGACCGCGTTGTTCCATAGGGCGTGAGGGAGGCGGAAGAGGAAGAAAACAATGGCACAAGGCCACAAACTGCGGCCAGCCCCCGTGCATCAAGCTACGCCACGCCGGGTAAGCCAAGACAGACTCCACCATGTTAGAGAATGACACGCAGGGTTGCCATGGCTACAACGAACGCCTCGGTCGTCTATATGGGGACCCCAGCACGCAGTAGATCTCATCCCTGACGTACTACCCCAGCACTCCGGGGCAGACCACCAGCACACCCACAGTAAACTCTGCACCTCAGGGGAAAAAAAAATAAATCCACAACTACGAGTAATTAATACGGCTGCATTGATTACAAAAGATACTTCATATATAGGGCATTACTGGGCAACTCAATTGCTTAACATATACAAAATAATGGTTATACATCAACAAAAGAAAATAAAAATATATAACTACATAGTGAAAATCCAAAAATTATCATATATACATATAGGTATGGTGACTTATAACATAACACAATAAATTATATATAGTAATTCATAATGACACCCTAATGTTGGTAGTGAGACCCTGGGTCCCACCACGAAGAGGCAGAGAGAGGGGAGAAGGAGAACAAGGAAGAACCAAAACGAAAGAGGATGATAATACAGATCGATATCCCAATGAGCACAGCTAAAGAAAGGGTTTAAAACCAACTCCTTCATTCAACCCTGGATATTAAGTAGCACGTAGAGAATATATCCACTGGGTTTCAAAATGGTGATACAGGCCTATATGCCTGCTTATAGGGGTTTCCATTTTCTTGTTTTTGATCAGAGATATGTGATCTTTGATTCTTTTTAAAAAGGGACGTTTGGTTTTGCCTATGTAAAATGCATTACAATTGCATTTAAATATCTATAATACACTGATCGTTTGGCATGTTTTCCTATATTTAGGGATGCAGGTAGAATTGTTAGGAAGTGCAATCTCACTACCTTTCAAAATGAAGGGACAATAGTTGCATTTGCAACATGAAAAAGATCCTGTGGAAGACACTTTTGTTGGAGGGTCTACTGTATGGTGGCTCCACACCAAACTGTCTCGTAGTGGTTTTGAACGTTTATAAGTGATTTCAGGATAGGGTTTAATGTATTTTTGGATCTTTTGATCCGATGTTCGTAGATACCAGTATTTTTATATATATATATATATATATATATATATTATATATATATATATATATATATATATATATATATATATAGTTTTAACTTTACGATGTTGCCTATTATATCTATCTACTTTTAATCCTAAAGTCCCGAACAATGAATGTGTTCAAGCCTTCAAAAAGATGGTCGAACACGATATCAAACGACTTAACATTCATAATAAAACAGATACTAAAGTTTGGGAAGCAATCAAATCTCTAGAAGAAAAGAAGGAGGTCGTGATCCGCCCCGCTGACAAAGGGGGGCGGACTAGTGATACTGAAAAAACAGGGATTATGAGGAGGAGATGAACAACCTTTTAAGAATTCCAGACACTTACAAAAAACTAAGAGGAATCCCAGGAAAGATTATAAGAAAATAATTAGAAAAATACATCAAAAAAGGGATAGACACCGGCATACTTACGGAGAAAGAAGCCACATATCCATTACCTAAATCCACCAAAACACCGGTGATTTACCATCTCCCTAAAATACACAAAAGAATTGAAAAACCCCCCGGTCGACCCATTATTAGCGGGATAGATTCCCTTTTCTCTAGACTGGGAGAATATTTGGATACCTTCCTCCAACCTTTAGTTAGCAAAGGAAAATCCTACCTCAAAGATTCCACCCAACTGATTAGGGAACTACAGGATTTTAAAATAGAAGACCATTGGCTTCTTGCTACTATTGACGCAAACTCGCTGTACACCAGCATCAAACAAAAAGACGGGCTAGAGGCTATTAAGAGAGCTTTGTTTGAAAATTCTGATCTGAAACAGGCACAAATTCAATTCATTTTGGAGGGACTAGACCTAGCCATGTCACACAACTATTTCTGGCATGACAAAACCTTCTATGTTCAGACGAAAGGAGTTGCCATGGGGGCCCGCTATGCCCCCAGCGTCGCTAACGTGTTCATGAATATGTTAGAGGACAAGCTGATTTATGGAAAAGACCACCCACAACTTCGTTTCTATCGTCGCTATATAGACGATATTGTTTTAATGTGGGATGGGCCACAGGAATCATTGGAATTGTTTTTAAGTGATCTTAATAAAAACCAGTTTGGAATCAGTTTTACAGGTAATTTTAGTAAAGAGAAAATTGATTTTTTAGATCTTCAGATTTTAAAAGGAAGAGGACCATGTTTACACAAAAACTTTTTTTAAATCTACCGATAAGAACGGATATATAGCGACATCAAGCTGCCACCATCCGAAATGGAAGCAGAACATCCCCAAAGGACAATACATGAGAATTAGGCGAAATTGCTCAAAAATCGAGGACTACGAGACACAAGCTGAGGTCCTAACTAAAAGATTTGAAGAAAAAGGCTACGATAGATGCACTTTAGAGAAAACGAAGAACAAGATCAGGGATACACAGAGGGAAGATTTACTGATCCCAAAGACAAGAACGGCAAAAGAAAACTTCAAGTGTGCCTCCATCACCGGCTATAGCAACCAGTACAAATCAGTTGAAAAAATAATTAAAAAATATTGGCCAATCCTAAAGTCAGACAAGACCTTCTCTCGGATTCTACCCAATAAACCCAAGTTCATCTACCGGAAAGCCCCGGCTTTAAGGAATAGGTTAGTCCACAATGTGGTGGACTCACCAAAACAAGTCAAGATTTTCCCACACCTAAAGGGTTTTATAAGATGTCGGAAATGTCTGGCGTGCAAAAATAATCCAGCACAAAGTAAGAAGACCATGCACTTTAAATCCTTTGCCAATAAAAAGACTTTTCAGATAAAAAAGCTTATCACATGTCACACGACCCATGTGACATACGTTATTGAATGCCCCTGCGGGCTTCAAATACGTGGGTAGGACCACTAGGCCACTATGTGTCCGAATTAGAGAGCACTTGAATAATATAAAAATTGGCCTCCCCAAACATAGCCTATCAAGGCATTTTCGAGACATACATCGACGTAGCACAAAAGGCCTAATTTTCTATGGGATAGACACCATTAGTGAAAACTGGAGAGGAGAAAATAAGACGAGAAAAATATCGCAAAACGAGACGAAGTGGATATACCAACTCGATACACTTCAACCCAAAGGAATGAATAGGGACATAGACCTAAATTGCTTTATATCCAATTTCTGATTCTTTTCGACCTATGAACAAATTGCTTGCTTTTAATTGGAAGATAATATAACAAACTCCACTTTTTGCCATGTGGACTTCCACCACTAGGGATTAGGCCCTTATTTTTTCTTCAGTCCTTTTTATCGGTAACTTCATGGCCCCTTCATCATCAATTTTCTAATAACACACAAAATATTATACAGTAATTGTGATTTTAGAAAGAATATTAACTTTTATGATATACACCTTGATGTTTTCTTGAATGATTTTGTCTTATAGCCAAAGTACTTTGTTGTGATTATGGTTGAGATGCAGATTGGCGAAGTGGGATATATATATGTTTTGTGTTATATATGGTTATCAGATCACAGGACCATATCCCTATAAACCAAGAATTTTGGCCATATATGTTCCAATATCCCCTCCTCCCATTTCTTGCACTTTTTTACACTTACACTTACAATACCTCACCCCCAACACTATTTACAATCCACTATTTACAATTAATTATTTGTCCATTATTGTTTACCCCATCACTACTATTATGTAATAGATTTTTAACACATTACACTATATGGTTTCTAGTATGACTCTTAATGTTAGTTGCTTGTCACACCATTTTTATCTTTATTTTATATTTCATATTTATAAAATTGTCATATGAATAAATTTTTCACATCCTTTTATTATTGCAACTGTATCCTTTTAAATTATATCCATTAATCATGCCACTCCTAATAATATATTCCACTAATTTATGATTCATATAATAATTTAATTATTAATTTTTATTTAACAATTTTTTAATATTTTTTTACTATTTTTCAATGTGCTAAGTAGCATTTTCTTTCCCTTAGACCGAGCACTCATTCACTTCCGTTCCCGCAGATCGAATACTCTATATACTTCCCCCAATGAATATACAGACTACGATCGTTGGTTTAAGAATTACATGCTTCCCATTTGCAGTAATTTTTCCCATTGGTCGTTTTGCATTTGTTCTATTTGACCAGTCACGGAAGGGACTCGCTGTTACTCTGCCTAGTAACAGATGACGCACCTCCATCTTTTTTTCCCATTTGCCTACGATGTCCGGTTGCCTGGTAACCATCCAACATAAATAGATTGCGGGAATGGCGTGACCTTACGCACCTGATGACGTCAGCTGTGACGAAACGCGTCGTGCGTGGTTACGTCATTTCCGCCCCACTGGAACGCAGATCCGGTCGCTGGTTACTGTAGCGTCCCGGAAGTAGCCGCCAACGAGGGACTCGCGGCCCCTACTGCTTTGCATGCTTGCTTTGCCTTGTTTTAAATGTGAGTACAGTCTTTTTTTATATACTTTAATAGACGATTGAAAACGGTACTTCACTATACAAGGTCTTCCTTTCTACATGGTACCTGGGATCATCTCCCCCTACTTTGGAGTATGGATTATTATGGTGACCTTGCCTATTGAAGATATCTGATCGCATCCAGGGATACTTCCATCCTAAAAGCCCAATACCGTGATCTCTAGGAGAGAGGCTAATACTTTAAGGCTTATTACCCCTGCAGGGGTGCATACCTCTGGTGAGTGCGGGATACATTGGAGGGGTGCATGGTGTTTTTTCCACCCCACACTTATCACCGGATCACCGCTTGAAAATTACTTCACCATTGGTTTTAATGAAGCACAGATTTTTTCCTTTATAAGCACTTTATGGACTGTGTTTGGACTTATTTGCTATCTATTTAACAATCTTGGTGATTTCACTGGACAATAACACAGCAGCACTTTGTCATTGTCACTTTATCGATTGCACATATCACTTTATATTCACTTTTTATTATTTTATATGTCAACGTGCAGATTAATTTTCTTCCACGATTTTATATAGTTTTATTTACTGTTTTCAAATACGCATCACTACTATATATACATTTTCACTATCCCTTACATATATCCTTATCCCTCCCATTTTTAATATTTTAATATTTCATATACTCTTCCATATTAGTGTATTTCTTACTTTGTAACAGGCAGAGCCATTTTACCTCGTTTCACTCTTATATTATATCTTGTTGTTATTCTCGTGGTCATGGGTTATGTATTTTTCTTGGATTTATAAATGAGGGAGGTCTTGTCCTGAGCTTGAGCTGGAATGAAGGCCTTTTTTAGGCTGGTTTCACTATAACCTCTGGCCAAAAGCCATTGACGTAAGGCATTGGCCTCCCTATGAAAATCTATATCCAGGGTACAATTTCGCCTAAGTCTTAAATACTGACTGTAAGGGATACTTTGAATTAGCGATTCCGGGTGTGAACTGGTGGCGTGTAAGATTGTGTTGCCAGCTGATGGCTTCCTATATAAAGTAGACCAGAGTTGACCATTTTCGTTAATGAAAATTTCTACATCTAAAAAGGTAATTCTTTGTTGGTGGTAGCTGTACGTAAATTAAAGATTGTAAGTATTATTTTCCAAACTCCTCAAAAAAGATAAAAGATAATCATGTATATGTCATCTATATATCGATGCCAGGATATTATGTTACTGAGTGATAAATTGTATTGATCATCCAAAAAAAGATCATGCTCCCACCCCCCCAGATACAGGATCGCATATGAGGGAGCACACTTGACCCCCATAGCGACCCCCTGCATCTGGAGGAAGTGGAAACGCTTTGTATATGAAAACGTTAGGTGTACGAATGAATTCTAAAATGTGAAGAATAAATTCATTATTTCCATGCCTCATTGTGTATGCGGAATGGAATTATATAAAGCCTCTACATCACTGGCAACAAGCCAAGCATTACCTGGAACCTGTAGGCCATCAATGATTTTTAAAAGATCAATAGTGTACCTGACGTATGAGAAAAGGGCCTTCACGGGTGGAAAAAGATACTAGTCTACCATAGAGCTTGCATTTTCTGTTAGTGAGCCACAACCAAAACCTGATGGGGCGGCCAGGAGGAGATGTAATGCTTTTGAAGATTTTAGGCAGGGCATAAAATTTCTTGGATTGGGATTGTTTAGGTATTTCAATATATCTGCATTAATCAGACTTTGTTCAAAGGCATTTGTTAAAAAAAAAAATTAAATTTAGAAATACTGGTTTGCACAAAGGATGGTACTGGTTTGTACCATTCCTTATTTTGAATGATGTTGTAACACATTTTTTCATAGTCATGAACATTCATAATTAGGGTTGAGCGAACACGGACTGTATTATTCGTGTTCGTACCGAATAATTGGATTTTTGTTTCCCGAATACGGACCCGAAAACTTTACTGTATATTCGGGTAAAAATCCGTGTTCGGTCATTTTATTTCCGGGTTTTGTATGCATTGGCGCGCTTTTCATGGCGGGCTTTCAACAGCCAATCAACAAGCGTTTAACTGGTGTGCCTTAAGCCATCCCAGCCATGCCTACAAATGTATTAGTAGCTGTGATTGGCCATCTGAAGCATGTGACCAAGTCTTTATAAGTTCGAGCCAGCGCCGCTGCGTCATTATGCTGTAGTTTAGGGACAGAGCACACATCGTGCTGGCTGCTGATTAGGGACAGACAGGCAAAAATCATTTGTGTCCGGATAGAATTGAGGGACAGGTCGGAGTGTTTTAGGCAGGGCGAGTTGTAGGGAATTTTAGGGCGAGGCTGCTGATTTTTAGGGTCAGTGTTCTACAATCGATTTTGCTGTGTGGGGGGGGGGGTTTGCAGTGACCGATCTTATCAATCCTTTTAGGGAGAGGCTGGAGATAGGCAGGTGTCAGTGGTCCACATCGATTTTGCTGTGTGTGGGGTGCAGTGAAAACAATCTTTTTTGCCCACTGAGGAGGAGGGAGAAAAGTCTTTTTCTATCAGTCACTGTGTGCAGCGTTTTTCCTTCAGTGCTGCTGTGCTGACTGTGATAATACACTGCTGTGTTCACACATGTGCTATTATTGAGTGATTTCAAAAGTTATACACTTTTTTCTATTCCACTATTCAATATACACCCTTGGGTTAAAAAAATTAAATTGTGGCATAGTCTGTACTAATCTAGTTAAAAATTACAAACTTAAAAAGGGGAATTTTTTTTTTCCCTCCATAGCCTGCAGCAGAGCTGACTGATATAAGACACTGCTGTTCACATGTGCTGTTGATAAATCACACCAATTTTATATCATATTTTCTATTCCGCTATTCAATAAAAACCTTTGGGTATAAACAATTAAATTGCGGGATAGTCTGTGTTGGTACGTGTGAGATACACCTTTCCAATGTTTGGGGTGCATCTCATACTTCTGAAGATTTGAGGGTGCTGCCTTTTCCGAAGTCCTCCTACTCCTCATCCTGCCTTTGGGGGTACAAAAAATAGTAATTGGGGCCTAGTCTGGTTCTGTACGTGTGAGATACATACACCTTTTTTTGATAATATTTTCTATTCCGCTATTTAATCTACACCTTTGGGTAAAAACCATTAAATTGCGGGATAGTCTGTGTCGGTACGTGTGAGATACACCTTTCCAATTTTTGGGGCGCATCTCATACTGCCGAGGATTTGAGGGTGCTTCAGTCTGCCTCCTGCCTGCTCCGAACTCCTCCTACTCCTCATCCTGCCTTCGGTATCGGTACATGTGAGACCCACCTTTTTAAATTTGTTTGGCGCATCTCCTTCTACCGCCGAGGATTGCAGGGTGTTTCAGTTTGCCTCCTGTTCCCAACTCCTCCTACTCCTCTTCCTCATCCTGCCTTTAGGGTACAAAAAATTGTAATCGGGGCCTAGTTTGTGTTTGTACGTGTGAGATACACGGTTTTGTAAAATTTCTCCTATTCCGCTATTCAATATACACCCTGTTTGAGTGTAAAAAATTAAATTACGGCATAGTCTGTATCGGTACGTGTGAGATACACCTTTTAAATTTGTTTGGCGCATCTCCTTCCACCGCCAAGGATTGCAGGGCGCTTCAGTTTGCCTCCTGTTCCCAACTCCTCCTACTCCTCCTCTTCCTCATCCTCATTTTGTACCTTTAGGGTACAAAAAAATTTAATCGGGGCCTAGTCTGTGTTTGTACGTGTGAGATACACCGTTTTTTATCCTTTTTCCTATTCCGCTATTCAATATACACCCTCTTGGGGTAAAAAACATTAAATTGAGGGATAGTTTGCATATTTGACTGTGAGATACACCCGTGCGATACTGTTGTTGTTTTGTTCCGCTATTCAATAAACACCTTTCTAGGGCAAGATCATAAATTACAGAAATATGAGGAGACCGTCAAATAGGGGCCCTGGCCTGGGTCGTGGTGCTGCTGGTAGAGCTCCTGTTGCAAGGAGAGGACGTGGTCGATCTGTGCCAGCTACACGCACAAGTGAAACACCTTCCTCAAGTGTTAGTAGGCAACAGAACCTGCATCAGTATTTGGTAGCGCATCATACGCCTCTAGAAGTGATGAGGCCAGAACAAGTAGAGGCAATAGTAGATTGGTTTGCTGCTGACAGTGCCTCCAGTTCCTTCACATTGTCTCCCACCCAGTCTACTGCAGAAAGGTCAGAGTTGGCACCTGCAGCCGATTTCCAACCGTCTTTCACATCACCCCCTTGCAAATCAGGCAAGCAGTCTGAGCCCCAAGCAATACAGCAGTCTCTTCTTTTTGATGACTCTGTCAGCAGGGTTTCCCAGGGCCATCCACCTAGCCCTGCCCCAGAAGTGGAAGAGATTGAGTGCAGCGATGCCCAACCACTTATTTCTCAAGATGAGTACATGCAAGGACCATCGCAGCACGTCTCCGATGATGACGAAATGCAGGTGCCAACTGCTGCGGCGTTCAGAATTGTGGAGACCGACAAGGAGGGCAGGGGTGAAGACTGGGTGGAAGATGACGTGGAGGACGATGAGGTCCTCGACCCCACATGGAATGAAGGTCATGCAGGTGCCCCGAGTAGTTTGGAGGAAGAGGCGGTGGTCGCACAGAGCCACCAGCACAGCAGAAGAGGGAGCAGGGTGCAGAAGCGGAGCGGCCGTGCCCAAGACACTACGCCTGCTACTGCCCAACGCAGCAAGGGAACGAGTGCACCAAAGCCAGCTCAAAGGAGTTCTCTAGCGTGGAAGTCCTTTAGAAAATGTGCTGATGACAGGACACGAGTGGTTTGCACCCTGTGCAATCAGAGCCTAAAGCGAGGCATAAACCTTCTCAACCTGAGCACAACCTGCATGATCAGGCATCTAAGTGCAAAGCACGAGCTGCAGTGGAGTAGACACCTTCAAAACCAAGAAACGTCTCTGGCTCATCCTGCTTCCTCTTCTGCTCCAGTCTCGGCCGCTCCATCCACATCTGTAGTGATACCGGCACCTGCCACCCCGCAAACAGAGGATCTGTCAGCAACACCACCGCCTGGGTCACCAACCATCTCCACAATGTCCCGTGGAAGCGTTCAGCTTTCCATCTCCCAAACACTTGAGAGGAAGAGGAAGTACCCCCCTACCCACCCGCGATCCCTGGCCCTGAATGCCAGCATTTCAAAATTCTTGGCCTTTGAAATGCTGTCATTCCGTCTGGTGGAGACGCACAGTTTTAAAAACCTTATGTCGGTGGCTGTCCCACAGTACGTCGTGCCCAGCCGCCACTACTTTTCCAGGCAAGCCATCCCTTCCCTGCACAACCAAGTGGGGGAAAAAATAAGGTGTGCACTGCGCAACGCCATCTGTGGCAAGGTCCACCTAACTACCGATACGTGGCCAACTAAGCACGGTCAGGGGCGTTATATCTCCCTAACGGCACACTGGGTAAATGCAGTGGCAGATGGGCCTGAGGCGGATAGCAATTTGGCGCATGTCCTTCCACCAACGAGGATTGCAGGGCGCTTCAGTTTGCCTCCTGTTCCTAACTCCTCCTACTCCCCTTCCTCATCCTCTACCGCCTCCTCATCCGGACAGCGTAACACCTTCACCACCAACTTCAGCACGGCCAGGGGTAAACGACAGCAGGCAGTTTTAAAACTTGCCTGTTTTGGGGGAAAACCACACACCGCGCAGGAGTTGTGGAGGAGCATGGAACAGCAGACAAATGAGTGGTTGCTGCCAGCCAGCCTCAAGCCCGGCCTGGAGGTGTGAGATAACGGGCGAAATCTCATAGCAGCTCTGGGCCTAGCCGGTTTGACGCACATCCCTTGCCTGGCGCATGTGCTGAATTTCGTGGTGCAGAGGTTCCTTAAAAACTACCCCGATATGTCAGAGCTGCTGCAGAAAGTGCGGGCTGTCTGTGCGCACTTTCGGCGTTCTCACCCTGCTGCTGCTCGCCTGTCAGCGCTGCAGCGTAACTTCGGCCTTCCCGCTCACCGCCTCATATGTGACGTGCCCACAAGGTGGAACTCCACCTTGCACATGCTGGAAAGACTGTGCGAGCAGCAGCAGGCCATAGTGGAGTTTCAGCTGCAGCATGCACGCGCGAGTCGCTCTGCGGAACAGCACCACTTCACCACCAATAACTGGGCCTCCATGCGAGACCTGTGTGCCTTGTTGCGCTGTTTTGAGTACTTCAACATGGCTAGTGCCGATGACGCCGTTGTCAGCTTAACTATCCCACTTCTATGCCTCCTTGAAAAAACAATTCGGGCGATGATGGAAGAGGATGTGGCACAGGATGAGGAGGAGGAGGATGAAGAGGTAACATTTCCAAGACTTTCAGGGCAGTCATTCGCAAGGGGCTCCGAGGGTGGGTTCCTGCACACACAAACATCAGGGACACAATTGTCCAGCAGGGGCACAGTTCTGGAGGATGAGGAGATGGAGGAGGAGATGGAACCATGTTCACAGCAGGGTGGCACCCAGGCCAGCTCATGGCCATCACTGGTGCGTGGCTGGGGGGATACAGAGGACACAGACGATACACCTCCCACAGAGGACAGCCTTTCGTTGCCTCTGGGTAGCCTGGCACACATGAGCGATTACATGCTGCAGTGTCTCCACAACGACCGCCGAGTTGCCCACATTCTAACTTGTGCTGATTACTGCGTGGCCACGCTGCTGGATCCCCGTTACAAGGACAACGTACCGTCCTTAACCACTTTACCACCGGAGGATTTTGCTGTCTTCCGTCCAGGCCACTTTTTGCGATTCGGCGCTGTGCGACTTCAACTGACAATTGCGCGGTCGTACCCAAACGAAATTTACGTCCTTTTTTTCCCACAAACAGAGCTTTCTTTTGGTGGTATTTGATCACCTGTGCGATTTTTACTTTTTGCGCTATAAACAAAAAAAAGAGCATTTATTTTGAAAAAATAACAATATTTTTCCCATTTTTTTTATATGAAATTCCCCCCAAAAAAGATGTAAAAACCAATTTTTTAAAAAATTTTTGGCCAATTTGTTTTCTGCTACCTATGTTTGGTAAAAAAAAATCGCAATAAGCGTATTTTGATTGGTTTGCGCAAAAGTTATTGCGTTTACTAACAAAGGGAAAGATTTCTGTAATTTTTTTTTAACGCGTAATGGCGGAGATCTGCGATTTTTTTTGCGGGACTGCGACATTGCGGTGGACAGATCAGACCCTTGACTGACATTTTTGACACTTTTGGGGGGTACCAGTGACATTACTGCAGTAATCAGTGCTATATATATGCACTGTTACTGTAAAAATGACACTGGCAGGGAAGGGGTTAATTTTATTGGAGAGGGAGGGGTTAATGTATGCCTGGTGCTTACTGACGTGTGGGGGGGGGGGGAGGTGACTGAGTGAGTCATGGACAGATTGGATGTCCAGCTATGCTGAACAGTCCGATCTGTCACTCCCTGTCACTATGGAGATCCGCCCGCTGTGTTTACACACAGCGGGCGGATCTCCAGACTCGATCCCCGACGATCGGGTATGTGAATGAAAACAGCGGGAGCGAGCCTCCGGCGGCGGGCAAGCGCCGCCCAGAAGGGGGAGTGTCTGACGACGTAGTACTACATCGTCAGACGATAACGAGCCACTCTGCCGCAGTAATATTACTGTGAGCAGTCGTAAAGTGGTTAATTCACTCACTGGAGCGCGATCGCAAGATGCGCGAGTACAAGGGCACGCTGGTAGACGCGATGCTGCTGGCATTCCCACCTGACAGCGGGGCCACAGTGGAAGCACAAGGCAGAGGAGGAGGAGGAAGAGGTCACCAACGCAACCAGGGCACCGCCAGCACCCCAGAAGGCAGGGTTAGCATGGCCGAAATGTGGAAAAGCTTTGTCAGCACGCCACAACAAACAGCAGCACCAGCAGCTCATATGGAATGTCTTAGCAGGAGGCAGCATTTCACCAACATGGTGGAGCAGTATGTGTGCACACGCCTACGTGTAGTGAATGACGGGTCTGCCCCCTTCAACTTCTGGGTCTCCAAATTGGGCACATGGCCTGAGCTTGCCCTTTACGCCTTGGAGGTGCTGGCGTGCCCTGCAGCCAATGTATTATCTGAACGGGTATTTAGCACGGCTGGGGGCGTTCTCACAGACAAGCGCAGCCGCCTGTCCAGAGACAATGGGGACAAGCTCACGTTCATAAAAATGAACCAGGCATGGATCCCACGGGACTTTTCCGTACCTTGTGCAGAATAGCGATGGATACCAACCTTACCCAGCCATTGTTCTATTTTTGCTCTTTCTCATTCTTTTGGGGTGTACCCTCATTTAAAATTTCTGAAAAAAAGCAGTGTTGGCTACCTCGTCCTCCTCAGGGCCAGATTAACATAGGGGCTATTGGAGCTGCAGCTCCAGGCCCCTACCTTAATATAGGCCCCGGGTTGGCCATATTCACTGTTACCGCTCTTCTGTCACTTGTAAACACAGAAGTCTGGCTTCTATGCTCGCTTCCCCAGGCAGCTCCCTCAGAACCTCCCCACACAGCACGAAGGCCGGACAAGGAGGGACAGTTGCCGATGCATGGATGTGTTTATGGGCTTCAGAGACTGCATCCCATGTTGAATTAGGCATGCATGGCGGCACCCTTCCTCCTCTGGGTGCATGCCAAGGCACGGCCCTTAAGGCCCTTCAAAATCCTCAGCACCAAGCCCATGATGCTCTTAATTCGGCCCTGGTCGTCCTCCACCGCCGCTTCCACCTACACCGCCCATAGGTGTGCGCAGCCTATTGCATTAGGGTGTGCACCCCAAAGTTTAAATACACATGCATGTGTTTGCCTACATGTACATGGCCCCGATACATTACTCTCCCTGCTGGCAAAGTGAAATAGAGCAGAGCAGGTCCGAGGGAGATCTTTCCCATCTCCTCACTGGCAAACAGAGCGATAATGCTATGTGCCCTAGGTGATTAGGGTGTGCCCAGGTACACCCGGCACACCCTGTGTGCACGCCTATGACACCGCCACATCCACCACCACCTCAACCTCCCTCTTACTCCATATGGGCCTCGTCCTTCAGAGATGAAGAACATGTTTTATTTTTCTGTTTTTTTTTTTTGTTGTTTTAAGTTATTTCCCTATCCACATTTGTTTGCAGAGCACTTGCCATGCTCTTAACTACGTTTTGCTGCCATTTGCAGCACTCTAGCCCTTACCATTGGTGTTTTAGAGCCATTTTAGTGCCTGAAAGTTCGGGTCCCCATTGACTTCAATGGTGTTCGGTGTCCGGGAAAAGTTCGGCAAAAGTCCGGGACACGGACCCGGACTTTTTTTTCCAAGTTCGACCGAACCCGCCGAACACGGACATCCAGGTGTCCGCTCAACTCTATTCATAATAACTAAATTTCTGCCTTTATCAGAGGGCTTATTAATGATCTCACGATTGGTTTCCAAGGATCTAATTGCTTGTCTATGAATTTGAGAGTTGTTATAAGACGGTCCCATCTTCCAATTAGTGTTTTCAATTTCTTATAGTAACCTGAATTACGAATTCCGGTTTCCTTGAAGCACAGGAAAATACTTCTATTTGGGTTTATATGCTTTTGGAGGAGCATAAATGGGAGAGAGGTAGGTGGGGAACAGGGAGATCTACAACTTGGACTGATCCCGTGTTACTCTCTTCCCATAATTCCATAAGATCTTGAAAGGCTCATAAATCCTCTAAGGTAATGTCTTGCAACAGAGAGTTATTATAAGTTGGAGTGTCTAATTCATTTTGGCCCTTATCATATAGAACCTTGTACATAAGGTGTCTAGCAAACAAATGTAAATCCTTAACAAGTTCAAATTTGTTGGCCTCCTGATCAGGACAGAAGGTCAGGCCGAGCCTCAAGACCTCAGCCTCACTTTCTGACAATCTGTAGGATGACAAATTTACAATGGCATATTGTTCCCGATCTCCCTCTACAGGGGGATTGGGCAAAACTACTTTGGGGGCTGATTGGGCGGTTTAAATTGTGTGAAATTCGTGATTGGTGCTTTGGGAATTTTCACCTTCTTGCCTGCACAAAAAAAAAAAAAAGTGCAGTTCGCACATCCAAAAGGGTGTTGGAGGAACTAGCTACCACTTCCTGCATGGTCAAATTGGTCAAGGGCAATGATGGTGAAAGTGCAGAGTGCTGTAAAGAAGTAGATGTGGGTGCAGGGGAAATGTTAACCTGTGAACCCATGGTGCTGGGTACTCGTGATTCGGTGCGATTATACGTACGATTGGACCGCACCGATTTGCTTTTGGCCGGAACGTGCATTTTCTTGGGGTGTTCAATTGAGGAATTTTCCCCTTCATTTTTCCTTTTCTTGGATCTTGTAGCAGAATTTCCTAAATGTGGACCTATATGTGCAAAAGATACTGAAGATAAAGAAGATAAGTCAGATTCTATCCCATCCAAATTAGTATCAGGTATCCCAAGGTTATAGTGAACACTAGGGCGTCTAGTGGATAAAAACACTGTATACTCACCCTACTGCTAAGGTGAGAGTAAATGGGACCCACTCGGAGCCATTTGAAATGACCAATGGAACAAGACAGGATGTCCTCTGTCCCTGCTGCTGTTCGTTCTTTTACTCGAACCCCTCTTGGCTACTATTAGGGAGAACCCAGATGTGAGAGGAGTAGAAGTGGGAGATGTAGAGCATAAGGTTGCAGCATTTGCGGACAATGTACTGCTGTACATCTCCAGACCAAGGATAACCCTCCCAAACGTGATCGAAAGTTTGAAAAAATATGGAGAACTATCTAATTTAAAAATTAATCCAGCAAAATCAGAGATATTAAACATCAACGTAAAAAAACAAGAAGATAATTTTAAAAGCAGAATTCCCCTTTAAGTGGAAAAAAACAGAATTAAAATACTTAGGAATTACCCTGACAAAAAAACCTGGAAGATTTTATAAAGAAAACTATATCCCACTATTGAATGAAACTAAAAAAGAACTTAATAAGATATCACACAGACCGTTATCATGGATAGGGAGAATAAACATAATAAAAATGTCAATCCTACCAAAAAGAACATAAAAAATTCCAAATGTTACCTATCCCGATCCCCCAGACATATTTTAGAACCTTGAAATCTTTAATATCCAGATTCATATGGAGGAAAGGCAAACCCAGAATACAGCACGCAGTATTAATAAAGGGCAAAAACCAAGGAGGTTTAGCAGTACCAGATTTCAAAAAATATTACGACGCAACACTAATTTCACGAGCAATAGAATGGGGAAAAATAAAAAGTGAAAAAACTGGGTAAAAATAGAATCCACTATGAGTTGCACTCACTTAAGTAAAATTATATGGATACCCGCACAATTTAGGAATCTGAGTTTAAGTAGACACACGATTACAATTCAAACAATTAGAATTTGGGATTTAATTCACAAAAGAAATAAATGGCAATATAATTCACCATTAATTCCTTTAAAAGACACAAATTTTTTTTCACCAGGACAAGAAAAAACAGGAGGTAAATGGATAGGAAATGAGGACATGCGTCTAAAAGATATTATGGACAAAGAGCAAATACACACACTAGAGGTATTAAAACAGAAAAAGGATTTTTTGAAAATAGATGAGTGGCGCTACCGCCAGTTAAAACATTTTGTGGCTTCTTCGCCAAAACCGTTAAGAAGAGGAGAGGACTTGCTCCCTTTCGAGCGAATCTGCTCCTCCGATAAACATAAAAATAATGTAGCAAACATATATAAGATATTGGTTGAGATAACTGGACCGGCGGTACTGCCCTTCATCGACAAATGGGAGAGGGAATTGGGAGCACGAAACAAGGATTTTCACCTAGAAAAAAGTTTAAAATTAATACACAGTTCTACAGTAGACATAAACACAATTGAAATTAATTATAAATGCATTGCAAGATGGTACATTACCCCCGAAAAAGCCCATGAATACCAAAAAGAAAAAGAAAAAGAAAAAAAAACTGCTGGAGTGGCTGTACAAAAGTGGGTACAATGGCCCATCTATGGTGGGAATGCCCAAAAATCAGTAAGTATTGGAAGGAAATCCTAGGCCCATTTAAAAACATCATGAAAATAGAAATCCCGGAAGACCCCTGGTACTGTTTCCATGTCAGAAAAAATTCAGTAAGGCAATATAAAACGACACTGATACCCCATTTGATGAATGCCGCAAAAGGATTAATACCAGTATTTTGGCAGAAAGTACCAACTATAGGAGATTGGGTACAGAGAGTAGAGAGAATAAGAACGTTGGAATACCTAAGGGAATGGGAGGAAGATGAGACAGAGGGGTGGGGTGATATATGGGAAGATTGGAAAGAGTTTAAAAAAACAAGAGAATATACTAAATGAAGTGGAGAATAAGAGAAGGAAAAATAGTATGAAAGGGAGGGAGGGGAAATAGAGGGATGATAACGGAAGGGATGTGATATATAAATGGATAATTGACGTGTTTTTTATTACATGTAATTTATATGTATTGTCTCTATCTTTTTGAAAATAATAAATACATTTAAAAAAAAAAAATTAAAATGGACTGTGGCAAAGTGGAAAACTATTCTGTGGTCAGACAAATCAAAATTTGAAGTTCTTTTTGGAAAACTGGGACGCCATGTCATCCGGACTAAAGAGGACAAAGACAACCCAAGTTGTTATCAGCGCTCAGTTCAGAAGCCTGCATCTCTAATGGTATGGGGTTGCATGAGTGCGTGTGATATGGGCAGCTTACAAATCTGGAAAGGCACCATCAATGCTGAAAGGTATATCCAAGTTCTAGAACAACAAATACTCCCATCCAGACATCGTCTCTTTCTAGGAAGACCTTGCATTTTCCAACATGACAATGCCAGACCACATACTGCATCAATTACAACATCATGGCTAGATCCGGGTAGAAGAAGGATCCGGGTACTCAAATTGCCAGCCTGCAGTCCAGATCTTTCACCAATAGAAAACATTTGGTGTATCATAAACAGGAAGATGCTACAAAGAAGACCTAAGACAGTTAAACAACTAAAAGCCTGTATTAGACAAGAAGGGGACAACATTCATATTCCTAAACTTGAGCAAGTTGTCTCCTCAGTCCCCAGACGTTTGCAGACTGTTATAAAAAGAAGAGGGGATGCCACACAGTGGTAAACATGGCCTTGTCCCAACTTTTTTGAGATGTTTTTATGCCATGAAATTTAAAATCGACTTATTTTTCCCTTAAAATTATACATTTTATCAGTTTAAACATATAAAAGAACATCTGGGTAGCAGTGACCATAATATATGATTTGTTTTAATGTTAGCTGTAAGCAAAAGATGCATAAAAGGAAATACAAAAACACTTAACTTTAAGGCCCCTTTCACACAGGCGGACCGTTCAGATCCGCCTGTCCGTTTTTTTGGCGGATCTGAACGGTCCCCCCATGCATTCCTATGGGGCATCGGATGTCAGCGGAGACATGTCCGCTGACATCCGACCCGACCCGATCCGTCAAATCTGTATTTTCCACCCGTCCAGCGGATCGGATCGGATGGGATCGGGTGAGAACGGACTGACGGTCCGTTGACATCCGATTTCCCCCATAGAGATGCATGGGGAACTGTCAGCTGTGTCTCCGCACACAGCGCGGAGACACAGCTGTCCTCCTGCTGCTCAGCGGGGGATCGGCGGCTCGATCCCCCGCTGAGAAAAACGGACTCCGTCCAACGGACGAAGTGTGTGAAGGGAGCCTAAGAGAGCAAATTTTCCAAGGATGAGGGCTGCTCTCCAGGATTTAGACTGGGAGGGAATATTGGCATCAATGAGCACAGAACAGAAATGGGAAATTTTCAAAAAGACTATATGCATGGGTAATAAGTTTAAAAGGCTAAAAATAAAACCTATGTGGCTCACGGCCAAAGTTAAAAAAGTTATGGAAAAAAAGAAAAGAGCTTTTAAAAAATATAAAAATGAAAAAAAGGAACACTATAAATTGTTTAATTGTTACAAAGAATATAACAGAATATGTAAAAAGGAAACCAAGGATTCAAAAATTCAAAATGAATGACAGATTGCAAAAGATAGTAGGACAAACCTCAAAAAATTCTTCAAATATATTAACAGTAAAAAGGTTAGGTCTGAGCATGTAGGCCCTTTACAAAATAATCAGGAGTGGGTGACTGGGGACAAAGAGAAGGCAAATTTATTAAATACTTTCTTCAGCTCTGTATATAGAAAGGAGCATGGGGGAGCTTATGACCACAATGAGGATGGTATTGACACAGCCCCAAATGATCCACAATGGCTCAAAAGTGATATGGTCCAGAAATATTTAGACAGAATAAGGGTGGATAAAGCGCCTGGACCAGATGGCATCCACCCACGCATCCTAAAAGAATTGAGTGCTGTAATTTCAAAGCCTTGGTTTCTAATTTTTAGGGACTCGTTAAGGACTGGAATAGTATCACTGGATTGGCGTAGGGCCAATGTGGTGCCTATATTTAAAAAGGGATCAAAGTCTTGCCAAGTAACTATAGACCTGTTAGTTTAACTTCTATATTCGGGAAGATACTGGAGAGTTTAATAAAAGACCACATAGATGAGTTCTTGCTGGAAAAAAATATTTTAAGCAACAGACAGCATCGATTCATGAAAGACAGAAGTTGTCAAACAAACCTGATTTCTTTTTATGAGGAGTTAAGTAAAACCTTGGACAGAGGGGTGGCTGTGGACGTAGTATACTTGGATTTTGCAAAAGCGTTTGACACAGTTCCCCACACACAGCTAATGTGTAATGTAAAGTCTACTGGCTTGGAAAGATCGGTTTGTAATTGGATAGAAAATTGGCTAAAAGATAGAATTCAGAGAGTAGTGGTTAATGATTCTTACTCTGAATGTTCTAAGGTTATCAGTGGTGTACCCCAAGGTTCAGTGTTGGGGCCCCTACTTTTATTTATTTTTTAACAGAAACGTTTTATTGATAAAGGTGTCAAACAAAAAGTAACTGTTGCCAGCAAGGTACAGATACAAAAAAAATTGTCTAAGGAAGTGAATACAGTAATCCAAGAGAGCATGTGCACAGTGGTTACAAGCAGTGTAATCAAACCTAAGAATACAGTCCATCACTAAGGAGCACAGTAGCAGCAAACAGGGTCACAACTAGCCATCACCCCCCCAGGACTCCAGGTCCCCATGGGGGGGAAGCGGTGGGGGGGAACCCCAGAAGGCCGAGTCGGGGGAGGTCAAGAGACCGCAACGCCCCCCCCCGCACCCCCCGACCAGCATCCAATTTGCATCAATCCCACCACCAGGGCCCGCCGTAACTGCATCCCACAATGGGTGTTCAGATCTGCATAGGTCTAGTGGCAATCCAGCCATCCCAGATCTTCCCAAATTTTTGAGGGCATTGATGTCCCATATAGGTCAACCTGTAAAGGGGCAGAGCCGCGTCCACCAACGCTTTCCACTGTGAAACCGTGGGGGGGGTCAGCGCCCCTCCACTTTTGCAGCAGGGCTTTCCTAGCATAAAATCAAAGGAAAAACAAAAGAAGCCTAGGATATTTCGCCTGCGTCACTAGCTCTCTCATACTCAAAAGAAGTATCCTAAGATCCAAGGGCACAGGTAACTGCATCACAGCGCCCATCTCCAGGACCACGCCCCTCCAGTATTCCTGAATGATCTGGCAGTCCCAGGTGACAGGGAGAAAGGTGCCCACTGCCTGCTGACATTTAGAGCACAAGCCAGATTGGGTGCTGTATATCCGAGCCAAACGTTGCGGGGTAAAATATGCCCTGTGTAAAAATTTTAGTTGAATGAACCTATCTCTAGCCGAGATTACCGTAAGTATATAGTGGGGCAGACACTGATCCCAGTCATCCTCCATCAGCTCAGGAATATCCTGCCGCAACTGTCGGAGCAAGAGGGGGTCACGTTCCAGCCGACCACGCGTAAGGCGCAGATAAATGGAGGACAATAACTTGTCCGCATTCCACGTGGTCAAGAACCGCTCAACCGTGTGGGGAGCAATCGTAAGAGGCGCCGGAAATTGTGCCTGTACAGCGTGCCTAAGCTGTAAGTACCTAAATAACATTCGGGACGGGAGATTAAATTTATCGCGTAAGGCCTGGAAGGTCAGCAAAGAGCCCGAAGGCATAATATGTTGCAACATAGTCACTCCATATTGCGCCCAGACACTTGGGTCGGGAATGGAGCGGAGGTGAGGCAGTCTGGGATTACCCTACAGGGGTGTGTAAGTTGAGGCCGTTACGGCCTTGCCCGTGGCCCCCCAACATTTGCTCCCACACCCGCACCACCGTCCTCATAGGGAGCATCACCTGAGGGGTGGCACCCACCCCCCTATACACCAAGTTAGTCAGTGCCGCATAAGAACCCGAAAATTGCCACTTCAATGTTGACCGCCGAATTGGATCTGTTTTGGGCAAACCACCAGCGGACAGAGACCCAGCACCACAGCCCAGTAGTACTTCTTAAAGCACGGCAGGGCCAGCCCCCCTGAAGACAGAGGCAACTGCAGCTTCCATCTAGATATACGCGGAACCGCCCCCGCCCATATGAAGGAAGAGACAGCCCCTTCCAAGCGGAGAAAAAAGGACGCCGGTATGGGCACAGGGGTGTTTCTAAAGACATATATGAATTTGGGGAGGAAGGTCATTTTCAACAAATTGACCTGCCCCACAGGCGTCAGAGGGAGGGTCCTCCACACCTGGCACTTTGCAGTCAACTGCCGAAATACCGGCTCCAAATTATCCTCCAGGTAACATGAGAGGTCCAGGTATCTAAAGTGAGAGACCCACTAAAGGGGGGCCACGGGAGACGATGGAGGGAGTGCCGTAGCGTCAAGAGGGAGCAGACTAGATTTAGACCAGTGAGGCCCCTACTTTTTAATATCTTTATAAATGATATACGGTCTGGAATTAAAAGTACCATTTCAGTTTTTGCAGATGACACCAAGCTTTGCAGCGGAATAACTTCCTTACAGGATGTCTCCAACTTACAAGCTGATCTCAATGCACTGTTTCATTGGGCAACTATGTGGCAAATGAGGTTTAATGTTGGTAAATGTAAAGTTATGCACTTTGGGGCTAAGAATATGCATGCATCATACATACTAGGTGGAGTAGAACTGGAGGAATCCATAGCGGAGGAGGATCTGGGTGTTCTGGTCGATCATAAGCTTAATAATTGCATGCAATGCCAAGTTGCTGTTTCCAAAGCAAGCAAAGTCCTTTGTATTAACAGAGGCATGGACTCCAGAGAGCGAGATATCATTTTGCCCCTGTACAAATCATTACTAAGACCTCATCTGGAATATGCAGTTCAGTTTTGGGCACCAGTTCTTAAAAAGGATATCGGGGAACTGGAGAAAGTGCAGAGAACCAAACTGATAAGAGGCATGGAGGAGCTCAGCTATGAGAAAAGATTAGAGGAACTGAATTTATTCTCTCTTGAGAAGAGGAGATTAAGGGGGTATATGATCAACATGTATACATACATAAGGGGTCCATATAGTGAACTTGGTGTTGAGTTGTTCACTTTAAGGTCAACACAGAAGACAAGGG
Organism: Pelophylax lessonae; assembly: GCF_965119305.1. Taxonomy (NCBI): domain Eukaryota; kingdom Metazoa; phylum Chordata; class Amphibia; order Anura; family Ranidae; genus Pelophylax; species Pelophylax lessonae. Next base: position 474,061,772 of record NC_138770.1, on the reverse strand, counting down.
AGCACTCTTTACGTCTAGAGGAAAACCGATTTCGTCTCCAAATATGAAAAGGTTTCTTCACCGTAAGAGCTGTGAAAATGTGGAATAGACTCCCTCCAGAGGTGGTTCCGGCTAGCTCACTAGATTGCTTTAATAAAGGTCTGGATTCTTTCCTGGGTGTACTTAACCACTTTACCACTGAGTACTGGAATAGTACTGCGGCAAAGTGGCACGATCCCGTCTGGTCACGTAGACCTACGTCGGCGCGGTCTGGGCTCCCAGAGCGCGCTCCGGCGCGCTGCGGGTGCCGATTCTGATCGGATTCGGTTGGGAACCGATCAATCACCAGATACTGACCAATGATTTTTGGTCAGTGTCTGGCGATCGGTCCCAGCCAATGGTTAACTCTCCCCTGTCTGTGTAATGTAAACACAGGCAGGGGAAGTGATGTCACTGTCCCTCCTGGAGTCCTTTCGGTTCCAGGAGAAGACAGAGAGACATCAAAAACGTGAGTTCCACTAAGCACAACACTGACACACCTCACATAGGCACATTTAACCCCTTCATCACCTCTGATCACCCCCTGATCACCCCCAAAACCCCTCACAGTGAACACTATATACAGTGGTATACAGATATTTTACTGATCACTGTATAAGTGTCACTTGTGAGCGTAGTTTGCGCTTGCGCTAGGCCCAAATAGGGTTAGGGCACCCGCCACCTATCCCCTAATAAAGTTTTAACCCCTTGATCACCCACAGTTAACCCCTTTACACCCTATTACTCTGTGCACTAAATACAGTATATAGGTAAATACTGATCACTGTATTTAGTGTCACTAGTGACCCTAATTTGCGCTTGCGCTAAGCCCAGACAGGGTTAGGGCACCTGCCACCTATCCCCTAAAAAAAACTTTTAACCCCTTGATCTTCCCCAGTTAACCCCTTCACTCTCTATAACACAGTGCACTAATATATACAGTAAATCAGATAACTACTGATCACTGTATTTAGTGTCACTTGTGACCCTAATTTGCGCTTGCGCTAGGCCCGAATAGGTTTAGGCCACCCGCCATCTATCCTCTATAAAGGTTTAACCCCTTGATCTCCCCCAGTTTAACCCCTTCACTTCCCTGTCACAGTGTTCACTATATACAGTGATTACCGATCACTGTATTAGCGTCACGGGTGACACAACCTAGGCTAGCTAGTTAGCGTCAGGGTCCCACTACACCACCGTTACTTAGCGTCAGTTAGAGTCAAGTACACTAACACACATACACACACACACACACACCTCCATTACCAGTATAGCTTTGAACAGATCAATATCTGATCTGATCAGAACTATACTAGCGTCCCCATAATTTAGTGTTCCCCAAATGCAGTGTTTGCACAATCAGCACTGATTCCTGCTAGCACCTGCGTTTAGCCCCCTTGCCCAGACCACCTTACCCAGGCAAGTGTAGTAATCAATAGATTACTGACACTTCCAAAAAACACAAATCACACAAAACCGCTGCGTTAGCAGAGTCAGGCCTGATCTCTGTTAGCACTAGCAGTTTTTTTTTGTAGCGACCAAATAGCCCTCGACAACCAGGTGCTTTTATTACCTAGTAGTCGCATCACTGTACCGGTAAATTTAGTTACTAAAATGACAAAACGTTCGTACAGTGATGAAGCTATATATAGTATAATGACCATGTCAAGTGAGAGCGATGGGGAAGCCTCACTGGCAGAATCAGGGTCAGTATACGAACCAGATGACAGCAGCGGCTCCCTGACAGATAGCTCCGACAGAGGGGTCCCTGCTAGGGTCAGGCGTACCCAACCCCATTCTGGAGTTGCTGACTTGCAAGAACCGGGGGTTTCTCGTATGCAGCAGAGTGCCAGTACTAGTGCCGCTCACACTTCTCGTGAACTGGCAAGCACGAACGGCCTAGTACATCCTGGACCTTCAACCAGCACTGCAGTATCACCTGGTGACGTGGCGAGTCACCTGAGTGCAGTTGAAGCTGGTGCGGTGGCTAGCACGAGTCGTGGCCCGCAGCCACCGCGTATCCGAAGACAGGCCCGTAGAGCCCATAGTGTCCTCCCTGAAGTGCTGGCATATCCTAATTGGCAGCCCACAGATTCCACAGCGCCAGTACTTCCCCCATTCACCGCCCAACCCGGAATCCAAGTGGAAACAGCTGGTTTTAATCCCATAAACTTTTTTGAGCTGTTTTTCACTGGAGATCTTTACAGATCTATTGTGGACCAATCAAATTTGTATGCTCAACAATTTATCGCCGCCAACTCAAATTCACCCCTTGCCAGACCATTTGCCTGGAATCCTATTACGATTCAGGAGTTTAAAACCTATCTGGGCCTTTCCTTCAACACGGGCATTACAAGAAAGAATGAATTGCGGTTATATTGGTCCACTGACCCAATTCATCAAATGCACGTGTTCTCTGCTGCTATGTCCAGGATTCGATACAAACAAATATTTCGGTTCATGCATTTCAACGACAATGAACTCTGCCGTCCTCGGGGAGACCCTGAATATGATCGGCTCCACAAAATTCGGCCCCTCATAGACCACTTCAATCAGCGGTTCGCAGCCTTGTTTACCCCCCAACAAGATGTCTGCGTTGACGAGTCCCTGATTAAGTTTACTGGTCGCCTTGCTATCAAACAGTACCTCCCCAGCAAGCGTGCCAGATACGGGGTCAAGTTGTATAAGCTTTGTGACAGGGCCACAGGCTATACAGTTAATTTCCGTGTCTAGGAGGGAAAAGATAGCACTGTGGAGCCCCCCAACTGCCCAGGCTACATAGGGAGCAGCGGCAAGATAGTTTGGGACTTGGTGTCACCCTTATTCGGAAAGGGGTACCACTTGTACGTGGACAATTTCTATTCAAGTGTGCCACTTTTTAAACACCTCTTTCAATTGCAAATTGGCGCTTGTGGCACCGTGCGATCTAATCGCCGGGGCTTCCCCCAACGGCTAGTGAATGCCCCACTGAGCTCGGGGGAGAGAGCCTGCTTGAGGTGCGAGGAATTGCTTGCAGTGAAGTGGAGGGACAAACGAAACGTTTACGTGCTGTCCTCCATTCACCCAGACACGGCAGTCCAAATTTCTACGGTCACTGGTGTTGCTGAGAAGCCCTTCTGTGTCCACGACTATAACCGTAAAATGGGAGTGGTGGACTTCAACGACCAGATGATGGGACCGTACTTAATTGCCCGTAAGGCCAGACGCTGGTACAAAAAAGTGTCTGTATACCTATTTCAGTTGGCTGTTTACAACGCTTTTGTCTTAAGGCCCGTACACACGTACCGATCGTCGGCATACAAACGTCGATGGACGAAAGATCGGCCGATTGTACGCGTGTTAGTATGGTGCCTCCGACAGATGTCTGCGCACAATCCGCGGACAAAAGTCTTTCATGCAAACATGAAATTTTTGTCTGCGGACACCAGAACGGACGATTGTTCGCCTGTCAGTACAGAATTCGGCCGACAGACCGCAGATTTGCAAGACTGGGCATGCTCAGAAAATAAAAAACACAGGGAAAGTTAACCATTACATGACATCACTTCTGCAGTCAGCTGAAGTCTGCAGACAAAATTCTTGTGCTGTCCTTGTGCTGTCTTTGCACTTTTCAACAGACACCGACATCCCGGGGAGAAAAGAGGAACATTTGTATGCCGACCATCGGTACGTGTGTACGGGGCTTTATACAAAGGGTCTGCCAGAACATTATCCTTCTTTCAATTCCAAGAAGAGATAATCAGAGCCCTCCTGTATCCAGCTGGTGCTCCTGCCCAACTTCCCCAACCAGATGCAGTGAGCCGGCTGCATGAGAGGCATTTTCCGCAATAACTCCCGAGTACCCCTAAACAAAGATACCCCCAAAAAAGATGCCGAGTCTGCAGCAAGCGCGGATTTAGGTGTGACACCCGGAATTATTGTCCCGACTGTCCTGACCGACCTGGTCTTTGCCACGGTGACTGTTTCCGTCGCTACCACACACTAGTGGATTATTAGCGTAGGGTACAGCACGGCACAGTTTAGGGCACATTTACACAGGGTCTCAAAAGATGTTCGATGGCTATCGTCATTTTGAGAAACCCGAACCTGGAACCTGGAACTCGACGTTTGAAGAAAAAAAAAAAAATACATAAAAGCCAAAAATAGTTGTCGTCTCAGTCATTTTTTATGTTCTTCTACACTTCCTATGTACTTTTAATGTACTTTGTTTGTTTTTCATTCTTTTGTGACCTGTTTCTCTTGCAGGTACTCGTCGGCTACCACGCATCGATTTTATATATTCTGACACAAACAGTGTTTGCGCTCAGCATATATGGATACCTTTGCTGATAGCAGCTGTGGTGATTTTCTGATTTCAGCACTGCAGTTAAAATCCTATTTTGGTATACGTGGATAGTGTCGTGTATACCCATCATTAAATTCAGTGGGTGGTTGTTTGGGCAGTTAATGATGAGTAATACTACGCATTATTCCTGTGCTGATTTCTGATAGGTTCTCTTTTTTTTCGTTCAGCCCACAGGCTGCATGAAAAAAAAAAAAAAAACCTATATGCCAAACAAGGACCAGCAATGTACTGGTACGTTGCTGGACTTTGAGTGGTTATACCAGGATGATGCCTGCAGATTTAGGCATCATCTTGGTATCGTTTTTTACAGCCAGCGGTCGGCTTACATGTAAAAGCAATCCTAGCAGGTAATTGGCCGCTAGACTGCTTTTACATACAGTAGGAGGGGACTGCCCCCCCCCGCCGCCTTCCGCAGCCTTCCGTGGTTTTTCTCGGGCTCTCCTGTCCCACCGGTTAACCCGAGAGTTCAGCCGGTAGTTCAATTATCTAACCATAGAGCCGATTGGAGAAGAGAATGGCTCCAATCATCTCTATGGCCTAAGATATCGGAAGCTACAAGCAATTCATGACTTCTGTTTCGCCAGAAATAAACAGCGCCATTGGGAAATTGGGAAAGTATTTTATCACACCAATTTTGGTGTGGTCAGATGCGTTAAGGTCAGAGGAAAGATCTAGAGTCTAAAAGACCCCAATTTTTTTAAAAAAAAATAACCTGTCACTACAGATTGCTATCATAGGGGAAATTTAAATTCACCATGATAACAATAAAAATGATAAAAAAAAAAAAAAATGAAAGAAAAGGTGTCAAAATAACATAGAAAAGCAAATAAAAAAAAATCAAGCCCCCCTGTGCTTGCGCGCAAATGCGCACACAAGCGTTGGTCTAGTGTCATATGTAAACTGCAATTGCACCATGCATGTGAGGTATCGCCGCGAACGCCAGGTCGAGGGCAGTAATTCTTGCAGTAGACCTCCTCTGTAAGTCCAAAGTGGTAACCTGTAAAGACTTTTAAAGGCTTTTAAAAGCGTACGTAGTTTGTTGCCGCGGCACGGGCGTGCGCAATTTTTAAAGCATGTCATGTTAGGTGTCTATGAACTCGGCATAAGATCATCTTTTAAATTTTACCAAACAATTTGGAATTATATAGTGTATTTCCGCATTAAATATAAAAAAGTTTTTTTTTACGCAAAAATTGCGTTTGGAAAATGTGTGCGCAAATACCGTGTGACAAAAAAAATTGCAACATCCACCATTTTGTTCTGTAGGGCCTCTGCTTTAAAAAAATATATAATGTTTGGGGGTTCAAAGTAATTTTCTTGTAAAAAAAATATTTTTTCATGTAAACAAAAAGTCACAGAAAAGGCTTGGTTTTCAAGTGGTTAGAAGAGTGGGTGATGTGTGGCTAAAATTGAGCTTAAAATGCCAGGACTGTTCAAACACCCCCCAAATGACCCCTTTTTGGAAAGTAGACACCCAAAGCTATTTGCTGAGAGGCATATTGAGTCCATGGAGTATTTTACATTTTGCCCTAAGTTTCAGGAAAATGACCATTTGTTTTTTTTTTGTTTTTTTTTTTTACACAAAGTTGTCAGTAAATGATATAATGCTCACACATGCCATGGGTATATGTGAAATGACACCCCAAAATATATTCTGCTGCTTCTCCTGAGTACCAGGATACCCCGTGTGTGAGACTTTTTGGCAGTCTACCCGCGTACAGGACCCGGAAAACCAATCCGCACCTTCTGGCTTTCTAAGGGTGTAAATTGTTGATCTCACTCCTTACTACCTATCACACTTTTGAAGGCCATGAAATGCCAAGATAGCACAAACCCCCCCCCCCCAAATGACCCCATTTTGCAAAGTAGACACTCCAAGCTATTAGCTGAGAGGCATGCTGAGTCCATGGAATAGTTTATATTTTGCCACAAGTTCCGGGAAATATATTATTATTATTTTTATTTTTATTTTTTTACACAAAGTTATCGGGAAAATTATAATTTTTTTTTTTTTTTGTTTTTTTTACACAAAGTTGTCGGTAAATGATATAATGCTCACACATGCCATGGGTATATGTGAAATGACACCCCAAAATACATTCTGCTGCTTCTCCTGAGTACAGGGATACCCCATGTGTGAGACTTTTTGGCAGTCTAGCCGCGTACAGGACCCGGAAAACCACTCCCCACCTTCAGGCTTTCTAAGGGCGTAAATTGTTGATCTCACTCCTTACTACCTATCACACTTTTGAAGGCCATGAAATGTCAAGATGGCACAAAAACCCCCCAAATGACCCCATTTTGCAAAGTAGACACTCCAATCTATTTGCTGAGAGGCATGGTGAGTATTTTGCAGCTCTCATTTTTTTTGGAAAATGAAGAAAAAACAGGAAAATGCATTTTTTCCCTCTTTTTTCAATTTCCAAAACTTTGTGACAAAAAGGGAGATCTGCAAAACACCCAACATGCCTCTCTGCAAATAGCTTAGGGTGTCTACTTTCGGAAAAGGGGTCATTTGGGGGGGGGGGGGTTGTGCTGTCTTGGCATTTCATGGCCTCCGAAACTGTGATAGGTAGTCAGAAGTGAAATCAACAATTTACGCCCTTGGAAAGCCTGAAAGTGGGGGTTGGCTTTCGGGGACCTGTACTCGGCTAGACTGTAAAAAAGTTTCACACATGGGGTATCCCTGTACTCAGGAGAAGCAGCAGAATTTATTTTGGGGTGTCATTTCACATATACCCATGGCATGTGTGAGAAATATATAATTTAGTGACAACTTTGTGTAAAAAAATAAAAATAAAAATAATAATAATATATTTCCCGGAACTTGTGGCAAAATATAAAATATTCCATGGACTCACCATGCCTCTCAGCAAATAGCTTGGGGTGTCTACTTTGCAAAATGGGGTAATTTGGGGGGGTTTTGTGCTATCTTGAAATTTCAGGGCCTCCGAAACTGTGATGGGTAGTGAGGAGTAAAATCAAAAATTTACGCCATTAGAAAACCTAAAGATGGGAATTGATTATCGGGGTCCCGTACACAGCTAGGCTCCCAAAAAGTCTCACACATGGGGTATCCCCATACTCAGGAGAAGTGGCAGAATGTATTTTGGGGTGTCATTCCACATATACCGATGTCATGTGTGAGAAATTTATCTTTTAGTGACAACTTTGTGTAAAAAAATAAAAATAAAAATAATAATAATATATTTCCCGGAACTTGTGGCAAAATATAAAATATTCCATGGACTCACCATGTCTCTCAGCAAACAGCTTGGGGTGTCTACTTTCCAAAATGGGGTCATTTGGGGGGGTTTTTTGGTATCTTGACATTTCAGGGCCTCCTAAACCGTTATAGGTAGTGAGAAAATGCAATGAAAAATGTACGCCCTTTGAAATTCTGATGGTTGCGATTGGTTTCGAGGTCCCGTACACAGCTAGGCTCCCAAAAAGTCTCACATATGTGGTATCCCTGTACTCAGGAGAAGCAGCAGAATATATTTTGGGGTGTAATTACACATATACCCATGGCATGTGTGAGCAATATATCATTTCAATGACAACTTTGTGTAAAAAAAAAAAATTTTTTTTTAGTTATTTTTCAAACACCTGTGACAAAAAAATGAAATATTCAATGAGCTCAACATGCCTCTCAGAACATTCCTTAGGGTGTCTACTTTCCAAAAAGTGGTAATTTGGGGGGGGTCTTGTACTGCCCTGCCATTTTAGCACTTCATGAAATGAGATAGGCAGTCAGAAATTAAAGCTGGGTAAAATTTCAGTATTTACACCATAGTTTGTAGACGCTATAACTTGTACTGCCCTGCCATTTTAGCACTTCATAAAATGAGATAGGCAGTCAAAAATTAAAGCTGGGTAAAATTTCAGTATTTACACCATAGTTTGTAGACGCTATAACTTTTGCGCAAACCAATAAAAATACGCTCATTTAATTTTTTTTTGTCAAAGACATGTAGCTAAATATATTTTGGCCAAAAAAAAATGACATAAATTGAGTATATTGGATATTTTTTAAAAGACAAAGTTGAAAATGTAATTTTTTTGCAAAATTTTCGCTCTTTTTTTATTAATATCGCAAAAAATAAAAATCGCACAGGTGATCAAATACCACCAAAAGAAAGCTCTGTTTGTGGGGAAAAAAAGGACATAAATTTCGTTTGGGTACCACATTGCATGACCGCACCATTATCAGTTAAATTCGCACAGTGCCGAAGCACAAAAAGTGGCCCAGACGTAAGACAGCAAAATGCTCTAGTGGTAAAGTGGTTAATGTACAGTAAGTGGGTACTAAATTTTTTTTTTTTTTTTTTTAGGTAAAGTTGATCCAGGGAATATCCGATTGCCTCTCGGGGGATCAGGAAGGAATTTCCTCCCCCGCACATGTCGAACGCTCTCCGAGCCTCCTTCCCGTTCCACTGGGCTGATGGTTCGCTGGTTTACTTGGGGGTCCATATTACGGCCGACCCTCTGGAACTGAATAGGAAGAACTACCTCCCCCTGCTGGGGACTAAAGGCAGATCTCCGCACTTGGCAAACCTTAACATTGACTTGGTTCGGGCGCTGCAGCACGTTCAAAATGAACGCCCTGCCCAGACTTTTGTACGTTTTGCAGGCCCTGCTGATCGCCGTTCCCCTCTCCTTCTTCCACCAGACCCGGGCGCTGTTCTGTTCCTTCATCTGGGCCTCTAAATCTCCCAGGACCTGGCTGGAGACCTTGTCTCTGCCAAAGACGAGGAAGGGGGGTCTCCCGGACGTCCTTTGGTACTACCGAGCCTCACATCTTGTGCGAGTCTTGGACTGGCATTGCAATGCAGCCGCCAAGCTCTGGGTTGGCTTGGAGGTCAGCGAAGCTGGTCAGCCAACCCCTCCGGCCCCCTGGTTTTCCTTCTCACCCTCGGATGCCATCCTCTCACACCCAACAGTCGGAGCAACTCTTAGAGAATCCCGACGCATTCAACAACACCCGATGGTAGCGCTAGCTCCCTCTCCTCTCACGCCCATACTCGGCAACCCAGACTTCCCCCTGGGTTGCACGAGCGTTAGGGTGCGCAGTGTTGCTCAGGTTGGAAGGATTCGCCTCCTAGTTATGTGGCAGCAGGATGCCTTGCCCACTCATGAGGATATTGCTGCTTGGCACGGGCTGCCCCTGGACTACCTCAATATCTGTCAGCTGCAACATTTCCTTCTCTCCCTTCAGCAGCGGGGCTATGTCCCGCGATCCCTAACCCCATTTGAAACCATTTGCAGAGAGGGAGACCACCCTCAGACACCCCCTGTCCCTTTTTTACTCGCTACTCTCGGACGCGTCCGAGGGGCAGCATTTGACATTCCTGCGGCAATGGGAACAGAAACTCGCCGTCTCCCTGATGCCTGCGCTAATGGACAAGATCCTGATGCTGGCTCACAAATCCTCCATGGACTCCAAATATCAGGAGGTAGGCTATAAAATACTTACTAGATGGTACAGAGTCCCTGCGGTTCTGCACAAGATGGATGCGAGTTGTTCTGATAGGTGTTGGAGTTGTGGCTCAGAGGGCCCCTCTCTGCGAACTTTCTGGTCTACTTTCGCCTCGGTCATTAAACAACTGACTGCGGTTGAGAGACGACCCTGAGCTGTGTCTACTCCACCTCACGAGGAGCCCACTCCGAAAGTATAAGAAGTCCCTGACACTCTGACTCCTCAATGCTGCAAAGGCCTGTATACCGGCCATGTGGAGACAAACCCAAATGCCCTTGTGTGAGTTGTGGTTCTCCAAAGTCAATGAGATCCACAGGATGGAAGAGCTGACAGCCACCCTAAAGAATACAGAGGAGCAGATACGGGACCGTCGGATGCCTTGGGTGCATTTCACTGGCACAGATGCCTATCAGCAAGAGATCGTCTGATCCGAGCCTCCGCAGAGCCCAATTTGCATACCTGGCGCGTTGCCCGGGCGGTCCTGCCCTGGCCCTTCCTGACCTCTGCTACCCCCTCCCCTTCCGGTCTTCCTTGTCCCTTCCCCCTCCTATCCCCCTTTCTCTCTCTTCCTTTTGCTCCCGCTTCCTTCCTTGTTATTCTGTCCTTTCGCTCACCCCTATGCTGATCCCACTCATCCTGCTTGTTTCTTTGTATATCAGAAATGTCCTTTTCAGAACGCCAGTTGGGTTCCCTCGGTCTTTACTTAATGCACGATTGTTGCTTCATTTTGTTGTATCCTGTGTGGGCCGCGGGAGCCCACCTTGTTTGAAAATCCACTCGTTCAGTCACAGTACCTTTGTATCCGAATCAATCTATGCCCTCCTGGATTTCAGTCTGGCACGTTATACTGCTTATCCTGTTTCATTTTACTGTACTTATCATTCCCATATTTATTGTGCTGCTGCTGTATTTTGGTACTTTGTTTCTCAATAAAGGAATGTTTTTTTTTTAAAAAAAGACCCCGTTAGGCACTGGGATCTATAATTTAGGTGATGTTCCCCTTACAGAAGACGAATTGAGGGTCTTAGATACAGGACTAAAATTTGCACCTATTAGAAACCTTAATAAAATTCCAAAACTATGTGAATATCCAGAAGTTCACTAGACAATTGAGTATAAAGAAATATTTTCTTTCTAACCCGATTTTTAAAAATTCTGTCCCCCCTACAAATAATCACTCTCATTTGAGGAACAAATCCACCTTTAATCCGCCTGGCCTAGATGTTAAACATCTTGAGGTTTTCAAAAATATGGTTTGCAATGACTTAGATAGGCTGAGAGTCAAAAAAGTATTTGATCCTCAACATATTAAATGAGTTATTTTGTCCTTTGAGAAATGTAGAGATATTGCCATCCGTCCTGAGGACAAAACGTGGAGGCCTTGTGGTGTTGAGTGGGAACTATTACAGAAAGGAGATGTCCAGACTCTTGAATGACCAGGATACCCATCACATCCTCCCTAGAGATCCTATGCTGGAATATAAAGAGGAATTACATACTCTGATCACTAGGGGTGAACAAAATGGAGTCCTCAACCATAAGGAAGCATTGTACCTAGACCCTTTGTTTTTTAGGACACCTATAATATACTGTCTACCGAAGGTGCATAAAAATATAGAAAACCACCCCCCCCCCCACCCCCGGCCGTCCAATAATGAACGGGATTGATTCAGTTTCAGCTAGGTTAGGACAATATATAGATCATTATCTCCAACCGGTGGTACATAAAACTAAAATCGTACCTTAAAGATATAAAACATATCATACAAATTTTGAGCACCTGATCAAGCTCGCCATCTAGTATATTGGTCAGAGCGGATGTCTGATCACTGTACACTATCACACGGATGCCCTGGAGGCTGTTAAATGGTCTTTGATTCAGAACTCTCCAGAAAGAATAAAAGGTTCTGTACAAAAGCCTTAACTTCTGTTTATGTAGGAAATTTTTTGGTACAGCCATTGGTTCTACTTACAGACAAGAGGAGTAGCGATGGGGGCTAGGTTCGTTCCCAGTGTGGCCTGACAGGGCCGTAACACCACTCTGTCCCTATGAACCACCAAGTAAGGGGACCAACAACTCTGACACGCGACGTGTCTGCAGAAGTAATAGCTACTAAAGAAAGCCACCTTCTGCGACAGAGTGAGCAGAGGACTTTCTCGAATATTTTCAAAGGGAGGCCTTTGAAGCACCGACAGAACCCAATTGAGATCCCATGCAGGTACCAGGGATCGCACTGGAGGAGCCAGATGGCGAACCTCCTGCACAAAAGTGTGAACCAAGGACTTTGCCGCCAACAGCCCTTTTGGACAAAAATAGCCAAGGTGGAAATCTGGCCCTTGATCTACACCCAATTCTAGAAACTCCAACAGGTGAGACAAAGAAAAGGAGCAGGGAGAAACTCTCTGTGACTCACATGAAGTAATGTACAAGTTCCAAACTCAATGATAAACCTTTCTTTCCTAGCCCTCAGCAGACTCCGACAGCCCTCTGTCTTTCAGCACCTGGCTTTCAATAGCCATGCTGTTAAAGCCAGCGACAGTAAAGCAGGATTAAAGATTGATCCCTGAGATAGAAGATCTTCCCTGAGAGGAAGTTTCCAAGGGACGTCTGCTACCAGCCTTACAAGGCCTACGTACCAGGACCGGCGAGGCCACTCTGGTGCCACCAGAATGACTGGAAATCCTACCTCGATTCTGCGTAGCAGTCTCGACAGAAGTTGAATTGGAGGAAAGACGTAAATCAAACGAACTGACCCCAAGGGGCCACCAGAGCGTCTGCGGCATCGACCACAGGATCCCGAGACCTTGAAACGAACCTCTACACCTTCCTGTTGAGACGGGAAGCCAGCAGGTCCACATTGGGGGTCCCCCCCACTGAAGACACAGTTGATGAAATTCCTCAGAGTGAAGAGACAATTCTCCCGGATCCAATGTCTGCTGACTGAGATAGTCCGCTTGCCAATTCTCCAACCCCGGAATATAGAGGAAAGGGAGAAAAGTTTGGGACTTTATATGAGACATATAGTAGAAAAGTCTCTATCCCTGGATCAATATGAAAACAAGGGGGAAAAAAATGGGACTTTAATTGAGGCAAGATGGCATCTGAAAAACTGGTTACGGTTTAAAACCGTAACAGGTACAAGACTTATACCGATGGTAACATCCATATGCTGTTTACACATGCATAACACACAGCAAAACAGTAGTCAATCAAGGTAAAAGGGTATAATGTATAGCAATAGGGATACATAGTGAGAGCCCATTGGGTAATAACCGAGACATAGCATATTCCAATGATAGCATCTAATGCTGTTTATACATGCATAACATAAAGCATAACAGTGTACCATCGTAGTAAAGTGGTATATGTTAAAATTCAGATGCATCTTAGAGCCCTACGCGTTTCGTGACAATCATCACTTCTTCAGGGACGAATGCATCGTAGATCTACAATAAAACATATTAGAATAACTTATAGGTCCACACACTAGGGGAAGGTGGTAACCAGGGAGGGGACGGGGGCATGGCCGGCTACCGGATGTGATAGCAGCGTGGTACGGAGCTCCGTCCTTACTGCCCAGATCCTTTCGTGACCCTTTCAGACCCAGACACCGAACTTACCTGAAGTGACCCTCCTTCTCCTCCTGGTACTCCAGGGCAGCGGCGGGGATGGTTAAAATCGGCCATGCCGGCCAGGCGGCACCGGGTTTCAAGCCGCCGGTCTTCCCGCCTGCTCCGAGCCAAGATGGCACTGATCCACCGCATATACAGGGAACGCCTGCTCCGCGATCCTCTGCCCAGCGGACCCCTGCTGCCTTCATCTCCACCGAGGGGGCCAGTGAGCCACCGGGGACATCCTCACCTCCTGCCACAGTAAGTACTTTGCTCTTTCCCCCACTGGGCTCCCCCACCCACTCTGGAGTGGATGCTCCTGTGGAGAGGCCTGAGCATACCCCGTCTGCCATTATGGACGATTTTCAGCATTGCCAAGCCTCCCTCACTACTAAAATTGATTCTGTGCGGATGGAACTGTCATTCCTGAAGCAGGAAGTCCATAATCTCCGCCATAGGGTAGGTAATGCTGAGCAGCGCATTAGTGATCTGGAAGACTCCCATCGCCCTATGCAGAGAGGCCATACCGTTGTTACTGACAAGCTCACTGACATGGAGGATCGCCTGCGGCGCAACAATTTGCGTTTTTTGGGATTCCCTGAGGGGTCTGAGGGCAAAACTCCTGAATCTTTCATGGAACGCTGGCTTACTGACACATTTGGGGCTGCAGCCTTCTACCCATTATCTGCTATTGAAAGGGCGCACAGGGTGCCACTGCGCCCGCTGCCACCAGGGGTGCCACCTCGTCCTCTTCTCATTAAACTCCTGCATTTCTGCGATAGAGAATCAGTCCTTTGGGCCACCAGGGAAAAGGGCCGCATTCTTTACAACAGTGATGCCATTTCCATCTTCCCTGACTTTTCTGCTGCTACTCAGAAAAAGGCCTCGCGCATTATCAGAATAAAGGTAACTTCTTCCAGGTTCCTCAGGAAGCTACTCGCTGGGTGGACTCGTTGGGTCGCAGAACACCTTGTCAGGATCGTCGAACCCCTCCTCGCTGATCATTGACATGCCTCTGAGCCTGGAACTTTCTTGCATTTTTCTGATGCTGTGTTATTTGTGATCTTCTCCAGCCTACCTGTATGATGTCGGGTCCCGCGTTTCCCCAGCCTTTTCTGTTTGTTATGGGATTTAAAGCTCTCAATTGTTGGGGCCAGAGGACCAGGTGGTTAGGGTGGTTTTAGTTCCCCGTTTCCCCCCCCCCCCCACACACTTTTGTTTATGGGACTTGGTTTTATTTTTGTCCTTCTGGTTTTGCCACACTTCCCGGGGCTTCCGTGTACTGGTTGTCCCTTCCCCCTCCTCGGAGATTCATGTACTGCTTTCTCTAGCCTCATATTGGTATTATTTACTATGGTATGCTGCCTTGGCGGTCAGGGAGCTGCTTCCTTCCATTTGGAGTCTCCCTGCCGCCAACATTATTTACTTTTTCTTTCGCATGACTAATTTACATATAATTTCCTGGAATGTCAGAGGGCTCAATTCCAAAGTCAAGCGTTCTTTAAGGTTTGAGTATCTGAAACGGCATAATCCACATATTGTTCTTTTTTACAGGAGACACACCTCCAGGGGTCAAGGATTATGGCTCAAAAAAGGGCCCATATTGCCTATGCGCTACACTCCACTTACTCATCCTATGCGCGCGGCACCTCTATTTTGATAGCTAAATCGACCCCTATTTCTATTAAACATCCTAAAACAGACCCTTCAGGGTGCTTTATTATCCTTGTTTTTGAACTTTTGGGTAAGTCTTATACCTTGGTCAACCTATATGTCCCTCCGGCTTTTACCAAATTATTTTTTGATCGCCTCCTAGGTTTGATTTTGGAAATGGCCGAGGGACCTCCTGTTATGGCGGGGGACTTTAACACGGTCCTTGATAATTAGTTGGATAGATCTGGTAATGTGTCCAATCCCCATACCCCCTTAGGTTCCTACTTGGACAAGCTGGATCTCCTGAACGCCTGGAGGTGGAAACATGGTGGGATTAGGGAATGCTCATGTTACTCTGGCACTCATAATACGCTGTCCCGGATTGATCTCTGCCTGCTCCCTTGTGAACTGTTGGGTCTCCTGTCAGAGATCGAGTTCCTCCCTAAGGCGGTGTCTGACCACTCTCCTCTGTTGGTGGGTCTTGCCCTGGGGATTTCCCCTAACTACAAGCTTTGGAAGCCTGGCTGACCCGGCAGTTACTGATCAGGGGCTGGCAGAGATGAATGCATACTGGGCGTTGAATGAACAGCCTGCTTCTGAGCTGACTGTTTGGGATGCCTTTAAGGCGACTATGTTGGGTACATTTTCTTCGGCCACTGGCAGCGCCAGGAAAGCCTGTCAGTCTAAACCCACTGATGCAGAGCAGGCGCTGCACGTGGCCGAACGTCACTATACTGAGGAATGGTTCCATCTTCAGTGCTATTAGTGATAACTTTGCATCATTGTATCCTGTGAGTTACAGATTTCCAGTTTCTGCTAATATTCGGAAGCAGAATAGCTCTAAGTGTGTGGTCGTGACTTTGAAATATTTGCTTTCCAATTTTGGAGTTCCGCATTGAGTGGATGCACTGATCTGCGGAGGTTTTCGGTTACTCACTATATTGCACCTATTTACGTGCTGATCTATGACTCCTGCTGCATCAGGTGCTACATGATTGCTACACATTTACCGGCCTCCGAAGTATATATATATATATATATATATATATATATATATATACACAGTGGGTACGGAAAGTATTCAGACCCCCTTAAATTTTTCACTCTTTGTTATATTGCAGCCATTTGCTAAAATCATTTATGTTCATTCTTCTTCCTCATGAATGTACACATAGCACCCCATACTGACAGAAAAACACAGAATTGTTGACATTGTTGCAGATTTATTAAAAAAGAAAAACTGAAATATCACATGGTCCTAAGTATTCAGACCCTTTGCTCAGTATTTAGTAGAAGCCCCCTTTTGATCTAATACAACCAGGAGTCTTTTTGGGAAGATGCAACAAGTCTTTCACACCTGGATTTGGGGATCCTCTGCCATTCCTCTTTGCAGATCCTCTCCAGTTCTGTCAGGTTGGATGGTAAACGTTGGTGGACAGCCATTTTTAGGTCTCTCCAGAGATGCTCAATTGGGTTTAAGTCAGGGCTCTGGCTGGGCCATTCAAGAACAGTCACGGAGTTGTTGTGAAGCCACTCCTTCGTTATTTTAGCTGTGTGCTTAGGGTCATTGTCTTGTTGGAAGGTAAACCTTTAGCCCAGTCTGAGGTCCAGAGCACTCTGGAGAAGGTTTTTGTCCAGGATATCCCTTTACTTGGCCGCATTCATCTTTCCCTCGATTGCAACCAGTCGTCCTGTCCCTGCAGCTGAAAAACACCCCCACAGCATGATGCTGCCACCACCATGCTTCACTGTTGGGACTGTATTGGACAGGTGATGAGCAGTGCCTGGTTTTTTCCACACATACCGCTTAGAATTAAGGCCAAAAAGTTCTATTTTGGTCTCATCAGACCAGAGAATCTTATTTCTCACCATCTTGGAGTCCTTCAGGTGTTTTTTAGCAAACTCCATGCGGGCTTTCATGTGCCTTACACTGAGGAGAGGCTTCTGTCGGGCCACTCTGCCATAAGGCCCCGACTGGTGGAGGGCTGCAGTGATGGTTGACTTTCTACAACTTTCTCCCATCTCCTGACTGCATCTCTGGAGCTCAGCCACAGTGATCTTTGGGTTCTTCTTTACCTCTCTCACCAAGGCTCTTCTCCCCCGATAGCTCAGTTTGGCCGGACGGCCAGCTCTAGGAAGGGTTCTGGTCGTCCCAAACGTCTTCCATTTGAGGATTATGGAGGCCACTGTGCTCTTAGGAACCTTAAGTGCAGCAGAAATCTTTTTGTAACCTTGGCCAGATCTGTGCCTTGGCACAATTCTGTCTCTGAGCTCTTCAAGCAGTTCCTTTGACCTCATGATTCTCATTTGCTCTGACATGCATTGTGATCTGGAAGGTCTTATATAGACAGGTGTGTGGCTTTCCTAATCAAGTCCAATCAGTATAATCAAACACAGCTGGACTCAAATGAAGGTGTAGAACCATCTCAAGGATGATCAGAAGAAATGGAAAGCACCTGAGTTAAATATAGGAGTGTCACAGCAAAGGGTCTGAATACTTAGGACCATGTGATATTTCAGTTTTTCTTTTTTAATAAATCTGCAACAATGTCAACAATTCTGTGTTTTTCTGTCAGTATGGGGTGCTATGTGTACATTCATGAGGAAGAAGAATGAACTTAAATGATTTTAGCAAATGGCTGCAATATAACAAAGAGTGAAAAATTTAAGGGGGTCTGAATACTTTCCGTACCCACTGTATATACTGTACTGGATCACTCTAAAGTGTTTGGGCTGTTTGATGGAAGTAAATTACTGAGAAGCACTCTCTGGCATGCAATTTTCCAAAGGTACCCCGCTGGTCGGTATCAGTCTTCATCATTAATTGACTTTGTTGTGTCCTTTTCAGCTCCATAGCTCATTGGCTTCATCACTTGTGGAGGGATTTATCTCTCCATGTGGGACATCGTTCTCTTCATTCCATTTAGAGTATAGGTTCCTCGTTGTGCCTCTCAGGAGGAACTGGTTATATGAATACACTGTTTAATGCCTAGTTCACACTTACCCAACTCATTTATTTATTATATGGATATTGGAATTATTTATGTGTTTATGCTAGGCTCCTTTCTGTCTACCACTGGAATTGTTAGAGCCCCCTCTTTTTATGCCCTTTCTCTTTGAGATATGGCTTTGCTGTGCCTTTCCTGCTTAATGAGGTAATGCTTTACTTCCAGTGTTAGACAGGCTCCATTTTGTTGGCTGGCTTACCACACCCAGACAGTACTGGTCCCTTGCCGAATTGGTTGGGACGAGCAATTTTGGTCTGCCTGTGTGTGTGTGTATCTATCCAGCGGCTATTCATCATCTTTAGCTCAGTGCCTGGATCCTTCACTGGTTCCAGCTGATGCCCACCCTTGCATGTGTAAGGGTCCTGACACTGATTGGCTTTGTGTGATAGCCCTGGTTTGACCCATGATTTTGATTTGATTATCTGAGTTATCAATTATTCCATATATGCTCTTTTGGTGGTTCGCAGCAGTATGTGTGTGGGGTGCATGTGTTCTTGTTTTTAATGACTATATAGTCTGTTTTTTACTGTGATCAAGGGGAAGGTTGGGTTCCTTTTTTTCTTTCACATTGGATTACATTGTATTTCTAATAAATTATTGTCATTTTGATATATTTCTGTGTCAGTATTTTTTGTTAGGGAACTATTTCATTTATACCCCGTTTACTCTTATATGGTGCTTTAGGGCCTTCCCCCTCTTTGGTTCTGGTTGTCCCTGTTTTTTCTATACTGAGGAATCCACCCCGCAGAATCATGCAGCCTGGAGGTCTAGGGCTCGTGACCCTGACCTTACTCTTTTTGAGCATACGCAAAAAAAGCTCTTATATCAGAATCAGAGAATATTTGAACTTGGGGACAAGAACAGCCACCTCTTGGCTTATCTTGCTAGACCGGAATACCAGCCTAGCATTATCTCTCGGATTACCAATTCCGCTGGTGTTCTGGTTGAGCAAACCCCTGAGGTGGTTGCGAGTTTTGTTTCTTTTTATTCCTCCTTATATAGCACCAGAGCCCATTGTACTATTGGGGAACTTGATGATTTCTTGTATGATATTACCCTCCCTACGTTATCTGCCAATCAGGCAGCCTTTTTAGATTCACCACTAACTGCTGATGAGATAGATAGTGCTCTTACCACATTTGCTCGTAATAAGACACCTGGTCTCGATGGTTTCCCCATAGAATGGTATCTACATTATTGGGAGTTATTGATTCCCTCATTTACTGCGGGTATTTACCTGTGCCTTGAAGGACAGATGCTTGCCACCCTCCATGACGGAAGCCCTGATTGTGCTCATCCCTAAACCGCGTAAAGACCCCCTTCTCTGTGAGTCATACCGCCCTATATATCTCTAATTAATACTGATGTGAAGATTTTGGCTAAAGTTCTCGCTAGGCGTTTAAACACGGTTGTCACGAACTTGGTGGTGGCGGACCAGACGGGGTCCACCTCCATCAACCTACGTCGGCTTTGAGACTACTCACGACTCTGTGGGGTCCAGGGTTGTTGTGGCCTTGGACACCCACAAAGCGTTTGACTCTTTTGAATGGCCTTACTTGCTAGAGGTGTTGGTGAAATTAGGTTTTGGTGACTGCTTTATTAATTGGGTACGGCTTCTGCATTACCGGCCCCGCGCCCGTATTCGAGTGAACAACTATGTGCCCGAGGCCTTCTCCATCTCTAGGGGCACCAGGCAAGGTTGCCCCCTGTCCCCCCTATTATTTGCTCTTGCTATTGAACCATTGGCAGCACAGATTTGCCTTCACCCGGGCATATCCGGTTTTGTGATCAACGGCCTGGAAGAGAAAGTCTCCCTGTACGCGGATGACATGTTGGTGTACCTTGCGGACCCCCTTGGGTCTCTCCCTGTACTGCTTGAGGTGATTGAACGGTTTGGCCATTTTTCAGGCTTCAGGGTGAACTGGAGCAAGTCCACCCTGTTCCCCCTGGATCCACAGGCCCTACCGCCCCCTCTTGCCCTCTTCAGGTGGTTGACAAGTTCCGATATTTGGGGATTGATGTTCAACTCCCCTTGTCTCGGTTCTTTGTGAATAATCTGGATCCCCTGGTCGCCTGACTCAAGGCCTCTTTGAGGCTTTGGTCTGCTGTCCCCCTTACGGTGTTAGGGAGAGTTAATATTTTTAAAATTATTTTTTCTTCCACGCTTCTTATATATACTGGGCAATTCTCCGGTGTATGTTCCCAAACGTTGTTTTCAGTTAATAGATTCCCTTTTGACCTCCTTTATTTGGGGGAGGTCAAGCGGCCAGGGTGGCTAGAGATGCCTTACTGTCTGTCCTTGCAGGAGGGTTTGCGTCACCTAATCTCTGCCTGTATTATGTCGCCTCCCAATTGGCTCATGCCCATTGGTGGTTTTACCCTGAGGCGAATAATGCAGCGGCGGCTCTAGAGGCGGCCCTTCTTACTTCCTTTGAATCACTACAAAATTTGCTTCATTGACGTTCTTCCATGGGTAGGCCGAACACTACTATATTATCTGTGACAGAGTCTTTGCGGCCTTTGGCCTGGATGGGTCCCAATCCTCTACAACCCATTCCCCTAACGCCCCCCTGTGGCATAATTCAAGGTTGCAAGGGTTTTTTTGTCGGGATGACGGTCTCTTTTGGGCCAGGCATGGAGTAAAGTCTATTTCCCATTTGTATTTGAACTGTGTTTTTCGGTCTTTTGCCGACATGCAGTCCTCCTTTGCTCTGCCCCCTACCGCTCACTACCGTTACATGCAGCTGCGCAATTTGGCCTCCGCAATACTTTGCTTGAATTTACTGCCCTGGAGAATCTTCTTTCTGATTGATCACATGATAAGCTGGTCTCTACGTACTACTCTAATTTACTACACTCTAAATCTAAGAGACTGTGGCGGTCGAGTCGCAGTGGAGGGAGAACATCCCGGCTCTGTCGGAAGAGGTGTGGCACGATATCCTTCCTTCACAAATCCCGGTAGTCATCTCTTCCAGGGATAAAGTTATACAATTAAAGTTCCTATATAGAGCCTACTTTACCCCTACATGTTTGCATAGAATAGGTAGATTGTCATCCCCTATATGTTCGAAGTGTGCTGTTGCTGAAGGAAATTTCTTTCATATGTTTTGGATCCATTTTGGTCCACTGTCACGGACTTTATCGCTAACCTTACCCAGCTGCCCAATATTTGTAGCCCCCTTCGTTGCCTGTTGGGTTATGTAGATGAGGAGGGAGCACCTGCCCGCACTAAATTGTTCTTACGCCTGACCTTCGTTAGGAAGGCTATAGTGTTACGCTTGAAATCTTATGTTCCCCTGATGTTCTATTTTGGATTTCACTCGTTAACCAAGTGCTTCCTCTCTATAAAATGACTTACGAAGCTAGAGGCTGTCCTAAAAAGTTTCGTAAAATTCTGTCCCTTTGTGGCGATTCTGACCTTACTACTTCACCTGTTACGGATTCTACTTAAGATGTGTCATTACGATTTTCCTATTTTTATGTATGGTACTCAAGGTTCTCCCTGTTTGTCTACCCTTCACCCCCGCCCCCCTCCTCCCCTCCGGGATGTTTAACGTTAATCTTTCATGCTCTTTTATTGTATTTGACATATATGCATTGTGCCCTACGCATTTAATCTGAGCCAGTGTTCACTTTTGTTTGCTAATCATCTCTTTCCTTGTATTGTAACGTTGTGTTCTTTGTTACCGTGTATTCAATAAAAGTTACCTTTAAAAAAAAAAAAACCAGGGAGGGGACAAATGATCCTCCCCTATAAAGTACTTACACTGTATATAGGATGGTAACCCTTCACACGGGGGGGGGGGGGGGGGGGGACGCCCATGAAGTCTGCAACGGGAGCTGTAGTATAGGGACTAAGGGTATGAGCCAAGAGCGCATTCGGCACCTCCAAAAAGAAAAAAGGAAGGGGTATGTAAATAGCGGTAGTGAAGAATGAGCCCCAGCAGAATGACCAATAGAAATTGGTAACAGAAAAGGTAGCAAATAATTGTAACAGCTCATATTATCATATAATACAACTAATGAAGGGACCCCATATCCAAGAGAAAATGGTAAGAAGGATAAAAGAAAGTATATATGGAATAGGATGTGTGAAGAGATATAGTAGAGATTATTGAAGAAAAAGGTCAGAGGTTAAAGTGAATGCAAGGATAGGAGCAGGCAATGCAAGTATAAACCTGCATTAATAAGTGCCTCACCGCAAGTAAAAAAAGAAAGAGAAGTGATAGAAGGTAGACACCATTGTGCTGTGCTAGAGGGGAAGAAGACTCTGCACGCAGAAACAGAATGTCCAGGTAACCCAGTACCATGATCCCCTTCTGCCTTAACAAGGCCAATACTGGGACCAAAACCTTTGTGAACACTCAAGGAGCTGAAGTGAGACCAAAGGGTAACGCCACGGCTTAAAAGTGCTCCTCGTCCACGGCAAAACGAAGAAAATGCTGATGCCCGTCATATACTGGAATATGAAGATAAGCGTCCTTGAGATAGATAGAAGCCATCAGATCTCCTTGATTAAGGAGCAGACAGACTCCATCCGAAGTTTCTGAACCCGCACAAAGTGGTTCAGAGCCTTGAGATCCAAGATCGGACAAACCTTGCCTTGCTTCCTGTAAACAGATTTGAATAAAAACCTTGGAAACATTCCAACTCTGGAACCGACACAATAACTTCTTCTGCTAACAGGTCCTGCACTGCTCCGTAGAGGCCCTGTAGCGGCTCTGGAGACAAGCGTAAGTTGGAAGGAAAGAACCTTGCCTGAGGCAAGGACCGAAACCCAATCTCGTAACCGAACCGAATCAGCTTTTGGACCCACTTGTCCTGAATGAGCAAGGTCCATGGATCCGGAAACAAGCAAAGATGTCTCCCCACCCCAGAAAGGAACCAGAAGTGCCCTCTTTGGACTTACCATTCCAGGGTCTCTTGGAGCCTCCTGCAAAGTTACGGGTGGATCTCGAGCCCTTTTCCTGCAATCCAGACAGGCGAAAGGGCTGTTTGTGAGCCAAAAAGGGACCCCCCCCCCCCCCCTTACGGTGAGGTTCCTTGTCTTTAGCAGCCTGCGGAAGCAATGACCTCTTCCCTTCCGTAAGACCCTTAATAAAATAAAAAGGAAGATCAGTCAGCACCTTTTTAGAAACCTGGTCAGCCGACCAGTACTTCAACCAGATCATGTGGCGAAGGATCACCGCCGTCACAGAAACCCTGCCGGCCAAGTGAGCCGCATCCAGGGATGCATCACAAATATACAGTAACCCTTGGATTAACTGATCTGCCAGGTCCACCAGCTCAGAAGGGTGTGTTGACTCCCCTCCAGCTCCTGGGGCAAAATCTTAGCCCATTGCGAGATACCAAGGTGATAGCAAACAACAAATACCTATAAAAGTGCTGCGCCAGAAATACTTAATATGTAAACAGGTGATATTGATGGTGTAATAAATATCAAAAGAGTCTAAAATAAAGTCCATAAGTGTCCAAATAAAGGTGAAAAGAAGAAACTTCCAACAAGGTATTAAAAAAACCAGGTGGTAAGAAAATCATAAAAATTTCTTCACAAACACCGCTGTGCATATATCCCACCACCGGCTAGATTGGTCTCTCACCTCAGCCAAAGACCCATAAAAGGGTCAAAGATCACATACATCAGCTGTAGCAGCCTGGGGATTATCCTCTCCTAGCTCTCTCGGACAGCCAAACATAGATCACTCAGGTGGGGATGGATGAACTCCAATCAAACTCAGAAATCGGTGTATATATAAAACAAAGGGGACATATATAGTGCTCTCCGCCTGAATACCAATGTCTTTATTGGATATAGTAAAAGGTACTCACATTTAGCGGCACTCAGTGGTGCACGCAGTGCAGACAGATACACATGCAGGTGGGACAAAGGGAAAGTACAACGTCAGGTACGCAGGCTCCGCCCCCTATACGCGTTACGTCAGAGCTAACCAATAGCCTTCGACTTCTACAGTAGGGGTCAGTAGCTTAAAATTGATAAAATGGATCAGTTTACTATATGACAGGCCCTCTTCATGTATTAAATTACATGCAAATGATCCTCTCCTTTCCCAGTTAAGAGGGGGACACGGCAGGTGTGTCCATTGTCACCGACACTGTTTGTGTTAGCCATAGAGCCTCTGGCAGAATTGATTAGAAAGTCACCTAGAGTTCGGGGGATACCTGTGGGTTCAATAGTTGAAAAACTTGCAATGTACGCAGATGATATAATCCCATTTTTGCACGACCCTGGGCCCTTTTGCAGGAAGTTCTTATGTTTCTGGAGTGGTTTGCTACCCTATCAGGACTACACACAAACTGGGACAAGTCATTGGTTCTCCCCATTGACGTCAGAGCTGTGGCTCTATGGGACCCTAACTTCCCATTACAGCTCACTCAAACCATCAAATACTTGGGTATACTCATATCACCGAATATACACGATGTCATTGCACTCAATTTAAGGCCCAAAATTCTGTGGTGTAAAGAGGTATTGAGTACTTGGTCTTGTCTCCCTTTGTCCTTGATAGGGAAGATCAATTTGATCAAAATTAAAATTCTCCCAGTGTTGCTTTACATCATAAGACATTCCCCTGTGTGGTTGCCAAAGTCTCTATTTAAACAAGTGGACTCCCTCATTACCACCTTTATTTGGTTCCCACACCTTGCCAGGTTTAGTAGGAAATTATTGTACAGACCTTGGACACAGGGGGGGTTGGCTTGCCCTGATTTCTGTTTATACTTCATGGCATCCATGCTGGTTCATGCTCACGGATGGCTGGTCTCTGACAAAACAAATGCATCTGTGGTCTTGGAGGCAGCATTTGTGGGATCCTATGAAACCCTGCGGAATGCGCTTTATCAGGGACCGAAGGCATTACCTCCCAACCTGACCACTTCCATGCAGACGGTGGTCAAAGCCTGGCACACTATCATAACTATGCCCAATCAGAGGCAGGCGATCTGGTCACCTGATACCCCGTGGTGGTTCAATCCACGTCTGCCAGAGTTTTAGTCCATACTGGATCCCGCCTTGTGGGCGGCCAGGGGAGTGAAATCCTTGGCAGACATCTGTGAGGGGGAGTTTCTGTTTACATTCGATAGACAAACATAAATTTCAGTTGCGGAATTCCTTTATCTTCAGGTATTTGCAGCTTTGTCATCCCCTCTGGGCAGTTTCGGATACCCATTGTTAGTCTGGAGTGAGACAAGTTAGAAACCCTTCTTAGGTATGAGACTATCAGAAAACCTCTGTCCACGGTTTACAAAATGCTTCACCCTTCTATCCAGACTGGTCTGGGTGGATTGCGTGCGGCATGGAGTGCAGAGGGGCAGGGGTTGGACGAGGAGGATTAGGAGGAGATGTGGGATGGTCCGTTCCGTTCGCTGGTGGCCACTAGAAATAAAAACTGATCCAGTTCAAACTGTTGCATAGGATTTATCTGACTCCGCAACGCCTGCAACGTCTATACCCTAACATTTCAGCCTCTTGCTGTGATCCTGCGGGATTCTCCCATATCTTTTGGGGGTGCCCCGGGATCGGGGACTTCTGGTGAGAGGTGACCTGTTTCGTGTCTGACCTAATAGCTGGCATGGTTCCTCTGACGGTTAACATTGGTCTCCTGGGGTTGGTGGACACGTTACTGGCTCCTAGGGCGGTGCGTACCTTAGTTGGGATTCTCCTGTTTTATGCAAGGAAGGCAATTGTCCCGAAATGGAAATCGGAGCATCCTTCATGTATGGGCTTTTGGAAGAGACTGGTCATCTCAGTGGTTCCACTTTATAAAACTGAATATACATCCAGGGGATGTCCCCATAAATTTGAAAAGATGTGGAATTCATGGGTAAACTCATCTTTACTGATGACCAAGACTAGCCATTTGATTTAACATACAGGCTACTGGCCTAAATAGGTGTAAGCTGGGAATCTGGTCATTATGGGCGGGCTTAGTGTAATTACTTGGCGGACCTTGGTTGTGGGAAGAGGAATCCCATTCTGCTATAACAGATGACGGCATGTTTTTTTTTTTTAATATTGCAATAAATAGAATTTAAAGAACAAACAACATTGAACCGGCCACGGTGAAGAGGTACCAGACCACAGCCTCAGCTCTTTTGTCCACGGGGTCTTTAAAGGATGGGGACTCTTCCACCGGTAAAAGTGTGGCCTTATTTAGCCTGGAAACCTGAGAGTCCTCAGACGGTGGAATCGTTCGTTTCTTCAGAAGAGACTCCTCAAAAGGGATATCTTTTAGCAAAACGCTTAGGTATACCAACCATGCGTTTCGGGGAACACCAATGACTAGGGACAATCTCATCAAAATAGGCTGGAAAGGGAAACACCCTGTTCACCTTGGAAAATTTGCGGGTGCTAAATTGCACCAGCGTAGCCGACTTAGCAGCAGCTGAGTTCTCCAAAGTTCCCCGCACTGATATAATCAGAGCCTCCACCAGAGCTTTTTCATGTGTGGCTGCAGAGGAGAACTCATCCTCACTATTAGAGCACTAAGCGCGCTTGGACGTAGATCCAGTGGGCTGACTCTCGTCCGCGATGGCCAAATCCACCTCAGACTCTGAGAATACATGTGAAGGCGGGGGCTCTTCTTGCCAGGTCTCCTTTGCAGGGCCATATCTACTTTGCGTACTAGTGACTGCAGGGCTGCCGTCATGGCCACCAAGGCAGACTGAGCCCCAGAGGGTCCCGCAGCTTCCAGGAGTGGATCAGAGGGTGAAACATGCTCCATAGGCTCAATGGCCATAAAGGGTTAAACAGAACTGTGCTGCTCAGCAAAGAAAAAAACATATTTTTTTTGTGAAAAGAAAAAACGGGAGGCCCCTTCCTCCTGTACACCACTAGGGGAACCACAACAATCAGCGCACCTGCGGCGCTATATACAGAGGAAGGAATATATACCCCCAGGGACTCACCACCCTAGCTGGAGAGCGCCAAAAATGGTCTGCCACACTGCAGGAAGAGGAAACTCTGACCTGACACTAGAGGCCACAGCACTGCATCCGACGACAAGAAAATCCCTGCTAATGAAACTCTACAGTGCCTTGCGAAAGTATTTGGCCCCCTTGAACTTTGCGACCTTTTGCCACATTTCAGGCTTCAAACATAAAGATATAAAACTGTAATTTTTTTTGAAGAATCAACAACAAGTGGGACACAATCATGAAGTGTAACGAAACTCATTGGATGTTTCAAACTTTGTTAACAAAAAAAAACTGAAAAATTGGGCGTGCAAAATTATTCAGCCCCTTTACTTTCAGGGCAGCAAACTCTCTCCAGAAGTTCAGTGAGGATCTCTGAATGATCCAATGTTGATCTAAATGACTAATGATTATAAATAGAATCCACCCGTGTGTAATCAAGTCTCCGTAATAAATGCAACTGCACTGTGATAGTCTCAGAGGTCCGTTTAAAGCACAGAGAGCCTCATGAAGAACAAGGAACACACCAGGCAGGTCCGAGATACTGTTGTGGAGAAGTTTAAAGCCGGATTTGGATACAAAAAGATTTCCCAAGCTTTAAACATCCCAAGGAGCCCTGTGCAAGCGATAATATTGAAATGGAAGGAGTATCAGACCACTGCAAATCTACGAAGACTTGGCCGTCCCTCTAAACTTTCAGCTCATACAAGGAGAAGACTGATCAGAGATGCAGCCAAGAGGCCCATGATCCCTCTGGATGAACTGCAGAGATCTACAGCGGAGGTGGGAGACTCTGTCCATAGGACAACAATCAGTCGTATACTGCACAAATCTGGCCTTTATGGAAGAGTGGCAAGAAGAAAGCCATTTCTTAAAGATATCCATAAAAAGTGTCTTTTAAAGTTTGCCACAAGCCACCAGGGAGACACACCAAACATGTGGAAGAAGGTGCTCTGGTCAGAGGAAACCAAAATCAAACTTTTTGGCAACAATGCAAAATGTTATGTTTGCCGTAAAAGCAACACAGCTCATCACCCTGAACACACCATCCCCACTGTCAAACATGGTGGTGGCAGCATCATGGTTTGGGCCTGCTTTTCTTCAGCAGGGACAGGGAAGTTGGTTAAAATTGATGGGAAGATGGATGGAGCCAAATACAGGACCATTCTGGAAGAAAACCTGATGGAGCCTGCAAAAGACCTGAGACTGGGACGGAGATTTGTGTTCTAACAAGACAATGATCTAAAACATAAAGCAAAATCTACAATGGAATAGTTCACAAATAAACATATCCAGGTGTTAGAATGGCCAAGTCAAAGTCCAGACCTGAATCCAATTGAGAATCTGTGGAAAGAACTGAAAACTGCTGTTCACAAACGCTCTCCATCCAACCTCACTGAGCTCGAGCTGTTTTGCAAGGAGGAATGGGCAAAAATTTCAGTCTCTCGATGTGTAAAACTGATAGACATACCCCAAGCGACTTACAGCTGTAATCGCAGCAAAAGGTGGCTCTACAAAGTATTAACTTAAGGGGGCTGAATAATTTTGCACGCCCAATTTTTCAGTTTTTTGTTAAAGTTTGAAATATCCAATAAATTTCGTTCCACTTATTGTTGATTCTTCACAAAAAAATGACAGTTTTATATCTTTATGTTTGAAGCCTAAAATGTGGCAAAAGGTCGAAAAGTTCAAGGGGGCCGAATACTTTCGCAAAGCACTGTATGTGAAAACCAAAAACATGGCTGCTGGACTACACAAACATGGCCGCCGAAGCCGGGAATACAGAGACCACGGCAAACTGGCGGCACAGCATGGGACCTTGGACCCCACAGAAAAGTTCACAGACCCCAGGAGGGACCCTCCTCCCGCAGCACCCAAGTATGGACACCCCCTACAGGTGGCAGACAGCGGCAGCACCATGCAGCCCCCTACCCAATTTCACCCATGCCCCCAAAAAGGGCCAGGGGGAGGAAAAGGAGACAGGTGAGAGGCACAAACTTAAGGGGAAACCACACAAAAGGAGAAGGGGGAAACACAAGGATGGGGGAGGATACAAGAGGGGCCTACCATCCCCAGAGGAGGGCTGGCACTACCCAAGCAATTCCGCAGGAAAGGAGGGGGGGGGCACTACTCCCCATATCATGGTCACCAGGCGGGCGCCACTCCCAGCAGTCCACCGCACCACCTTGGAATGGGGGTGCTGCGACCTGAGGTACGCTGCGACTTCGGTTGTGATTATTCTTTTGATCAGGGCTATGCGACCTTGCAAGGTGTTTCACTCGCCAGTCAGCCCCCCGTCAAGTAGGGCTAGGTCACGGCCAACCTAGCGCGGAGCTAATAGTTGGGTCGCGCTCGCAGGCTAGACTGGGAAGACCGTAAGGATCTAGAATATCCAGTGCGTTGCCCAGTCCGGCTTTCGATTGTAGTTCATACAGGAACAAAAATAATAAAGAAAAAGTAAAAAATTACAGGACCGCAGATCCCAGCAGAGACACAGGTCCTTACTCCTTACTCCTACTAGGCAGAAAAAACTGGAGTCCTACAGCAGGAAGTAATGGTACACCCTCTGGGACTGCCCCAGGGGCATAACCAAACAGGCTTCCGCCTAGTCCTACTCCTAGAGAGCGAGAGCATAAGCTCAATGGTCTGAAGACTTGAAGCTGTGTCTGTCAGGGAATGAAAGAGAAATGGTGTTTACCCAGATCGCTTTCTCCAATGATGGCCCACTCAGCTCATTATCCTGGGCACCAGTCGAGAATGGTTATGTGTGCACAGTTGGGAGGAGCATTGGGTTGCCCCTGGCTTCACTACCGCAGCTGCTAACTTTACTGCTACCTGCCTAGTTTTCGCACAGTACAATGTAGCTAAAACAGTAAGGGTACAGAGAAGGCATTCACCCAAACTGGAATATCCCTTTCAGCACATTCAGATAGACTAAAGAGCAGAACGTACGAGCAGGTCTTTGTCTCTGCGTTTTCTGGGTGGCCAAAGGCTTGGCCTGTTCAGTGCCAATGCCACTACCACCGCGAAAAAGACCATGCTTGAGATAGGTTGTCGCTGGGGGTTCCCTGAAACGATCGAGTTGGTATCGCGGATCACACTTCAATGGTCAGATCTTTGCAGAAGTATGTAAGGCCCTTCACATCAACCAGGGATTACATACTCCTTATTAACCTCAAAGTAGCGGTAAGGTTGAAAGGCTGAATGCAACTCTTAAAAAAAAAAAAAAGATCTAAAAAATCATGGCCAATACTAAAAAGCCATGGCCCGAATGTCTTCCCGTCGCTCTTTATTCCATAAGGAATGCCCCTA
Organism: Pelophylax lessonae; assembly: GCF_965119305.1. Classification (NCBI taxonomy): domain Eukaryota; kingdom Metazoa; phylum Chordata; class Amphibia; order Anura; family Ranidae; genus Pelophylax; species Pelophylax lessonae. Next base: position 474,031,414 of record NC_138770.1, on the reverse strand, counting down.
GACGACCCCATATTTTATCGCCTTATGAGGCGTTTGGGAGCCAACCGAAAACTGGACTGTACTTTCCTCGGCAGCTATCATCCTTACATTCCCAGCTAGCTGTGTATGTGCAGTCCCTGCAAAGGGAGCTCCAGAAGGTCCATCACAGGGTTCGGGAGTCTCTCAATAACCACTGTCCATTTTATTCAACCAGGTGATTGGGTCAACGTGAAAAAACACCAAAGGACGGGATTGGAGCCGAGATATTCCGAGCCATACCAGGTCCAGCTGACAATGCCGACTTCTTTGAAGCTCTACGGATGTGATAACTGGATCCACGCTAGCCATTGCAAAAAGCTGCTCAACTACGGCCATGAATGATGAGGAGTATCGTTTTTATTTATTTACTTAGCTTAGTGCATTTTAGCAAAGGTAATGATGAACAGCATCCCAACCTATTGTTTAAAATGCATATTCAGCTGGCCAAGGCAGCAAAGAGGGCTAATTGCTGGGAGTGCTCCAAACCCCCACCTAGCCATTACACCCCGACAATGGAAGCAGTGCATGCTATATACGACATTCGTATTGGCATGAAGAAATATGGGACACTTGCAAAAACAACCAGGAGACACTTGTCTATAGAATTTAATGACACATTCCTAGAGGGTAACATCAGTTATAGTTCTGTTAGCTCTGGCTCCTGTTCTTTGCTGGCCAATCCAATTTGGGTTTTGGGACAATTAGGTAATCCACAGATGTGATTTAACTTTAGTTCCAGTTCCAGAACTACAGCTTCAAGAAAAAGTATGTGAACCCTTTGGAATGATATGGATTTCTGCACAAATTGGTCATGAAATGTGATCTGATCATCATCTAAGTCACAACAATAGACAATCACAGTTATAGGAAATATACTTGGTATATTAGCGCGCCAGGGAGAAAAATTCAGGAAACCTGGTAGATATGTGTTTATGAAAAATAATAATAATTCTAATAATTAAATAATTATATAAATAAAATAATTAAATAGCAGCTGCTAGTAAAGTGCATGTGCCAGTGATGAGAAAAAAAGTATTCACAGTAGTGATACCTATAGCGCTTGCTATTCCCTAGTGGAAATACGTGAATAATAAATTAATGCTAAAAATTACATGTATAAATGATATCAAATACATAAATAGTTTTAAATCACTCTCAAAAAAATGTCCATCCAGTGTGTAATGATAAATAAGTTGATAGATAACCAAAAACAAAAATTATATAGTCCAAATGCAATATAAATAATAAAGTGCTGGTGCTTCTTTCTTGATCACTTTAAGTGCTTCCTTCACCGTGAAAATAAGTAAAATGCCCACTCACCAGATGCTGTGGGTTCTATATGTCTTATGACATTATAACCAATTGTGCCTGTAGTGAAGAATCTTTAACCGTTTCAGATTTCCTCTCCCTGGGTTTGGACAGCCTCTACGGTTTGCCTTTCACCATGGGATGAATCTCCTCCTAACCTCGATCCAATATACGAGATGTGCTCTCCTGTAAATCACCTTCACCACAAGCCGTGATGGGGGAATAAACGGATAGTGTGGTATTGCTTCCAAAAATTTATTTCACACACCCCGCAAATACAACAGTATAAAATCCATAAAAATTGCCAAAAGGTGAGATAAAACAGGTGCCACGCACATCCACAGTTCAAAATTGCAGCAAGGTGAGGTAAAAAGTGTAAAATCCAAAGTCTAATGACAAACAAACGGACGGGAACCGTCATACACGTGCACTCTGGCCGTGGAGAGCGGTAGTCCCGGCTTGCGTTCCACTCGAGTGCGTATGACGTCACGGCGTGCGTTCCATCTAACGCGTTTCGTCATTGGTTAGACGTCTTCAGAGGTGGAGTCACACGTCTAGCCTGTTTCTTATGTGCCGGAGCTGCCGCTCTGCACTCCGCCCAACTCCGCCCATAGGCTATCTAGGAAACAGGAAGTGAATCCGTGTCCCCGCAATGTTATTGTGTTATACAAACAGTGTAAATATTTCTGTGCAAATCTCAAACTTTATATATCAAAGCAGTAAAAATAACTATTCTCCCCTAAATTGATAACTTATAACTTTCATACCGTATATTATTTTTATCTATTATATTTGTTCAAATTGCATGCTTATATAGATAGTTCAATACCTCTCTATACTAGTTTGTTTAATATAAGATCTTTAATTATTAATTTTTATTTTTTCATTTATGGGTTGCGTTACTGTGCAATTTTCAGTCCTTGGTTTTCATCCAAAAAAATTTTTTTACAAAAACTTTATTAATATATTATATAATTTAAATTTCATAAAACCTAAATATAAATTAATAAATTTTTTTAGTATTCGTGAATATATTTAAAACACTATTTCTGATATTAAATACTTAATCCAGTGTTTAGAAATTATTTTAATATTCTAAAATATTTTGTGAGTTGATAACATTATTATTAAATAATTTAAAAAACTTTTTTTTAAAAGGAATTTTTTCATTATATTTAACCACTTAAGCCCCGGAGGATTTTCCTGCTAAAAGACCAGGGGGTATTTTACGATTCGGCACTGCGTGACTTTAACGGACAATTGCGCGGTCGTGCGACGCTGTACCTAAACTAATTTGGCGTTCTTTTTTTCCCACAAACAGAGCTTTCTTTTGGTGGTATTTGATCACCTGTGTGATTTTTTGATCACGCGCTATAAACAAAAAAAGAGCGACAATTTTGCAAAAATAGCAATATTTTTCACATTTTTTTATATGAAATTCCCCCAAAAAAAAATGTAAAAATCAAAATTTTTTAATATTTTCGGCCAATTTGTTTTATCCTACCTATGTTTGGTAAAAAAAAAAAATCGCAAAAAGCGTATTTTTATTGGTTTGCGCAAAAGTTATCGCGTTTACTAACAAAGGGAAAGATTTTTGTCATTTTTGTTTTTTTTTTTTAACGCGTAATGGCGGTGATCTGCGATTTTTTTTGCGGTACTGCGACCTTGTGGCGGACAGATCGGACCCTTGACTGACATTTTTGACACTTTTGGGGTTACCAGTCACATTTCTACAGTAATCAGTGCTATACATATGCACTGTTACTGTAAAAATACACTGGCAGTGAAGGGGTTAACTTTATTTGGGAGGGAGGGGCTGTGTGTGTCCCTAGGGGCGTGCTTTCTACTGTGATTGGCTGTGGCTTGAGCTGTAAGGACACTGATCAACGGATCTACATAGTAGATCCGTGTGATCAGTGTCTTTACAGCGAGGAGAATGACAGGTGGCTTGTTTACACAAGCTGCCTGACATTCTCCCTCTCCCCCGACGATCGCCGAGTGACCGGCGGACATCGGGTCCGCTGGTCACACGCGCGGGGGGGGGGGCTGGCTCGCTCCCCAGACCCTCCCAGGCTAGTGACGTTAATTAACGTCACTCTGCCTGGCAGGGGCTGACCGCCGCAGTAAATCTACTTGCGGAGGTCGGCAAGCGGTTAAAATTTTAGGTTGAGCAGAAAGTTAATATTGATAAAATTTCATTAATAAAATTTATGGATTTGCTATAAAACAATTAATGTCCATATCAATATTCATACCCTTGGGCTGTAGGGTAGACAGTTCATAGATCCACCGGGACTCGTTCTGAGAAACGGCGATCCGCATGTTATTACCCCTCCAGTTTTTTTTCAATCCTGTCAATACCCAAGATGGTAAGAAAGGTTGGATCCCTATTATGTACCAATCTGAAGTGTAGGGACAGACTATGCTTTTTAAATCCTTTCTTAATATTGGCGATGTGTTCGCCCATGCGTACCCTAAGTTCTCTTGTAGTACGGCCCACATACTGTAGCCCACAGGGGCAGGTGAGGAGGTAAGTAACATGGGTGCTACGACATGTAATTAGTTTCTTTATTTTGTATTTCTTTTTGGTTACATTTGATTGGAACTCAAGTACTTGTCGTTTTCTAGTTTTCACTGTTCTGCATGATACGCATCTCCCGCATGAATGAAAACCTTCGTAGTCTAAAAAAGTTAAAAGTTTCTTTGGGGGATCCGGAAAATTTTTCACCAATTTGTCTCTAAGGTTCGGTCCTCTTCGGTATATGAATTTGGGACGATTCGGAATAACCTCCCTCAGCTTTTCATCTCTAAGAAGAAGGTGCCAGTGCTTTTTTATGATGTCTTCCACTTCCTTATATCTTACATTATATTGTGTGATAAAATTCAAAGAGTAATCCTTATTTTCTTTTTCCTTATCTTTTAGAAGTGATTCTCTATTCATACCTTTTACATCTTCTCTTATTGCTTCCAATGTATTTCTCTTATAGCCTTTTTCGTGGAACCTGTCTATAATCATATCCGATTGAATTTTAAAGTCCTGTTCATTACTGCAATTCCTCCTTAAGCGCATCAGTTGTCCCTTAGGGATTCCTTTTATCCAGTTAGGATGGTGTCCACTGTGTGTGGGGATGTAGCCATTCCTATCTGTTGCTTTAAAGTGCGTTTTTGTGCAGAGTCCTCTTTCTCCTTTAAATATAGTAAGGTCCAAATAATGTATTTCATTTTTGTCCCATGTTCCGCTGAACTTAATTTTATAACGATTCTTATTCATATCTTCTATGTATTCCCTTAATGTCTCTTCCGATCCTTTCCAGACGATGATCACGTCATCAATATACCTTCGGTACATTACCAGTTCATCTCGTTTTTTTCCCCAGATTTCTTCATTTTCCCACTTGCTAAGGAAACGATTCGCTACACTGGGTGCGTAGCGGGCGCCCATGGCAACTCCCTTATGTTGACGATAGAATTCTCCCTGGTGCCAAAAATAATTACTTTTCATTGCCATCTTCAAGAGTTTTAGAATAAAATTCTTTTTGTTCCGGTTCCAACTCAAGTTGATCCTCCATGGCCCATTTGATGGCTGACAAGACATCCTCTTGTTCGATATTCGTGTATAGTGATTCAACATCTATGGTTGCTAGGATTATATCCTCATTCTCCCATGTATGTGAATCGATTAAATTGATGAGATGTTTGCTATCTTTGAGATGTGATGGGTAATGTGTGACCAAAGGTTTTAAGTACGTGTCTAGGTATTCTCCTATGCGTGAAAAGAGGGAATCTATCCCACTAATTATGGGCCTGCCCGGCGGTTTTTCAGGGTTCTTGTGTACCTTAGGTAGTTGGTATATGACAGGTGTCCGGGGGGCTTCGGGAAGTAGATATCGGTATTCTTTGTTGGCAAGTATTCCCTTTTTAATTGTTTTATAGCAAATCCATAAATTTTATTATGAAATTTTATCAATATTAACTTTCTGCTCAACCTAAAATTTTAAATATAATGAAAAAATTCCTTTTAAAAAAAGTTTTTTAAATTATTTAATAATAATGTTATCAACTCACAAAATATTTTAGAATATTAAAATAATTTCTAAACACTGGATTAAGTATTTAATATCAGAAATAGTGTTTTAAATATATTCATGAATACTAAAAAAATGTATTAATTTATATTTAGGTTTTATGAAATTAAATTATATAATATATTAATAAAGTTTTTGTAAAAATCTTTTTGGATGAAAACCAAGGACTGAAAATTGCACAGTAACGCAACCCATAAATGAAAAAATAAAAATTAATAATTAAAGATCTTATATTAAACAAACTAGTATTGAGAGGTATTGAACTATCTAAGCATGCAATTTGAACAAATATAATAGATAAAAATAATATACGGTATGAAAGTTATCAATTTAGGGGAGAATAGTTATTTTTACTGCTTTGATATATAAAGTTTGAGATTTGCACAGAAATATTTACACTGTTTGTATAACACAATAACATTGCGGGGACACGGAGTCACTTCCTGTTTCCTAGATAGCCTATGGGCGGAGTGCAGAGCGACAGCTCCGGCATATAAGAAACAGGCTAGACGTGTGACTCCACCTCTGAAGACGTCTAACCAATGTCGAAACGCGTTAGGTGGAACGCACGCCGTGACGTCATACGCACTCGAGTGGAACGCAAGCCGGAACTACCGCTCTCCACGGCCAGAGTGCACGTGTATGACGGTTCCCGTCCGTTTGTTTGTCATTAGACTTTGGATTTTACACTTTTTACCTCACCTTGCTGCAATTTTGAACTGTGGATGTGCGTGGCACCTGTTTTATCTCACCTTTTGGCAATTTTTATGGATTTTATACTGTTGTATATGCGGGGTGTGTGAAATAAATTTTTGGAAGCAATACCACACTATCCGTTTATTCCCCCATCACGGCTTGTGGTGGAGGTGATTTACAGGAGAGCACATCTCGTATATTGGATCGAGGTTAGGAGGAGATTCATCCCATGGTGAAAGGCAAACCGTAGCGGCTGTCCAAACCCAGGGAGAGGAAATCCGAACCGGTTAAAGATTCTTCACTACAGGCACGATTGGTTCTAATGTCATAAGACATATAGAACCCACAGCATCTGGTGAGTGGGCATTTTACTTATTTTCACGGTGAAGGAAGCACTTAAAGTGATCAAGAAAGAAGCACCAGCACTTTATTATTTATATTGCATTTGGACTATATAATTTTTGTTTTTGGTTATCTATCAACTTATTTATCATTACACACTGGATGGACATTTTTTTGAGAGTGATTTAAAACTATTTATGTATTTGATATCATTTATACATGTAATTTTTAGTATTAATTTATTATTCACGTATGTCCACTAGGGAATAGCAAGCGCTATAGGTATCACTACTGTGAATACTTTTTTTCTCATCAATAGACAATCACAGTCTGCTTAAACTAATAACACACAAAGAATGAAATGTTGCCATGTTTTTATTGAACACACCATGTAAACATTCACAGTGCAGGTGGAAAAAGCATGTGAACCCCTAGACTAATGACATCTCCAAGAGCTAATTGGAGTGAGATGTCAGCCAACTGGAGTCCAATCAATGAGATGAGATTGGAGATGTTGGTTACAGCTGCCCTGCCCTATAAAAAAACACACACCAGTTCTGGGTTTGCTTTTCACAATAAGCATTGCCTGATGTGAATGATGCCTCGCACAAAAGAGCTCTCAGAAGACCTACGATTAAGAATTGTTGACTTGCATAAAGCTGGAAAGGGTTATAAAAGTATCTCCAAAAGCCTTGCTGTTCATCAGTCCACGGTAAGACAAATAGTCTATAAATGGAGAAAGTTCAGCACTGCTGCTACTCTCCCTAGGAGTGGCCGTCCTGTAAAGATGACTGCAAGAGCACAGCGCAGACTGCTCAATGAAGTGAAGAATCCTAGAGTGTCAGCTAAAGACTTACAAAAGTCACTGGCAAATGCCAACATCCCTGTTAGAGAATCTACAATACGTAAAACACTAAACAAGAATGGATTTCATGGGAGGATACCACAGAGGAAGCCACTGCTGTCCAAACAAAGCATTGCTGCACGTTTACAGTCTGCAGAAGAGCACCTGGATGTTCCACAGCAGTACTGGCAAAATATTCTGTGGACAGATGAAACCAAAGTTGAGTTTTTTGGAAGAAACACACAACACTGTGTGGAGAAAAAGAGGCACAGCACACCAAAACCTAATCCCAACTGTGAAGTATGGTGGTGGGGGCATCATGGTTTGGGGCTGCTTTGCTGCCTCAGGGCCTGGATGGTTTGCTATCATGGAAGGAACAATTTATTCCCAAGTTTATCAAGACATTTTGCAGGAGAACTTAAGGCCATCTGTCTACCAGCTGAAGCTCAACAGAAGATGGGTGTTGCAACAGGACAATGACTCAAAGCATAGAAGTAAATCAACAACAGAATGGCTTAAACAGAAGAAAATATGCCTTCTGAAGTGGCCCAGTCAGAGTCCTGACCTCAACCCGATTGAGATGCTGTGGCATGACCTCAAGAAAGCGATTCACACCAGACATCCCAAGAATATTGCTGAGCTGAAACAGTTCTGTAAAGAGGAATGGTCAAGAATTACTCCTGACCGTTGTGCACGTCTGATTGAAGTTGTTGCTGCCAAAGGAGGTTCAACCAGTTATTAAATCCAAGGGTTCACATACTTTTTCCACTTGCACTGTGAATGTTTACATGGTGTGTTCAATAAAAACATGGCAACATTTCATTCTTTGTGTGATATTAGTTTAAGCAGACTGTGATTGTCTATTGTTGTGACTTAGATGATGATCAGATCACATTTTATGACCAATTTGTGCAGAAATCCATATCATTCCAAAGGGTTCACATACTTTTTCTTGCAGCTGTAGATTTGTAGGATCTACTACCTGTGAGATAGGTATAACAGTCAATCTCACCAATGAAACTCGGAGTCCTTTTAATAACACCAACAGACCGGATTATATCTACTGGAAGGATGATTGTGATGTACAGACTAAGTGAGTCATCCCTCGGTCTATTATGTTACTGCTTAGTGCCCGTGACCGACGGTGTTGACAGGTCCCTTTTACATTTTAAGTGGCTCTGCAGCTTATAAGGTAGTGTCCCCCCAATGCCAAAGGTGTGTGTGCTTTAGTAAAGCTTGTATCCGCTTCATACATTGCCGCTGATCGTGAGGATCTTCTATTAAGGAGGGCAAGGTTGCAAGATAGTACTTGCAGAGTACGGTTTTCCTCTCACGATCAAGCAAGGGCATGGTTCCTGGCTTGGACTGGGTGGGAGATCGAGCTGATGAAACAGTTGAATATTTCTCACCCATTGTGGATGAGATGTTTAATGAAACCGTTGAAGCTGTAAGGGAAATTACTCAAGAGCAAAGACAAATATAAACTTTAGTAGTGCAGGAAAAAAATGGCACTAGATTATCTTTTAGCTTCCAAGGGGGGTTTTTGTGAATTCATAGGAGAAGACTGTTGTACCTGGATAACAGACACCAGTGACAAGGTCCAGAGCCAGAGCTGCTATAGCTAGCGAAGGTTGGAATACTTTTAAGGCTTTGGGAGGTTTTGGGGATTTTTTGTTTTCCATTGGATCTTGGTTGAAGGAAATAGGAGTATATATACTTATGTTATTCTTGTTTCTATTCCTTGTATATACCGTGGTGAAACTATCCTGTTGACCAAGTCACCCAAGCAGAGGACCTTGCTCTGATCACCGAGACAAGATGTTCCGAAATTCTGGTGCCAAGGATCCCAGCCCGACCGACGATTAACACGTCCCATCATCTCATGTCCTCCCTCTAAAGTCACCTCACGAAGAGTGGAACCCAAGTGTTGTTTCCTTTTGACCGGTTATCTTTCTTTTTATCTCTTTGAAATGGATTGTTTTTATTGTGAGAAGCACTTTCTTTATTTGGAAGAAGAAGAAGATTCATCAAGGGACACATAGAAGCATATGACAAAGAGGAAGGACTGTTGTGGAAAATGGTATTATTATTTGTGAGGACATATTTCAGGATGTGTTTTTAGTTAAATTGCCAGTGTTGGTTTACCAGTATTCACTATGCACAGCAAATATGGCTTTAACTGGCATTGAGGAAAGACCTGAAGTTGTGGAAACCTTCCATCAAATGTATATCAGCCAGCCGGGGCCCCGTTATTACACTGGCGGAGATAGGTTTGTGATGTGGAATTATTATCATTTTGATAAGCATCTGCCCTTTTGCTGGAATAATGGCTGGAGCTTTCTATTATGCTTGATCCGCATGATTGAAATACTGCTGCTGTTTTCCTTTGCAGATATAGTCTAATTTACTGGAACAGTAGCATTATCACTATCAAATATGGTTTTTATGAACTATATTATATAGGATTCACTCTAACAGGTTATGACAGGCGTGCAAGCACACGTATTAGAGGGGTATGCTAGTTCCATTTTTTAGTGTTTGATGGGCATTTTTCCTACACGTGGGTTTCACTGTTAGCAATAGCGCATGGTCGCTCGTGCACCCAACGGCGGAAAACTGAGGCGCGTAGCTCCGCTTGTGCATGAACTTACACTCCCCTTTCTATTGAACTTTTGAATGTATACATGTGTGTGATTGGTTGTGTTGTACAGTTGTCCCCTCCCACTGTAAACCCCTTTTTCCTGACTATAAATAAACCAGGGCCCTGTGTTGAAGCAGGGACTCATTCTATTGACATCGACCGTGATACAGCTTGTGCCTGTTTCTCTGTTTGTCGCTGAGCGCACTAGGATTTATTTTTACAAAAAAGAGTTGTACATTGTACTCTTCAGTATAAGGGATTAATGGTCCTTGACGCATATTAATATCCACAAGTGTGCTTTTCAGCGCAGCAAAGTTTTCAGAGTACCAAGCAATGTTCCCTCTAATTTTTTACTGTGCTGAGCAAATAAAATAAATTTCTGAGCGCAAACCTTTAGACTGAGCAATTGGGGGGGGGACGTCAATGCAGAGTGACCAGCGTGCCCCCAATCAATTGCAGAGTGCCCACAGCATTGCCCCCAATCAATGCAGAGTGCCCACAGCATTGCCCCCAATCAATGCAGAGTGCCCACAGCATTGCCCCCAATCAATGAAGAGTTCCCACAGCATTGCCCCAATCAATGCAGAGTTCCCACAGCATTGCCCCCAATCAATTGCAGAGATTCCAGCGTTCCCCCCCCCCCCCGAGACCCGTGCACTTACCTCACGGCAGCTTCTCTTCAGTCCCAGCGTCTCCTCAGTCTTCCCGCCTCCTCCTCGGACCTCAGCCAATGGCATGGGGTGGTTTGCATTTCGGCCAATCAGGAAACGGGAGGACCCGCTCCCTGATTGGCAAGGAGGATCCGTGTGACAATAGCGCTATTGTCACACAATGGGCTCACTACCTTCACAGTCTTCACGTGGCTGCACGGTCTGAATTTGTGCTGCGCTGGACCGTCAATTGCGCGCAGCTTAAAGGGAACGTTGGTACCAAGTGACTTTCTATGCCCCAAACCCCATTAATTTCCACCACATTGCTCACACATGCCATGGGTAAATGTGGAACTACATCCCAAAATACATTTCTTCTGCTTCTCCTGAGTGCAGGGGAACCACGTGTGAGGCTTTTTGACAGTCGTAAAAGGGTCATTTGGGGGGGGGGGTTTGCTATCTTTGCATTTCATGGCACTGTGATAGGCAGTGTTTCAATTTAGGGTCTTGTACATGGCTAGACTGCCAAAAAGTCTCACACGTGTGGTATTCCCATACTCAGGAGAAGCAGCGGAATGTATTTTGGGTTGTAATTTCACATATACCCATGGCATGTTTGAGCAATATATCATTTACGTGACAACTTTGTGTAAAAAAAAAAAAAAGTTGTAATTTTCCCGAAACTTGTAGCAAAATATAAAATATTCCATGGACTTAACATGCCTCTCAGTAAATAGCTTGGGGTGCCTATTTTCCAAAACGGGGTCATTTGGGGGGTTTTGTGCTATCTTGACATTTCACGGCCTCCAAAACTGTGAAATTAGCAATTTACGCCCTTTGAAATTCTGAAGGCAGTGATTGGTTTTTGGTGATTGGTGGCTAGGCTCCCATAATGTCTCACACGTGGTATCCCTATACTCAGGAGAACCAGCAGAATGTATTTTGGGTTGTAATTTCACATATACCCATGGCATGTGTGAGCAATATATCATTTCTGTAAAATATTTTTTTTTGTCATTTTTCAATCATTTGTGAAGAAAAATGAAGTATTCAATGGGCTCAACATACCTCTCAGCAAATTCCTTGGGGTGTCAACAAAAAAGGGCAATTTTGGGGGAATTATGTACTGCCCTGCCATTTTAGCACCTCAAGAAATGAGATAGGCAAACTAAAAGCTGCGTAAATTCAAACAATTGTATCATAGTTTGTAGACGATATAACTTTTGAGCAAACCAATAAATATACGCTTCGTTACTTTTTTTTTTACCCAAGCCATGTGGTTGAATACATTTTGGCCTAAATGTATGACAAAAATGTGGTTTATTGGATTTATTTTATAACAAATGTAGAAAATATAGTTAAAAAAAAAAATTGGCATTTTTTTCATTTAGATCACAAAAAATAAAAATCCCAGTGGTAATCAAATACCACGAAAAGAAGGGTCTATTTAAGGGAAAAAAAGAACGCAAATTTTGTTTGGGTACAGCGTTGCACAACCGCGCAATTACCACTTAAAGCAGCGCCCATCAGAGTGCCCGCTAACATAAAATGTGCCTATCAGCGTGCCCCTTATTTTATGCTAAGGGACACGCTGATAGGCGCATTTTATGTTAAGGGGCACTCTAATGGGCATATTTTATGTTAAGAGCAACGCTGATTTACATGTTTTGTTCTGCCCATCAGCGTACCCCCTAACATAAAATATGCCCATCAGTGTGCCCCTTATTTTATGTTAAGGGTCACGCTGATGGACACGTTATGCTAAGGGGCACACTGATGGGCATATTATATGTTAAGAGCAACGCTGATTTACACGTTTTGTTTTGCCCATTAGCATGCCCCCTAACAAAATGTGCCCAGAGTGCCCCCTAACATAAAATGTGCCCATCAGCTTGCCCCTTTATGTTAAGGATCACGCTGATGGGCATAGTTTTATGTTAAGGGGCATGCTGATGGACATATTTATGCTATGGGGCATACTGATAGCATATTTTATGTTAGGGGCATGCTGATGGACATATTTATGCTATGGGGCACACTAATAGGCATATTTTATGTTAAGGGGCACACTGATGGGGACAACTGATGTAAAGGAGCACTGCTATGGGGACACCTGATGTAAGGGGGCACTCTGACGGGAATGCCTGATGTAAGGTGGCACTGTAAGGGGGACACCAGATGTAAAGGAGCACTGTCATGGGGACACCTGATGTAAAGGAGTACTGTGATGGGCACAATTTTTGTGCCCATCAGAGTGCCCCTTAACATAAAGTGTGCCCATTAGAGTACCCCTTAACATAAAATGTGTCTAGCAGCATGCCACTTATATTATCTCAAGTCATAGCAGACTTGAGATTCGGACCTCAGCCCAAAGAAAATTTTAGCGACAGGACCTCCTTGAATTTTAATTCATTACCCCTGCCCTAGACTTATGACATCTCCAAGAGCTAATTGGAGTGAGATGTCAGCCAACTGGAGTCCAATCAAGGAGATGAGATTGGAGGTGTTGGTTACAGCTGTCCTGCCCTATAAAAACACACACCAGTTCTGGGTTTGCTTTTCACAAGAAGCATTGCCTGATGTGAATGATGCCTCGCACAAAAGAGCTCTCAGAAGACCTACGATTAAGAATTGTTGACTTGCATAAAGCTGGAAAGGGTTATAAAAGTATCTCCAAAAGCCTTGCTGTTCATTAGTCCACAGTAAGACAAATTGTCTATAAATGGAGAAAGTTCAGCACTGCTGCTACTCTCACTAGGAGTGACTGTCCTGTAAAGATGACTGCAAGAGCACAGCACAGACTGCTCAATGAGGTAAAGAAGAATCCTAGAGTGTCAGCTAAAGACTTACAAAAGTCACTGGCAAATGCTAACATCCCTGTTAGCGAATCTATCATACGTAAAACACTAAACAAGAATGGATTTCATGGGAGGATACCACAGAGGGAGCCACTGCTGTCCAAACAAAACATTGCTGCACGTTTACAGTTTGCACAAGAGCACCTGGATGTTCCACAGCAGTACTGGCAAAATATTCTGTGGACAGATGAAACCAAAGTTGAGTTTTTTGGAAGAAACACACAACACTGTGTGTGATGAAAAAGAGGCACAGCACACCAACATCAAAACCTCATCCCAACTGTGAAGTATGGTGGTGGGGGCATCATGGTTTGGGGCTGCTTTGCTGCGTCAGGGCCTGGATGGATTGCTATAATCGAAGGAAAAATTAATTCCCAAGTTTATCAAAACATTTTGCAGGAGAACTTAAGGGCATCTGTCTACCAGCTGAAGCTCAACAGAAGATGGGTGTTGCAACAGGACAATGACAAAAGCATAGAAGTAAATAAACAACAGAATGGCTTAAACAGAAGAAAATACGCCTTCTGAAGTGGCCCAGTCAGAGTCCTGACCTCAACCCGATTGAGATGCTTTGGCATGACCTCAAGAAAGCGATTCACACCAGACATCCCAAGAATATTGCTGAACTGAAACAGTTCTGTAAAGGAGGCATGGTCAAGAATTACTCCTGACCTTTGTGCACATCTGATCTGCAACTACAGGAAACGTTTGGTTGAAGTTATTGCTGCCAAAGGAGGTTCAACCAGTTATTAACCACTTAAGCCCCGGATTTGGCTGCTAAAAGACCAGGCCCTATTTTGCAATTCGGCACTGCGTGAATTTAACGGACAATTGTGCGGTCGTGCGACGCTGTACCCAAATGAAATTGACGTCCTTTTTTTCCCACAAACAGAGCTTTCTTTTGGTGGTATTTGATCACCTGGGCGATTTTTACTTTTTGCGCTATAAACAAAAAAAGAGCGACAATTCTGAAAAAATAATATTTTTCACATTTTTTTATATGAAATTCTCAAAAAAAAATTAAAAATCAAAATTTTAAATTTTAGGCCAATTTGTTTTCTGCTACATATTTTTGGTAAAAAAAAAAAAAAAAATCGCAATAAGCATATTTTGATTGGTTTGCGCAAAAGTTATTGCGTTTTACTAACTACTGCAACATTTTGGGCGGACAGAATGGACCTCTGACTGACATTTTTGACACTTTTGGGGGTACCAGTGACATTACTACAGTACTCAGTGCTATAAATATGCACATGTAAATTACACTGGCAGGGAAGGGGTTAACTTTATTGGTGATCAAGGGGTTAAATGTGTCCCTAGGGGCGTGGCTTGTTAGATCATAACAGAGACATACGATTCTACATAGCAGGATCGCATAGCCTCTGTCATGATCTAAGGGAGAATGACAGAAGGCTGTGTTTACATCAGCCGTCTGCCTTTCTCCCTCTCCTGAGCGAGATCGCGAGTGACCGGCGGACATCGGAGCTGCCGGTCACACGCGCAGGGATGTTAGTGAATGAGCGGGGGCGGGAGCGCACCGGCACGCGCTTGCCCCCTACAGGCTCGTGGGCGAGTGACATACCCATACGTCACTTTGCCAAGGAGGGGCTGACTGCCGCCGTATATAGTCGTGCGGCGGTCGGCAAGTGGTTAAATCCAAGGGTTCACATACTTTTTTCACCTGCACTGTGAATGTTTACATGGGGTGTTCAATAAAAACATGGCAACATTTCATTCTTTGTGTGTTATTAGTTTAAGCAGACTGTGATTGTCTATTGATGTGACTTAGATGATGATCAGATCACATTTTATGATCAATTTGTGCAGAAATCCATTTCATTCCAAAGGGTTCACATACTTTTTCTTGCAGCTGTATGTAAATACTCCTAGTCACCCCAATTAATTACTTGACAGTAAGATATGGGGGCCAATGGCTACTAACATAAAGTGTATTCACCGGACACCAAAAATTGTCAAAAATGAGGTATGTAGCGCCAAAGAATATACTCTATATACAATAAAGTCAAGTGCAGTATCAATGAATAAATATCGAGTGAATAATAGTATCACTAAAATGAATACATAAATAAATGAATTATTATCACAATAAAGTGCTCGTGCTAATACAAATGTGATAATTAAATAATGAAATAATCCAGTTAGTTCAAATAAATCCTTATATCAGAAAGCATACATATATATATATATATATATATATATATATATATACATATATATATATATATATATGACTCAATATATAAATAAATAGGTGTCACAATAAAGTGCTTGTGCTAATAAATGATATAACATTGGCATACACAGGTGGTAGATAAATAATTAATGTGCAAAGTCCATAAAAAAGTGAGTGATCTCTTCTGTGCTATGATGATACCAGGTGATCAAGTGCTGGTGCTTCATTATCATAAAGTGACTTGGTGCATTAATAGTAATGCTGGCCGCTCACCTCCTGGTTTAGCTCACAAATTATAATGAGCCAAACCCACTTTGTGCACACACAAGTGCTAATAGGTAATAGGTACATTGCTTCCTCCTTTCCTCCCTCTGGGTAAGGTGCCTCAGTGCCGGTTCACATTTCTGTGAGCACAGAGATCGCATGTAATTCGGAACGCAATGCTCCTAAAATTACATGCGATCTCTGTGCGGTGCAAATTCAGCCATACAGTTTGTATGGCTGAATTTGCACCGCAACAGCACTAAACACGCATAGGACCTTTTTTTTGGTCTGCAGCAGAATCGGATCGCATGGTGGTTCACACTAGTGTGATCCGATTCTGTGTGAACTTTCAGATTGCACTGCGATATGCGATCTGATCTGCGGGTGTCCTTAACTGTTAATTGACAACCCAGCGTATCGCATATGGCAGTGTGAACTGCCAGGGGTGCAGATGCGATGCGGGAACACGCTGTAAATTCGCAATAGTGCCCCATCCCCGTTAGCTCGCACACAGAAATGAACGCATGCGTACGTCGCAGCCACATATGTAAACGACGTTCAATCCATACATGTGAGGTATCGCCGCAAACGTTAGAGCAAGAGCAACAATTCTTGTCCAAGACCTCCTCTGTAACTATAAACTGGTAACCTGTAAAAAATGTAAAAGCGTTGCCTATAGAGATTTTTAAGTACTGAAGTTTGGCGTCATTCCACGAGTGTGCGCAATTTTAAAGCGTGACATGTTAGGTATCTATTTACCCGGCGTAACATCATCTTTCACATTATACAAAAAAATTGGGCTAACTTTAGTGGTTTTTTTTTTTTTTTTAATTCACAAAATTTTTTTTCCAAAAAAAAAAAAAAAAAGGCTTTTGAAAAATTTCTGCGCAAATACCGTGACATAAAAAGTTGCAATGACCGCCATTTTATTCCCTAGGGTCTCTGCTAAAAAAAAAATATATATAATGTTTGGGGGTTCCGAGTAGTTTTCTAGCAAAAAAATTATGATTTTTACATGTAGGAGCGGAGTGCCAGACATCGCCCGGTATTGAAGTGGTTAAGGTAAAAACATTTCATCATTTGTTTTGCCCCCTCCCAGCCTAAACACTTAGGCGCCGTTTCCACTATTGCGACTTGTTGTGCGACTTGACACATGTCAAGTCGCACAGCAAGACAACTTCCTTCTATAATGAGGGACAAGTCGCACTGAAAGCCGCAAACAACTTAAGGCCCGTACACACGTACCGATCGTCGGCATACAAACGTCGGTGGACGAAGGATCTGCCGATTGTACGCGTGTTAGTATGGTGCCTCCGACAGATGTCTGTGCACAATCCGCGGACAAAAGTCTTTCGTGCAAACATGAAAATATTTGTATGCCGACACCAGAACGGACGATTGTTCGCCTGTCAGTACACAATTCGGCCGACAGACCGCAGATTTGCAAGACTGGGCATGCTCAGAAAATAGAAAACACAGGGAAAGTTAACCATTACATGACATCACTTCTGCAGTCGGCGGACAAAATTCTTGTGCTGTCCTTGTGCTGTCTTTGCACTTTTCAGCAGACACCGACATCCCGGGGAGAAAAGAGGAACATTTGTAAGCCGACCATCGGTACGTGTGTACGGGGCTTAACACTACAAAGTCGCGCTAGAAGTAGCACGACTTTGTAGCCGCAATAGTGGAAATGGAGCCTTACATCTCTTCTCTTATGGTCCAAGCGCTGTCCTGTCTGCAGCTCTTCTCTCTTTACTTCCTGCTTTCACAGGAGACTCTGCTGCTGTCAGCCAAATCCTGTGAGGAGTGAGCAGGGGGAGCGTGTTTATGGATGCACAGAGCCTGACTCAGGAGTGTACCTGCACAGTTGCCCCCTCAGCACACCGCATGCTGAGGGGGGCATCTGGAGGAGAAACAGAAACTGACAGTGCCAGCAGGGGGACTCCAGAAGAGGAGGTAAGAGACTGCTGTATGCAATAGAGTTGCACATAGCAGGTAACTATACCTCCTTTTCTATTTAAACTAAAAAAAAAAGATTTTACATTCCCTTTCTTCTATTTTAACTAAAAAAAAGATTTTACATTCTCTCAGAGGGCATGCAACGACCACAGCATAGGGGAGAAGAGGACGTGGGAATCGGTCTTACAGCACAGACAGAGAATCCAGGAGCAGAAGATCCAATAAATAAAATTGTTTTTTTTAGTTCCCCAAGACCTAAAAGAGAATTTAGCCCTTGTAGCAAAGGGGTGGCCCCCCTACAAGGGAGCATTTTTACGTTCTTTATGGTTCAGCTTGAAGGCTCGGTTCACAGCCTTGCGAATCCCCTGCGGGTTCCCGCAATGCATTCAAATCGCACTGCCATATGCGAATCGCTGGGGGTGTCAATACAAAGGTAACGACACCCCCAGATCAGTTTGCATATCGCGGTGTAAACTGACAGTTCGGACATGAATCGGATCGCATTGGTGTGAACCACCATGCAATCCGATTCTGCTGCAGACCCAAAAAAGGGTCATGTGCGTGTTCTGCCCGAATCTGATGCAAATTCAGCCATACAATCTGTATGGCTGAATTTACATCGCATGTGATTTTCAGAGCAGTGCGCTCCGAATCACATGCAATGTCTGTCATCGCTATAGTGTGAACTGGGGCTCAAGCTCCATCCGCACCGTCATTAAATTTAGTACAAATACTTACCTTCTTTGGTTCCCCAGCTACTGAAACTCTCCACTGCTGTTTACTACTAGGATGTGGGTGCGTCCTCGCAGACAAGGTCTTGTAAGGTCTTGTATTGAACATGATGCCACCAGAGAGCTGTGACTGGCAAGCCAGCAAGAAGTGTCTTCAGGGAACAAGTAACATGGATAGAAGGAAGCCTGAAGTGTTTCAATGTATTCTTTCCTCTCCATGCTAAATTAGCATTGATTCCAAGGAGCTCACTGCATGAGTATATCAGACAGCATGAAAAGAGGGACTTGGAATAGCAGTATGGACGCAGCACAAGTCATACCACAGCTTTATACATTTCCCCACAACTATTATTAAAAATTCGAATGATATTCTTTACATTAGTGTTGTCCTACTTCTTCTCTTAGTCATATCACGTAGTCTGTGCTAATAGGCTGCTGATTTTCTAAATATCTTTACACCAGTCGTCAGACAAAGTCCCGTTCATAGTACATTAGGTAGGTACTTACCTTGTGTGGAAGAAATTCTGTCACGTGTACAGTAACACCTAGATACCAGCAACTAGGAAATACACCAGCAGAGGAAGCGGCTGGGAGGTTCTGGAAGTGACGTCATCGAAGGGCGGCGAAGCTTACCAGCGCGTTCGAGAGAGCCCTGGAGACTGGAGAATTCAATTTTTAGCTTCTCGATATACCAACAAAATATATAAAATGGAGCTAGAGTGTCAGTGGCAGCAATACAGGGTGATATCGGGATGCAGGGAACGAGGGTATTGGCAGCCATTCAGGGTGCTATATGGGTGTATGTTAGTCATACAGGGTGTCGTGAGGAAATGGGATCAAGAGTCTGCGGTTTTAACGATAATGGCTGCCACGAGGATGCAGGGTTACACAATTATACAGGATAGTTTAGGATGCATGTCTCTTCTTTGGGTCAGAATACAGGGTTTAAGCACCAGGCTTATTTTTGACACTTGTTTACAGGTTAAATCTGTATTTTTTGCTAGACAAATACTTAGAACCCCCAAACATTATACATTATAAACATTATTTTCTTTTAGCAGAGACCCTAGAGAATAAAATGGAGATTGTTGCAATATTTTGTCACACCGTGTTGGCTTTTTTTTTTGGAAAAACACTTTTTAAATAAAAACAAAGAGTAAAGTTAGCCCAATTTTTTTCTATAATGTGAAAGATCATTACCCTGAGTAAATAGATACCCAACATTGTAATGCTTCAAAATTACACACGCTCGTGGAATAGCGACAAACATTGCTACCTAAAAATCTCCGTAGGCGACGTTTAAAAATGTCTACAAGATACCAGTTTAGAGTAAGGCTCGGTTTCCACTAGTGCGACTTGCTGTGCGACTTGACACATGTCAAGTCGCACATCAAGTCAAAAGCCATTCGTTTCAATCTGGCCCGTTTTCTCTGCCGCGACTTGAGTTGCGGCGACTTCAAAAGTAGTTTGTGCACTACTTTTGGGCCGACTTCAGTGCGACTTCCCTCTATAATGAGGGACAAGTCGCACTAAAAGCCGCAAACAACTTTCTCTACGAAGTCGCGCTATAAGTAGCACGACTTCGTATCCGCGGTAGTGGAAACGGAGCCTAAGGGTCCTTTCACACAAGCGATCTAATCAGATCCGCCTGTAAGTTTTTTTTTTTTTTTTTTTTTTTTTTTTAGGCGGATCTGATCGGATCCTCCATGCATCCCTTTGGGGCAGCGGATGTCAGCAGAGACATGTCTGCTGCCATCCGCATCCGATCCTGTCTGTGAAATCCAGAGGGATGGAAACCCTATTTTCCATCCGTCCAGGGGATCAGATCAGATAAGAGCGGACAGGCGGTCCGTTCTCATCCGATTCCCCCATAGAGATGCATGGGGCTCTGACACCTCCCTCTCCGCACACAGAGTGGAGAGGGAGCTGTCACCTGCCTGCTCAGCTGGGATCTGTGTATCTTTTTAATGCTCTTTAATGTGAGTTGTGGGGTCAAAAAGACCTCAGAACTCACATCTACACTAAGAAGCAAAGAAAAAAAAAATTTAATTTTTTTCATCATGGAAAAAAAATGGGCCCTTTAGGGCCGTTGGGAGAAAGCGGCGTCTGACGTCGCTCCAGTCCTCCAATGCCATGGAGTTGAGTGGGGGCCAGCTTGCCCTTACTCAACTTCCTGTCTAGGAGGAGAAAGGACTGGATTGTTTTCCCCGCTACCAACGGCTCGGGTAAGTGGGGAAAACGACCGGGGGGGGGGCATTTCTCCAGTCGCCCATAAAAGTGGGCAATCCTGCGGGAAATCCGCCGCTAGGACCACTTTTATGTGAAAGAGCACCACCCGTCCTGTAAATAAAAAATACTGGGGCTATGGCAGCTATCTTCCATAACCTCAGTATTTCACATCAAAATAGTGACGTAAAACCGCAGCGGGCGGTCCGTAAGTGGTTAAACAATAACTGTAGCATTTAACCATTTGCCTACTTGGCACTTTTACCCCCTTCTGCCCAGACCAATTTTCAGCTTTCAGTGCTCTCACACTTTGAATGACAATTACTCATGAAGTTGTATGCCCCAGTTAAATGAAAAGCTGGAAGTGAGTTGCCAACATCCCTGTAAACTAGACAAAAATGGACAGGGGGTCCCCCTTGGGTGCGGGATTTTAACGGCAAATACACTTCCACAAAAAGTAAAATTTAAATCATTTTATTAGCAAAAAATTGTAAAATAGATCTGTGAAAGATCTGAGGTATACAAATATTACAATATATACAAAGAATGTGTATGGATGTAAAACCAAGGAAGTAGAGATGATGATGGTACATATACTTGGTGGTAAATGTTTGGTTTAAAGGAAATCCTCCCACCCGACGCATTTCAGGCACACAGGCCTTTCTTCAGGGGTCTGGATGTGGAGAGATTTGATTTCCTACATTACATAGTAGATAATGCTTGTATTAGTTACATAGGTTATAGTGTGTTACATTCATATGCCTTCAAGGATATGACAGAGTAATTAGTCATTACATATGTGGATATCATCCTGGATATTCAGAAGTGCATAACCTATGGAGTAGTCCGAGTGTGGCAAGGGAGCTGGTAAAAGCAAAGAAGAGAGAAGTCTGCTGTGTAGAGTGCCGACTGTGCACCAAAGGATCCCTGCAGGTACTGGCCAGTACTTCTCTCTTCTGCACTTCTGAATATCCAGGATGATATCCACATATGTAATGACTAACTACTTTGTCATATCCTTTTATCCTTGTCAGAGATGTAGGGTCTGTGACTTTATAAGAGGAGGAAATTTTTATCCTTTTAATCTACAGTTACCAACAGCCTATATCAAATTAAATTTTTTGCTACATGTGTTACTACCCATGTAGTTTACCTATTGACTTGCCCATGCAAAAAAACAATATGTGGGGCGTACCATTAGATCTTTTAATGTAAGAGTCAACGAGCATATCACTAGTATTATTACAGGCAAGGACAAGCATAATGTATCCAAACATTATTTATTGTTTCATCAGAAAAATCCAAAAAGTACTCTTTTCCAGATTATTGACCGGTATGTGTAGCTGGCCAGCTAGAACCTGTCCTAGGTTGCTAATATGACCTACATGCACATACAGCTAGACCTGTTAATAACCTCAATACAGTGCATATGTTTATATGTGAGAGACAAAAGCAGAGTTATTTACTGTGATTTCATGTTTGGGTGTCACATAACAGTTGTATGTTGTGTTCACAGAAGCAAAAGGAAATTTGCCTGTAAGATTCATTTATATGCCTGTAAGGTAAGCTCAGACACAGCAGAATTTAAACCAGAAAGCACAGAGTTAAACTTTATTACCCATAAGGAGTTTGTGGCCAATCACAGCCAATCTCACACTCAGCAACAGTCTTGGCCAATCACAGCCAGCCTTACACCCATTTTTTTTCTCTGAAGCCTCATGCTTTCAGCCAACCTTCTCATTCCACTACAGAGCAAGAGAACTAAATAGACACACAGATCCACAGAGCAGTTTTATGGAAGCAAGTGGCCAAAAATAGGTAATTAACAGTTATACATGTTCCTATTGTTAGTAATGTGATTAGAGCTGTATACTGAACTAGTTATGTGTTCACTTGTAGTTCCACGAAATCAAACAAACACAGACATCCCAACCTGTAAAAACTCATTTCAGGGAGGTCGCACGACGCCCTTCCCGTGCAACCACGCCCCCCCCCCCCACACACACACACACACACACACTAATTTAACACAACTAGAGGATGATCAAATTAAATGAAATCAGTATACAGAGGTTTACTTCTTCTGAGAGATGTTAAAGGAGCACTCTAACCACCATGACCACTTCAGTGATTTGAAGTGGTCATGGTGGGAGGAGTCAGAAACACTGCACATGCTGGGATATTTACAGTTATGTGCTGGGAATAGTTGCACCCCTAGCACATGTGACATAGGCAGCCAGAAAATGTCATGTCCTTTTTTATACATGTATGAACAAGGACATGACATGTTATGACAGAACACAACTAGTTATTAAAAAACTATTTGCAAAAATTTACACACACTAATGCACATACCTTTTTTACTTATTTTGCAGACTGCTGGTGGGTACTGATGGCAGGTACTGCTGGCGGTTACTGCTGGTGGGTAGTGCCCTGTGCAACCTACCTCTGTGCCCCCCAGTGCTTTGCCTAGCTTACCCTCTGCCCACCTGTATCCTCTTAGCTTATGCTGTGCCCACCCTGTGCCATTGTGTGCTCTCTGTACCTTACCCTGTGCCCACCCTTTCTACGTACCCGCTGTGCTCTCTCTACCTTATCTTGTGCCCACCCTGCCCCTGTGACCACCTGTGCGCTAAGCACCTTACCTCATGCCCTCCTTAACTGGTACCCACCCTCCCCATGTGACCTCTGCACTTTACCTTGTGCCAACCTGTGCTCTCTCCCACTGCACATAGGTCCACCCTACCCCTGTGCCCTCTCCTCCTTACTGTGCCCTCCCTGTGCCCACTCCTGTCTACTCAGGGCTGGAAGTGAGTGCAAGCTCTTGTACCCAGGCTCTATAGGGCTCCCAGCTGGCCATGCTCAGATCAGACATGCCCCTCCCGGCACAGAGCTGACTGTTTGTGTAATAGTAGACTCCCTCTGGAGTCTGGACCAAGTCTCCCCCTCAATAAGGCTTTCTGTCATATGCGTGCAGCATGATAATGTGACAGACAAGCCGCGCTAATGCACTGTGGCCACTAGAGGGCGCCGGTAGCAAATGACAGTCCTGATTCCAGACGTGATAGACGATGTGTGTCCCCGGAGGTGGTCTCCTCCTCTCCTCCATCCATCCATCACACAGAAACCCGGCAGACATCCCGAGTCTCTCGCAGAAGGCGGGAGATTGTACGGCACTTGCGGGTGTCCGTGAGCCGCCGACCAAAGGCGGGAGACTCCCGCAAGTCGCGGAAGACTTGGGATGTCTGCAAACAAACAAACAAACTATCAAACAAACAAACTATCAAATTCAAACCATCGAACAAACCCAAACAACTCTAACAACTCAAAACCAAACCCAAGCAAACAAACTCAAACAGCAATAGAGAGAGAAATATATCCACCATTTGTTATACTGTATTCAGCACATGTTGTACATGGACTGTCTGCTGCAAAAGTGTCACTGTTATCTATGAAGAAAAGTTGAAGTTAACCACTTACCGCATACTAACGTAGGTTTACGTTGGTAAACTTTGCGGTAGTATACCGGGATGATGCCTCTAGCTAGAGGCATCATCCCGGTACCGTGGTTTAGAGCCGACTGTTGGCTTTCCGTCGGTACCGACCGATGCGGCTCGGGAGCCGCTCGATCGGTACCCGGGGGGGCGGGAGGGGACGTCCCCCCCCCTCCCGCCGCCTTCCGTGGCTTTGCCCGGGGCTCCCGTTCCACCGGGAGCCCCGAGCACCCAGCCGGCACGTCCGCCGGCTGGATGGAGTCCCGATGAATGCCGGAAACGGCATCGATCGGGTCTCCGATGACGTAACCTGGAGGCGGCGTCCATGACGTCACTTCCGGGTTACTGTGCTGCAAAAGGCGGCAAATTTGAAAAATGGCTGTATGCAAAAATGCCGTTTTCGGCGTTTTGCATACAGGGAAGTGTAGTGGAGGGGTCTAGGGTCTTTTAGACCCTCGATCCCTCCATAAAGTGTACCTGTCACTACATATTGGTGTCACAAGGGATGTTTACATTGCTTGTGACAGCAATAAAAGTGATCAGATTTTTTTTTTTTTTTTAAACTTTAATAAAGTTAAAAAAATAAATAAAATAAATGGGAAAAAAAAAAAATAAAAAATTTAGCCGCCCCCGTCACCGTTAGCTCGCGCACAAAAAAAAACGTATACGGAAGTCGAGCCGCAAATGAAATCGCTGTTCAAACCACACATGTGAGGTATCGCCGCGATCGCCAGAGCGTGAGCAATCATTTAAAAAAAAGAGCTACACTCTAACTCAAAACTGGTAACCGTTAAATAAATTTAAAGCGTCGCAGATTGAGATCTCTATTGACCGTAGTTTGTCGCGATCCCACGGGGGGGGCGCAATTTTAAATCGTAACATGTTGGGTATCTATTTACTCGGCGTGACATGTTCTTTCACAATATACAAAAAAAATGGGCTAACTTTACTGTTTAGTATTTTTTAAAATTAGTGAAATGTGATTTTTCAAAAATTTTCCAAAAAAATGGCGCTTTAAAGACCGCTGCGCAAATACCGCGTGATAAAAAATATTACAATGACCGACATTTTATTCTCCAGAGTCTTTGCTAAAAAAATATATATAATGTTTGGGGGTTCTAAGTAGTTTTCTAGGAAAAAATACTGATTTAAACTTGTAAACAAAAAGTGTCCGAAATAGGGCTGGGGCTTAAGTGGTTAATAAAGAAGATATCTTAAGCGGTTGGTGTGCTTTTTAAACCTACTGCTTTCCATAGAAAGGTATTAGAGGAATTTATAGAGTAACAGACAGTCTGGTTAGACTGAAGTCAGAGAGATCCAATTCTTCTAATGCCACAGCGCATAAGGCACTTTTGTAGTGCTGCGCCTGCCACAGTGGAACTATTTAGCCCTTTGAGGGCAAAGTAATAGTGCTCCTCAACTTGCAGAGTAAAGAGCGCATTTGAGCAGCGGAGCTACATAGAGGCCATAACGTGTGGTTTTAGTCAAACTGCAGCCGACTCTTAAAGTGGCAGAACGGCAAAGGCAAGATAGACACAGAAAGAGCGCCAACCCTCCTGCGATTCCTAGAGAGAGAAAGAGACGCATGGTGGGAGGCCAAAGTCCAGAGCTAGAGTGCCTGCACCGCTACCCACGGAGAGACCATGTACTGTAGCCAGCTAGTTTCCCGCCACTAGGCCCAAAGCCTGCAGCAAAAAGCATCGCAAGTCAGAGCAGAGCATCGCAAGTCAGCGCAAAGCATCGCAAGTCTGCATAGAGCAGGGGTGGCGAACAAGTTCGACAAAAGGAGCTAAAATTTTAAACTGTGAGAGTCAGAGAGCCACACCACCCATCAGAGACCCCTGCACAATAATATCCTTATCAGAGACCCCCACACACATAAATGTCCCCCATCAGAGACCCCCACACACATAAATGTCCCCCTTCAGAGACCCCTGCACAATAATGTCCTTATCAGAGACCCCCACACACATAAATGTCCCCCATCAGAGACCCCCACACACATAAATGTCCCCCATCAGAGACCCCTGCACAATAATGTCCTTATGGAATAGGCATGGCACAAGTGATGGAATATAGGCATGGCACAGGTGATGGTACAGGCATGGCACAGGTGATGGAATAGGCATGGCACAAGTGATGGAATAGGCATGGCACAAGTGATGGAACAGGCATGGCACAGGTGATGGAATAGGCATGGCACAAATGATTGGATAGGCATGGCACAGGTGATGGTACAGGCATGGCACAGGTGATGGAATAGGCATGGCACAAGTGATGGAATAGGCATGGCACAGGTGATGGAATAGGCATGGCACAAGTGATGGAATAGGCATGGCACAAGTGAGGGAATAGGCATGGCACAAGTGATGGTACAGGCATGGCACAGATGGTATAGGCATGGCACAGATGGTATGGCATGGCACAGGTGGTATGGCATGGCACAGGTGGTATGGCATGGCACAGATGGTACAGGCATGGCACAGATGGTATGGCACAGATGGTATAATAATGGCACAGGTGATGGAATAGGCATGTGGAGGAGGAGGACTCACTTACCGGGCTGCTGACTGACTGGTTCCAGATGACCTCCTCACGCTGCACCTGCGGCCTGGTCTGGATCCGGTCTCTCTGCAGTGCCGACTCCCGCCGAGTCCTGGTCTCCGTCCGCTCCGGTCCTCCTGGTGACTCGCGACGTCTTCTTCTCTCCGCTGTTGCGCACACTGTGCTCGGGCGGGAAGGAAGGCGGAAGATGATGTCCTACTGTGATTGGTCCAGGCTGGAGTCTGGACCAATCACAGCCCGGACATCATAAAAGTGGGAGTGTCCCGCTGAAGAGCGCCAATAGGCGCCCCTGCTGGTTTTTGACTCCACCCCTCCATACCCAGGACACAGTACGGCGCCCGCCAATGGGCGAAAATTTTACCTTTTTTTTTTTTTTTTTTTTTTTTTTTAAATCTCATCTATTCTTCACGAGCCACAGTATACCATAAGAGGCAAAGAGCCGCATTCAGTTCGGCCGGGAGCCGCATGCGGCTCGAGAGCTGCGTGTTCGCCACCCCTGGCATAGAGCATCAGATCAAGAAAAGACAAGTCTCCTTTAAGACTAATATTTGTTCCAGCAACCTACAGATCGCAGTATCCTGCTCTTCAGAATAAGGTCAGAACTTTCCTTTATTACTTATCATTGCAATAGGCTTGACAAGAAAGAGACATTTTCGTGTTCAGGAATAAAAGGACTGTAAGTAAAAAACAAGGGGCAGTTGTAGTACACGGACTCTAAAGTATTTAAAGTGAATGTCATTTTTTACTGCCTGCACCTATTGCTATTGCATTTAAAGTGAAAGTTATTTTTATTGCCTGCACCTATTGCTATTGTATTTAAAGTGAAAGTCTTCCTAATATTCATATTGAGTGTTATAGCATTTAGAGTAAAAATGTCTAAGTCTAGTATTGCTATGCCACTGTTAGAGGATACAAAGATAGATAAGTTAGAAAGTGAAGAGCAAGTGAACCTGTCTGAGGTAGAAGAGTCAGATGCAGCATTAGTCTTGCCCCAAACAAATATATCCCAAACAGATGAACTAAGACGTTCAGAACGTATCAGAAAACCGACCACAAAGGTGCTGGAAAATTTGGAGCAAGAAGCAGCATTAAAAGGAAAAAAGTTCACCAGAATGTATGATAAGTGGAAATTATACATTAAAGATGTTCGTAGAAGGCTAAAGCAAGAAAGTATAAAAGGAAACTTGAGTGATATTGTAGAGACGATAGAAGAATCTGAATCAGAGCTCATGGCAGCATATGTCAATCTGCGGTCATCCACGACACCTTCCCAGGATATTGTAAGGAACATGGACACGTGTACTGCAGTCACTAAAGATTTAGTAAAGCTCATGAGAGAACTATCATCTGAAGCTAACTATGATGAAGTTAAGGCAAGAAAGAGAATGAACGAGCTCTTTATGAGAGACTATGCTAGGTCCTTAGGGGGAACCACAATCTCAAGTGGGACTTCCTTCACTAGCAGAAGTGCCAGTAACATATCAGAGTCCTCAAGTACCTTAATAGCCAAAAGAAAGGAACTGGTCGAACAACTTGCTGTCAAGAAAGCAGAAATTGAGATGGAATCTGCCATTGAGGCGCAGCGCCTACGAAAAGCTGAAATGGAAGCTAAAATGGAAAGTCTGGAAAGTCTGAAAGAAGTCAAGATTATAGAAGCCAGACTGAGAGTACACAAAGAGGACCTGAATAGTAATCATAAGTTCAAATCTGTACTAAGTGAAGATGCAGACTCCTACTTCCTTTCATACGCCCAGGAGAATGAAAGGAAATCACCAGTACGTAGTGAAGAAAAAAGTCAGTGCCCTTCTATCCCTGCTCAGAAAGACAAAGAGAGAGACTTACCCAATTCAGAACTAGGTTAGAAAATAAAACTAGATGATCCTATTCCTAGATGTCACTGCAATGATCAGGAAAATGTTGCAACTATTGTCCCAGCAAGACGACAGAGAACAGTCCCAGCAAGACTGCCCGTTCCAGAACCTGCTGTATTTTCAGGAGACATACTGAAGTTCATAGAGTGGAAGGCGAGTTTTGAAATGATCATTGAGCACTATTGCTCCAGGCCAGTTGACAAGTTATTCTACCTTCAGAAATATGTTGGTGGAGAAGCAAAGAAAGCTCTTGAAGGTAACTTCTATAGAACAGACGAAGAAGCCTACAAGCAAGCTTGGGAAAAGTTAAATGCAAGATATGGTCATCCTTTCTTAGTACAAAGAGCCTTTAGGGAGAAATTGAATAACTGGCCTAAGATAGGTCCTAAAGAACATTTCAAACTCCAAGAATATGGTGACTTCCTGCAAGCATGCAGCAAAGCCATCCCACGTGTACGAGGACTAGAAGTACTGAACGACTATCTGGAAAACCACAGGATGCTAGCTAAACTACCTGAAGGAGTGGCTTCTAGGTGGAATCGCTATGTGACTGAACAGTTAGATCTAAATAAGGACTTTCCAAGTTTTGAAAAGTTCTCTGAGTTTGTCAATAAGGAATCACGAATAGCATGTAACCCAGTAACAGCATCTTATGCCTTAAAATCCTTAGAAGAAAGGTCTGCGAGAGATATAAGACGTTCAAGAGCAGCTAGCTTTGCAACCAACACAGCAGCTAAAGGTCTAGATACCTATGAGAGCAAGTTCAAAGTCACTACTGGGATCAGTAGAGAGACGGAACTGACAAATCCTCAGACTACCTTTAGTGTATGTTCTGTGGAGAGAACCACTCCATACATAAGTGCCAACAATTGAAAGAGAAGTCCTAAAATGAAAAGAAAAAATTTGTACTTGATAATCAACTGTGTTTTGGATGCCTAAGAAAAGGACATATTACTAAGGAGTGTAAGAAAAGGGCCACATGTAGTGTTTGCAAAGGACGCCATCCTACACCACTACATGAAGAACGTCCAAAGAAGGATGAATCCTCAATACCTAAAGATGCTGAGGAAGAAAAGAAAGTATCAGTAGTCTCTTGCAGAGTAAGAGAAGGAGAAAGCAACGGCACATCAATGGTCGTACCAGTGTGCATTTCAAATCCTAAAAGGAGGAATAAGAAGGTATATGCCTATGCACTATTGGATGCCCAAAGCGATGTTACCTTCATTGATCAAGAAATCTGCAAGAAATTGCAAGTGGCTACAGAACCAGTGAAGTTCAAACTCACCACAATGACGGGGAGAGATACATTAGTGAACAGTCAAAGGATTGAGAGTTAGAGGACTTCATTCAAACCTCACATTAAATCTACCGCCAGCCTATACGAAAGACGATATACCTCTAGATCGAGATCGCATACCTACCTGTGAAACAGCCAATAAATGGGAACGCCTATCTGTCATATCACATGAAATGTCCCCGCTGAAGGAGTTTGGGGTTGGACTGTTGATAGGCTACGATTGTCCCGAAGCTTTGGTACCACGAGAGGTAATCACAGGAGGAAAGGGTGAACCCTACGCTGTTCGAACTGATCTAGGATGGGGTGTTGTTGGAGGAAAACAGCAGATTGCAAACTCAAGACAGGTGACAGGATTGTGTCATCGAATATCCGTCCAAGAGTTACCAACTGTAAGTTCAGCAAAAGTAATCAAGATCCTTGAGTCTGACTTTGCAGACATAAGTTCTAAAGAAAAGAGTGTATCTCAAGAAGACATAAAGTTCGTACACACTCTAGAAGAAAGTATTCAGCAGAATCAACAAGGTTATCTTGAAATGCCCTTACCCTTTAGAGAACGACCTTGTCTGCCAAATAACAGAAATCTTGCCCTAGCAAGATTGAAATGCCTGAAGAAAAAGATGGGAAGAGATCCCAAATTTAAGCAAGATTATTTTAAATTCATGGAAGGCATCCTTGAAGAAGGACATGCAGAGAAGGTGAATAACCAACCTAAAGAAGGAGAAGTGTGGTACATCCCACATCAAGGTGTTTACCACCCAAAGAAACCAGATAAGATTAGAGTAGTATTTGATTGCTCAGCAAAGTATGATGGTGTTGCATTGAACGATCATCTACTAAAAGGACCAAACCTTACAAACACTCTGCCTGGAGTACTCTGTAGATTCAGAAAGTATCCCGTAGCGGTCATGTGTGACGTTGAAAAGATGTTCCACCAGTTTCATGTGAAGAATGAATATAGAGACTTCCTGAGGTTTCTATGGTGGGAGGACGGAGATACAGATACAGAGCCAGCAGAATACAGAATGAAAGTACACTTGTTTGGAGCAGCATCGTCTCCAGGTTGCGCCAATTATGGTATGAAGTACCTGGCCAACAAAAATGAAGAGGATTGCCCATCAGCAGCAAATGTTCTTAAGAAAAACTTCTATGTAGATGATGGTCTTATAAGTCTAGAGTCCACAGAATCTGCAATCAAAGTAGTAAAAGAAAGCCAAGAGTTATGCGCAAGAGGAAATCTGCGCCTTCATGAATTCATCTCAAACAACAGAGAGGTACTGGAATCCATCAGTGACTCTGAACGTGCATCAACAATGAAGGATGTAGATCTCAATTATGATCATCTTCCAGTTCAGAGTGTACTTGGATTGGGATGGAATGTAGAGAATGATGAGTTCTTCTTTGAAGTATCCTTTGAAAAGAAAGTTGCAACTAGACGTACCATTCTTTCCGCAGTGGCTTCTATATATGATCCAGTGGGATTCTTGGCCCCAGTGATCCTCAAAGCAAAAGAAATACTACAAGAATTATGCAGACGGAAGTTGGGATGAGATGAACCCATACCTGAAGATTTGAGGCCAAGGTGGGAGGCTTGGATAAGTTACTTGCAGAATTTAAGAGAAGTTTGGATACCCAGATGTTTTGTACCTCATGATTTCGGAGAGTACAAGAAAATAGAACTTCATCACTTTTCAGACGCCAGTAGTTATGGTTATGGTCAGTGCTCCTACATCAGAGTGATAGGAGAAGGAAAAATACACTGTGCCCTGGTTATGGGAAAGACCAGAGTCGCACCTACCAGTATTCAGACAATACCAAGACTTGAACTGACAGCAGCTGTTGTTTCAGCATCAGTAAGCAAGTTTCTGAGAGAAGAATTAGAGTTAAAAATAGATGAAGAATACTTTTGGACAGACTTACGAGTTGTCCTAGGATACATAAATAACGAAGCTCGAAGATTCCATGTCTTTGTCGCCAACAGAGTTCAGAAAATTCGGGAAATAACAAATCCGGAACATTGGCATCACATTGATACAAAGCATAACCCAGCAGATCATGCTTCAAGAGGCCTGAATGTAACAGAATTGAGAAATTCAAATTGGTTCACCGGTCCAGAGTTCCTTTGGGAAAAAGAGATCGACAAAGAAAAAGTAACTGAGTATTTGTCACGGAATCAATGTGACTTTCATCTGAATGCTCCACATGCAAGCCACACAGGAGGAGTTTGGGAAAGACAAATCAGAACTGTAAGAAATGTGTTAAGTTCAATGTTGAAAAAGAACTCCGGAAGAATGGATGATGCTTCACTTAGGACCCTATTCTATGAAGCAATGTCTATTGTTAACAGTCGTCCACTTACAGTTGACAACATCAATGATCCAACAACTTTGGAACCTTTAACTCCCAACCATCTACTTCACCTTAAGTCTGATTACATACATCCACCACCTGGCAAGTTCACCAAAGAGGATTTATATGCCAAAAAGAGATGGCGAAGAGTTCAATATCTATCTTTGGAATAGATGGAGGAAAGAGTACTTAGCCAATCTTACGCTAAAAAGTAAATGGCAAACCCAGAAGAAATGTCCAAGTTGGTGACATAGTATTAGTGAAAGAAGAAGATTTACCTAGAAGTCAATGGAAATTGGCTAAAGTTCTATAAGTTCAAAAGGATAAAGACAGACTAGTAAGAAGAGCGTTGTTACAAATAGGAGACTCAAAACTTGACAAAAAGGGAAAACGTCTCACTACTCCACTCAGGTTGGAACGTCCTATACAGCAGTTAGTTGTTCTACTTGAAAGTGATAAAAGACACTTGGAAGTTGAGAACCTGATAGAAAATTCCCCAAATTCATGTTCAAATCCTACTATAGAGAACATAGAATTATAGGTAATTTTGGTGGGAGTGTAGCTGGCCAGCTAGAACCTGTCCTAGGTTGCTAATATGACCTACATGCACATACAGCTAGACCTGTTAATAACCTCAATACAGTGCATATGTTTATATGTGAGAGACAAAACCAGTTATTTACTGTGATTTCATGTTTGGATGTCACATAACAGTTGTATGTTGTGTTCACAGAAGCAAAAGGAAATTTGCCTGTAAGATTCATTTATATGCCTGTAAGGTAAGCTCAGACACAGCAGAATTTAAACCAGAAAGCACAGAGTTAAACTTTATTACCCATAAGGAGTTTGTGGCCAATCACAGCCAATCTCACACTCAGCAACAGTCTTGGCCAATCACAGCCAGCCTTACACCCATTTTTTTTCTCTGAAGCCTCATGCTTTCAGCCAACCTTCTCATTCCACTACAGAGCAAGAGAACTAAATAGACACACAGATCCACAGAGCAGTTTTATGGAAGCAAGTGGCCAAAAATAGGTAATTAACAGTTATACATGTTCCTATTGTTAGTAATGTGATTAGAGCTGTATACTGAACTAGTTATGTGTTCACTTGTAGTTCCACGAAATCAAACAAACAAACTATCGAATTAAAACTATCGAACAAACCCAAACAACTCTAACAACTCAAAACCAAACCCAAGCAAACAAACAGCAATAGAGAGAGAAATATATCCACCATTTGTTATACTGTACTGTATTCAGCACATGTTGTACATGGACTGTCTGCTGCAAAAGTGTCACTGTTATCTATGAAGAAAAGTTTAAGTTAACCACTTTACCACTAAGTACTGTAATAGTACTGCGGCAAAGTGGCTCTTGTAGGTCTGACGACGTAGACCTACGTCGCCAGACTCCTCCCCTGTAGGCGGCGCTCGCGCGCCGCCGGAGGCGTGCTCCCGCTGTTTTCATTCACAGCGGGAGTCGGGCCAGGGGAGGAGCAGCGGCGATCGCCGCTGCTCTGCCCCGATCGTCGGGGATCTAGTGTGGAGATCCGCCCACCTGTGTAAACACAAGCGGGCGGATCTCCTCAGTGACAGGGAGTGACAGATCGGAGTGTTCAGCATAGCTGGACATCCGATCTGTCCCTGTCTCACACAGTCACCTCCCCCCCCACACGTCAGTAAGCACCAGGCATACATTAACCCCTCCCTCTCCAATAAAGTTAACCCCTTCCCTGCCAGTGTCATTTTTACAGTAACAGTGCATATTTATAGCACTGATTACTGCAGTAATGTCACTGGTACCCCCAAAAATGTCAGTCAAGGGTCCGATCTGTCCGCCGCAATGTCGCAGTCCCGCAAAAAAAATCGCAGATCGCCGCCATTACTCGTTAAAAAAAAACCCACCAAAAATGACATAAATCTTTCCCTTTGTTAGTAAACGCAATAACTTTTGCGCAAACCAATCAAAATACGCTTATTGCGATTTTTTTTTACCAAACATGGTTAGCAGAAAACAAATTGGCCAAAAATTTAAAAAAAAATTGGTTTTTACATCTTTTTTTGGGGGGGAATTTCATATAAAAAAATTTGAAAAATATTGTTATTTTCTCAAAATAAACGCTCTTTTTTTGTTTATAGCGCAAAAAGTAAAAATCGCACAGGTGATCAAATACCACCAAAAGAAAGCTCTGTTTGTGGGAAAAAAAGGACGTCAATTTCGTTTGAGTACAGCGTCGCACGACCGCGCAATTGTCAGTTAGAGTCGCACAGCGCCGAATCGCAAAAAGTGGCCCAGACGTAAGACAGCAAAATGCTCTAGTGGTAAAGTGGTTAAAGAGGAAGTAAACCCTCCTCGGGAAGTTGTACCTATAGGTAAGCCTATATTAAGGCTTACCTATAGGTACCGTAAATATGTCCTAAACATGTACCGTTTAGGAGATATTTACCTTTCATGCAGCCAGTGACGTCACTGGCGCATGCGCTCTGAAGGACCGGCCGCTCGTGCCGTTCCTTCAGAGTCCCGTGCCGTGACTGTTGGCTCCCGCGCACGTGCGCGGGAGTGACGTCACCGTGGCTCCGGCCAATCAGATGGCCGGATGCCGCGATCCCGGAAGACGGAGCGACTGAACATGTCTCTCGTCATACAGGTGAGTGAACGGCACGGCGGGGGCTCATTGTAAGGTAAGTATTTCATAATGAGCTAGTATGCGATGCATACTAGCTCATTATGTGTTTCTCTTGCAGGTTGTAAAAAAAAAAAAAAAAATTTGAAAAGAGTTTACAACCTCTTTAATAAAGAAGATATCTTAAGCGTTTGGTGTGCTCTTTAAACCTACTGCTTTCCATAGAACGGTATTAGAGGAATTTATAGAGTAACAGACAGTCTGGTTAGACTGAAGTCAGAGAGATCCAATTCTTCTAATGCCACAGCGCATAAGGCACTTTGTAGTGCTGCGCCTGCCACAGTATGTACCTCCGTGGAGAGGTGGTTCTAAAATATGAGGTGTCTCCCGGAGAGAAACTTACTGGATCTATACCTTAAAGTCCTATTATCTGTACGGTTTGAATATCGAGTGGGACATAAATGCTTTTATCAATACAGCTTGATGTGTTCCCTTGTATATTCATTCCTAATAATTTAGTCCTTTTTAGCGTACTTTATGTCCCTTTCCTCTACGTATCTTTATAGTTTTTATTTATGTTTTAATCATGTTTTTTATTATGTTTTTAATCATATTCACATGGACTCTTAGATCATCCTAATATTCATGGTCCTTTTTGGGTGAATTCCCTCCCTTTTTTTTTTTTCTCACATAACATATTTTTACATAACATACCCTTTTAATTTGGCTGGTTATATTTAATTATTTTAATGTTGTACAATTAAATAATACATTTTACACAATTTTTTATTCCCCCTGGCTGGAAAATTATCCTGGGCTCCACTGGTGGTGTCCTCCATAGTGTCGGTGTCATTGCGGTTTTTCCACAATCGCCTATTGTATACTGCTGCTTCCTGTTTATTCCGGAAGTGCGGCTATGGAGGTACACTATTGAATTGAATCCCGGAACGCACGCTGGCGTCATTTGCGTTCCACCATCGTCACTTCTGGTTTGTCCCGGAAGTGACGTTACGCTATTGGTTGTCCGCCATAGCGAGGCTTGGAGCGCACGCCGGCGCCATTGCAATCTGGTGCGGCTCACGGTAGTAATTCCCTACAGGTGGAATAAGCTATCCATAACATTATATATAGTGGGCAATTCAAGGCTGACATTATCTTTTGATAAAGGCATTTCATTTCTGCTGAAACGCGTTAAGAGGACTACAGTCAGCCCTGCTATATATCCTTGACATGCATTTTACCTGTGGATGTTTGTAAGTGTATCGGCTATATCTTTTTAATAAATTGATTTTAGCAGTATTACACTATGTTTGTCCCTCTTTGGTTTTATATCCATATCCATGTTGGAGCTGGGATCTGGTGTATCCATAGTTGTTGCTGACCCATATGGATTCCATTGAGGTCGTTTTATCCAGCTGGGACATCCATCAAATATTCCAACAGCTTATATGACCCATGTGCTATATGGTTCCTTGTGTCCTATACATCTGGTGAGCGCAATCTGTTGGGATTTGCTGCATATTGTGATCACGTTTTCCTATGTTGGATTCATTTCATCACACTATTCACTTGGGGCTTTCATTTCCTGATGGACTTTTTTACTAATTTCCATTTGGTTTATATGATTGGACATTTTACAGCTCATTTATACATGTTATTTGTTTAATCACATTTATTGATACTAGAGCTGCACATTTTTCTGGTTTTATATCCTTGAAGGAATATGAATGTAACACACTATAGCCTATGTAACTAATACAAGCATTATCTACTATGTTATGTAGGAAATCAAATCTCTCCACATCCAGACCCCTGAAGAAAGGCCTGTGTGCCTGAAACGCGTCGGGTGGGAGGATTTCCTTCAAACCAAACATATAACACCAAGTATATGTACCATTATCATCTCTACTTCCTTTGTTTTACATCCATACACATTCTTTGTATATATTGTAATATTTGTATACCTCAGATCTTTCACAGATCTATTTTGCAATTTTTTGCTAATAAAATGATTTAAATTTTACTTTTTTGTGGAAGTGTATTTGCCGTTAAAATCCCGCACCCAAGGGGGACCCCCTGTTCATTTTTGACAATTACTCATGAAACACTGTGTCCATATGAATTTTTTGTACTTTTTTCACACAAATAGAGCTTTCTTTTAGTGGTATTTAGTCATCGCTGTTTTTTAATTTTTTTGCGCTATAAAAAAAAGACCGTAAATTTTGTTAAAAAAAAACAAAACAGATTTTCTTATTCGTTCACTGATGGAAACGGCTCCATGTCTTCTAGACCAGTGTTTCTCAACCTTTTTTCAGTCAAGGCACCCTTTAAAAATTATAGACAATCTCAAGGCACCCTTTAAAATTATGGACTGTCTTGAGGCACCCCATTTTAAAATGTAAAATAACTATTCTAATAGCTTTACAGAATGCAGCAACATCCACATGTAGGACACCCAATGTTAGAGGTGATTTATTCTTCCAAAGCAAATACACTTTTGCACACTGGTACTGACTAGTATTCCAGTGTTTCTCTTTTCCCTCAAATTCTTTCCATCAGTCAGCTAATGTCACCCCGGTGCTGAGGGAGAGGGTCAAAGGAGGGTCGAACAAGGATGCTGTGTAGGCGACAGACATCCTGCTTACTAAATGATAAAGTAATTGATTGTTGGGATACCTCTAGTGTCAGTGTCAGGAGTTCCTCTTCCTCTTTGATCGCAGTGTGGCAGGCTGTTTGGCACTCTCCAGCCCCGGGGCAGTGAATTCTAGTGGGTACCCTATCCTTCCTCTGCTATATACAGCGCTGTGGGTGCGCTGATTCCTGTGGTGCTCCAAGCGGGGGTGGGGGTTCTTTAAAAGAAAAGAAAACCTTTTCTTTTTTGTGCACAGTGCGGCTCCGATTAACCATGGAGCCTCTGGAGCGTGTATCACCACCTGGCACACTCCTTAAAGCCGCGGAGCCCTCTGGGTCTCAGTCTGCCCTGGTGGCCATGACGGCGACCCTGCAGTCACTTGTGGCTAAGGTTGATATGGCCCTGTATCCTCTGAGATGGATTTGGCCACCGTGGATGAGAGTCAGCCCAGTGGGTTTGTGTCCACACACCCTGAGTGCTCTAACAGTGAGGATGAATCCTCCTCTTCCGCAGCCGCCCATGAAAAAGCGCTGGTGGAGACTTTGATTGTGTTAGTGTGGGAAACCTTAAAGTTGGAGGACTCGGCTAATGCTGATTAGGCGACGCTGGTGCAGTTTGGCACCCGCAATTTTGACGAGATTGCCACTAGTCAGTTCAGTAGGGTTCCCCCAAATGCATGTTTGGAATACCTAAGCGGATATATCCCTTTTGAGGAGTCTCTCCTGAAGAAACTAACGGTTTCACAGTCGGTGGACTCTCAGGTTTCCAGGCTAAATAAGGCCACACTTTTGCTGGTGGAGGATTCTCCTTCATTTAAGGATCCTGTGGACAAGAGAGCTGAGGCTCTGGTCCCTTAACTTTTCACAGTGGCAGGTTCAATGTTGAGCACCCCACCCTCTCACACCTTTACTCTATCAGTGTCCACTAGCAAGTAGATATAGGAGGAGTCTCTTATAGTGCAGTTGTACATCTCTCCCAGTAAGGAGTAAGTATCTCCAATGGTTTAGAGAGGCTGGATTCATCCTTCTTTTTTTAGCTAGTGTAGGACCCACTGACAATGGGGTACTTTGACGTAGTGGTGGGCTTGATCACGATATGGCCATATGGTGGAACTAAATCCCCATTTTTATTTATTGATTGCCTTTATATTTGATAGTCAATTCTTTTGCATGTGTGCGCTATTCTCTGTATATATGCAAGTTGCTTGGTTCATAGCTGCACCAGGTTTAGTAATGCATGTTTGTTAGGTTCAGTGTTCTGCGACTGACAGACTGCTCTGCGACTGACAGACTGCTCTGCGACTGACAGACTGTTCTGCGACTGACAGACTGCTCTGCGACCGACCGACGGTGCTTTGCGACCGACCGACGGTGCTCTGCGACTGACCGACGGCACTCTTGACTGATCGACCGTGAGTATTTTAGAGACTGGTGAGTATCTTAGTGACTAGTGAGCATCTTGCGACTGGTTAGCATCTTGCGAGGGTTAGCATCTTGCGACTGGTGAGTATATTTGCAACTGGTGTGTATCGGGTGAGTATCCTGCGACTGGTGAGATTCTTTGCGACTGGTAAGTATCTTTGCGACTGGTGAGTATCTTGCGACTGGTGAGTATCTTTGCAACTGGTGAGTATCTTTGCGACTGGTGAGTATCTTGCGACTGGTGAGTATCCTTGCAACTGGTGAGTATCCTTGCGACTGGTGATTATCCTTGCGACTAGCGAGTATCTTTGCGACTGGTGAGTATCTTGCGACTGGTGAGTATCTTTGCGTCTGTTGGATCTTTGCGACTGGTGAGTATCTTTGCGACTGGTGAGTATCTTGCGACTGGTGAGTATCCTTGCAACTGGTGAGTATCCTTGCGACTGGTGATTATCCTTGCGACTAGCGAGTATCTTTGCGACTGGTGAGTATCTTGCGACTGGTGAGTATCTTTGCGTCTGTTGGATCTTTGCGACTGGTGAGTATCTTAGTGACTGGTTAGTATATTAGCGACTGGTGAGGACCCCAGGTTTAGTACCAGGGGAGACAGAGGTAGTGTAGGTAAGGAAGAGCAGGCCGTTAATATTATCCCCATAGAGTAGAGGGTAATAATGTCCGACAGGATTGCGGATGCCACTCAGTGCACTTCTTGCTGCATGTATGCGTTCCTTGATGAACCATTCGAGGGCAAATACTGCTGTGCAAGATGTGAGCGACTTGTTGCTCTGGTAGACCAGATCCTGGACCTACAGAACACAGTGGCAACACTGCGTGGCATCAACATTCTGGAAAGGAGCTTGGACATTACCTATCAGGTGCTGGCAGGGGCCAGCATAGAGGAGGGAGGAATAGAGGAGACGCAAGCAGCAGAGGTACGCAGCTGGGTGACCGTTAGGAATGTTAGTGGGAGGAGAGTCAGGGAGGCCAATCCTGAGTTGGTACACCCTAACAAACCTGCCGAGTTGCAGGTTGAGGGGGATATCAACTAAGGGGTGGCAGTGCTGGAGCATGCGCCCTCCCCCAGCTGCCAGGGGAGGGACGGCTCCAGGAAGAAGGGGGGCCGTAACTCAGGAAAGGTTAGAAAGGTTGTGGTAGTGGGGGACTCAATTATCAAGAGGACAGAGAGGGCAATCTGTGAAAAAGATCTCGTGAACCGAACAGTTTGTTGTTTACCGGGCGCCCGCGTTCGGCATATCGCAGATCTGGCAGACAGATTGTTGTGTGGGGCTGGGGATGACCCAGCGGTCATGGTGCATGTGGGCACTAATGACAAAGTTAAAGGTAGGTGGAGGATCCTTAAGAACGATTTCAGGGACTTGGGTAATAGATTGAGGAAAAGGACCTCCAAGGTGGTTTTCTCTGAAATACTGCCTGTACCTTGAGCCACACAGGAGAGGCAGAAGGAGATTAGGGAACTTAACAAGTGGCTGAGGAATTGGTGTAGGAAGGAGGGGTTTGGGTTCCTGGAGAACTGGGCTGACTTCTCAGTCGGCTACTGGCTCTTTAGTAAGGATGGGCTGCACCTTAATGGGGACGGTACAGCTCTTTTGGGGAGAAAGATGGCCACCAAGTTGGCGGGGCTTTTAAACTAGGAGACGGGGGGGAGGGCTCAGAAGTAGAGTCAGTCAGGAGGGAGCAGAGGACAGAAGGCAGCTGTAGTGTCAGCAGCGACAGTAGGTCCACAATGTCAATTGGCAGGTCTGTGCGGGAAAATCTCAGACCAAACAGGAATAAACCTAACCGCCAATTGCGCTTAACTTCCGTAAAACTAAGAGGGGTATATGCTAATGGATGAGTTGGAAATGTTAGTACATGAGGAGGACATAGACCTTGTGGGAATAACAGAAACTTGGTTCGACCCCTCACATGACTGGCTGGCCAATATCCAAGGGTATTCGGTGTACCGGAAGGACAGGGTAGGAAAAAGAGGGGGAGGGGTATGTCTCTATGTCAAGAACAATATAAAGGTGATAGAAAGGAGTGACATTACGGATGGGATGAGCATGGATTTAGAATCTGTGTGGGCTGAACTCCATAAGGAAGGAGAAAAGGGGAAAGTAATTGTGGGGGTTTGCTATAGGCCACCTAACCAAGGGGA
The DNA here is from genome assembly GCF_965119305.1 of Pelophylax lessonae. NCBI lineage: Eukaryota > Metazoa > Chordata > Amphibia > Anura > Ranidae > Pelophylax > Pelophylax lessonae. Next base: position 473,990,189 of record NC_138770.1, on the reverse strand, counting down.
GGAGGTAGAGCTGGAATTTTTAGCACTAATGGGTAAAGTGGCAAAATTGGGATCAGTCATTATATTGGGGGACTTCAATTATCCCGACATTGACTGGGAAGAGGGGACTGCACACTCACAGAAGGCCCGTCTATTCACGGAAACCTTACAGGATAATTACATGTCACAGTTGGTGGATTCCCCTTTCCAGAGAAAACGCAGTCCTGGATCTATTGCTCACTAATGACCCAGACCTAATCTCGGAGGTAGGAGTCCAGGACAACCTGGGCTCTAGCAATCACAGGATGATCACATTTAGTGTAAATAACAATATAACAAGGCAAGTGGGGAATATAAGAACCCTAAACTTCAGAAGGGCAAACTTTCCAAAATTGTACTCATTGATGGAAAGGGTAAACTGGGACCAAACCCTGGGATCCCTGACCACAGAGGAAAAATGGGAATGCTTTAGGAACATATTAAGCAAAGGCATCTTGCAGTGCATTCCTATGGGAAATAAATTTAGAAGAGACAAAGCCAAACCTGGCTGGCTAAACCATAGCGTCAAAAAACTTATTAGGGGAAAAAAAATTGGCCTTCAAGAAGTATAAATCAGAGGGCACAGTATCGGCTTTCGAGCAATACAAGGAGGCAAATAAGAAAAGTAAACCAAAAATCAAGATGGCTAAAATAATCTTTGAGAGACAAATAGCAGAGGATAGTAAAAAAAAACCCAAAGAAATTCTTTAAATATATCAACAGCAAAAAATCTAAGGCAGAGCATATTGCACACATAATTAACAATGATGGGAGGATGGTTACAGAGGACACTGAAAAAGAAACTGTGCTGAATGCTTTTTTCTCGTCAGTCTTTACACAGGAAACGGAGGGGTACACTGACCATGACTGTATGGCTAGTAGTAATACACAGGACTTGCCACTATGGCTAACAGAGGGTGAAATCAGGGAAAGGCTGGATAAACTTAACACAAACAAATCACCAGGCCCGGATGGCGTACATCCGAGAGTACTCAAGGAACTCAGTAAAGTTATATCGAGACCATTGTTCCTGATCTTTGCTGACAGTATTAGGACAGGAGATGTACCAGGGGATTGGAAGAAAGCTAACGTGATTCCAATATTCAAAAAGGGCCAGAGGCATACCCCGGGAAATTATAGGCCTGTCAGTTTGACATCAGTAGTATGTAAACTTCTGGAGGGGATGATAAGGGACTATATCGTAGAGTTTGCTAAAGACAACAACATCATCAGCAGTAATCAGCACGGGTTTACAAATGGGCGTTCTTGTCAAACCAATCTCTTAACATTCTATGAGGAGGTGAGCTTGATAGGGGGAGACCAGTGGATGTGGTGTACTTGGATTTCGCTAAGGCGTTTGATACAGTTCCCCACAAGCGCTTAATTTATAAAATAAGGTCTGCAGGTATCGATAGCAGGGTTTGCTCTTGGATACGGAACTGGCTTAAAAGGCGTGTCCAAAGGGTAGTAATAAACAGCGCATACTCAGACTGGTCTGAGGTGGTAAGCGGGGTCCCCCAAGGCTCAGTCTTGGGACCAACCTTGTTCAATTTATTCATAAACAACATTGAGGTCGGGATCAGTAGTTCGATATCAGTTTTTGCAGATGACACAAAATTGGCCAGGGCAATAACTTCACAACATGAAGCAGATATCCTACAGAATGACCTGGACAAAATTACAGAGTGGGCAACGACATGGCAAATGAGGTTTAACGTGGAGAAGTGTAAGGTTTTGCACTTGGGGACTAAAAACATAAAAACACAATACACGTTAGGAGGGGAACCCTTGGGGGAATCAAAAATGGAGAAGGATCTGGGAGTCTTGGTTGATGATAGATTAGGCAACAGCATGCAATGCCAAGCGGCAGCTGCCAAAGCCAGCAGAACATTAGCATGCATAAAGAAAGGGATGCATTCCAGAGATAAGACTATAATCCTTCCACTTTATAAAACTCTGGTCCGACCGCATCTGGAGTATTCCGTCCAGTTCTGGTCGCCAGTCCTCAGGAGGGATGTGTTGGAGCTGGAGAGAGTCCAGAGAAGGGCAACTAAACTAATTAGGGGATTGGAGGACCTTGACTATGAAGAGCGTCTACAATCGCTCGATTTATTCTCCCTGGAGAAGAGACGTCTGAGGGGGGACATGATAGCAATTTATAAATATCTTAATGGGGATCCCAGCTTAGAAAAAAAGCTGTTCATTCGAAGGGATTGCATGAGGACTCGAGGGCATACAATGCGATTAGAGGAGAAGCGTTTTAACCTCAGGCAACGTGGGGGGTTCTTTACTGTTAGGGCTACAAGATTGTGGAATTCTCTACCACAAGAGGTGGTTTCTGCGGGTAGTATGGTGGCTTTCAAAAGACTCTTAGACTTACATCTCAAGGATCAGAACATTCAGGGGTATGTGAGATGATTACAGCCACACACACCTACACAGGTTGAACTAGATGGACTATTGTCTTTATTCAACCTCACCTACTATGTAACTATGTAATGTTGAGACCAGTGTTTGCTATCACCTTGGTATCCCAGACTTTAACTGAATGGGCAAAAGTTTTACGCCAGGATCTGGAAGGGGGTCAACACCCTCCTGAGCTGGCAGGTCAGTTGATCCAGGGGCTACAGTACATTTGTGATGCATCTTTGAACACGGCCCCCTTGGCCAGCAGGGTATCTGTGACGGTGGTGATTCTTCGCTGCGTGATCTGATTGAAGTACCGGTCGGCCGATCAGATTTCTAAGAAGGTGCTGACCTACCTTTTGTAGGTGACCATTTGTTCAGTGCCTCTATGGAAGAGATCATTAAGGGCCTTACGGGAGGTAAGAGTACATTACTTCTGCAGGTTGCTAGGGGCAAGGAACCTCATCGTAAATGTGGTCCATTTTTCTCGGCTCACAAGCGGCCCTTTCGTCCATCTGGATCGCAGGAAAAGGGGCCGAGATCCACCCGTAACTTTGCGAGAGGCTCCTGGAATGGTAAGTCTAAAGCGGGCACTACCAGTTCCGCTGACAAGCCTTCCCCAGCCTGAAGGGGCGCCCTCACCCGCATCTGGGGTGGGGGGGACGTCTTCGCCTTTTTCCAGGCCCGTGGACCTTGTTCATTCAGGACAAATGGGTCCACGATTTGATTCGGTTCGGTTTCAAGATCGAGTTTCAGTCCTTGCCTCTGGCAAGGTTCTTTCCTTCCAATTTGCGCATGTCTCACGATCGACTACAGGGCCTCTATGGGGCAGTGCAGGACCTGTTAGCACAAGGAGTTATTGTGCTGGTTCCAGAGTCAGCTTTTGCGTGCAGCCTTCTTCAGCTCTAGAAGCCGACTTGGACATTACTGTGCGATCTCTTCAGGAGTTCGGATGCACACTGAATTTTCAAAAATCGGCTTTGACTCCGTCCGCCAAGCTGGATTACTTGGGTCTGACGCTGGACTCATCGTCGGCCCGGGTGTTTCTTCCTTAGGCGAAACTTCTGAAGTTGCAGGATGTGATTCGGCTCCTGTTGTCCAACCGTTGGTCATTAATCAGGACTTGCATGCAAGTGCTGGGTCTGATGGTCTCCACTTTCGAGGCAGTTCTGTTTGCTCAGTTCCATTCCAGACCTCTGCAAAGAGAGATTCTTGCCAAATGGAACAAGGATCCGCAGTCGCTGGACGATCCTGTTGAGTCGGGGTACGAGGGGGTCTCTGATATGGTGGCTCCGCTCCCTGGCACTTTGCCTGGGAAAGTCCTTTCTTCCCCTGTATTGGACAGTGATTTCTACGGATGCCAGTCTGTCTCGGTGGGAAGGTGTCTTGGGAATGTACTCGGCTCAAGGTGTTTGGACTTGAGGAGTCCAGGCTATCAATCAACATCCTGAAGAATCGAGTGATCAGGCTTTGTCTGTCTCAGTGAACGAATCGTCTGCAGGGACGCCTGGTGAGGATACAATCCGACAATGCTACGGCGGTGGTATATGTCAATCATCAAGGGGGCACAAGGAGTGCCCTGGCGGCCCGAGAAGTAGCCGGCATTCTGAGGTGGGCAGAACTATATGTCCTGGCCCTCTCTGCTTTGCACATTCGGGGAGTAGAGAATTAGCAAGCGGACTATCTCAGTCGGCAGACGTTGGATCAGGGAGAATGGTCCCTTCATCCGGAGAAGTTTCATCAACTTGGGGTCAATATCGTCTGATTTACGCTTTTCCTCCAATACAACTTCTGTCGAGGTAAGGCTGGTAGCAGATGTTGCTTGGAAACTTCTTCTCGGGGACCAATCTTCCATCCTGCTTAAAGATTATCGAACAATCTGTCGTCCGTTTTTTGTGGCATGCTAGTCTGATGTGGAAAGTGAAGAGGTTATTTTCATACGAATTTTCCCGTACGACAGAATTCTACTTCAGAAGTGATGTCATGTGTTGGATTGCTTTGTATGTGTTCTTTAGTCTCTGAGCATGCCTAGTCTTGCTCTTAAGATTTTTTTCCCGTCTAAATCTGTACTAATGAGACGAAAATCGGACGTTGTATTACGGACGACAAAAATTTTATAGCCTGCACATCAGGATTTTGTCAGCAGAAAAGTCGGAGTTGGCTGTCGAAAGCACCATACTAACAATCCGAAAATCGGCAGATCGGTCGTCGGACGAATTTTCCCTACAGATTTTCTTATCGTGTGTACGGGCCTTTACAGTCACTGGCTTTAACGGCTTGGCTATTGAAAGCCAGGTGTTGAAGGACAGAGGGCTGTCGGAGTCAGTGATTCATACTCTATTAAAAGCTAGGAAATCTACTTCCAGGAAAGTTTATCATAGAGTTTGGAAGGCGTACATTACTTGGTGTGAGTCCCGGGGGGGTTTCTCCCTGTTCCTTTACTGTGTCTCGTCTGTTGGAGTTTCTGCAACTAGGTGTAGACCAACATTTGGCTCTGGGCACCATCAAGGGCCAGATTCTCGCCTTCAGACATTCTAGGAGCATATTTTTCCAAAGGCTATTAGCGGCCAAGTCCTTGGTTCACACTTTTTTGCAGGGAGTTCATCATCTGGCTCCTCCGATGCGATCCCTGGTACCTCTGTGGGATCTCAATATGGTGCTGTCAGTGTTTCAAAAGCCTCCCTTTTAAAACATTCCTGAACTCCCTCTGCTCACTCTGTCACAGAAGGTGTCGGAGTTGGCTGCTTTGTCCTGTCGGTCACCTTACCTGGTGGTTCACAGGGACAAAGCAGTGTTGCAACCTTGTCAGGCATTCCTTCTTAAGGTCGTCTCTGGGTTTCATTTGAATGAAGATATTGTGTTACTGTCCTTATGCCCAAAGCTGAAACATCCTAAAGAAATTGCTTTACATTCCTTGAATGTGGTCAAGGCGATTCTTGTGTACCTGGCGGTGACTGAGTCGATTTGTAAATCCGATTCTTTGTTCTTTATGGATGGACCTCGTAAAGGGCAGGCCGCATCTGCTGCGACCATTTCTAGATGGATCAGGCAGATGGTGGTGCAGGCCTATTCTATTAAGTGTCAGGTTTCTCCTTTAGCTGTCAAAGCGCATTCTACGAGGGTGCTTAGTTTCTCCTGGGCCTTCCGTCATCAGGCATCAGTGGCTCAGGTGTGTAAGGCGGCTACGTGGTCGTCTGTACACATGTTCACAAAGTTTTAAAGGTGGATGTACTTGCATCTTCTGATGCTGCATTTGGCCTGCACTGCAGTTGCAGAGGCTCCCGCCTCTTGACGTTGTATTTGTTCTGGTGGTGAGCTCCAGTTGTTCCTGGTTGAGCTCCTGGTTTACCTGGTTGGCTATGTTTACCCTTGTTGGGAATTATATGCTTTTCACATCCCTCATGTTGCTACTGCTTTGGGACATCCCAAGGGTCTACAAGACATGGAGCTGTGTCCGTCAGTGAAAGAAAGAGAAAACTGGATTTTTGTCTTACTGTAAAATCCTTTTCTCTGAGGTTTACTGACGGACACAGCACCCACCCCTCTGTTGGGTTGAGTTATGTATTCTTCTGACACTGTTTTTTACAAACTGAAGTCCTATAGCAGGAAGTGATGGTATACCCCCTGGGACTAATAATATATAGAGAAAATCAGCCCAACTGGATAAACAAATGTGGAAAGCTGCTAAGCACTTAAAGATCAATAAACCAAAAAAGTCCCAATATCTGATAAATAACAAAAGAAGTGCAGCACTAACAAGTATAAGGATAAGAGGAATGTTGGGCGCTTGTGCCATAGAGAAAGAACCCCAGTGCAGCAACAATAGTTAGTTTAGACAGTCAGGGACTACTGGAGCATATGCTCTACAGGTGCTGATGTAAGACTCAGGGCAGCTCTGGCAGGCAAAAGACGGAAATCCTGCTGGCAACAAAAGGAGAAAACAGGCGCCGCTGAGTGTAGTATAAAATTTATTAACATGACTTTTATATATCAACTCACATGGAAATTGCCTTAGTCCATAGTTCCTGGGTCGCTTCCTGTATCCTGTATGTCTGCCTTCCGACTGGCCCGAAGCCGGGTGATGATGCTTACAGGAAAGGCCGTGGAGAAGCTGAATCAGGCAAAGGCAGCGGTGAACCGCAAGCCTTCCGGAAATGATGTAACGCGTTTCGGAGCATGCGCACTACGCTCCTTCCTCAGACTTCACCCGCCATCCATTGCGGTCAGACGAGACTGTTGAGTGTAACACCATCATGATTTGCTATGTACATACACTTGTTGAGTGCCTAACCAGGTAATTTTATGATTATTATTATTTCAGGTACTTATATAGTGCTGTCAATTTACGCAGCGCTTTACATATACATTACACATTCACATCAGTCCCTGCCCTCAAGGAGCGTACAATCTAAGGTCCCTAACTCACATTCATACATACATAGTAGGGCCAATTTTATACAGGATCCAATTAACCTACCAGCATGTCTTTGGAGGGGGGAGGAAACCGGAGTGCCCGGAGGAAACCCACGCAGGCACAGGGAGAACATGCAAACTCCAGGCAGGTAGTGTCGTGGTTGGGATTCGTACCAGCGACCCTCTTGCTGCTAGGTGAAAGTGCTAACCACCACACCACTGTGCCGCCCATGATATGTCATGCTTAATAAAAGTGTTTTATTACGGTAATACACTATGTCCGGACCTTTGTTTTCATGTGGACCTGTGACCTGCTGCTTGGATCTGTGATCTGTTACCTGTGAGCTGAACTATATCTATTGGGGTAGAGGATTGATGATCTTATCTGTATTGGTGTTATCCTTGAAGAAAGCATATGTCTTATTAGCCCGTCTGGTGACACAGGGGCTAAGTGTGAGGTGAGAGGCTAATGAGACTGGGTGAAGGATTACCAGCACATTGAAGAGCACTGATTATTTACCTTGTGCATGCTTCATCATATCTGCGCTTTTGGACTGCTCTCCCTGATATCATCCTTATACTTGTTAGCGATACCCCCTGGGACTGCCTCAGGGGCATAACCAAAAATGTTTCCGCCTAGTCCTACTCCTGAAGAGAGAGCAGCATAAGCCCAAGGGTCTAGAAGACATGGAGCTGTGTCTGTCAGTGAACCTCAGAGAAAAGGATTTTATGGAAAGACAAAAATCCAGTTTTTCTTTGTTTCTGTTATATTTTGCAAATTAGTAATTTTTTCTCAAAAATTTTGGCCAATATGTATACTGCTGCGTTTCTTTGATTAAAAAAAAAAAAAAAAATCAGTGTATATTATTTGGTCTTTGTGAAAGTTATAGAGTCTGCAAGCTATGGTGCCAATCATTGAAAATTGATCACACACAAGCTTGGATAGTACAAATACGCCCCCAAAGTACCCCTTTTTGGAAAGTAAACATTCCAAAGTAAGTAAGAGGCATGGTGAGGTTTTAGAAGTTGTAATTGTTTTCCCACAATTCTTTGCAAAATGAAGAGTTCTTTTTTTTTTTTCACAACATTGTCATATTTACCCCCCCCCCCCACCCCCGCGCGTGTGCCCGGCGGACCCGATGTCCGCCGGACACTCGCGATTGTCGGTTACAGCGGGAGAAAGTCAGGCGGCTAATGTAAACAAAGCCACCTGTCATTCTCCCCTGTGTAAGAATGGAGATCCTACGGTTCTGCTATGTAGGACCGTTGATCTCTGTTCTTACACGTCAAGCCACATACAATCACAGTTAGAAGCATGCCCCTAGGGACACACTTAACCCCTCCCTCTCAAAAAAAGTTAACCCCTTCACTGCCAGTGTCATTTTTACATTAACAGTGCATATGTATAGCACTGATTACTCTAGTAATGTCACTGGTAACCCCAAAAGTGTCAAAAATGTCAGTCAAGGGTCCGATCTGTTCGCCGCAATGTCGCAGTCCCGCAAAAAATCGCAGCTCGCCGCCATTACTCTTTAAAAAAATAAACAACAAAAATGACAAAAATCTTTCCCTTAGTAAACGCAATAACTTTTGCGCAAGCCAATCAAAATAAGCTTTTTGCAATTTTTTTACCAAACATATGTAACATAAAACAAATTGGCCTAAAATGTTAAAAAATTTTGATTTTTACATTTTTTTTTGCGAATTTCATATAAAAAAATGTGAAAAATATTGTTATTTTTGCAAAATTTACTCTCTTTTTTTGTTTATAGCGCATAGATCGTACAGGTGATCAAATACCACCAAAAGAAAGCTCTGTTTGTGGGGAAAAAAGGACATCAAATTCTTTTAGGTACAGCATCGCACGACCACGCAATTGTCCGTTAAATTCACGCAGTGCCGAATCGCAAAATAGGCCCTGGTCAGGAAGGGGGTAAAATATTCCGGGGCTTAAGTGGTTAACAGGTTATTTCTCTCACACATCATATGCATGCTCGCAACCACACCCCCAAAATACATTTTGCTGCTACTCCTTAGTATGGCAATACCAATTGTGAGATTTTTTCACAGCCTGGCCACATACAGAGACCCAATATCCGAGGAGCACCTTCAGGCATTCTAGGAGCATAAACTACACATCTAATCATCTAATTTCCTGACTACCTATCACACTTGTGAAGGCTCTGGAGCACCAGAACAAAGGAAACACCCACAAAATAACCCAATTTTGGGAAGCAAACACCCCCAAAATATATTCTGTGAGGCATAATGAGACTTTGGAACATGTAATTTTTTTTTCCTCAAGATTTTGGAAAATGTGGAAAGAAAATGAAAAAGCATTTTCTTTTACACAAAGTTTATAAGATATTTTTTAACACATACCTTATACATACCAAAAATTACACACCAAAAGACATTCTGCTACTCCTCCTGAGTATGGCGATACCACATGTGTGAGAGTTTTACACAGCCTGGCCACATACTGAGGCCCAACATCCAAGTAGCACCTTCAGATATTCTAGGAGCATTAAATACACATCAAATTTCCTAACTACCTATCATACTTTTAAAGGCCCTGGAAAACAAGGACAATGGAAACGCCCACAAAATGACCCTATTTTGGAAAGCAAACATCCCAAGATATATCACACTTCTAATTTCCAGACTACCTATTACATTTTTGAAGGCCCTTAATTTCTCTATCGTTTATTGATGGACACAGTCCTCTGATGCATAACAGTAGGGTTATACTGCTCCCTACAGGAGTAGGACACTAGGAGTAGGACTCGCCTATGGGCAGTCCCTGAGGGTATACCCTCTCTCTTCCTGCATAGGATATCAGTTTTAATCTGCCTAGTCAGGGGGTGGGAGGGCGCCTTTGCCGGTTCTCAGGCTTGTGGCTGGCCTGGATCCCAGACAACTGGGTCCGGGAGGTTGTGCGGTCCGGATACAAGATCGAGTTTCCATCCATTCCTCCAGTCAGGTTTTTCCCTTCCAATGTCCACCTATCCCCAGATCGCTTGCAAGCGCTCTATGGAGCAGTGCAGAACCTGCTACAACAATGAGTGATAGTGTCGGTTCCGTACAGGGAACGCTTTCACAGGTTTTATTCCAACCTGTTCATGGTTCCCAAGAAGGAGCCCAAGGGGCGTCCGATCCTGGACCTAAAGGCACTGAATGTGTTTGTGCGCGCTCAAATAGTTTCAAGATGGAAACTATTCACATGGTGGTGGCCTCCCTACATCAGGGGGATTTCCTGGCTTCCATAGACATCAAGGAGGCCTACCTTCACATTCCAATCTGTGCCACTCACCAACGGTTTCTCAGTTTTGCCGTGGAAGAGGATCACTATCAGTTTGTGGCATTACCCTTTGGTCTCACCTTCGCTCCCCGGGCCACAGTGTTGGCCCCAGTCCTGGCGCTGTCACGGCAGTGGGGGATATCGGTCCTGGGTTACCTGAATGATCTGATTCTCCGTGCGGAGTCCCCCGTGTTACAGACGGAAAACTTGGAGGTCACCATGAGAACTCTGGAGGAGTTCAGGTGGATCGTGAATCTTCAGAAGTCGTCTCTGACCCTTTCCGTGAAACTGGTCTATCTGGGCCTGACTTTGGACTCGTCCTCAGCCAGGGTGTTACTTCCTTTGGAAAAACTCCAGAAGCTCCAGTCAGCGGTTCATCTGTTGATGTCCAATGACTGGTCGTCCCTTCGGACCTGTATGAGAGTACTGGGACTGATGGTGTCCTCCTTCGAGGCGGTCCCATTCGCTAAGTTCCACACGAGGGTTCTTCAAAGGGAAATTCTTCTCAAGTGGGACAAACACCCAAATTCTCTGGACCTTCAGATTCGGCTAAGCCACAGGACCAGGGAGTCCCTGGTCTGCTGGCTTCGGTCTCCAAGGCTTCAGTCGGGGAAATCCTTTCTCCCTATATACTGGATAATTGGCACCATGGATGCGAGTCTGTCCAGGTGGGAGGGAGTCCTCAATCAGGACTTGGCTCAGGGAGTCTGATCCCTGGATGAATCTTGATTGCCGATTAATGTCCTGGAGCTGAGAGCGATCCGGCTTTGCCTGGCGTACTGGACTGAACGTCTGGAGGGCTGTCCAGTGCGCATTCAATCAGACAATGCAACGACCGTGGCTTATGTCAATCACCAAGAGGGTGCCAAGAGTGTCCTTGCAGCCCTGGAAGTAGCAGGTATTCTACGTGGCAGAGCGTCATGTTCCAGCTCTCTCCGCTGTCCACATTCTAGGAGTGGAAAATTGGCAGGCGGATTACCTCGGCCGCCAGGCCTTAGATGCAGGGGAGTGGTCTCTGCATCAGGAGGTGTTTCAGCAGTTTTGCCTTTTCTGGGGCACTCTGGACGTGGATCTGTTGGCGTCTCACATCAACAGGAAGGTACAGAGGTTTGTGGCCCGCTCTTGGGCCCCTCTGGCAGACGCGCTGGTGGCCCCCTGGGGCCAGTACCAGCTGATGTATGCCTTTCCTCCTCTCAAATTGCTGCCAAGACATCTTCGCAGGATCATGGCGGAAGGGATTCTGGTAGTTCTTGTCGCTCTGCACTGGCTTTGCCATGCTTGGTATGCCAACCTGGTCAGGCTTGTCGCAGATGCCCCGTGGAGACCTCCTCTCAGGGAGGATCTACTGTCTCAGAGGCCAATCTTCCATCCTGCTTTACAGTCGCTGCCTTTGATGGTTTGGCTGTTGAAAGTTAGGTGCTGAAAGACAGGGGATTGTCTGCTTCAGTGATTCCCACTCTGCCAAAAGCTAGAAAGGCACCTTCTAGGAAGATTTATCATCGTACATGGAAGTCGTACATTGCGTGGTGTGAATCCCTTGGGAACCACCCTCGTTCCTATTTGGTGGCTCGGATCTTGGCTTTCCTTTAACGGGGAGTTGATCAAAAGTTGGCCTTGAGTATTATCAAGGGTAAGGTCTCGGCCTTGGCTATTTTCTTCCAGAGGCCATTGGCCACCCATTCCCTGGTGTGTAACTTCATCCAGGGGGAGCGACACTTGGTACTTCTGGTGCGACCTCCGTTGCCCCCTTGGGACCTTAATTTGGTGCTGTCGGTTATCCAGAGGCCTCCCTTTGAGAGTATTTAGGAGATTCCCCTGCTTACCTTGTCTCAGAAGGTGGCTTTCTTGGTGGCTATCATCTTCTGCACTCAGGGTGTCTGAACTGGCGGCATTGTCCCGTCGTTCTCCCTACCTGGTGGTCCGCAGGGACAAAGTGGTACTTTGGCCGGATCCGTGCTTCCTGCCGAAGGTGGTTTCCCATTTTCACTTAAATGAGGACATCGTGTTACCTTTCTTGTGTCCTAAGCCAAAACATCCTAAGGAATTTGCTCTGCATACCCTGGATGTTGTTTGGGCGATCAAGGTGTATTTGGTGTCTACTGAGTCTTTTCGCAAGTCTGACTCGCTCTTTGTGCTTAGGGAGGCCCAAAGAAAGGGCTGCTTGTGTCTGCTGCGACTATTTCCAGATGTATCAGACAGACAGTGGTGCAGGCTTATTCCATGAAAGATCAGGTTCCATCTTTCCCTGTCAAGGCGCATTCTATTCGAGCGCTTAGTGCTTCCTGGGCTATTCGCCATCAGGCATCTGTGCTTCAGGTGTGCAAGGCAGCGACCTGGTCGTTTGTTCACACCTTTACCAAATTTTATAAGGTGGATGTGCTGGCATCCGCAGATGCTTCCTTTGGCCTTCCTTGAGGTTGTTTCTTTGGTTTTCATGTGGACATCATCTTTGTTTCTGATGATTCCTGTGTTGCCTGGTTGGCCATGTTGGCCTTGGGGACTGTTTTTTCTTTGTTCTGCTGTTCCCACCCCTCATTTGGGTACTGCTTTGGGACATCCCTACTGATATGCATCAGAGGACTTTGTCTGTCAATGAACGATAGAGAAAACTGGATTTTTGACTTACTGTAAAATCCTTGTCTCTTAGGTTCATTGACGGATGCAGTACCCGCCCCTCTATGTTTTTGAGTGGGTTGATGTGTTTTTCTCTGACACTGCTTTGATACAAAACTGACATCCTATGGAGGAAGAGAGAGGGTATACCCCCAGGGACTGCCCATAGGCATAGCCATAAATTCTTTCTGCCTAGTGTCCTACTCCTGTAGGGGGTAGTATAACCCTACTGAAATGCATCAGAGGACTGTGTCCATCAATTAATCTAAGAGAAAAGGATTTTACGGTAAGTCAAAAATGCAGTTATTTCTAACACATAGCATCCCAAAATACACTCTGCAAAGCAAAAGTAAAGGAAAGATTACCTGTGGTAGTTGTGCAGTTTTCCACAGAGGAGAGCACTGGTCCAGGCAGCAGGCAGGGATGTGGTCAGCGACAGCGAATGGAATTGTCATTTGACAAGTCCTTTACTCTGTTCTAATGCAATTCATACATTTAAACAACGCTGGGAATTGTGGTCCCTTTCGACCAAACAGTAATTGTCACTGATTGTATAAGAATTTACAATACTGTTGGTTATTTTCCACAATTTGTTCAATGTTATATTTCTATGTTCTATATGTCGAATGCTTTTATTTTTTTTTTCAAATATGACTTTTATTGTATAGGTTGAACCAGACAATCAGCACAATAGAGTGTAATGTAACCAAAATATGCAGAACACGAAGGTAAACAACAAGTAAGTAGGCAGAAAGCACGCATAGACGTGCTGCTAGTGCAAAGGTCAAAACATAAACTGAAACATCAACAGAAGAAAATAAGAGCATCATGTAAGCATCGACAAATGCAAAAAAACAATTTTCCGGGGCACTAGGCCCCCGTGGAGGTACTCGATGATGTTGTGCGTCAGCACCAGGTAAGTGGTAGTGACCAGTGCAGACTCAGCGTCTGCGCAGCATATGTCCAGTACAAGGCTCAGAAGGTAAGGCTAAGATAGCAAAAGAGAGAAGAAGTGAGAACAGGAAAGAGGAGCATAGGCAGGTGGGGGGGACAAACACACATCCACAGGGAGGGCAAGGGAGGAGAGAAGGAAGGGGAAAAAAGGGGGGGGGACCGCTCCGCACTGGGTCTCGGGAACCACTCTCTCCTCGGACGGCTCTCCCGTCCGGGTTCAGGAGCCCAACAGTGACTTTCCCCGTTCTGACAGGACGAAGACCTTCCAGTATCCCCAAACCTTCTCATATTTCTCACGTTGGTGGAGCGCAGTGAGAGTCAAATCCTCTAGTCTATTCACCTCGACCAACCTCCGCATGCAGTCCCTGATGGTGGGCGATCGGGAGGTCTTCCAGTACTGCGGAATGCAGGATTTAGCAGCACAGAGGACGTGGGGCACAATAGATTGTTTATATTTCCTCAGAGGGATGCTGGTTCGTTGCAAGAGAAAAAATTCTGGTGTGTCTGGGATAGTATGGTCGGTTAGGTCCCGCAACAGGGAGCCCACCGCGGACCAAAAGTCTTGCAGTTTCGGGCAGGACCAGAATACGTGTAGCAAGGTACCTCTGTCTTCTTGACAACGCCAACAGGTATCGGAGGTCCCAGGGAAGATTTTGCTCAGACGGGAAGGGACCCTGTACCACCTGGTGAGTAACTTATAGTATGACTCCTGCAGTTTGGTACAGGTCGGCGTCTTCAGAGCTATGGTGCAGATGTTGAGCTTCTGCGTTGGTGAGAGGGAAATCTGGAGATCCTGTTCCCATTTGGAGAGGAAGGGAGGGGCGAAATCCTCCGCCGGAGAGATTAGAAGGTGATATGCCTGAGACAGCGTGTGTGGGAGCATCCCCTCACCCTCACATAATACCTCAAAAGGGGTCAATTCCCTGTTGAAGAGGTTCGGTTCAGGTAGGGAGAGGAGGAAGTGGTGTAGTTGCACAGCCGGCCAAAAGGTGAGGGCAAAGCGCCCCGCGGGTCCGATAGCTCCGCTATGGAGGGCCAACCGCCCGGGCATGTAAAGCGAGATGCCACTCTCCTATCACGGTCTACCAGTGGTCGGAAGGTTCGATCCAACAGGCCCGGAGAGAACGCCGCATTCCCCAAAATCGGAAATAGCGGAGATGTGGCAGAAGAAATGGCGGGGTAAAGGAGGACCGGGGCCAGCACGGAGAGGGTAACCCCAATCGTAGGGTGGGACGTAAGAGCGGGTGGCCAGTGCCCTTTACACCAGGGGGCGCCCCCTAGGGGTATCGTAGATTGTGCCAGTTCCAGGCCGACCCACAACTTACTGGCGGAGTGCCTGCGCCAGTCCAGAAGGCGACCGAGATGTGTCGCCTGGTAGTACTTGTGTACATCCGGCAGAGCCAGGCCGCCACAGTGTTTGGGCAACGTCAAAAAAGCCCGGGACAATCGTGGGGAGCCCGACGCCCAAATGAACCGTACGAAGAGAGAGTGCATCTGTCTAAAAAAGGCGGACGGTAGCTTAATTGGGAGAGCTTGAAGTAGGTACAAAACCTTAGGGAGGACCGTCATCTTCAGCAGATTGCACCTCCCGAACCAAGAATGAAGGCCGGTTGACCAGGACTCGAGGAGTTGGCGGACCGTAACAAGTAATGGGGCGAAATTGAGGTTGTAAATTTTCGAGATAGTCGGTGCCATGCGGGTGCCCAAGTACGTAAGCGCCCCCCTGGTCCAACGGAAAGGTAGTGAGGAAGAGATGGAGGCCATTAAGGTCGGGGGGATAGCGACTCCCATTGCCTCTGACTTACCGAAGTTGATCTTCAGGTTAGCATGTGTACCGTACAGCGCCAACTCCCTAAGAAGGTTAGGCGCAGAGACGACAGGGTTGGACAAGGAGAACATCATGTCGTCTGCGTACGCAGAGACCTTACACTCAAACTCCCCAACGGTAAGTCCGGTGATGTCCGAATTCGCCCTCACCCTACAGAGAAAAGGTTCCAGGGAGGGGGCGAAAAGCAGGGGGAAGAGAGGGCATCCCTGGCGAGTGCCATTGGAGATCGAGAAGGAGTCCGAGAGGACTCCATTGCACTTCACCTGTGCAGTTGGGCTTGAGTAAAGATGCCCAATCCAGGAGAGCATGGTGGAACCGAGGCCTACGGAACGCAAGGTGGATGTCATGAACCTCCAGCTGACCCAGTCGAAGGCCTTTTCGGCATCCGTGTTCAGAAAAACGCAAGGGGTATCGGTCGACCGGGCAACATGAATGAGGTTGAGGACCTTGGTCGTGTTATCCCGAGCCTCCCTGAATGGAATGAAGCCGACCTGGTCCAGATGGACCAGACGGGACATATAAGGTCCAAGTCGGTTCGCCAAAATTTTGGCGAACACTTTCAGGTCCACATTTAATAGCGAGATCGGGCGATAACTGGCGCAGGCAGAGGGGTCCTTCCCCTCCTTCGGGATGAGGGAGATGTGCGCCCGAAGAGAATCCCTCGGGAAAGCAGATTCCCCAGATCCCAGAAGGTTGAGCCACTTCACCCAGTGGGGGCCGAGAGTGAGTAGGAAAGTGGTGAAATAGGGGAGCGTGAAGCCGTCTGGCCCAGGGGCCTTACCCGCTTTAAAGGAGCCTAGAGCGCCCTGTAGCTCCAGCAGGGAGATCGGGGATTCCAGCGACTCACAGTCTTCCGCCGAGAGGGTAGGCAAGTGCGCCGAGGCAATATACTCCTCTAGATGAGACGCCGGGGACACTGAGGGAGGAAGATTGTACAGGGTGGAAAAGAAGTCGCGAAAGGCCGCAGCAATCTGCCCTGGAAGCGCGACCCGCTGTCCCGATGGGGACTGAATGTGCGGAACATAGTTAGCCAGCCTCCGCGCCCGAATGGAGGACGCCAGTAGCCGGCCACATTTGTCGCCTGAAAGAGAGAACTTCTGACGAGCTCTTTGTAAGTCAGCTTTAGCTTTCATAAAGAGGATGTCCTGAACCTTTTGGCGGAGAGCAATCAGTTCTAGTTCCAACTCCCTCGAAAAGGAGCGCTTGTGTCTTGTTTCCAGGGCATGGATCTCCCCCAACAGCTGCTCCAGCAGCTGCTGGCGTTGTTTCTTGAGACGGGAGCCGTGCTTAATAAAAAGTCCGCGCATCACCATCTTGTGTGCCTCCCAAATCATGCCCGCGTCGCAGTCATCCGGGTTATTCACCCGAAAAAACTCGGAGAGCTTGCGTTGGATCTCCACCTGCACTTCGGTATTCTGGAGGAGCGAGTCACTCAAGCGCCAGATTCTGGACCCCATCTCCGATCCCTCAGTCAGTGAATAAGTCAGGGAGATGGGCGCGTGGTCCGAAAAGGTGACGGATCCTATCGAGGTGGATTTTACCGCGTGGAGTTGGCGGTGTGGCACCATAAAATAGTCGATGCGAGAATACGTCTGATGGGGTGGGGAGTAGAACGAGTAGTCCCGCTCCCCACCATGCTGGAGTCTCCAGACATCCACCAGCTGGGCACCATGGAGGGCTTGTAAGAACCTCTTCCGATGCCCGTGGGGGATCGAGGACGTCCCCGAGGAAGTATCCACTGCGGGCACCAATGGCAAGTTGAGGTCGCCCCCTAGAATGAGCTGTCCCTCCTGAAATGTGGTCAACTTCTCCAAAACGCCCACCATGAAGGAGGCCTGTCCCTCGTTAGGAGCGTAAATGCACGCAAAGGTGAGGCGAGCCGGGCCCAGTGTCCCCTTCAAAAACAGAAAACGGCCCGCAGGGTCCACCAAAGTCCCCTCACAATGCCAGGGAACCTTGGCAGAAAGGAGGATTGAAACTCCCTTGGATTTTGCCACGGAGTTAGTGGCATGGTATGCGAAGGGATAGAAGCGGTTCTTAAGGAGTGGAAGGCGATCGTCCCGAAAGTGGGTCTCCTGAATGAAAGCTACATCAGCCCTGTTGCGGCGTAGTTCATTGAGGAGGACTTTCCGCTTTTCGGGGACGTTGAGCCCCTTGGCGTTTAAAGAGACTATGTGAATGGTGTCCATGAGCCCGTACTGAGTGGGAGCTACACACAAACAGGAAGGGGGAGGGGGGGGAAGGAGAGTAGGGGATCGGAGGAGGAAGGAACGGTATTAGAAAGGAAGAGAAAAAATGCGAGGGAAAGAAGAGGTAAGAGGAGTGGAAAATGTAGCAAAACTAAAGAGCAGAAATAACTGCACGAGCGCCGGGAGGCAAGGAGCCCACCAGGCGTCAACCTACTGGGGGTCGAGAGTTGGAGAAGGACAGACCAAGAAGTAAAAGAGGAAAAGGAACCCGAGTCCGGATGTCCAACCCACCCAGCACTGTGTATGTGGACAGAGGGGAGAGTAGAAGGCGAAGGGTAGAGGGTACCACCATGAGAATGACAGATACACTAGTGAGTATCGCATGGAGGAAGGACGTCGGAGATAGCAAGAAGGAGAAACAGCGCGTCCGGAAGAGGGGGGTAGACCGAGAGCCCCGCAAGGCACGTCCAGAACCCACCGCAACATCAAAGGCACATAATAAAACAGTTAGTGTAACCAAGGCTATCTGCACCCCCTCCAAGTGGCCCACAAAAGACCAGGGGTCAAGTGACCCCCCCCCCCTGCTCTGGGGCATGCGAGGACTGCAGGAGCGAACAGTGCAATAAACAGCAAAACAAGTACACATTATCCCCGGCAATAGATCCCCATGAGAGTCATAACAGGCCCTCCCAACAGGCCCCCCCAACCCCCCCTCCACCCCACACAACCCACAGGGAACCCACGGGAGACCCTCCCCAGGAACCCATCCCCGGGACCCCGCCAGCAGCACAGCGGATGGCAGTGTAGGCCGCGGATGCGGCGGGTACATAAAGTGGGGGCATCACATCGGTCCGCAATGTAAGTCCTGGCGGGGCTCCGACCCAGGCACCAAAATGCTGTGGACAGTGAGGGCAGTAGGCGGGGTAGCTGCAAGTCAGTGGAAGACAACAGGGACAGTCCGGGCAGGCAAGAATAGCAGGGGTACCTGCGGGGGGGTACACCCCGGGCATGGGGGGGGGCACGGACAACGAGCAAACCTGAGCCAAGTGGGCATCCGCAGGGCAAAGTGAAGGAAACAAGGCGCAGTTCAGCCAGCTGGTGGTTCATCTCAAGGCATCAAAGGCAGCATAGTTCGGAGAGCGTGTACAGTCACGGTTCTCTGTGTGCTTCAGGTGCTCGGGACCTAGAGTTCCGTCGGGACCGTTGAGGACGGGGAGATCCTAGAAAGTTCCCAGAAGAAGGCGGTCTGCGATCCGACGGTCTGGGCAGTAGAAGGAGCCAGTTGGGCACCTGAATGGGTTCAGCTTCCAAAAAGGCAAAGAGCGCAGGGAGCTCCGCCTGGGAGCGGAGTGTGAAAGATGAGTTCGGCTTACAGAAGGTGACAGAGAGCGGTATCCCCATCTGTAGGTGGCGCCGCTGCGGCGGGCCAAATCCAGCAAAGGTCTTAACAAGGCCCGTCGGTATAGCGTGGCCCTGGAAAGTTCCGGCATCAGTTTGAGGGCCGCTCCATCAAAGTCCAGGGTGCCCACATCCCACGCTTTCCGGATGATAAGTTCACGGTGGGCAAACCTGTGCAGGCGGCATAATACGTCATGTGGCCTGTCCGGGTCCGAGGAACGCGGACCCAGTGCCCTGTGCAGGCGGTCAAAGTCCATGTGGGGGGGCAGAGCCTCCCCCAAAAGTTGTGCAAAGATCGCGGTGACCGTGGCTGGGAGGTCGTCAGCGCCCGTGGCCTCAGGCAGCCCCTTAATCCGGACATTGTTTCGCCGGCTGCGGTCCTCCAAATCCTCCATGTGGATTTGCATGGCCATGGTTACCTCTTCCTGGGACCGCAGCGCTGCCTCCACCAAAGCCAGGCGTCCATCCATTGCCTGTACAGCGTTCTACCCCGCCGACACTCGATCCGCCACACGCTGTACCTCAGCCCGGACCGCAGTCACCTCCCGATGATGCTTCGCCTCCAGGCAGCCCACGATCGCCTCGATGTCTGCCTTCGTAGGGAGGGCGCGCAGTAGGTCGCGGAGCTCAGAGTCCACCTCCACCCGAGCGGCAGGCCGAGAAGAGCTGGGTCCCGGGGCTCCAAAGGCAGCTGGAGTGTCCGACAGGGATTCCGAAGCAGCGGGGGAGGCTGGCGAAGCTGGGGAAGGGCTCGCTTCCTGTAGAGAGGGAGAGCGTGCAGCCGCCATGTTTGTGGTAGCAGCGGGAGCCGGCGTGGGTGAGAAAAATTGCTGGATATCACCACGAACCGGGTTTCGGCGGGGGGTATTCGATAGTCCAGCTGCTCCCCTTGTCCTCCTTCACCTCGCTGATCTCATCCCGGGCGTCTGCAGTAGTTGTCGGCCGGGTAAAGGTCGGACAGGCACGGAGCTCGGGGAGAACACAACCTCAGCCGTCCATGTCCAGACCACGCCCCCCGTCTAATGCTTTTTATGTATATGTTCTCTTTACAAAATTCAATAAAAAATTTTCTTTGAAAAAATAACGATATAGTTTCCACCAATGTAAGTCCATTGTCAATCACGCCACCCGCCGGCCCAAAAAAAAGCAAAAAAAAAAGCTCCGCTCTCGCTGAACGCTTCCCGATGTCTGCCTATTCGTGGTTTGAGAGTCCTTATATAGGGCATGGGCCGGTCCACACCGGTGAAGTCACAGACTTGTGCATGCTGGGTCGGTGATGTTTAGAGGGGCAAGGCTGCCAGATGATGTCACTGGTGTGACCATGCCCATTACCTATATAAGAACTGTCAGACCCCAGAAAGCGTTCAACTAGAGCAGAGCTTTTTTTAGAGTTGTCGGATGCTGCAGGCAGCGTGATTGACGATGGATTAACATCGGAGGACACAATTTTTTTATTTTTGAATAAAGGACTTGTCAAAAACTTGTGTGTTTATTTTTTTGTACACTTTTTTGGTGAATGGGTAGGGGTACCCGATACCTATTCACATAGGTGGGGGGGGGGGGGCAGGATCTGGGGTGTATAGCGGTATAACCTCGTGCTTATGGTTTTGTGCGTATATAAATAAATTAAGAAAGTGTCTGTGCAATCAAATAGCTGCTTGCTGCAAATTAAAGTGCTAGTGCCTTTAAAGTGATGTGAACCCAATGTTGCAGCGCTGCTTAAATATATAAAATAAACTAGATTAAAAATTCAAAAAACTTAAAAATAGTGCAAATGTGCAAACATGTGCCAAGTATATACTGTGCAAATCTTGCAAGATCCCGCAATAAATATATAATCCAAATTCATAAATAATGCATCAAATTCATAAATAATATATAGTCCATATAATCAATCAAATGTCCATCAGGTGCAGATAAAGTGCTTCTGTGCTTCACTGTGTGCATGAGTTGGGGTGGTCTCCTTGTGGTTGTCTACTTACCACAATGCGCTTGGTTTAAGGCATTCAATATATCCTACAGTGTAGTGACAGCCTTCCCTGTCAGCCTGGAATCCTCAATTCATTTTCTTTCCACAGTTTCCAAAAACGATCCCGTCCTTAATGCTATTTATGAATAAATTGAACAAGATTGGTCCTAGGACTTATCCCTGGGGGACCCCACTTACCACCCCAGACCAGCCTGAGTATGCGTTATTGATTACCACCCTTTGGACACATCCTTTTAACCAGTTCTGTATCCAAGAGCACACATTGTGGTCGATGCCTGCAGACCTTATTTTATATATTAAGCGATTGTGGGGAACTGTATCAAACGCCTTAGCAAAATCCAGGTACACCACATCCACTGGTCTCCCCCTATCTAGCTCACAGCTCACCTCCTCGTAGAATGTTAACAGATTGGTTTGACAAGAACGCCCATTTGTAAACCCATGCTGATCACTGCTGATGATGTTATCTTTAGCAAACTCTACGATATAGTCCCTTATCATCCCCTCCAGAAGTTTACATACTGTCGATGTCAGGCTGACCGGCCTATAATTTCCCGGGACCTGCCTCTGCCCTTTTTTGAATATTGGTATCACGTTCGCATTCATCCAATCCCCTGGTACATTTCCTGTCATAATACTGTCAGCAAAGATCAGGAACAGTGGTCTAGATAAAGTTTTACTAATGTAACAGACTTACCTGACTTCCTGTTCCTCGTTCCATGTGTGGCCCCACCCACTCTTAAAAC